>NC_045638.1:96419768-97092696 GCF_009829145.1 Chiroxiphia lanceolata | reverse complement strand
ATGTGTATGCATCTTGCTTGTACAAAGAAATCTAAACTATTGCTCATGCAAAAGACTGGATGCAACTCAAGAGTTCAGAAGGAAACACTTATCCATGGAATTGAAATGAATAAATCAATAGATTTATGGCTCAAACAGTCTACCCAAGTAGCATGGTTTTACTTCCTTAGTAATGTAAGCTGCAGAATTTCACTGGGTTATGTCTGCATTCAATCCATAAGGCAACAACTTCTTCAAATTGTGAAAACAGAAGGAAAAAAATAGATAAGAGAGAGATCAAGGAAATGAGAGCTTGACCTGTCATGGGAAAATATCTTTCAGTTAAGAAAAGACAATGAAGGGAGAGCAACACTTGAAAGAATAGGTACCTCCGCACTGAGTGGAGGTACTTGCAAAAGATCTAATAAATCTGTAAATCAAATGCAGAGAAGACAGCACTAGGACAGCAAGGGAGTAAGGAAAAATAAAGATGGATTCCTTTTATGCCTAAAAATGACCAAGGACATAGTAATTACAATACATACTTTTTAGGTGAGCACATCTGAACTATCATGTTTGAATTTTGACCCCTTGCTTGATATAAAACTAAGTTTCAAAAAGAGAAAAAGGAAAAATGAAGTTGGCCTCCAGAAGGGATGCTGGAAGACGTGCTGCTTCCTTTTTTTGTCCATGAAGGTTTTTTGCCACTCGTGCTAGAACAGCGTGAAGGACAATTATTTCAAGTCTAACGAAATGAGTGCCCCAATGTGAACACTTCCCAACAGGAGAACCATAACGCCTTGACAAACTGTAATGCCAGAACACTCTGCTATCACTGCTCTGTCCGGATACTGCCCTCAAATATTTGAGACATTCCTGGAATTAATAAATAAATGCTGATTTGGCCTGGCTGGTTGCTGCCTGGTATCCCTGGCTGGCACTGCCTTACAATGGATGGCATTGTTATGTTGCAGCAATTCTTTTGCTTTTCTTCTTAAATTTCCAGTGCCAGCAAGAGGAAGACTGATTAATTTCAACTAATGTGACTCTTGAAGCAAGATATGACTCATTTTATGGGAGCTTTTGTTGGATGCTTAGTCTATCAAACCGTGCATACTTTAGATTATTTGGCTCTGTAGAGGATATGATCAGGCAGACACAACCATTTTGGTTGAACTCAGGTACACATTATTTTTGTACTGAAAAGCTGGACATGAACCAAAGTTATAGTGCAGCCTCACCTAAAGTCCATGACCAAGCCTTTCTGTGCTCTCTGGAAAGAGCTGCATAGTACAACTTCTCAGAAAATGACAAAAAGCAAGTAAAAAGGACAAAAAATGTTTGTCAGTCCCAAGTCAGCGAAGCTGTAGTACTCAGAATTTGCTTTATGCAATATACATAAATGTCAGGTCACAATGCAAAACGTGGAAAAGGAAAAGAGAATATTTTCTCCTGTTATGCTTTCGCACCATGAAGCAGCCCATAACACATCACTTAACTTTGGGATCCTTGCTGGATCTAAACAGAATAATGTATTTCAAACCTTTCTTTAATGAATAAAAACTAAATGTAATACTACAGATATTGTCTCTACTTTTTACAGTTCACTGATACAGAGTGAAGTTTCAGGGAAAGTGCATCAGAATGCCTTTGGAAAACACCAGTCTAGGATCATAATGTTTGCTTTTCTATCCGTGTACTTCTACGACTAGCTTTCATTTGCAAAAATGCTTCTAAATGTTACTTAGTCAAGACTCACAATGGCTGAAATGGGAAAACAGTGGCACAGGGCTGCTGTGATCTACTCAAGGCCACAGAAGGAAAACATTGTCAGAGACAACACTGTTAGAAACCAGGATTAGCAGAAAACTTTCTTATATCTGAAACATGCTTTCATTATCATAGAAATAACTGCTGAGATCACCCACACTTCTTTAAGACAAATGCAGTCCTGGTCCTATTATTTAAAAGTGTCTGGAAAGAGCAAGTTTGCAAAGTGGATATATGTAACATGCACGGTCCTTTTACAGGGAAGACAGAAGGACTGCTATGGGTATTCCAATTACCTTCAAGCCTTCACTACTAAGTCATTTGAATTGAAACTGCTAAATATAGAGCTTCCTTTGGGTGCATGTAGGTACACCTGAATACTTTCATGTATTTATACATAAACTATATATATATATAATATATCTACATATACAATATAAAGTGACTAACAAACAATTCATTGGCATGGTAGCAGCACTGCACACTTGGGACTTGCAAACAACTAGAAAGCATGGAAGCAGCGCTCCTGCTGTCTGGGCAGGAAGAATAGCAATGATATGCCCTCCTCTCACATCAATATCTTAACAGTCTCACTAGCAGTCTAGTCCCATATAGTGCTCAGAGGAACCCATATAGGGTTTCTTTGAGAGAACTATTCTTTTCCATCTCGTGGCGAGACAGTTAAGTTGCCCCTATCAAAGAGTTCAAGCAGGAATGATGTGTGTGTAGGTAAGAGGAACTGTACTATGACCTGAACCTGAACCAAGAGGCTCTGGATTCTTGATTCATATGTTTGTGGGTTCTGCTACCATGTCATAGGAGAATTTTGTGTTTCCACTTACCTATTTATTAGAAAAGGAATGAAAATAATTACCCAAAGTACTTGAGAGACTCAAAGTCTTGACAGGTGTACAATTACATTCATGTCATGCATAACGTCCCCTGAATGACACGGAGATATATGGGGGCATATGCTCCACTCAGCCCTGTCCTCCCTCTCCAATGGAGGTCAAGAGCATTCATCTACAAGAAAAGGTATAAAACCAAAGCATCTCCTGTCATATCTCCTGTCATACCTTCCCAGAATATTCTCCTTCCCTTCAGTGATTTAGCTGAGATACCAAGTCATTTGGAAATAAAGGGTAACAAAAAAAAATTAAACACTCTGGAAATAGGGAAGATTTCCCTGCATTAACACTTATGCTGTGATAAGCCTGATCACTGTCTGAGTTAAAGGTCCATTTCAATCAATCAATATCAGCTCAGGGAAAACCCAACTGGAAAGCTCAGATTAGAAATGAAGAAGACCGGCTATCATTTTTTTGAACACATCCAAGCGTGGCAATATTGGATAGTGTTCAACTCACTTATTTAGCCATCTGTAAAGTCTGCATTTAGCCAGGTACCCTTGCTAACCAGTGGATAGAGACAGGCACCTATAAAGAGGAATCTGTCCTATCATAACAGGATTATCAAAAGAGGGGAATAATTCACACTCTGGAAGGGCTCATTTATCTTAACTTGTTCTAGAGAAAAATCTAAAATCCTGACTTTCAGGTTTCCAGAGTTAAGCAGGAATGATTTTTACCCTTAGCTGCAACTTTGACTCTGCCAGCTCACAAAACAGTGGTGAGTTAGACCCAAATGCTGGATTTCTGAACTTCAGAGCTTGGAGGAAGTTTAAATCCCAACTCACACCAAACTTGCCAGACTTTTCCTGTATGCACATGCTCCTCTTTTCCCACAGGGGAGTTGTGTGTTGGGGGAATTCCTCTGCTGTAAACTGGTACTCTTTTTTTCCTTCTCATCTGATGACAGCCTCAGTACACAGATGAGAAGACCAAAACATTTGGGGTCCCTTCCTCTGTATCTACAAAAAGGATTTATGTATGAATCCCATTAATATTAGCAGAAGTATTGTGAAGAAATCTGCACTAAGAAGAGAACATGACCCTAAGTTTAAAAAAAAAGTCAAAGTTCAGACATCTGGGGATCCCTGTCACAAAGACAAACAAAGTAGTAAGGAATGCAGCACAATTTATTTGCTGAACAACAGGACATCTAGCCTGATAAACTCAAGTTGCCTTGATTCAGAAGCAGAAACTATAACAAGTTAAACATTTGCAAGGTGGTTTCACTTTCTTTTATCATTTGTTTGGATATTCAAAAAAAAGAAACTGGAATAATGGACACTAATAAATGTTCACACAGAAGGGAAAGTAATCCAATTCCCTTCATTGTTTTAAGTACAACAGAGAGTAATGCTCTTCCCATTAGAAGAAATGGATCATGAAGCTACTTTTCAGTTTGTCCAATCTCTGCTGCATTCAAAAGAAAGGTACAGAGAGGATCCCTAAGCATACCTTCCTGTTTTTCTCATTCCACCTGGAAAAGAAGGACGAGCCTGTGCACAAGGTACTCCCAGTACATCCGAAGGCACTGCCTGTGGGGTTCTGCAGTGAATTGTCTGCCTACAGGGAAACCTTAGGAAAAGCTTTTAACAGATTCCTGCAAGAAGAATTAAATAGTTCTTCAGAGAAGAGATGGAAGGAGAAAAAAATATCTTTCCATACCCAGCACCTGCTCCAGCCTCATATAACTGGATGATTATAGCATTCCTGTCTTAAATCATTCTCAAAAGGGGACCAAGTTTAAACTTTACAAACCTCAAACCCTAATTTAACCAAATAAAATACCACTCAACCCCACTGAATGCTTTATATGAATTTTAAATAAAGGAGGTAAGTTCTTCTCGAGTGAGGCATCATATTTATTTTGACTTTAGACCTAGCTGAAATCCTGCAACTCTGTGAATAAGAAAGAAAGAAAAATAAGAGTATTTTAAGTGCACTTGCCAGATTCCAAACTGGGTAAATACAATTTGCTCATTTCAGTCCATTTTGCAGTTTCAACAGTCTAACTTCTCCCTCTCTATTTTAGGTTAGTAATGCACTTGTTTCTTATTCCAAAAGGAGGCCCTGTTTTTTTGAAGTAGATGATAAGATTCCTGTGCAGTTTCTTTAAAAATTTAAAACACTGATTATGAAAACATGCACTCACATATTCTTAGCTTACAGCTGGTTAGCTATTCCCCTGAATTTTTAGTCCTACAGGACTAGTCACACACTTCAATAGTAAGCAGTTATAAGTATTCACAAGAGTTTATAAGTTCCATCAGATTTTTTTCAGGTAAACAAACCTACCAAAATTCAAAATACTAATACCAGAGTTTATATTACTGCTCTGAAAATATAACAAATATATAACATAAAATGCATATGTAAGGTAAATATTGCAATATTTACAAATGCAGTTCCCAGTAGAACTGAGATATCCCAAAACCAGTGACATTCTCAAATTCCAGAAGAAACAAATCTTTCTGAGCCATTATATATTGCAAATTGCAGTACACATCATGTAATTTTTATAATTCTTATTGGTAGCTTGTCATGTTGTTACTACTTTTTACATCAAAAAAGTACTACTGATCAGAACATCTGTTGTATATTATATCCTTTTTAAACAAGAACACAGACTGTTTTCATTAGTACTCAGCTCAGAGGTACCTGCATATGCAGCCCAGACTGGGGCATACAGGTGTTACTGGAAGCATTCCCACTTAGATAAATGGGTTTTGATGTAGGCTTATTGGGAAAGTTCCTGGAGCTGTAACAATAATTGCACTGAAGCCAATGAAAGTTCTGGGTGTGCCATTAGATGAGAAAGAAATAGGTCCACATGGGCTTGTACAAATTAGAAATAGTCTAAACGGGCTGCAAATCTCCAGCTGATACCTTAATTTGGATTTTTAAACTAGAAATTCCTTCATCTGCTTTTCATTTAGCAACATCTTTGTTTTGTCCTGCCTTTCAGCCAGAAATCTGGTCACATACACGGTCAAGACCAGGAACATAAAAATTCGGCATTAAAACTTGAAGCACTACTTGCTTCTTTCTTGGGCAAAATTCCCTCTGAGATCTATAAGAGAGTACGGGCTAAAAAAAGCTGCTGAGAATTTATCTTACTCGAATAACAGATGACATATTATGACATGGTCCTGTGACAGTCCGCCCAAACTGGAAGAACTGACATACAAAAGGATTTCTTCCATCACCTGCCAAATGCACTTTGACCTCATTTTAGTAATTTCCTTAGGTCTTTTGCTGGAATTCAAAACAGTCCTAAAGTCCATTGTCAAAAAGACAGCCACCTTACAGTGCTTCACTTTTAAATCTCAGGAAGACATCCATGTACCTAAACTGTTCTCCTAACTCTGCCAAGTACTTTGTCCAGTAAAATGATACAAAAGGACTGATTGACAGGCTAGGCACCGCATTTTACTGCTGAAATTATGTATTTCTAAACATCCATAAGTAATATTAAGACTAACTTAAAACCAGTGCAGTTACTTATTTCATTTTCTTTAAGAAAAGATATAGTTCACAGAAATTACTGTATGTCCCAACAAGCTCTTAAAGTAGGCATTCTCTCCAAAGTTACACAGTAAAAATGTCACAATATTTTGTTGATGTGTATGTTGCACTTTACATTAGATGTTACACAAAGAGTCCAGGCTAGAAAACATTTGTGTGGATAGTGGATCGCAAAAAAAAATTACAAAAGCAACAGAAAATCATATGTAAAACAAATAATTCATCTGCTACTGGATGAATGGCTTAAGTGCAGTTCTGGAGATGAGAGTGATGTCTAATCTGCAAAGGGAAAAGGCCTGAAGTAAACAGAAAGGTTCCACATACATCTTATTTCTCTGTATCAGAATGATCTATTAGGCTATGGAAAAGAATTTCTGGGAACAAAGTATCTCTACATTGTGAAGAAAATTCTCTAGAATAAGATAATAGGGTTTCCACTATTTTTCTCTTTGTACCTTTCCTGTACACAATCAGAAACAAGTCTACCAGGACCTGGAAGCTGTGCTACCTGAAGAAAAATTCCATGCAGAAAAAAAAAAATCATAGAATTATTTAAATTGGAAAAGACTTTGAAATCATTGAGTTCAATCATTAACCCAGCACTGCCAATTCCACCACTAAATCATGTCCCCAAGTGTCATATACACGTTTTTTAAATACATCCAGGGATGGTATTTCCATCACTTCCCTGGGCAGCCTGTTCCAGGGCTTGACATCCCTTTCAGTGGAGAAATTTTTCCTAATATCCAATCTAAACCTCCCTTGGTGCAACTTGAGGCCATTTCTTGTCCTACTGCTTGTTACTTGGGAGGAGAGGCTGACCCCCATCTTGCCATAACCTCCTTTCAGGCTATTGTAGAGAGTGATAAATTCTCTCCTGAGCCTCCTTTTCTCCAGGCTAAACACCCCCAGCTCCCTCAGCCACTCCTTGTAAGACTTATGCTCCAGACCCTTCACCAGCTCCATTGACCTTCTCTGGAGACCCTCCAGCACCTCAAAGTTTTTATTGTATTGAGGGGCCCAAAACTGAATACAGTATTTGAGGTGTAGCCTCACCAATGCCGTGTACAGGGAGAGAATCGCTTCCCTGGTCCTGCTGGTCGTGCTATTGCTGACACAAGCCTGGAAGCTGTTGGCATTCTTGGCCACTTGGGCACACTGCTGGCTCATATTCAGCTGCTGTCAACCAGCACCCCCACGTCCTTTCATGCCAGGCAGTTTTACAGCCACCCCCAGCCTATAGCACTGCATGGGGTTGTTGTGACCCAAGTGCAGGACCTGGCACTTGGGCTTGTTGAACCTCATACAATTGGCCTCAGCCCACTGATCCAGCCTGTCCAGCTCCCTCTGTAGAGCCTTCTTGCCTTCTTACCTTCCAGCAGATCAACATTCCTTGCCCTACTCGGTGTTGTCTGCAAACTGACCAAGGGCACACTTGATTGTTGATGAAGATAAACAGGGCTGGACCCAATACTGAGCCCTGGGGAATCCCACTAGTGACTGACCACCAGCTGGATGTAACTCCATTCCCCACCACTCTCTGGGACAGGCAATCCAGACAGTTCTTTATCCAATGAACAGTGCACCTGTCCAGGTCAGGACAGTCTCTCCAGGAAAATGCTGTAGGAAACGGTGTAAAAGGCTAAATTTACTAAAGTCCAGGCAAACAACATCCATAGCCCTTCCCTCATCCACTAGGCGGGTCACCCTGTCATAGAAAGCAATCAGGTTGGTCGAACAAGACTTGCCTGTCCTAAACCCATGCTGGTTGGGCCTGATACCCCAATTGTCCTGCACGTGCCACGTGATGGTACTTAAGATGATTTGGTTCCATCCATAACCTTCCCCTGCACTGAGGTCAGACTGACAGACCTATAGTTTCTTGGATTCTCCTTCCAGCCCTTCCTCTAGATGGGTATCACACTGGCCAATCTCCAGTCAATTGGGATCTCCCCTCTCAGGGGACATCAGCCAGGACTGCTGATACATGATGAGAAGTGGCTCGGTGAGCACTTCAGCGAGTACACCCACTCAGTACACTTGGGTGGATTTCATCTGGCCCACAGACGTATGTGTGTCTAAGTGGTGTAGCAGCTCGCTAACTACATTTCTCCTTGGATTATGAGAGCTTCATTCTGCTCACCATCCCTGTCTTCCAGCTCACTGGGCTGGGTATCCGAGGAACAACTGGTCTTACCATTAAAGACTAAGGCAAAGCTCTAACACTGCACGCAGTCAGCCAAACAAGGATTCTTTGCTCCCATGGAATCAGCATCCTTTCCAACATAATCTAGAAACCTGAATCACTGTTTGCTGTTACCTTACACCCATTTATATGTGCAGCTGTCATCTGTTTGCTCAGTAGACAGGGCAATGAGAAGAGACCCGAAAACCCAATACATACAATACAAATCTATTAATCCTATCCTCAAATCAGTGCCAGGCTCATGAATTGGTGTACCACCTTCTGAAAATACAAGCATTCCTGAGAGAAATACCACCTTTCTTTGGAAATCCTAATGTTATAAATATGACCTTACAATAAAAAGCTCACAGCCCTTTCCAGGGCAGTACTATTCTGACCTCCTCCTTTACATAAGCAGAAATAGTCCTGGAGGGACTGTCACAAATACTACCTCACATCAGACTCTATAAAGTAACAAGAAATATAATAATAAGGACCTTGTGAATGTTCCCCAGCAAATAAAAAGAAGACATAGCCAGTGAAGCCCTGCTCTCCTGAACCCTAGGTTTCATGCTTAGTCTGAAAATTCCATTGCAACCTCTGGATAAATACAGGATCTCAGTGATGATGATTGTGAACGCTGATCTTGTGGAAGTAACTACTACTGACTTTTGAGATCCTTAACACCATATCTGGAGCAAAACAGTCAAGAGTTTCGTTCTACATGTTGCCCAATTAGCGTGCAACGCCAGGAGTTCTCATCGTGTCCATCAGCTGCACTCACGAGCCACAGAAGGAAAAAACCTCCAGCAACAGTCAGAAGCCCACAGAGCATAAGCAAAACCTGTGTTTTGGAAAAGCAGGCCTCACTGAATCTGGAAAGCATTACCATATCTTGCTGTCCTGTGTAGGAAGCTCTTCACCTCCATTTTAAGCAAGGCACAGCAAACAAAAGTCTATTTTGTCTCCTCTAACATGGCAGCATGTGACAGTCCGAGTGTCTCTCCTCAGAGTAGGCGCTGCAGATTAGACATGCCTATAAGGGAGAAGAGTGGCTGAGATACGTTCTGGGGGTGACCAACAGAAGATGTGAGTTTGCTCATGCACCACGTCACCCCCTTGGTCTGATGAAAGCCTCCACACCTCCCCTCCCTCCCCTCTCCTTTAATCTCTGCATGCTGCTATGCGGAAGGTGCCAACTCGAGAACAGACAGTTCTGAAAAGAAGGCAATTAAAAAAAAAAAGCACACTACTTTAGAAATTTAAACAACAAGCCCTGTGATCAAAATAATTCATAAAGGGAAGGATTTTATGAAGTCATTTCACGAGCACACAATGCCTTTCTTTTTTTTGCTTTGTTTTTTAAATAAATCCGTCAGTACACATGCCAAGGCAACACATCTGAATACAATATCAGTAGACACACCCTTGAATCCATGTGCCTGTGCTCTCCCAAGTTACAGCAAAAGCTGAAAGTTGGGCTTTTTGCCTGAATTTTAACAATTATCAATTTATTTCTTTTCATTTGGGTGCGTTAGTTAAAACCTCTTTCTTCCCTTCGCTCTCTCTTTCTCCTCTTTTATGAGCACTTCTTTTTCTCCTCCCTTCACCAAAAAAAAAAAAAATCTGAAAAATGGATTTTTCTCTTACTGACGGTGTGTTTCTTTAAAAAAAAACACGTAAAGAGATCTAACTTCTAATGAATCCCTCTGGCATAAGGAAGCCTGTTCTAATCTCTCTTTATAGGGCTTGAGTGATAGTTTTGCTCAACCAGTATTGACAGGGCCGTCCTGTTTCTCAGGCTTTCATTTTCCCTGAGTTGGAAAAAGGATACAGTGCATTTTCACATTCTCCAAGTCTGCAGTTGTTTTTATATAAGAAGCAATTTGCTTGGGTCACATCAGGTCAAATGGGAAGCCTGCCCAGCTCTTGGTTTTAAAGGAAAAACATACAGAAAGACACAAAAACACAGCAGTTTCCTTCATTAAATTCCACTCTACCTGCCATGGGCTTGCAGCCACAATGGAATTTCCCACCCTGGCTGACCATAGCTAAACTTCTCTTTTTTTTCCCCCTTTCAATAAAAAGTCTTATTAGTTTTCTTTCAAGTGAACTTTGAGGTAAGGGTTATTAAAGTCAAAGCAATTGTCCATTTTAATAAATAAATAAATTAATAAAGGCCTTCACAGGACTGGGGCCAAATGCCAAAGTCTTTATTGAAGCCCAGATTCTGATCTTTGTTACAATGCTGTAAGTCAAAAGCAACTCTTCTAAAGTTGTTGGAGTTGTGCCTGGGTAAAAGATCAGGATCTTGCCTCAGTTTTTAACTCATTTCTCACTCAGGGAAAACCTCAGCTGACTTCAGTATGAGTTTGCCTGAGTTAAGACTGCCTGTGAAGCACAGCATGAAGCCTGTCTCTGCAATGTGTTAGGCATTCTGCTGAGCTCTTCCAAACTCGCAGTGGCTTCAACACTTAAAAGGAATGGCACCCAAATAACTGCCTTTCTTATTACTTAGTAATTGTAAAAGTTACCAGAACTAGGAAAACTTACTCCCAAGGAAAAGGAAAGCAGCTATAATCCCTTCACAGCCTCCCAAACAATCAGTGAAACCTGAGGTGAAATTCTACCCTGAACTGCAGGAAGAAGATGCTGAGGAGGTGACTCAGTGTGAACACTTTTAAGAACAATAGATCACGAAGATGCTTCACTGATTTCAATATAGCCCTTAGGAGAACCATAGCTGCTTGCTTTGCTTTGATTATGATTTAATTGTACACACAGGCAAGGGGGGGGGGGAAGGGAAGAGAGAGAAAAAAAAAAGATACACCCTGAACCAGAGGTGAGACTGTTTCTTCTAAGATGCTAAAAAGGTGTCTAATTCAAATTCAAATCCATTTAACTATCAAACAAAGCATTTGTACCTGGCCTCTCTCTGCTGAGCACCCAGTTCTTCCCACTGCTTTGCTACTAGTTTGCATTTAACTGCAAATGCTATAATTAAGTTTGCAGAACAGTTTGCATTCAGACTGTTTGCCCATAACTTTCTGCAAAGCTCTCCTTTTGGGCTGAAAGACTGGTCTCAAATGATGCAAACTATAAGGCAGATTGGGGGCAGGTGGAACGGAAGAAGTGGAGGATCTGCTCAGCCTTGACAGGCCACCACAAGTGGGTGGCCCCCTCCCTTTCTCACAGTTTTCTCCACTCTGAAAAGCCGTTCAGCCTTTTTTTTTCTTACAATAAATTAAAAAAAAAAAAAGGAAGATGAAGAAAAAAAAGAACAGTTGGCTCAGTGCCCCTGTATCCTCTGTTTTCCAGACACTCATGTGTGAAACAATGGCAGTTTTGCCTGAATCAGGGCTGAGGATTGCTGAACTTGGCCTTTGAATGATTTTTTGGACTTACTATCGTGACTTTCATCCAGAGATCACAAAGGAGTTTGCACTATTTATCACACCGGGAAGACTTTTGAAGCAGTTTCAGACATATAAGAGCAGAGTCACTTCTTCCCTTGCAGTCTCCTTCCCCTGGCAGCCTAAGAAACAAATGAGTTTTTAAAAATTTCATATACCCTCTTCAATTTCAAAGGCTGGCTAGTAAGATACTGCAAAGTTCTCTATTTTGTTTTCCTACGGTCAGATGGTTCTTTTCTTTTTCTTTTCTCCCTGCTCTCTCTGGTTTTTCTAGTTGATTCATCTATTATCCCTCTTTATGTAATTAAATTTCTCTACTCAATGTGTCATTATGCTCAGGCTGTATTGAGTGCTGTCACCTCCAATTCCTTTCTTTCGGAAACTCCACATCCCAATTCCTCTTTAAAGTTGCTTGCTGAAGCATTTGTCCTTTCAGCATCCCCATACGTTTATAAACTGGAGATTAGTTCACTTTGTCCGACTTTCAAAGCCGTTTGCTGCTTGAGACCATTTCACGAGCTTGTCTATTCATGTAGATAAACCAAAAAAAAAAAAATCAACTATAATATGAATAAGGAAGAAGAAACAGCAGTTGCATGGAACAAACACCAGTGAGGGTGAAATTAGTAACAGTCACAGTTTTCACCAGTGTTGCCCCGCCTGAACTATTTTACTTTGGCAGATCTTTATACAGTAGGATTTCACAAGTTAAAAGGATGATATACTTTTTTAGTAGAACCAAGTGATGCACCATAATGTTTAGCTCATGATTCCAGCATTTCTATACTGAAGAGTCCCTAAACCCACAAACTTCTGTCTAGATGATTAATCTGAATACTCTGCAGTTCCCCAGAGCAGTCCATTATTTCCCACAAAGCCTTTAAAACTTTCTACTAAATTCAGGATTTTGAAGCAATGTCTGGCTAACAGATGTGCTTTCTCTGAAACTTTTAGTTATACCTCAAAACAAGAGTCCTTTCAACTACTTAAATTCAAGTCAATGGCTAAACTCCTATTGATTTAAGAAGATGTACTCAACTCTTGAAACAGGGAACTGGGCCGAGTGGCAGACACTTTGTATGTAACATCAGAATAAATACAGAAATTCCAGTCTCCAGATGTATTCCCCAAATTGTTTTCATTATTTGCAGTTTAAAAATATGGCAGAAGGGGGAAAAAAAAAGAGTGTTCAAATGATTTACACAAGAAACGATGCCTGAAGTTAAATGTAGCCCAATAAGCTACCATGAGCAGCAGAAGACCTGCAAGATGGTCTCCTTTCCCTTGAGGATGGAGCTTTGAGCACCCTGGTCTAGTGGAAGGTGTCCCTGTCCATGACAGGGAAGTTAGAACTAGATGATCTTTAAGGACCGTTTCAACCCAAACCATTCTATGCTTCTGTGGTAAGATGTGACAGCCCACAGCACATTTCCACTCCTCTGAAACGATCTCACCCAATTTGCAAGACATCACACATCCCATTTCACTGCTTTAATCGCCACGGACCTGCATTTCTTCTCACAGAGATGCTGAAACCTTCCCTGCTTCAGGGTCCACACTCACAATCTGCAAGACTCAGAGAAAAACTGGATCATCTCTGGGCAACCACAAATGTTACCAAGTGGGCAGAGGTGAGAACCAGAACATTTTGCTTATCTGGTGCAAACCTCTACATAGTAAATGGTTCATCACAGAGCTATTGGAGAAAGAACATGGAGACCAGGTGTACCACTGAAGTCTTAAAGAAACATTTGCCAGCAGAGCTTCAGTTCTGGTCAGGGAAACTTAGCAGCCTTAAGCACCACAACTGACTAAATAAATGTCTTATAATTTTATAAATGACAGCAGGAATGACTGCAATTATGCTTATTAGCAGATAAAAATGTCTCTAAAGGATTGGATTGGGGGGGGGCTTATACAGCAAAACAGGAAACAGGCTCATTGAACACATCTGTGGTGCATGGTTAATCTAAGCCGAAGCCTTGTGAACGTTCATTTTCCATGCCAAGCATGATCAGTATAAGACATGATTATAGTCTATCAGTTCTAGGGGTTATAGCTTGAACCACTATAGAAAACTAGCTTAAAATTATAATCATGTTAAGATATTACATGTATTTTCTTAAAGATCTGCTTAGCAATTTCATATTTTGACTGCTTCAACAATATTCTCAGAATCAAGCCTTTAAAATTGACTACTTCATTATTTGTGTTGCTTAGGATTTTTCTGAAGGCAGAGTAGAAAAAAAGTTTCAAAGATGTTACAAGTTCTCTATAGCCTGCCTGTGCTGCATACAGTTTGATTGAAATTCCACATAATTTACGATTTTTACAGCCCTCAAGAGTGGTAAGCACAGGAAAGATAAAGTCAGAGATATTAATCAATTGTAACTCAATGATTTGGATATTTAGGATAAACCTACGGACCCGGAAAGAACACATTTATTTCCATATACCTGGGATTTCAGATTTCTTATTTGTTTAAATTGTAGATAATTTAATAACTAAAGTACCTAATTGATAAAGTAACTGGCAGAGGTAAAAAATCACTAACAATAAGTTAACCACCAACAAACCCAATATTTACCCTTTTAATTCTCTTAGATCAAGAGCAACTAACCTTCCTGCCTTTAAAGCCATGCACCACACCTAATCTCTACACAGCTGAAAGCCACAAGACACATTCCACAGACAAAGAAAGATATGAGTTACGGGACCTCCAAAAGCAATTCACAAGTTGGAGATCACAAACTCTCTCCAGGATCCCGCTGTTTTACTGCACAACTGGGCTGAGCTGAGCTTGCAGCTGGGACGCCGAGTGAGTTGCTAATATTGGCCTCCCTGGTCCTCACAGTGAGGGACGGAAATGATTCAGCGGTGCCCTGTGCCAGCTCGGCCCTGCTGTGCATCATACATCATCCCTCCTCAGCCCTGCACTGAACTTAGAGTGCTCACACGCCTGAGTACAGCTAAATACTAAAATTTTTTGCTATCACTGTTAGGAGGCCTGTAGATTAAAGGTCTGTGGGTCTATACTGCTTGCTGTGCTGAAGGGTAGATAAACCTGGACCAGCTTCAGGCAAGGAGGAATAAGCCTCATAGGGGTCTTTAACAGCGGAACTCAATGAGCTGCCTAATAGGAATATTCGAGGATTTTTATAAAAACCCCAAAAATTTCACTGGAGGGCTGACTTTGTAAGATAGGTGAGGATACCAGGACTTCTAATTTAAATTTTATTGATCACCGCTACTAAAATACTTAGATTTTTGTTCACATTTCAAAACCTGTGAAAATCATACTTTTCATTAATTTATTATTATTATCATTATTTTTCCAAAATGTGCAATTCCTGCATCAAAAAGAACTGGGTACTATGTTTGAGATGCTAAGGCTGTATGAATTCTCTAGAAATATTCAGCATTCACTTGCTCAGAATGGCAAGTTTCAATGAGATTTTCCTTGCTTTAATTGGTTTGAGCTAGCTCTTTGGCATTGTCTTATAAATAATAGAAGCTACACACTGCACTTTTATAACATCATTCATCTAAGGATCTCATAACTTAATTAAGAGGGACACTGTCAGGTTAAAAATCATATATTTTTCATTAAGTAATTTCCTTATCTATGTTACTAATAACATTTTAGGCTATTAAGCTGAAACAAATTCTTAAAATCTAATTTAACATCTACTACTAGCATGTATATATTATATATATACACACAGCTGGTTTACTCTCTGGGATATTAAAACAGATGTCCTGGCTTTACTCTTGTTTCAAGTTGGTTTCATTTACAGATTTTCATGTGTGAACAATGTTCTTCCTTGGGACTGGTATAAACACTCCACAAGAACATTTAAATGCAAACAAAAAGCTGTACTAACATCTAAGAAAATAAAACATATGTTTTTGTTAATATAAGACTTGCAAGGATTCAACAATAAAACTTTAATTTTGGAGAAAACTGCCTAACATTGTGTGGTGGTTATTTTAACTTTTTCTAATGGGAAGGTGACAAGTACTACTTGTGTATTGCTTAATTACAGGAGACCAAAATCTGTTTGCTGTGAGGGAATGCATCATTAATAATTTCATTCCACTACATTTGAGCCTTTTCAGATATCCAGAAATGTGCTGTTACTTCACGGAGGCTTAAAGGAGAGGTTTGCTTTTGATGGCAAAAGCTAGCTGTGGGGAAAGTTAGCATAATGAAGTTTCTACCCGTCAGAGTTTAGCTAAACTAAGTTGTTGAAGTCTACATGGCACTTCCGTAACAGGCGGACAGCACCTAAACCACTGCAGGGGCTCTTGGAATCTATATAAATAAAGTGTAACATCAAAAACTACAGTACACATTTTTCCAGTCTTCACTTAATGCAGGGGAAAACTAAGACACATGATCAAAGTCACACAGTGAGTTGATAATAAAACCAAAATAAAATCCATAGCCTGCACTCACCCCTCACTAAACTACTTAGTTTCTTCCTGACATTTCAATGTATTTTTATGAAGAACAAAAAAAAGCTATTTTTTGCTTGTAGTCTTACTAGCTAATACAGCAAGCAAGATGTGGTTTTGACTTCCAGTAGGCCATTTTGCTTTGAAAAGGAGTCCTTCTCTTTTCTCCCTTCCTGAGGTTCAGTGATCAGCAAAGCACGTGTTCACTTGCAGATCCAGAGCTCCTGACACACAAGCAAAAAGGAGTTTTACGTTTCATTTTGCTTTTTAATGGTCCATTGCTCAGACATCAGTCCCAGGAGACATACTGCCAACTACTAAACTTTTTAAGCAGGTGGGGGCTGAAATGGGAAGCAGGTCACAGAGTCAACAGCAGTGAGTCTGCTCTGTCTACTGTTTAAAAAGAAAACTGCAAGAAGACTGAAAATAATAAATACAGATAATAAAAGATACAGCCAAAAGGCCTCTCAAGAACTGGTGAGGAGCTATGGAGGTGTGCTAAAGCCAAGAATGGTGGTACAACCTGATATTCAGAACTAAACACAAAACTTGTGCACAAGAATCCCTTAGATGAGAAACACTAGGGTTCTTCAGCGTTAGATGAGACTGCCTTCAAACTCAGCTGCAAATGCTACATGCTCAAGGTTAATCCATTTCGCAGCACAGAGACAATATGAAACTAGGCCAAGGACCACCTTCTACCACAGGAAAAATTAAAGAAACATATTATTATTCTGCCTGAAAATGTGTTTTATACAGTAAACGTGAGCTTTCATAGGTACCCTTTTGCTGGCTGATTGCAGTACTAGAACTTCAATGTATATTTGTTTCTCATTGCCAACCCTCTGATAAAACTCTCATTATTTCACATTAGCATCATCTTATGTCAGAGCCCTACACCTAAATGAGAGCCATAGTTTTCAAAAAGAGCACGAAAATGTATCCAGGATGCTACAAAATATGGATCCCTAAAACAGGATAACATTTTTTGGTTACAGACTTCTCATGTTGCACCTGGATTCAGGATCCAGGACACAGCAGCTGAGAACTCATGGCATGGGTCTGAATGGTGGCACTCCTGTGTCATCTGCCAACCAGAAAATTCTGTCACGGGCTTGGTTAAATCTTTCAAATCATTGGTGTTTTGTTTTCTTAACTGGTAATGCATGGGACTTGAGTGACAGTGCTTTAGTACTATTAAGTCTAATTATCATTATGCACATCTCAGCCAAGCTAGCCAATGACAACTACAGATAGCATAAAACTTTTCAAAAATGTATTTGTGTCTTTATGTTGGTGTCTTAAAAGTATGAGGTCTGATTATACTCTGGTATTAATGTGTATAATTGTCTCATTAATCAGCACAGACCTTTCTCAACTGTACGTATGCTTCAGCAGTGAATAAATTGTAACTGTGATAGTATTTTTCAAGTAAGACAATTTTTAAATGTCACACACACACATATATGTCAGAAGATATCTGCCTTCCTCCCTGACTATTCCTAAGACCAGAATGCTGAATTTAAAAGGTAGTTTGTCTAATATAGCAAAATCAATCCTGAGTCAAGCACAGCTATCACCCTCAATGCCCACTTTGCCTGCTTTAAGGCTATGTTAATGCCCAGAAAGCAAATTTAATCCTGTATTTCTATGCCTGGAGGGGGGGGGGGAAGGTTCTCTCAAAATTTAAAAACAAATCTCTTTTAGATCCTTCATGGATCTAAAAATACTGCTGAAGCAAAAGTAAAAAAGAAAAACCCAACACGTTCAGACTTGATACAACTTAAAGTTCATATTTACTGTAATAATCAAGGAAAAACATCACAGCAAAACATTTGTACCTATTTACAAAGGAATTTAAGACTGACTTTGGGGTCTGATATCCTTTTCTCATGGATAGGCTGAGCACACAGAGAAGATTTTCACAACACAGTACTCTTAAATTACTAAAACAATTAGCCAGAGCAACCATGAGCCAATGGCCTCAACCTTTTCCACATAAAGGCTAAAAAATTCAAGTTGACCATTATCCCAAAATAATCCTGTTAGGCCACCACATGGTGATATTTGTTACATGTGTCCAGTTCAAAGGTATTGCAAAACACAGGTAGAGAACTTGGTTTTTCAGAGCTGAGCATTAACAACAAAACCACCTGTTTTTTCAGTGCTGATTACACAGGAAACCAAATGAGTTTCTGTGTTCCAGTAGCTGAAAGCAAATATGATTGTATTCCACATCTTTCTCTCCTTTGCCCATTATTTCTTGGGCTCACATATGCACTAATTCTCCCCCTCAAACATGCAATGTCTCATTTACTTTCTCCCTTGCTCTTGCATTCCTCCAACCTCTCTGTCCATAACCAGCTATCCACCCATGCTTTTACAAGGTGTTCATATTCTCCCTTCACTCTTTAGCCATTGCATGAGCCTGCAGCAGTGCTTTGTCCCCTAAGAGCCACCTTCCTGTCAGGTTGTGTGGAGCCCAGTAAGGCAGTAGCTGCTGCAGAAATTCCCTGCTGGGAATGGGACACTCTAGGGTTCATGCAAAGCACTGAAATGCAGTCTTTTGGTCTGTGTTTGACTGAGATTATCAACAGACAATATAGCCACTAATTATAACTTTGCCTTGTCCCTCACCTCTCCCTGAACCAGTTTCCTCTCTTCCCTATAAGGAGAGCTAGAGGCAGTAAAGTACATCCTTTGGGTATGTAAGGAAAGCCTCCTTCATTAAATGCTATGAAGTGCTTTGATATCCTCAGAAGCGTGGTGTTATTTAAGTGCTAATCACTCTAGTCTTCAGTATGTCCAAAACTATTTCACTTGTTACCAAAAAGCTCCGTTGTCACACATTACATTGCCGTTGTACTGAAAAATAATTAACAGCCTACATTTTGGGGTCCATTATTTGAGCTGTCTGCCTGATAGGGGAATTATCCAGAACTCCCAAGTTTTCAACAGAGAAATTAGAAAACATTAAAAAGGTAGGCCAGGGAACAGCTCTATGAAACAACTCATAGAAAGAACGATAAAAGACACCATTCCTTCCAAACACTAAGACAAGGCAGTAGGTAAAAGTCAAGGCAATCTGATGTAACAAGCAATCTATATGATAATTTAAGAAGTAATCTTTTAGATGGAGTCCCAAAGATTATCAAACTCAAGTGTTCAGTAAACCGTTCTTAAATAGCTAGAAATCCTACAAGTTATGAAGAAGAGCACATAGTGCTCAAAACAGAAGGTGTAACATACAGCTATACCATTTTCAATTTCAAACAACACACAAAACGAGATGTATACAAGAGAAACAATCTCTAGCCCTTGGAGCACTAGCAAATGAGGAAATTCACTGTCTCCTCTTGATTGTTCAGAACCTCTTCAACTCTTTGCCTTTCTGGATGCAACCAACTTATCACTTAGAAGTCAACATCCTTGGGTGACCCCAATGAAACCGGGTGTGGCTAAAACTACATCCAAACGGACCTCAGACCTCAGTGCCCACCAGAGTATGACCTGCATCACTTCCTTATCTTCCAGAGTTCCCAGATTCAGTTAGATAACATGGGCAAATACTTTGATTACAAAAAACCAACCACATCAAACCACCCTCCCCCACTAAAAAAACCCCAAACACCAACACAACAAACCCAATACACAAAAAAACCCTAAAGTACCAGTGATACAGAAAATCCAATAAATAAATAAACCAACCACTAAGCTTTCAAATGATACATAAATAAGCTGAAAATTTGCACAAAAGCAAATCTTTAATTGGAAGTAGAGGAGAAAATGTCTTAGAAGGCAGTACAGATACATTAAGAACCTGAATCTCAAGATCAGAACCAGCCTCTGAGGAGCAGCAGTCTGGAAAGAGGCCTCTTTCAAAGACACTTCCCTTACATTCCAAACTGGGGTTTTTAGTGTTTATTTTTTTCCCTTACAGTCTCAAAGCTGTAGAAAGTCATCTTTCTTTTCTTTCCAGCTCCAACTCCTGACTTCCAACACTGCCAGCCAGGCCAGCACCCAGTGCACTCTGCCTCCAGCCACTGTGGAATTTCTCACCCTGGCACCACATGCCCAGCTGTGCTCATGGAAGTGGAAAATCTGACAGCATTGTCAAAGACACAGCTTGGGATAATTGTTCCTCATAGTTCCTCTGTCAGTGAATATTCTCATATTCTTCTCACAGGAAAGCTACTATACCTCTTATATTCCTCTGCTTGCAGCCACAGTTAAGTATGTTATAATGTGAGAAAAGGTTTAAAAAACTTGTGCAGATTAAAGCTAAAAACTCCATAACTGTATCTGCTTTAATAACTTCTTCGTGCAGCATAAACATGGGAAGAAAAGGAGAAGGAAACCAAAAGTTACCTATGTTTATGTAACACAGATGGGTGTCCCTCATGCCTGTAAAATCCTTATTTTATAAATACAATATATAGATTGCACTTGTCTTAATGCCAGAAAGAGAAAAATCACTATTACACTACAAACACTTTGGTGTAAATTTTAAACAAAACATAGGAAGAAAAGCTGTGCAGCAGCTCACAGCCAGGCAGATATCTGGAGCCCACACAACAGATCCCAGTATGAGGAACCATTTTCATCACAGATTCACAATTTCCACCTTCAGATCAATCAAACCTTGGTACCCATCTAACTTCTTTGGAAGGCTACTGTTACCATTGTGCCTGAGCTCCTCTTCACCTCTAGTGCCTTCATGTCACTGCCCCTGGGAGGCAGAGCATGATGCTTCCCCAGGGTCCTCTGGGAGAGCGGTGGCAAAGTACAAGACAGCCCAGGGCTTCTGTGTTTCAGGCTGGTACACTGTTTGGTTTTCCTCTTAAGTGCATGCAACAAGTTTTGGCTTTTTTTTTTTTTTAGGGATGCAGAACTGAAAGAAAGATGCCAACAAAAATCCCGCTCACTCCAGCGGGACAAGGGCTGCACTTTCTAATGTCCTCCACTGATCTTCACTTTTCTCTGTCCCCTTTTCCCCAACCAGTGATGTTGTACCTGATTATTTGCAAGTCACTGCTTTTCTTTTTTTTAGAATGGTAGCCAGTGCTTAAACTGTCAAAACCAAAGTCATGACTAGAGGGACTTCTCTTCGCTGCTTCCTTCTGTTCCTTTTACTACAGGTAAAGTGTCATTGTTATTTCAAGAGGAAAGGGGAATAAACAACATTCCTACTCTACTACTTGAATGACAGTTCCTCTGAGCAATTTTCCACCCTCAGATCTGTGCACACTGCTGTAAAGGCAACCCTTGCTCTGATCTCAACACTTTTAGGTGAAAGCTTATGTTAATAGAGCAAATTAAGCTACACAGTTTCACACGACCTCTGGCTGGTTCCAGGCCAGGCCTGATCTCCCATCAGAAACAGAGATGACTTGAAAGCAAAATAATTTAACCAAAGCCACTTGAGTATCACACTGGTATCTCAAAGTAGATTTGGTGATCCAGAAAACATAGATAAATAGCTGATGCCCAGGTGCGGGAAGCAATGCTGATGGTAATATATTAAGTGATACCCTTTCTTTGGATTACATAGAACAATATCCATAGTCTCTACCTCTTCTAGTAATCCCAACAAGGTTCCCCTCCATTTGTTTCTACACAGAAGTAGGTGTAACCTAGCTATCCCTATGTCTCTTCCAAAAATTAGTCATGATGTGAGGTGATTAAGAGATACCTTAATGACTAATAGAGCTCTTAAAATGGAGGTGCACAAAACCCTTAGGCATTTAATGAAATTTAGGCCAAAAAAATATAAAACATACATAAATTATAAATGTATTTGGTGCCATGGATGTCTTTTCCTATATATTTTGTATGTTACGAATTGAAAGAAATGAAAAAACATGAAGTAGATACAAATACATGCACACACAGAGAGAAAATTATGTGGCCCTTTCTAGCATGAAAAGGAAATTATTAAAAGTTGGATAAACAACAACGGAGGATATGACAGGGGCAGCTGGAGAACCACACTGGGGGACAGAACTTCTAAGTGAATCCACACAAAAAATGTCTCCCCTGACAATCCGTTGTTCTTCAAAGAGAATAATGATTCTAGAGATGAGTTTGCATTTGTCTTTGGATGTCACAATAAATGCTAAGAAAGCAGCTGAATGAGAGTTATTATTTCCTCTGAGCAACGAAGGATTTGGGTAGGCTGTCAGAACACCAGCACCCGCAATCTGAGGGCAGATACAAAGCAACAGCAAGCTAGCAGGAAGCTCAGAATCTGTCCAGGGCCCTGGGAAAGGAAGATGAAAGAGGCTATGGGGCAAACTGGAGATCTAAGAAAGGTAGATCTAAGAACCACAACTGTAAGGCAGCTGTTAAATCATGAGGGAAACAGGAACATTGTTTGAGAAAGCCATCGCAGGAGGCATAAATGTTTTCCAAGAACATAAATGCTCGCAAATTGGCGGAGAATGTGCTCCACAGAGGTCTATGCTACTTCACTGGAATAACTCAGACAGTTTGGGGGTACTGGGGCTGCATCCAAGTCCTTACCCTATTCACATACGCGCTACTCTGAGCACAGCAGAAGGACTTGTAAGCCCTCAGTGCTCAAGAGTATCACAGCTATATTATGGGCTATCTAATCCTCCCTCTCTAATTGAGCGTGCTGGGCAGAACATAAATCCAGCCCTACCTCTCAGTAACAAGATGCTTTTCCAACTGGCCTGATGGAGTACTTGGCCTGATGATGACTCTCACAGTCAGATGTGCAATCTACCCTCTGGCTCCCTGTTGGTTTGGACTCATTGCCTATATGCTCTAATACCCAAGATTGAAAGAGATAAAACAGAGATTCCTGTTTGACTGTATAAGACAATATGTTACAGAAAATAGGTAAGCCATGTCCTTGTCACCTGCTGTTTGCAGAAACTAGCCCTTTCCACTGCACACTCTTGCCTGCAGTGCTCCTGTATTGAAGAAGACGACTGTAAGTGACATGAAATAATCTTTAAAGACACTGCATGGCAGCTGGAAAAACATCACAAATTGACCTAACAAAGTAGGGTGCAACCTCCCACTTAGTCAGGCTGCTTTGGAGTGTCGGTGTCACAATGCTAAGGAACCTGTTTCACTATTTGCTAACTTCCACGGCACATATGAATATCTTTGTTTTATCTGATCTAAGTCTAAAATGGACTATGGTTTGTGTTACGAAAGCATAAAAATATTTTTTAAATCCACAGCCCTGCCCTCCGCCCCCATACCATTCTATCAAAACATACACAGGAAAATGTTTACAAGTTATAATCTTCCAGCTAGGCTTAGTTTCCTGTATATGTTTCAAATGCAATGTCTAAAGGACACACACATACAAAAAGCTAAAAATGCAGGTGGGATCTGCACAGAGCTGAGCTCCAAATTTTAGATGTGAACCATGTTATCTTCTTACACGTTGGCTTTGGTCTTTCAGTTTTCCCCATTACAGCTGGGTTATGAGACAAAGTTCAGACTAAAGATGAGGGGGAATCACACTGGAGTGCTACTTTTTATGTATGTGAAGGTGCTCACAATTAAGGGGAACTCAGAATCACAGTTTAATTTGGCATCTTCAAAGCTGAGATTTCTTCATTTCAAAGACTGAGGTAAGTCTGCAAATTTCAAAATATCTAGCACACATCAAACACAAGAAAACAGAGCAGTCACCAGAAAAGAGTTGAGTGCTTAAACTCTGACAAAGAAATAACTGACATGGTATACTGGGTTTGCATGGCAAGGCTTTGGTAGCAAGGAGTCTACAGGGGTGGCTTCTGTGGGAATCTGCCAGAAGCTTTCCCTCTGTCTGATGGACCAAGGCCAGCTGGTTCCAAGATGAACTCACCTCTGGCCAAGGTTGAGCCCCTCAGTGACTGTGACAGCACCTCTGGAATAAAATATTTAAAAAGGGGGATAAGAAACTGCAGAACAGCAGCAGTAGAAAGGAGTTAGAATATGTGAGAGAAACAACTTCACAGACACCAAGGTCGGTGGAGAAAGAGAGGGAGGAGGTGGTCCTGGCACTGCAGCCCATGGTGAAGACCATTGTGAAGCAGGATGTCCCCCTGCAGCCCATGGAGGCCCATGGTGGAGCAGAGATCCCCCTGCAGCCCATGGAGTACACCACACCCATGCAAGTGCATGCCTGAAGGAGACTATGTCCCCATGGGAAGCCCAGGCTAGAGCAGACTCCTGGCAGGACCTGTGGCCCCATGGACAGAGAAGCCCACGCTGGGGCAGGTTTGCTGGCAGGACTTGTGATACTGTGGGAGACCCTCACTAGAGCAGTCTTTCCTGAAGGACTGCACCCCATGGAAGGGACCCACGCCAGAGCAGTTAGTGAAGAACTGTAGCTCATGGGAAGGAGAAGTTCATGGAGTCTGTCTCTCATGGGAGGAACCACATGCTGGAACAGGGGAAGAGTGTGAGGAGTCCTCCCCTCCTGAGGAGGAAGGAGCGGCAGAGACACTCTGTGACGAACTAACCGCAGCCCTCATTGCCCCTGAACCATGAGAGGGAGGATTTAGAGAAAATCAGGAGTGAAGTGAAACTCAAGATGAAAGGAGGGGTTGGGGGAAGGTGCTTTTAAGATTTGGTTTTATTTCTCATTATCCTACTTTGATTTGGCTGGTAATAAATTACAATAATTTTCCCCAAGTCAAGTCTGTTTTGCCCATGATGATAATCGGTGAGTGTCCCTGTCCCTGCCCTTATCTCGACTCATGAGCCTTTTGCAACATTTTCCCTCCCCTATCCAGCTGAGGAGTGATAGAGTGGCTGTGATGGGACCCTAGAGACCAGTCACGGTCAGCCCACCACACATGGAACTGGGCTTTTCCCCATTTCACTCTCACAGTCCTGTGGTAAACCATTTCACTTCAACTTTGGTTTAATTTAGGAAAAAACTATTGAAAACTCTTATGCTCAGAATGAGCACATATTAATCTTTTGTTCTGAGTAATAAGGTGCAAAGAAATGAAGTCCTGGCAGGATACTAATTTCTGATGTTGTCAATTAAAAAACTTCTCCTGGTGTTTTGAATGGAAAAATCTCCCAGAAAGTGTTTTTATCGAAGCACCCAGTTCCAAGTCCTGGATTATTAGGTTAAGCTCCATCAGCAGAGAGACCAATATAAATGCTTTTCATACCATCTGCCTTGATGCTTTGACAAAAAAATAAAGAAGAAGAGAAAATATGTAAGTCCAAAATACTCTGATTTTAACCTGTTTCCCTTTAATACAAAGCTCGGAAATTCAGGTCCTAAAAATATAAAATGAAAACCATGCAATTACTTTTTTTCTTTTTATCTTTCCTCAAAACCTTACAGAACATCCAAAATCACCCAGTGTTCCCACGACCTGATTTCTTTTATATTTTAAAATCAGAAAAGCAGCTTTAAGTAAATAAAACCACTAGCAAATAATTTTCTTCAGTTCCTTTTGCTATTCTGAAAAGAGCTCATTACAGTGCGTTATTTTACCTGGTGTTTATTAGGAGGCTCTATACAATTACCAAGGTTTTGATTTCCCTGTTTAAAAACAAATTAGAGTGGTGTGCAGGGCCTTGCAATATTAGGCGACAACTCCAACAGCTAATGATGGAGGACAGTGCCTCGGTGAAGGTGTTAGCAATCCATCTGGCCAATTAAAGAGTAACTTAGGCAGAGCCCAATACTATTTCTCAGTTATGGTGGCTGTGACATCAAGAGTTGAGAAGCAGTGAGATTTGGTGTGAAACAATAAAGTGAACACATAAAAAAAAAAATCAGGGAAGAGCTACTACAGTCCCACAGCAGAGAAGAAAGGGAAAACGCTAACAGCCAGAGATGTACCTTGACTTATCAACAAGAAAAAAGGCTGGACTTTAAAGAAAACAAAACAGTTCAGACATGAAACAGATACTGATAAAGTCTGTCTTCCTACAGGTTTGCAATCAGAGCCTGTGAGTGCTACACAATATGAGTACAATTGTCATTGGTCTCTCCCACAACAAAGATAACGTTCTCAGTGAGCAAAAGACAGCATGTGCTGTGACTCTGCTGGAGCAAAGCCTGTGCTGGCCAGCCAACTGTCCTCTGCTGAATATGCTTAGCTGATAAGTTCTGCTTGTCTTTCCCTCAGCAGGGGCACTAATTTGAGTTTTTCTCCTCTCCTTAGATACCCATTCTGTAGAAGACGAAACATCTTTTCAGTTCTTTCCGACTTGGCTGAAAGAGATCGGCACACTCAGCAGCTACGTATGGGTGTGACAGATGGGCACAGGGACAGGCAGTCCCATAAACTTAGATGAGATAACTTGGCAACAAGTACTCCAGAAATCTGAGGTGTTTAAAATCTGGAAGTGGATCCAAACTTCAGCTTTAGCCATGCTCAAGGTAGAGAGAGACCAAAGCCTTGTTCTGTTTTCTGCCTTCCCATTTGGACCTCTGTGAGGTGTGACCATGCACTGTTTTCCCTTGCGGGTTATTTCTCATGACTGCAGAAGCAGGCCAGCAGGATTTCCCATTGCTTAATGTGGACATGGATACCACACAGGACTACATGTATTTCATTTCTTATTAGAGACTATTTTAAAACTTCTTTCCCTTTTTTTTAACTTCTTCTTGTCTTGCAACTTCAAAAGCATCTAACTTGAACTCAGAAGTCATTAATAGCATTTTTTCCTGTCCTTTCCCACCTGAGACACTTCTTCTGACCCCCTTTTAGGAGCTTAGCACATCCCTTCCTTCCCACAGCCAGTCTCCCACGCCAGTTTCTACTCCTTTCTCTCATCTTCCAACCATGACAGAAGAAGGAGTTAAAAAATCTCATGCTGCTTTCTGGCCAATACCTTCCTAAGTATATCACCCCTCCCCACGCACGCAGGAGTTGCACTGCCCTCTCTCTGGATGGTTCCACATATCTGTTCTCTGAAGTTACCGAGATGGGAATGATTTTCCTCAACATGAAATGCTGTATAAAGAGTGTGGGTGGGAAATATGCAGTGTAATGGAACTGAAACCCCATAAGGGAAATCAACGCAGGCAGCTGCTGATACACTATTTACTTGGATAAATCATCCATTTTTCTCCCAGGCCAGATGACTTGAGGTATCACCTACCCAGGATGGCAAGTGCAAATATAAATAATAAATAAAAATAACTGAGGAAGAATTCTCACTGTAATGGGTTTTGTAGAGAACTAAGTTTCAGTTAAACTTAATCCTTGCTGTCTTCTGTGTCTCCAGCAGCAGAAACATCTGGTCGGTTTTAGATTCCCCTTGGATTCCCAACTTCAAAGGGAGTTATAAAGAATAACAAATACATGTACTGGCACTGAAAAAAAAAATTAGAGCAGCAGGAGAGAATGGTAAAATTGTCCTTATTTGACTGCTAGTGACAGGCGCCACAGGCAGAACTGTGAGAAAAAATCTTAACGGCTCAGGCAAATAAGCTTTTTTTTTTTAATGACTGGCTCTCTCTACTAATGACGCAGAAAATCTATGGGATCTGCCCCATAATGGCAAGAAGCACATGTGCCAAGGAATATGCACGCAAGGGTATGCAGAAAATAGATTTCAAATCAGATATGTACTAAATAATAGAAGGAAAACAGGAACTAAGTTTTGTTCCCAGCCTTTTCACTGATAGTGCCCTGAGTATATTGCTGGCTAAATAATGCAGGTCCAAATTTTAGCTTTTTAAAGTCAGTAGGATGTTGTAAAGTATGGTCAAAAACAATGACTGTCATATGTGCTTTTCAAATCCTATTTCAAAACCTCCAGAAACAAGGGTACGTAAGCAAACACAATAACAGATGTCTGCAGATCTCTGTCTTTCCTTTACTCTCTGGTGGCTAGAAAGTGAATGCTATGCTCCTTTTATGAATGCAGCACTACCAGCAACAACTTCTGACATGCTTCTGCCCTTGTATGCAGTGAACAGAAACATCTAGTTTCACCCTGATATTCTGAATCAGTGCACACATGAAATAATCACAACCCATTCCCCACTTCATCCGTGCAGCATCACGAACTCCTTTTTCTTTTTTTCGTTCCTTACCTTTTATCATTTCAGTCATAGGGTTAATAAAATAAATGTAATATGAAAGATGTGTGAGAATTCAGAAACCTGTGTGAAGCCTCCTATCTGCCAAACGCTAACTCGTGTTGTATGAAGATTAAGTCTTGTATGAACACTAAAGTTACCCTCTTTCATGAAAACTACAGACTCCTAAATGCCTGGCATCATGCAATGCAAGTTTACAAGATGGATGCCAGAGAGGAAAATTACAGAATAGGCTTTTGCAAATAGTATTAAAACCACAGCCATCCTTCTTTCACCTCTTCTTACAGAGAGTCCATAGAACATAAGTTTTGACAGTAGTCATCAAATAAATTCCAACGATTCCTGAATCTTAGAGACTGATCAATTTGTGTATATTTGATGGACAAGAAAAGCTATATTTGGCAAATAAATTATTTGTTGCAAATAATTAATTCAGTTCTCTTGCTGGAGCTGCAACCGTGACTTTTTAATGACCTTATTTTACCTTATTATGTTATGAGGTAAGCAGCTTCCCATTGTTTCATCTTTAAAAATATTTCAGGATTTCTTAAATGCTCCACATAACAGCAAAATCATATCAAGATTTTCCCACAAATACAGCAATCTAATATTTATATCAGAACTTTAAATTGTAAAAATCCTACGTGCTTGTACAATGTAATGATCAAACGACTTCTGCACTTCTGCAATAGGCTCCATATTGAAGGACCCTATTCCCAAATTTATTTCTCTCTGAATATTAAAAAACTGTAAGTGAAGATGCTTTACAAACTGTTAAAGAAATAGGAATTAAAGAATATACTGTGATATTTATCATGCCAACACTTCTGAAAGAGCTACAATCCATGACATACCAATGCCAAATTAACTTTTGGGAACGTCTCTGACTTCTTGACCTGAAAACCTTTGATTCTTGAAAGGGAGCCTGCCTTCTTAGCACGGTTGTATTACCTGTGTTGCCAAATTCCCCCTGTTGGGAACCCATTTGGATTAGTGTTTACAATCTTGATTTTCTTTCAAAATGGACCATTTACTTCTAGAGACAGTAAGGGAAGATAAAAAAAATTCAGGAAATCTCAGGGTTCCCCAAAGTCATACTCCAAGAGGGGATTCACCTCTAACACTTAATACAAAGTTAACACCAAATGTTTTCTGACTTCTGTATTTGCAATCAGTCTTTACTGCCAGTGTTGATTTGGCGCTGAAGGCAGCACAGGCTGCAATACTTTGAACAAGAGTCATGGGTTCTGAGTGCATCTAACAGTTTGAATGGAGAATTTCCAGCATGAACTTGATCCCCAGCCTGCTAAAGCCAAAGAGACAACTTAGATGAAGCTCAGTACGTGTTCCAAGGGACTTCATCTGTTTTCTACAAGAAATACTATATAAAGCAAAACACAGTTCATTTAAAAACCACACAGTCATACGTCCTGTCCATACCCCTGAACCTCCACTCCTATACCCTGCAGAAACGGCCTTGGCTTACTGAAGACAGGCTGGAAAGTGAACACCAGGTTCACTGAAGGCCTAGCAAGATGCATCAGTATTCCCCTATTACAAATAGTGAGGGAAAGGAAAGGTACTGAATGAGGAGAGGAAGAATAGCTTTCTGTTTACATTTATGATACATTTTTAGCAATACAAAGCTTTCCAGTTTAATTTGTATCTCAAAGTTTAACATGGTAATTATTAAAGGCAATAGCAGAACAAAAGGGACATACATCAATCCTGGGACATCAGCTAACAAACACTTCAGTTACATCCCAGGATTTCTCCAAACACCTTTCCAAATGTTTCTTTACATCCTGTTTATAGCTCGTTACATTCTCCTGTGACCAGAGCTGGTAGACCAGATCCTGCATGGTCTAATAGTTTCTCAAGTACCTTTCCTGCTCTCTTACATATCTGTAGGCATTCAGGCACAATGCAGTAATTGAATATAACCATTATAAAGGCAGTTCAATTCCTGGCCAACCCTCAGCATGCACATATACATTTGCAAAGCATTAATGGCATGGTAAGCTAAAAGCAACCATCCCAATAATACTAAGCCAGCTAGGCAAGATCTAGATCTACAGATGCTTTCTGTTTGCTTGGGATACTTTACTGCTTATATTATTATCTTTTTGATGTGCACTGCTCCGCTAGCATGCAGGAAATATTGTGAGCGTGTCCAAAACATAAACTATTCTATTCTATTCTATTTATTTATTTATTTATTTAGCTCTGAGGTGGGGGAGATTTTATTGTTATATTTTTTTTAAGGCCAAATTACATCAATACCTCAGCTCTTCATGTCCAAGACCAGTGTTAAAGATAATATTCAGATTAAGTCAGCCTTCTTAAGACTAAATTCAATTTATACTGATATAGTAGGTTACACGCTTAGTCACGTAAAAAAATTCTGATGGATACAGGAGACAGCTGTTGGACAAAGCATATCTTCCTGCCTTTCATGTCACAGGCCTGTTTACTGAGAAATACTGAACCAACCACACTATTGTCCAAATATACATTTATTTAAAAGCAGTTTTTTGGTATCACAAAATATCCCTTTCCTGGTCTGAAAAATAGAAATAAAAGGTGAAGTGGTCTAATGAATGGAAAAATTTTTCAATTTGTATTATTTTGTCATCTTCTGTTTACCTCCAATGGGAATAAGCACACCAAAGTTTGCAGAGCCACAACTCCCCCTGAATGGGCGATCAGACTGATCTATCCCTAACTTGCAAAAGTTGCAGTGCTGATGTTCTCAAGGACTATGACAATGTTGTATCTATCCAAACTCAAGGAGGACAGATACAAATAACCAAGGTATCACTGAGTGGATTAAGTATCTCAGTCCTTGTTCAAAAAGCAAGGATCATCACAATGTTGAGAGAAGGTCAGAGCTTTACATTTTCCAGCAATAGAGCAATTCTTAACTATATTCTTTGCTTTTAATCTTCACCCTTGCCCTACTTGTCCAAAATACCCCCCTTACATTCATGTTCTTCCTTTGTAGGGTGCTCTCACTGAAACAGATTTAGGCCACTCCTGAAGAATTTAAACTCAGCCAAAACCATAAGCTAAAGTAAAATGCCTACGAGGCACAAACCATGCTGTGGCCCTTGACAAGACTGCTGCCAGAAGAATTTTACTGTTTAAGTATTCAGATTCTACATGAGGAAGAAAAAGAGATAATGTGTTATGGGTGTTATAAGGACAAGGAGAGACTCAAAGCAATAACCACAATGTGCTCTTCTAGGGGAAGGTCCCTCTTAAAATTAAGAAGTAACAAATAAAAGTGAATGCACTAATATTAACTGCATAGGCTTTACACTCACACTATCCTTACCTTCAACTGTTTGCTCACTTTGCAAGCAATTGCACTGATAGGCACCCAGAATTTGAAAGGGTTGATTCATGACCAGCCCACAAAGAAGAAAGCCAGGAGAGCTGAAATGGTGTCAAAGGCTTCCCAATTTTCTGAGCAGAAACACAGAATTCCCAGGGGAGATCTACATACAGTTGCTAAGACAGGTTCTGATCAACTGTTACAGAGACAAAGTCCCATTATTACATCAACACAAGAAGACTTCAGCATAGTTTTAGGGTCATAGAATCATTAAGGTTGGAAAAGATCTCCAGGATTATTGAGTCCAACCTTTGACTGAACAGCACCTTGTCAACTAAACCATAGCACTAAGTGCCATGGCCAGTCATTTCTTGGACACCTCCAGGGATGGTGACTCCACCACCTCCCTGAGTAGTCCGTTCTAATGCTTAACCACCCTTACAATGAAGAAGTTCTTCCTGATGTCCAAACTGAACTTCCCCAGGCACAGCTTGAGGCCATTTCCTCTTGTCCTGCCTGACAGGTCCTCAAACATTTTAAAATTTTTGTCGATTCAACAGATTCAGTAGAATTCTGATGAAGCACTCCCTTCAGCATGACCTAGAAGAGCCCAAACACAACCCTATATTCTTGCTTTATAGGATAGCTAGACTTTGAAATTTGCTTTTGTTTCACAGTTGAATTAAACACTGCATTGCAAAGTTACCCATGAAACAAAAATAAAAAATCATTTCAATCAATTGAATGCTGTTTTGACAAAATAATTTTGTTTTGATTGCTAGTTTCAGGTTTGATTTAAATTTTATATTAGAATATAAAATACATTTTTGAAATAAAAGTTTGAAACAAATGCATTTCTGTTCCACAAATTCCAAAAAGCTTTATCTGGAAATATGAATAATGAAAATAAATAAGAGTCCTGGAAGTATTCTTCTTTTAATGAACCAGTATTTTTTTAGTGCTTCTAGTCCCGACCTTCAGTACACTTTAGTAAGCCTCAGAAGAAGCTTATAATACCTCTGCCATACTATCAATATATCAGTGACAATCTAATTATTATTAATAACCTATGTGTTATGCTGTTCTTGTCCAAAAACTGGTGAAGCTAAGAGGCTTTTTCAGACAGTCAGTTATGTAATGACTAACACACATCTTGTTGGGTCAAGTACCATTAATTACTACTGCCATTTGGGCAAATATCAAAACCAGTTTTGAGCAGGATAAAGCAGCAGACTGAAATGCACAGAGAGTCCTACAGAAGACTCTGGAGTGAGGAGAAGTGAGGGGAATGCTAGTTGTTTCTGCTCTGTCCTTTAACCTTAAACTTAACTTAGAGAAAAATGTAAGAGTAGTTGTGATTAATAAGATATTTAATATCTAAAATTCCTTTTTCTTTAACCATGTGCTTCCTCTGCTAAGAAGGCTCTTGATCACTGCTCATACATTTCCAAATTACTAAAACGCGAAATACCATGAAGTCATGTGAAGCTTGAGTGAAGCTATGAGACAAATCCTGGCCTAAACAGCGAAGAACTGAGGGATTTCACCTAGATCAGGTAGCAGCAGGAGTGCCGACATCTGAAACTATTTATTTAGGAAGATCATAAGGAGAGCTGAAGTACAGCTAGTCCTTTAAGCATGACACTCATCATGCCCAGTCATCCCTGGCTGTTTCAGCACTGAGATGCTTATGAGAAGTGGTTGTCTCCCATGCCATTTGGTGAAGGGTTTTTCATAATGTTGTCAGAATCTCAGTAAGAACCAAATAATTTTTGTTTCTTATACAGTGCATTTCTGAATGCAATGCTTGGAGCAGAAGTTCAAGAATTCAAACAGCTGTACTACTTAGTCCCCCATGAAAGTACATTCTAACAGGAGCTTGAACTGACTTATCAGAACATCAGATGCCATGATTCACAAGGCTGAGATGGGCGAAGTCTTTGGGAAAACTGTTGGGATTATCTCACCTGTCGGATTTTTGAAGCATTAGATCTGGGGAGAGGTATTTGGGAAGAGAGAGAGTAGCTAAAATAAAAGGAGTTTGGATTGCATATCCTTACCAATAGGTTATTAACATGAGGAAAATACAAAGGTTTGTTCAAAAGCCTGAACTACAATTACTTCTAACAGAGCTTTTCCTGCTGCACACCGAGCAGTCTGTTGAATTTGTGTTCTGCATACTGGAGCCATGTGCTGACACTTTGCACAATCTGAAAGGAGTTGAAAACTCTCTCCTTCACCTTGTGTGTGCTTTCATCTAAGGTTGTCTGTAACCCTTTCTAACAGTAAGATTTCACAGCCTAACTGCCTGAGGAAGATGACTGAATCTCTCACCCTTCACAAAATAAAAATACAGATTTAGAGATCAGAGAAAACAGAAAATACCCAAATGCATGTCCATGCCTCAGCATTCTCATGACTAGCAGTCAATGGTCCCCAGGCTTAGATCCATATCAGACAAAAAGTTTCCCTTTCCTAAACACAGTGCCTCTTCTGAATGGGGGACTTCCAATCCTTCTACCACCAGCTTCCCTCTCCCTTAGCTGGCCTTATTAAAACAAACAAACGAGAAACGCCCCCCTCTGCTAAGCATTTGTCCACCCTCCTCTCTTAATTTTCCTTATGTCTCCCAGGGTTTGGGTTTTTTAAGCCTCTGTACTAATACCTGCTCTCTTTGTTTTTTTGGTTTGTTTTTCTGGGGGTTGTTTTTTTTTCTTGCCTTTTCTTTCTGTTTGCTTAAAGCTCCAGCCTCTAAAAGCAAATTTGGAGAAAACTGGCTTTCTCTAGTTATCCCATTGTTCTTCTCAGGCAAGATCTATTTCAGATGTTTCTATTTCAAATATTTAATGACAGACCTATTCATACAAAGACATGCCAACACCACTCCCCTGTCTCTTTGGCATGATGCAGAGCACAGAAAAAGATTGTCACAAGATACAAGGACTCTGTTAGTCAATAAAATCAAGTTCTAACTCATAAACAGTACACAGCAGATTCCATACATTGACATGCTTCCCAGAAGCAAAAGCCTGAGAAAAAGCAGTTTCAAGGGAGACCCCATGGGACAGGCCCATCCATTTAGCACTACCACAGTGGACCTTGGCTGGCTTCCCTTCCAACAGGACCTGTAGAGAAGCCAAAGACTGTATTGAGCCTTGGAGAGTTAACTTCCTTTTGGGGTCTTGTCTTCATTGCAACAGTTGTTTGTAAGTACAATGCTAATGTTGCCCCCAGCATGATTCCCACCCACAACAGAAGCCTCTTGCTCAAACTAAGTGCTATTTTAACTTGACTCTGGCCTAAAAACAGATTAGAAGTGGCAACCCATGTGCTGTAGTTACTAGTGTCAGTAACACAGTGGGAACTCATCAGTTCTCTGGTTATGTTTAAAGTGCTGATCTAAGATCCTGTCTTGTAACTGGGGTCTAGACTAAAAGCACACAACCCTTATACCCAGTTATCTACAGTAAGCTCAAGTGGGTAGCAGGCGATAGTCTGACGTTAACAATTTGCTTCTCCTCTCAATCTCTACAGTGCATTGCTGACAAATAAATACTCTGAATTTGCAGAAGAAACTGCATGTGCACAAAAAAGTTTAGGATACAGAACCCTTACAAACATCAGCCTGTAACACTGCTGTAACAAACGGATTCAATGCATGTAAAACAATACTTGTTTTAAGCATTTTTACCCAGTACCTCTGCCTACCCAGGCTATTGTTCGGAATGAGGAGGGTTTTTCTCAAGTACTTTGGAGTCACCATCTGTGAAACAGAGCACAGCTGCACCAATAATCAACATGAACACAGATTTTAGCTTTGTGAATTGCAGATCTTATCTATATAGTCAAAAGAATTTTAAGGCCCATGTGGCCTGTGAGAGCAAGCTAGGGTGTCCATACAGTCAGTCACTGTGTGGCAAATCCAACCTCTCGCATATTGACTGTTACCTACATAATCCTTCTCTTCACTCTAATAAATTGGCACGAGATGAGCAAATCTGACTACAGGCAACTAATACAAACCACCAGAGAAGTGGCCATATTGTCATCTAAACATCTCATGCTCGACTTTATTTACAGTCTCCAGGGCTGTAATCCCAGCTGGTAGTTTTAATTAGTAGTGAATGTACTTTCACAACAAATTGGACCTTCTCCTTCTTGGGCATCAGAGATCCCTTCCACAGATGACTGTGGATTATGAAGAGACAAAGTTTGGGGATGTTGGGCAGGCAGCTTTCTCCTATCACATATCTGAAAAACTAGCATCACTCCCTGGCTCACAAGAGGACTTGGCAGGAAGTCAGACTATGACTATCCAGAAGACTCTTCCCTCAGCGTCAGAGTAGTAAGATACATCATGGAAACTTGTAACAAAGCATAAATAATTCTATTTAGAAGTCAATACAAAATTGTGGACTACAAGGCCAGCTGCAGGGGCTGTTTTTTGCTTATGAGTTTAAAGCCAAAACATGGATAACGTGGCAAGCATCATCAGAGAACGTAAATATCTACTCTTTTGCTGTTATTGCTAGCTTTGCCCATTCTGTAGCCATTAGTGAATGCCTTACTACAAAACTGCAAGTGCAGCAGCAGGGTTTTAACAGCTTTTTTCCTCTAGCTGCTCTGGGATTTTTCCTTTCTTGGCTGTAACCAGTTGCAACCAGTTGTGAATAAGTCGTTATCCCTCTGTGCAACTCACAGCAACCAAAAGAAACCAGTGTCATTATGCAAGTTTCAAAAAAGAAAAAAAAAAGTTTTGTTTTATGGTTAATTATCCATGGTCTATTTACAAAATAAATCAACCCATTGTGCACCACCAGGATTTGTGGCCTCATTTGAACTTTGCTTTTCATTAATCACTTTAAAAATAAAAGCTAACTAGTTTTTGTTTTTTCTCCTTTTTGGTTTATTACTTGCATCTGGCTATAAATTGTAAAAACGGGGAGAGAACAAAGTATGGATTATTAACCCTCAGTTTCATGACTTACATGATCTCAGTCTTGTCTTTCTCCACGTGCCTAAACAGATGCACAGTCCAAAAATTCCAACATTCTGTAAAAAATGTAATCACAAGAAGATTGAAATATTTTTTAAACTCAAACTTTGAGTTACTAAAAGGCAAAAAGCTTGCCTTAAGAAACACAAAGGTGGGCAAACATTTACAAACATATTTAAGCTACTGAAGGAGGTCAATAAAATTACTCATGTAGGTATCTAAGAAATACACAAATGTTTGTGAGCTCTAAGTGCAAGACTGTTTTGTTTAGAGAAAACCTACTTGCAGGCAGTCTGGAGAAGGCAGAAAATGGATATCTGATTTCTTTAGAGTGCTTACAATTTATACAAGAAACCAGAAATATTTTTTTCTGAAAATGTTTTAATTATATAAGAAGTTTAGATTTTGTCCCTATGTGATGACAGAGAACTACTGAATTTCTGAAAACTAGCCAATGGAGAGGTGAACAAAGGACATTTTTAGCTGCTCTGTTAAAAAAACCTAAGTGTATTAACACTTATTTCACTTTGATAGGGAATAAAATACATATTTGCATAAAACTGAAATTCTCCTCAGCTTCAACTAAGAAAACTGAACAATTTATTTATGTCCACTATGGACTCTTCAAGTAAAACTATAAAAAGTAAGAAACGCTGATAAACAAACATGATAAAAGCATATATAATGACAGGATATAAAAATGTCACCCCCCTTTTATTTTCCTTTTTTTTTCATTTACCAGTTACTCTTAAGTGTCCTTTGCCTTTACTATGACAAACAGAAAGTCACGGCACTCCACTTAATCCTTAATGAAATGCTTTAGAAAAAGCTGTGCTGTCTGTTGGTCAAAAAATGTGGCTTTGCTACACTCAAAACTACAACTTTTTATTTCAAAACTCCTGAGCTGGATGCGAGTATAAGGAGACTGAACATAACCAACAGGTATATTTTAAAAACTGAGATAAAGAGCTGAAGCTAAGAAATTAGATCATTAATACTATATATTATTACTAATAGGAGCTCAGGAAGGTAATTTTTGCTTGCCTGTTGGTGTGAAAAAGAATTGTAGAGATTTGAAAAGTTAAAAAAACCCACTGCCTCCTCCTCCACTTTGCAGATGGCTGAGATGCTTTAACTTTCATTTCCAAAAGTAAATTAGCTCCCACTTAAATGAAAGTAAAAATTAAAAGCTGCCTCCACCTGACTGCAAAGCACAGCGGCCAGGCTGGGAGAGGAATGGATAGGCCTTCAAAGAAAATAAAAGCCTTTTTAAGCGACTCCTCATATGAACGCCTGCCCTTGCAGCAGCAAGCTGTGGCCCTACAGCCGCTTTCCATTATAAATGCTAAATTGGGAAATGTTTAACATTCTTTGTTTAATCTTTGCAGTATAAAGAAAAAACAGCTGATTCTCAGAAACATGACAGCCCGAGCAACCATTAGTGATCTGCCTCTCCCTTCCTCAAAGCAGAACAGGCCATTTCCAGCCTCAGTGGTGACTGACACTTTATAATCAGAAATGTATATTTAGATGGATCCTAGAAGACGAGATTAAAACTTTGCCATTTTTTTTGTTCCAGTCGTGTAAGGGGCCTAAGGTAAACAGGATATTTAATAAAAACTGTAAGCAGAAAAAGAGTTTAAGAAACACATGCAGTGGAAACTACAGGCAAAGGTGGTTTCAGATTCTTTCTGCATTGTTTTCTGTTAATATCTTTCCACAGTCTTTCCAAGAAGAAGAACATTATTATTTATTTTGATTTAAAACATTATCAGTTGAGTGTATTTTTCTCTTGCTCACAGCACAGTCCATCTATTCTGCTGCAACCAGTCACATATAAATCAGCACAAACTCGTGAGCGAGCAACCCTGTCTGTTGCTTAGACAAGCAAACTCTCCTTGTATCTTGTCTCTGCAAGAACTTCCCTAAAGGGGTGAGTTTCATCATGCATCCCAAAAGTCAAACTAGTTAGAGGCTTCTTCAGTTGAAATTATGAAATAATACCCCAAATCGAGTCCCCACAGAAACTGAACTAACTGAAATAGTTAGGGTTTTTACAATATTTTGCCCTGGAGCACACTTTCCGGATCATCAAGTCTAGTTCATTGCTCTCTTCTGCTACAGATATTAAAGGTCACATCCTAAAGAGTTGTTTTTAAGGCTCTGCATCAACAAGGTGAACAGACCTTATCCATCCTTTCCACCCTGGCCACCAGCATTCAGCAGCGATGAGACCAGACATCCAGGAAGCAAACCCGTGAGCAAATGAGGATGTACTCCTTCCCCAGAGGGGTTCTGACAGGCAGCATGGTACATCCTCTCGTGGGGCTCATGCTGATGAAGGCACTCAGTCCAGAGTCCTCGCTACATTTTGTGACAACAGGAAAACATTAACCACTGTACAGAAGAAAAAGTAAAGAACATCGAGGTGTTGACCCTGCTCTGAGCGCTGCACACATCCTGACAACTCCTCTACACCGCTGGACTTCAGGGATCCTGCCCTGCAGGTGTCATGGCCCACCTGCACACATCAGGTTTAACAGCAACGGCAAGAATATACAGGTTCTCTGATGGGAGAAACGAACCATCTGCTTTGTTTGCTGTGAACATGGAAGATAATAACTTTGAAAACGAGGGCTGCAGGAACATTCAGTGCAGCTAGGTCTGATACTTTTGTTACAACTATTATAAAAATATCGCTTTTTGCGCCATTTCCTAGGGACTTCTGCAAGGCAAAAAGACCAGTGAAACTACTGAAGGCACTAGCAATGAATTACTGATGGTGAAGGACACAAAATTGTCATAAACTTCAACCAAAGTGTGAGAGTTGCAAAAAACGACAGTTCTGAGGAAGGGAGGGAGGGAGGAAACCTTGCAGAATAATTGCTAGATAAAAAGCCTACCGTAGCTAATTCAGCACATTGCTGGATACAGAAAAATCATTTAGCTAGCTATTTTTCAAATATACCCCAAGTGTGTGTCAGGGAAGAAAAATAATGAAATTTTAAAATAAAAATTAATGTAGAGCTCCTTTCATTTTTGTTGTTGTTTTTGAATCTTTAGTGTTCATATTTAACCTTTTCCCTAAAATAACAAACTTGAATTTAAAAAAACTAAGGCACAGATCTTTATAGAGGCAGGACTCAAACAGCTTATGTTTAAAAATAAAATAGCAGTCTTTTTAAGTTGTGAAGACTTATTCATTAAAACTGAATATTAACATCTCATTTCAGAAACTGTTCAAACCACCCCTTTTGCCTATTTTGCCTATGAATTTAGGAAGACAGAAGTTTCACAGGTTGCATGTCTAGCATCTGGTCAAGTCAAATCACCCTCTCCTCCATAAATTAAAATTAGATTTCCATTCTGCAGAAAACACAAAATTCCCTCATTCTGGTTGCTGTTCAACTGTGTATATATAACCAGAGCTTGGCAGCAGACATTTCTAAGGTTTTTTATCTTGTTTGATTAGTAAATACTCAGAAAATAATTAAATGTTTGTTTGACCATTAAGGAAGGTTAGTGCCTTGCTAGTAGTCCACCTAAGCATACAAAGTAAAGCCGGGGACTGAAGACTGGAAGTTAGTAGTAACCTAGTGACATGCAGAGAAATGTCTCAGTAACTGAAAAGCATGCAGATGCCTTTAAGAGGGAAATTTGCTTGTCTAGCATTAAAAGTTATCAGGTTTTGTACACCTATTCCAAATAAGTCTCCCATTTTATCTGCAATCAGTGCAGATAAAAAACTTAGAGACTAAGACTCTGAGAACATAGGCAGAAAATAATTTTCATTCAAAGACAAATGATCACTCTTTTGATTAAGTTAAACACTGGACTCCTTATTGATCATGTTCTCTGTAAAGTTACACCATCTTCATCTTCTGAGCATTTTCTAAAGGGCTGACAGCTACGAGGAGCACTAGAATAAGGGATTTTAAGGAGGTTACTCTCTTCTACTGCCTGCAATTATGTTATAAACTGCTATTGGTATGTTGATTTAGGTCCACTTTACAATTACATAGATTTTCATGCCCCATAATTCCTATAGGACACTCTTCCAGCATTTAGTCCTCTGGTGACTAGGGTCATTTTCATTTATATGTGATCATCTATATTATATAGGGTTATTAAGACTTACATGTGGTTAGTGCCCAAAGTTTGGTATTTGTGCAACACCAGTCTGAAGTTTAAATAATTTTTTAACTTCTACAAATTATTTCAACACCTTCTCCCTATGCATTTAAGTAGATTTTATAAGCATTAATAACATAGCTTGAGAATATTTCTGCAGGGCACAATAAAGCAAGTATCTATGACTATAATCCCTAAGTGATTCTGTACCGAGAAACAAATGGAGGCAGAAGAAGTTTTCATTGCCCAGAGCCAAAGCAAGGGCTAGTTTCAGAATTAGGCAGAGAATCCAGGTGTTCCAATGCACTTTTGAATATATATGTACTCCCCAGCAATTTGGTGAAATATACTTACACAGCTTAAAATACACTTACAGAGCTTAAAATATTCCACTTCCTGTTTTCACAAAATCCTGTTTCATTTAAAGTTTGTCTCAAGGATCACTGTTGAAAGTTGTCAGCTTTAAATATTTTTTTCTATTATGCCCTGAAGTGGGCATAATTCACATGCAGATTCATTTTATGGCTCTTTTCCAATGGCAGAAAAACACTTTAAAATAACTGAGGATCGAGCCCTATAACTTTATAATTGACCTAATAGACTCCTGACATCATATCAACAGAATTAGCAGCATTACACTAGGGAAGAATCTGTCCAAGAATGTGCACACAGACAAGAACGATTTGTAAAGGGCAAAAGAAAACAAACCCCGACACAATGCTCACAACCACAAACAGGTCAGATCCTCAGAGGATACAACTGGGAATAAATTGCTTGCAATAACTACAGGAATAATTTCTTCCTGTAGGGTAGGAATGAACAGGAAAAAAAGTATGAACTTTTCTTTAGTACTGACCCTTTTGTTCCTTTTTTTGAAGCCCAAAAATCCCTCATTTATTTATTTATCTATTTAAAAAAATATTTTAGCAGGGCTATATATATTTTTGCTTGCTAAAATATCCCAAACAACCCTAATCAGAAGAATATGGACATCAGTCACTTAAAATAGAAATTAATAAATAAAGTTCAGCATAACCTAAAATTTCACTATTCTTCTGCACTTGCTGCTGTTACACAGAAACCAAACTGACACTTGCATTAAGGTCAGGAGAGGAAAGGGAAAAAGCTTTCATTGTATACATCCAAAAGCTGGAGGGAGGGGGAGAAGAGAGAGGAGGAGAGAGGCAGAAACACTGTGTAGAAGCCAGGGATGTTCCAGAGCACACTGTGACAAGAAAATACTCAATAAGAATTCCTCCAGCCAAAACCAGATCTTAAATAGATCCATTGTCTTCCAGCCTGAAGCCCTTAAAAAGGCTCAAAATTAAAGTCTGTGCTGTGGGCACCCAGTTGTTCTTTCCTTTCATCAGGATTTGCAGGTTTTAATACAATCTGTCGTCAGGAAAAACAGTAGAGCTGTACAGTCCAGAGAGGTAACAAAAGCGAAAGGCAGGCGAGAGTTACATAACTGGCTTTTTACATAAATATTACATTGAGAGATATTTTGCTCTTCAGCAAGGAAAAAAGATTAAAAAAAAAAAAGGCACAAACCACGTCAGAGCATTCAATCCAACCTCGCTTACTCCTCGTCCCTCTTTCACTTTGCAACATGTATCGAATAGCTGAAGTGAGGTGTTTCTTTTTCTTGTTTTCACTAAGACTAAAGAAATAACCAATTCAGACTTAAAACACTTCATAATAGATCGTCTTATGTTACCTGAAAAGTGCACCACATCATGGAAGCTGGAAAAAAGTCTTATTTTCAAGCACAAGCAAGACTGCCTTGCTTATCTGCAGCACGGGGCAATTAGAAATGACCATGGATGTTAAACGAACTCGCCTCTGTACAGTCTGAGAAAAGGGAAAAAAAACCTGCAAGTCTCCCCATCTGTTATTTCCCTTTTTTTTTTTTTTTTTTCCTCTTTTGGCTGTAGAAAAGCAAAATTATGCAAGAGCTTTTGAATGTAAAGCCTGTGTGTGCTTTTTTCCCTTTTTGTCTCTGTGTACACGGTATGTGATATTGCGTAACTGAGTACAGAGTGGGCGGTTAGCATTTACTATTGATTTACACTACTCCTTATATTGAATGCAGAGCTCTAAGAGGGAGATACACGCAAAGAAATGTGTGGGGGGGAGGGAGGGGTGAGATGGATGCAGATTTAAGGTATGTACCATGGAAAGGGAAGCAAAGCATGTAGAAACAGAACTATGCTTTTCTGAACTAAACATGCTTTTCCCAACCTTTTCAGTTTTGTGTCCTTTGGTGGAAGAGCGGATGCCTAACAAAACCCACAAACCTCCCCATCCAAAAGTAAGGTTTCCCTCCTACACCCATGCCCAAATCCTATTAGAAACTACAAAAAACTACCAATTAATGCTTTTGTGACATTTTGTCACAAAGGTTACTAAGAGGTCTTTAAGGTTACTAAGAGACGTCTTTAGTAGTACTATACATGAACTTTTTACTTATCCCTTCAGGACCTACTGGCTTGTAGACACACAGAAATCATAGACACTATGCATAGCATGCAATACGAAGCCCTGCATTTATTGAAATGACTGGATGCATTTATTGAGATGACTGATCCTGGAAACAAGGAAAGTTTAACCTATTTTGTTCACTCATTAACATATCCATGTGTTCTCTCTTTTCCACAAGCACACACCCAGAGTCACCAATTTAGACAGAAAGGCCTCTATCTCATGAATAAGAATAATTTTGAGTCAATAAGGAGAAATCCTCTTGTTCCCCTCATGTTGCTGAATCCTTTGCCTCCAAAGTGAGACATGGCTACCCAAATTCTTCCTGCTCCCACTTGACACTAGATCCTACAAAGCAAGGAAACGCCACTAGGTTGGCACAACACTGGACTTCTGGGCAGCCATTTATTTATTCATATTGCGTTGGGGATTTTTCTGATAATGTCAGTGGGATTCTAAAGTCTGTTAACATGGTTTTTAAAGGATGTTGAAAGACTGAAGACTAAAAGGAAGTTTATTACAAGCCACAGCAGACACTGAGCCTAGTATCAGAAACTAAACTGAGTGTGCTGATTAAAAAAAAAAAAAATCAACTATCAATGCTCTTAAAACTTCTTTTGCATTATCTTTACTGGAAGACACCCATTCCCCATATTAATTTATTCAAGTTGTTTTCAATGGGCAACATATTTTTTCTTTGCAGATATGACATCAGGCATTTTTACAGGTCCTAAAATAGCACAGTGTGCAAACAAAAAACCCCGTGTTAGAAGAAAGGCAAACCCTATTTTAAGGAAATTACACAGATATACAATGTTTCTGACTATTCTGTTTATTTTTTTCTTTTTCCCAGATCCACATCTACTAACATTAACTAGGGTACTACCAGCCAGCAGGCAGTCGGGATCTCCATCACGATGTTAGGAAAATAAAACATATATTCAGTGTCTTGCACACGCTTATTCATTTTGTTTGCACATAAAAAGAATTGCATGGAAATTACCCAGCAAATTTTACACAAAAAGTCATGTGCAGCCTAGCTAGTCTGATTTGTCTTAAAATGAAAGTGATCCTTAAAGAAAAAGAGTAAGGCCTTCATTAAGAGGGATCTAGGCATGCAACCTGTATTAGGCACTTACTAATACAGATGGGGCCAACTCAAAATGTGCTCAGGTACCTTTTTTTTGCTCACCGTAGGAGTGGTGGGGGAAAGAAATGAGACACACAAGACAAACTCTACTTCACTGTCTTGCAGTCACTAGAGATGATCAGACTTTGAGTGATGCTATGAGGAGTGTTTCATGAAGACTGGACCATAGGACCAGCGTATCAAACAATGAAAGCTCGCACTGTTCTGAAAAGATTGCACGTTAAGAGGAACATATTTTTCAGCACTTAAAGTTAGTCTGTATTTTTATTATATCCTCACCTTATGAGATGCAGCAAAAAATCTTAAAATGATTTAGAGTCTTATAGGATGTTATATAAAAGAGATACGGAGAGAAACTAAAGAAATACCAGCTAAGGGAAAGCAAGCTCGGATATTTGTAAGGGTAGCTCCAGTGCTGCTATACTTGCTTTATCATTGTCCAGAGCACACATATTTTTAAGCACTTGTTTGCATGTCAGATTATAAGTAACTATCTGTGGACTGTACATATCAGGTTCAACCAGAGATTTGAATCCCCTAAAAATATGGGAGACAAATTAGGGAGTTCAGTTCTGATATATTTGTACTTGAGGGCTATCGAGCGAAGCTGACAGAAGTTTCCACTATAATCCATCTGCCTTCAATCACTCAAAAATGTTGGAAACTTCACTATGTAAATTTTCTATTCTTAATGTTTACCTAATCTTAAATTTCATGAAAACTTGAATAAATAAAAGTTCATCTGTTTTACACAAAAGGGAATTAGGAAAAAAAAAAAAGAAAAAAAAAGAATATCCAGAGATTTAAGAGAAAGGGGAAAAAAAAGAAATTAAACTACAGCAAAAAGCATTAACAACTGAAAATACGAAGGGACTCATAGCCTATAAAGTCAATACCGGCTAGATTCATGTTTCAAGAAAAAGTTTTCTACTATGAAAAATACTGAAGTTTTTAAAGGTCCACACAGCTACAACAGCCTACCAAACCTTTTATGAAGTGCAGCTTGGATATACATTTGGGTCAGAAAATCCTAAAAAAACCCCTTCTATGTATGTGCTAAATAACCTGCTGTATTTGTACCTAATTGTATATTACATTCTTTAATGTATCTGATACATGTTCTCCCTACAAGAGAACACACCTACAAAGTAACATTATTTTTTGCTACAGTAGACAGCTGGTTTGGTTAGGTTTTTTTGGTTTTTTTTTGATTAGTGAAGCACATTAATATTAGGTGCCATTTGCATGTATCAAGGATTCTATAGCCCTGTATTTGCAGAAAAACTATGTGACTTCTCATTAAAGACTGTATCATAAGGGAGAGACTAAGCTTATAAACAAGTTATTACTCTAGGATTTCATATTTTACATGTAAGCTTAATGTTTCTCAGTATAGGTTCTGTCTTTTTAATGACTGTAGGAGGAGATAAGCACAGCGCTAGGTTGCCATGGGCTTTTAATGGCAAAATGAATAATAAAAAAATATTAAAATGATAGAGACAAAACCTAAATATAAGCATACTAGAGACGCTTGCCAACTGTCCTTGCTAGTTAAAGAATCAATAAACCTTTGCAGACCTTGTGCAACATGACTGTACTTGCAATAAAAGTAATTCACAACAAATATGCTTTTCTTGGCAATTTACCTTTACTTTTCTCCTGCTGACTTCTCTTTCACATGAACCTTTTGGACTCAGTGTTTTGGAATGACCATGACACAGCAGAAGTTGCTAAACTTTCCCCACCCTTCAGCTAACCTATTAAACATGTGTAATGGTGTTATTTCTTAATGGTTCCTACAGACTGACGTATTTCCAAGACGGTTTTAGACAAAATGAATGGCAGTAAAATTGGCAAAGACTCAGAAAGCAAAGTCCAAGGAGACTAGCAAAGAACTCAGTCAGAAAAAATGGTCTCTGGATATTTTTGACATGTCTGCCAGAACCAAAAGAGTAGAGGTTATGTCAGTGTTTCCATAATAAACATCAGTTTTCAGGATTATAACTCAGCTGCAACGATCTGATCCAGAGTCAAATCAACACGTGCACGGTTTTAGATCAAGAGCAATTTTTTTCTTTAAATATATATTTCCCCTACTGCAAAAGCAACCTAATGCTATAATTTAATCTGGTAACGAATTACTAATTTATCAGAATTAGGGAGAGAAAGCAGAAAACAAAATGCAGAATTCAGAAAGCGAATGCTTTCTGGGATTGCATAACTTCCCTTCCAGATATTCCCTATGAGATTTTGAAAAGACCATATTTCTAAAGTAATTGGTGGCTCAGTATAATCCCTGTCCAACAAACCTTAATAGTTGTTTTGGTCCCTAAAAGCAAAACCTTGTTTTGAAGCAAGTGTGACTTTTGTAATGTGCAGTGAACTCAGGAAAAGACTAGGAGGGATTCAGAAGTATTTACGGGATAGGCCAGTTAATTTTTGAAGTACTGTAATTTATCACATTAATTCATCTTATTCCTCTTAATATCACTCTTAAAACACACAGGTTTTCTCCTGAGGAAATCTGAATAACTTGAGGATATTCAGGCAACAGGTAGATGGCACATCTGAGGCGTCCCTGAAGTGCAGAGGGCAAGGTGCTCCTGTGAGGCGTGAGGGCTGTGCCCAGAGCTGAGAGCAGCCTCCAGTCCAGAGGCCAGAGCAGCTGCTGCCACCACAGTCACCATGAGCAGCAAGCAGCACCTGAATAAAGTCCGGGTCCTGGTTTTATAGAACTTTTTCACTAGCCCACTGACCAGAGGAAGTGCCAACACCTCCTGTATCAGTCAGGGATTTTCCATAGCTTCTTATTCATATACGTATGACTTCAAACTCCTCCTTGTGTTTAATTCAAGTATCTCAAGAGATATAGTAAAAACAAGCACCTTCACAGGATACTTCACGTGACTCAAAGACCAGATTTTCAGGAAGCACCAAGGTGATAGGAAACTGGGGTGTAAACCAAACAATATGTTAAAATATGCCTGGAAGTGCTTATTTTCAGGTAGCAAAATAAGACAACTGAGTAAAAAATGGCTTGTGCCAAACCCAGTAATGAGTTCAGGAGCAAACCCCGGATGTTCTGGGCTGCCTTTTCCCTTTTAATCTACAGAGAAAAATTATTTTAGACTAGATTCTTTAAGAAAACCTGCATTATATGAGCTAAATACCACAGCAAGCCTTTCGCCACTTCACATCTTAATTTTCTGTCTTTGGTTATGTTTTGTCATATTGAGTACTGCTGGTCTGAGTATGAATATATACATGTTTACCTTTCTTCTGCTTTGCTATAAGTTCCTCAGAATACTGAAACTTGACCACACTCATCATCTGATAGTATATTTTGAATACAAAGAAATTAAAAACAAGTGAATTGTTTGTAACACAACACAAAGCATCAGCAATAGTATTTTCTACTGTTATCCCTTCATTTTTCCTCAAGACCATCAGAGCACTTTGTAAAAAGAGATGTACTCTTAGTGAACACCTTGCTCCTTGAGTAGTTCTGGTGGAATCATGAGACTGATTAAAAAACAGGGTATTATTCAATTACCCAACTCTTTGACATAATTACCAACAATTCTACTCACAAACAGGAAAATAAATACATAGATTTTAGATAATTTGTGCAAGATCTCACTCTAGGCAAGTGGTCAACTGGAAGTAGAATGCCAAACTCTACTGCTAGCCTCTTGATGTAAATACCTCAATACTACCTGTATTATATTAAAAAAACCCCAAAAAACAAAAAACAACAAAAACAACCAAAAACCCAAACAACAACAACAACAAAAACACAACACTGATAATTTTCAGGGATTTTCCAACAACCTTGATCTATCTAAACATTCTTATCCAAATGCAACAAAATAGGAAAAAATTGACTTTTCAGGCCCTTCTGAATAGCTGTAAAGTTTTCTTTTTATCTAGTAAGGTTAAGACCTTTGACTATCTACATAACAGCTATGGATTAACCAAAGTTATATTGCTACAACAAAGAGAAAGACGAGCGTTAAAACAGGCATCAGAGATTTAAAAACAGAACGCTAAAACACACATATATGGGCACACACTCACAACATTATTTCTGAAAGCAATTTTGTCATGAAGTTAAATGTTTTCCCCAATACTCTGCCACACAAGTTCATCTGCAGAGACTGAAGGACCTGAAGCAAAAATCAGTTGTACAGTGGAAGCAGAAAGTTGACAAACAGTGTGTGAGGCTTACTGTAAAATAGAAACTAGATGTTGCACTTCTTCAGACTGTGAGTCAGGATTTTTATTTTCTTTACTTCTCTTAAGGTAAAATTACAAATGTTATGCTTTGTTTCTATCCTCTGACTTTATAAGAAACTACACAATGACTTGTATTAAGCAAATTATTAGAGATAGTAAATATGTCATTTTTGCTGCTCATATTGGAAAGAAGCTTTCTTACCTTTTTACTTTGTTTGCTGAGAGCCAACAGTGTCATCCCCTCAGTCATTTCAGTGTCAGAGACTCTTTTTATTATACAGAACACAAGTAATAGCAAAACTGTGCTGATCTGCTTGCTTTCACTCTATATATTCTCTATATTTATAGGCTTATGCTTCTATCTGAATCTATATTTATCTGGTTTATCTGCCTACAGTGCATCTGTTTCTCGTACACACAGACATATATACATACACACACGTGCATGCACACAAATATACAGACACATATAAACACACATACGGGCATGCCCCAGAATATGTGTACTTACAGTGGGCTTCTGTTCAACAGCAAGATTTGTGTAAATATAAACATATGCAGTATACACAATATAAACGAAGACACATGCACAGAGAAAATCATAAGCTATTGCGAGAATATGCCTTGCTGGCTTTAGGAAGGTTTATTATTCAGCAGGCTGCCTAGTCAAGAGGATTGTATACAATTAGTTTCCTTTACATTACTCTGCTGTTGTAGCTTTGCAAGCAGTAGCAGTTTATGCTGCTATTTTGCTTGGAGTTTTTTCTGTTTAAGCGTATCTGACACAGTTGTGAAATCACTGCCATCCTGTCAGTAAATGGATTCCCTGTTGGTACCGCTAACAGTTTACCTCAGGCTAGTCATTAAAAAGGCAAGAGTTAGGCCACCCTGTGCCAGTTCAGGAGACCACCCCTAGAGGAAAGGAAGAAGGTATGACCCCAGATCCAGGTCAATCTGGCAATTTTAAGACCAAACATTCCCTAGGTCTTAAAAATAAACATTTTCCCGAATTACCAGAGCATAAATGGGGATATTCACCTTCACATGAGGAGAAACCAGCATGCCACACTTCCTTCCCTGTATCACCAGAGAGAAGTGCAGGTATTCTGCCCCATTCCTTAGACTGGAGCTAGGTCTTGCTCAACCCTTCTTCTTGCTGGCTAGGCTTCTGAAGTCTATCAGAACTGCCAAAGGAGATGATGGAAGTGAAGTATGTGACACTAACGGTCTCTTTGATGCCATAATGTGATAAAGCCTCCCTCAGGCCAATTTAAACAGATTATAGCATGCCTCTGTTGGAAAATCATAGTTCAGTACTTTACTTGTTCACATCCTACTATCTCAAAGGGGTGTTGGAGGAGGAGTTTACACAAAGTAAGAGCAAAGCCAGGCAACAAAGTCACTAGGGAATTCTTTCTATCCCCCTCATAGCAAAGTTATATTTTGGCTTCCCAGTTGTTCATAAGGCAGTGAAAATAACTGCTGATTTCATGCATCACCTCTGGATTCTTCTGAAAAGAGCAGGAATCCCTAAGCCAAAAACTACTGGGTATATAGGCTAAAGAAATAAAATACGAAGAAGCTACTGGGTATCAAGGGCAGCTAAGAGGGCCTTACCCATAATATTTCTGAAATCCTACAAAGCTGCAAATAGGGCCAAACAACACATCTTGGGATTTCACAGGAGTAAAAAACTATACTCAAGTATAAAAAAAGAGTCTCTTCTGAAATTCAGGTAATAAGTATATTAACTAGTAGCACTTAATGGATAAACAAATTATTAGGTTGTATTAAAAAACCCCAAAGAAGTTCTATAACTCAAAATCAGGTAAAAAAAACAACAACAAAAAAAAACACAACAAAAAAAAACACCTTAAGAAGACTTTTTATGTCAAGATCATGTTGGATAACTAAATCAGAAATACCGCTTCCTAAATCAAAGACTTCTGGATAATTCTTTCATTCTCTTAATCATACTGAAGACCTGCTCCTGTAGTAATTTTACACTTATTTGGTATTAGATGGTCCATTTGAAAGCATTTTCAGAAAATCTACAAACAAGATGGTATTTAAATATAATATATATACTTTTCAAATAGACAGATTTTCTACGTATCTTCATTTAATTTTTTTTGGTCTTAATATTCTGATTTCTCAATCATTATACTGAACTGCAGCTACTGAACAAAACTCCATTCATGGTTTCCTCACTGGTAAAGTTATCCCTTACCCCTGATGGCTGACACAACTCTTCTAAAACTTTTGAAAATATAATAATTCCATCCTCTTAACATATTATTTTTTAACTGCTCAGATCAACTTACAGAGTAACAGGGGATGCACTCTACTTAAAAATTTTGCCATCTACAAATAAAATATGAATTTGAAAGAGGAAAGAGAAAGGATTTTTGGTTAACTTCTGCATTATCTGAGCATCATCAATCTAGTATGATCTATTATGAAAATAGTGCTAAAAATGACAGTTTGTGATTACTGTAATGATTCTACATTTATTTTATCTTTAGCAGTGACCATTTAGCAACAAGTCCATTAATTTTTTTCTCAGCAGGGTATTTTATAGTTTTAGTGTATTTAAGAGCATTTCTAAATTGAAAAACATTATTTAATTATTCAGGTGGCGGCAGACTGATTACAGAATATAGTTTCTCTTTGAGGGTGCCCTACAATGTACCTTTATATATATAAGAAACTATTCAAGCATTTCTTTGATGCACAAATGTACAAACTCCAACCTCATTTGTTCAGCATTCTTTGAAATTTTGTAGGTAGAACATAAAAGGAATCTGTTTAATGCAAACTCTCTCCTTTCTTATGACAAAGAGAGTGAACATTACTGGAGTTCAAGAAATGTACCCTTCTCTCTGTATACATTGCACTGAAAAAATATAGGCTAGGACAAACATCTGATACATCTTGCATTGCTTGAAGAATCTTAACATCTGACATATATCCATCCCTCCTAAAGAATCTTTTTATTGGATTTGCTAACTGATATCTAGGGTCTTAAACATACTATCTTATTACTTGGAGCAGATTTAATGGTATGTTAAAATTGAAATTAGTTAAAGTAACTCTTTACTTCCAAATAAATTAAAATATAAAAATTTAAGCCCTATCCTTCCCTCAAAAGAAAACCCCAAGACTCATGTAATTTTATGTTGATTTAACTGTATGGGTTTATAATGCAATCTTACATTAGTATAACTATATCTATGCATGAAGTTGATCTAGTATAATTACTTAAGTAAAAACATCAATCCTTTCAAATAGAGGAATTATATTAGTCTAAAATCTATGCACATACTAGACCTTAGATGTCTGAGACCTTCTAAGACAAAATGCTCAGGACCACCTGTCTATTCCAATGGTCACAATTCCTGATTAATCTCAACAAAGCTGAAACTGCCCCAAATGTATGAGACTTAAAAGCAAATAAACTACATGGGCCACACGCTAATGTAGAGATTCCAAATTTCAGAGACCAACAATAAGAATTTAAATATTAAAAGAAAATATTTGTCCAATTTATCATCAGACAGACAGTAATGAGAAATCATTAAAGAGAATTCTTTTGCTGGAGTTCAGCTGGACAAATTCAAAGAATTGTATGGACACTGTAAACCAACCAAGTCTGTTTAGCAGCTCTGCACAGAACAGGCTGAAATCTCATCAGCAACTGACCAGTACTGCTTCCTAACAAAGTCTTGAGCCACAGATATACAACTTGGCACCATCGTCACCTCTTTATGAAGATTTCATGTGGCCAACAACACTTAAAATTTGGAAGTAGGGTAGGCAATGAGCTTTCTGAAACACATCATTCCAGCACTATCTCAACTATTTTACCCATAACTGTAACAAAAGACAAGAAGTGCAACTTAGAAAAGTCACTTACAGAAACAATAGAGCTGTAATAAAATTTGAATGCTGCAGGAATGCCTAGCTTAGCACAACACAGTTTTTCTTTCTTTTTTCTTTTTTAAAGCACCTCCGAGTATACAGATGACTTAAGAAGAAAATACACTCTTGAAACTGTGGTATCAACAGATGAATTTTAAAATATTATAAAGAGACTTCCCAAATGGAAGTGTTCCAGGGCTTTAACACTGAGTTTGATATATCTTTTCAGAAGCTCCTAGCTCTTCATAACCCTTAAATACTTTGTGATTCTCTGAACACAGGAAAAAGCCTTATTCCTCCTCAGAACTCAGCAGAAACACATTCTTGAGAATAAAGGGAAAACAAAAAGAAAAAAGTTAAGTCTGTAGATCATCTTGAACAAAAGAATGAATTACCTCAACAAATAAAATGCTGACAAAAAACTAAGAGCCTATTTTAGTCCTATCACTATTAACTTAAATTAATCATCCCAACTTTCCTGCAGAATTTTTGCAAATAATTTGTCTCCTTACACAATGGAAGAAAAGCATCCTACTCCCTGATGTGAGCACTGAAAAGTTATTGAGTAAGATTTTTGTACATTATTATCTCAGGAAGTTATCTTGAAGGCTCAGGGGGAGCTTCAGCAAATATCTGATGTGGGGGAGTAGAGAAGACCATGTTTTCCCATGGAAGGACAACAGAGAATGGGCACAGATGGAAATATAGGAAATTCCATTTAAATGTGAGAAAAAAACCATGGTGTTGAGGGTACTCAAACACTGGAATTGTTACTCAGAGAGATTCAAACACTGGAATGGTTACTCAGAGAGACTGGAGTCTCCATCCTTGGAGATCATGGCTAGGCTTCGTGAACGAAGATTTGGGAATCCTTGGAGATACTGAAAAACTAACTCAATATAGCACTGAGCAACTTGCTCTAGGTAAAGCTGGTTTGAGCTGGAGGATTAGACTACACCTCAGTGGTTCTGTGAAATCTTTTCAGATATGAATTTAGGAGCTACACCAAAACATATTAAAATATCGTCCTGCGCATGGCTTTATTTGACTTGGTCCTGCTCAGAAATATTAAGCTTGACTCCAGGCTGTATAGGTTAACAGAACAGATGGCAGAAGTATCAGTACGCTTTTATAACACCTTCAGTAGCAGCAAAAGGCACATCCTGTTCATGTATTTTGTTTATGATAGCTGCTGGAGACTGATAGAGACTCAGGTCACTATAATCTATACACTATCAGATCTCCCTATCTCTGCATGACACCTTGCTTTAGAAATCAAATCTTCATTCTGCATCTCAACAAAGCTTAAAGACTCTTTGATCAATCTGATGTAAATATGTCCAAGAAAGAACTAATGATTGCCTGCACATATTCAACCAGATGCTTTTTTCTAGCCTAATAGTTACTTCTGAAAGTCCAAATCATGAATGAACAACTCTGATCCAACTGATTTTCATCATTAATACTAATATGCAAGCTCTTAGCTTCCCTAAATTCAGTTTCTAAAAAGTATCATTATTTACAAGGCAACAGGAAACTAATATAATTTCTAAAAGTCTTTCCATTATTTCTTTTTATTTTGTACAAATAAGAGCTAGAAAGAGACACAGCAATTGCAGCACAGAAAGAGATGAAGCAGTAATCATTCAGTTGAAGTTTCAAAGCCAGAAAAACACAGGCAAATACCAACCACCACAACTAGAAAACCTGTATTTGGAGAGCCCCAACTGGATGTATATAGAGCTATCAATATTCTTAAGAATTAAAACCAGTCAAACGTGCCAAAGCAATGGACAGAAATTTAGTAAAGGCCAGCTTCCTCTCTTACTCATGATCTCCAGTCATCTCATCTCCTCTGAAATATGGGGAAAAGCAATAAATGGAAAATATGATAACAGAGTCAGAATCCTTTGGCCATTCTACCAGTCTAAAAGATGTAATTATAAAAGACAGTGTTCTGAGGCATATCAATCTTTGCAAGCTTTTACTAGAGCACAGTGATACTGAATTTTCAGATGCTCAGAATTAAAATTATTTTACCTTCTTGTGATTTCTGTTAGTATCTATAAGTGAGATTTTTTTTCAGATGTGATTGTTAAAAGATGTGATAATTCTCTACAACAACTGATTAGAAGAAATGCTTGGGCAGTAGTGTAATATAAAAAGAAGTTTTATCATTGCTGTCTAATTCTATTTTAGGAAGAATTTGCATTTGGACTGTCCATCTTTTACTCTCAATTCAGAACATATAGATTTCTTCAATAGCCAGTAGGTTATACTTTCAAGGAGGCTACTTCTGAGGGTTTAGAAAATGATTAATAAAGGCTTTAAATAAATGTTTATTAACTGTTATAAAGGATTGAGTGGAACAAGCCAATGAATGTTTCTAATAACCTACAGATAGATATGTGATGCACTTACAAAATGTGGAATACTTATTATCCATCTCAAAAATGTTCTTAGAATGCTGATAAATCATATATAAACTTCTATGAATTGTTTATAAAGTGTGTCATCAATATAAGTGTAGCTGGATAAACAATGCAAGAAAAAACTTGCAAGGAGGCTATTTACAGTAGCTGTAAACATACATAATACTTCATTGTGCAAAGACTTGAGTAATAGTCTTCTGCTTTCACAAGGATTAATCCTTCTCATCCCTCAGCTGGTGATCCAAATCTTATCTCCCTCTCCTGCATAGTACCAGCAGATATCTCAAACATCCAGGAAAATGGAGCAAATTGTACCCATACAGACATACGGACCATCAAATCCCAGAGCATCAGCAGGGAGATGTGTGGCTACAGATTTTCAGAACCTTGAAGGAAATTCCACCCTAAGGAACACCAGGGATTACATATGTATGGGGAATATGTGAATCTCCTTAAGGAACTTAATCAGTGAATGGATTACTACTATAAACTCATGCAAGTGTTACCTACGTAACAATTATAATATTAACAGTATTTCTCCCTTTACCCCTGTATAGTTGTAAATTATGCATTCTGTTGTTAAATCAGTAAAAATTCTTTCATATTAGTCAAATGACCTCACATTTTATTGAAAGCAGAATCTGGTCCTGAATGTCACATCAGTGAGAACACAACAAAATAGAAGAAGGCAGTGCAAAATTTCATGGCACATTAATGAATCTTTTCTGATTGTGGTAAAGCTTTCACTTCTTTGACACACGCTAAATAGCAGACAACTACCAGTCCTTACTATCTTTTTTTAAAGAAATTTCCTGGTGACAAGAAATGCCCATCCAAGAAGTTACTTACTGTCAGGAAGTTTGCTGGATGGAAATAAACATACTATGTATTACTTATTGAAAAATATAAAAAATGAGGCTAGAATTTCTAACTATGTGATTTTACCCACACTGGCACTAGAGTTTAACTTCAGCAACACTCATGTTTCTGCAGAATTTATAGCTCTGCTTTAACAGTAATATCATATATTGACTGTTTTCAGTAGAAAGTATCAAGATTATCATGCTCTAAGAAGTAGTCTATGTTTGTAGTCCTATGAAGAGAACAGGATTGTTTATTACTTATCCCCTAATTCTATTATTTTAGGCAGCTGAGTGAACTACAATGTCTGAAATTCAAACCCAACTTCCTGTCCAACACCACTGACTGAACCAGTATGCTTCCACAGGTTTTCCCAGAAGCACAACTACAAAGGAGCGTGATGGTTATGCTCAAGAAAATAGAGATAACATAATGGTTTGGGAAACACTGCCAGGTGAATACATTGCTCCGCATCAGCTCTAACCGTGTCAGAGTAGCACATCACAAACACATTACAGTTCTGATGGGAGGGTAAGTGAATACAGGAACATATTACACTCAGTACAGGAAAAGTCTAAGGGCATCATAGAAAAGCTGGAGAGAGTGATTATATAGGCTCAGGGGGATACCAGCAATTATGAAAAGGACATTGCCAGCCACAACTGAAAAGCAAAGAACAAAGCCAACAATATGGTATTAATCACATGCCCTGTCCACATACGATGCCAAACTATTCAAAGCACAGAATGTTCTTTATTCACCTCATTTTACATTGCTTGAATGAATTTAGCGTTTATGAAAATGAGAGATTAAAAGCATTGATATCAACCAAGCTTTGGGCCAAATCCTACTTATCTTATTGATGCAAGTAGTTCCACTGATTTTAATGGATGTAATTACTATTGACTTCAACAGAGCTACTCACAGAGTCAGGAGAGCAGGATGTGGCTCATTGCATAACCAAGCTTCCCTTACCACCATGAATGGTGCCAACTCATCCATTCTGATGCAATGCCCCTGCTTTTTTGGTAATGGATCCCTTGAGCAGAAACAACTTTACACACCAAATGCTGTGATACTTTTGATGTGAGAACAGCAACAACTTGACTGAAATGACCAATTTTACTTTCTTCAAAAGCAACAGACGGGACTCTCTGACACCTAGAACTTCATAGCATGGTTTTATTATTCATTCCTTCAATTTCTTATGAATGAAACATCTGTGTGGGGCTGGAATTACCCTCCTGCAAGGACTGCCTATTCTCTGATGATTACTGTATATTTGAAAAGGATAGTACAAACCTGATTTACAGTCAATCTCTTGGGCACAGGAATAGGTTGTTTCCAGTAGCAGGTTTCTAGCAGTGGATTGCCCTTTTGAAGGAGATCAGACTCATCCCATTCTCCCTACTTTCAGGCTTAGATGCAGAGCCTCATTTATGACCACACCGGTTTTCTTCTGCAGTATCCCCTTAGGACCATGGCAGTATGGAGGAGATTTGAGGGACAAAAAGAGAATGCAACAAACAACATCAGTGAGAAAAAAGGGAAGGGAATCGCCTTGGGGTTTGACAGTTTAGGAGTGATGTTAAGTTGTCATCTTTTAGGGGCTTAGTCCTTGCTCTTCAGTCATACTGCTTCAATGCCACACAGGTAGGAGCTTTTCAGTGTGTAAGATGGTATGGAACACAGAAAGGTAGAAGCCTGGAACTCTTTTTTCAAAGAACTGAAAAGGCAGAAACCCAGTTTTTTATGTCAGTTAAACCCACTGGAATATACAATAAGTCAAGAATTTCTGTCTTCAATCCCAGCTTTCCACAATCCAATTCCTACAGCATATTCTCAGTGGCTATTCATGGTAGGCACCAATTCTAATACCTTTTTTATTTCATTATAAATTTTAAGTTATCTCCATCAATCTTAAATTCCTTCGTGGGCAGCTGAGATAAGAACCAGTCTAAAGACGTTCTGCTGCACTAGCTCTTACTCATCTTAGTGAGAGGTTATTCATTGCCCTCTGAAATTCCTCACTGGCTCCTGAATGTAGTTACAGATTCAAAGCTAACACAGATCTATATATTTAAGGACACAGAGTCCAGATACTTCAAGAAAAAAAGTGATCTTTTCTTGCAGAGCAAATCTTTGCATGTAGGACATTATGAAATTTTTCCTTTATAGAAATAATACAGATTTTCCAGGCTTAGGTCCTGTTATGTGCACATTTTTGAAACGATTATTATCTCAAGCATACAGAATAATGGTTAATATTTCAGATTTTAAAATACAGCAGAGCCTCAATTATCCAAATTCAGTGAACCCAGACAAGGTTTTGCCCCTTGTCATTTATTAATTAAATGGTAAATTGCTTCTATTACTAATTATTTCCACAGATCCATGGGCATGCAGGGCATTTTGGTTACTGGTAAACGCGATTATCAAGCGCTATTCAGTGTTCTTCTCATGTTCTTCAGATAATTGAGATTCTGATGTAATCTGGAAACCGTTTAAACTATTTTTTACAATGTATTACTGGGAGGGCTTCCAGGTCTTGTAGGTCCTCTGGGGTAGAGGCATCCCCAAGATTGTGGGAGGCAGCACTCCTGACAAGCCAAACAACAGGAAAGTGTGTCAGCCAATACGTAACACAAAACTATTTTGTGAGCTCAATCTGACAAATTTCTAATCCCAGCAGTATATTAGTTTGAATGAGTGACTGTTTCTTTGAATAGGATGCTAGCAAGTCAGATATTACACTAAAATTTGCTCTTTTTTTGAGGAGGGTCTTTATTTAAGGAAAGAGAAGTTTAGCTAAAGAATCCCTTAGATGTGAGGGATCCTACAAAGGAGAAATGGTTCTAACTAGAGCAAAATGGAGCAGACTTAGAAATACTATCTGAGAGATTTTAAGGGTAGAGTTACAGAACTGTACACAGGCCAGAATGATGCGTCATCTGTGGGTGAAACCATGAGCCTCTGCATCAAAAGATCATTAAGTCAATAAAATTCAGGTACCAAATACAGCAAAGTACTGCCTCAACAGTCAAAACAAGTCTGTTGTCACTGAGTAGAGTATCTAGACAGCCAGGGCAAACGCATAAGCACTTCAAGACAAAACCTAAGGACTAAGAGGAGTGCAACATCTATTAAAAAAAAACCAACAAACAAACAAAAAACCCCAAACAACTTATATAAGACACAAATTCAGCAGCTGGAGATGTTGTATGTTGCAATACTTCATAATAATCAGCACTTCATAATAATCAGCAGAACGCACAGATGAGGGGTTGTTGCTGTGAATTAAAACATATCTAAATATAAGGAATAAGTGAAAATTTAAAAGTACCAAAATCATACTATGCACACTATCCTACTAAAGTGTTTACTGTGACTATGAAAAGCAAAATGGAAGATCTCAGAGGCATAAAACCTATGAAAGAAGGAGCAACTTTCCTTTTTAGTGCTAAACCTACTTTAATACGTGTGTATTACAGTACCACCTTGCAGTAATTCAGTTCTCTGTAAGACTGAAAAAATAAGAACATAATCCACTACAGCAATATATAATTCCAGAAAGAAAATCCTATTTAAAATAAGGAACACAGAAAAAAAAATTAAAAGAAGCAGCTAAGGGTAAAATGTTGTGAGATGCTACTGTTAGAAGATATTATATCAGAGATTCACGTCTCTTACAAGTAACAGGAAAGCCTCACCTTAGAATAGCTATAATAATCCTGACCCCCAGTTGTCTGCCTCAATCATTTTGAGAAACAGCTCAGCAGTTTGTCAGGTAGACACAGCAGATTACAGCCTGAGGTACCAGGTTGTACTAAACAGGTACTAAACAGTTCTGATTTACCTGAATATGCTAGGTTGTAAACTGTCATAATTCGGTTGCCTCTTTAGATGAAAATCCTTTGCAAGAGGGCAAAAATCTCCAGAAGTGCATAATATGGTTCTTTTAGATGCAAGAACCTTTAAAGTTGCCCTGCAGTAATTTATTTCTACTCAGAACTCACAAAACAAATGTATAACCACATGTAAAAAAAGAAAATAGGATTTTAAAAGCGACTCAAGTGAAGGGATTTACTAGAAGTAAAAAGACACCATCCAAAATGAGGAATTCATAGTGAAATGCAGAAATCAGAAAAAAAGTGTATATTTTGTTGATTTTTTTTAAAGAAAATAAATGTTGAATAAGTCAGGCCCATGAAAATGTTGACAAACAACTTTTTAAAGTCATAAATAACCTTGTTAAACCCCTCACATAGAATCTGTTTCTGCCAACAGATGAGGTGTAATAGGATTCTTCAAAGAACAAAAATCCCAAATTAATTCTTTGTATTTGTGTTCACTATGGAGTAGTTTAAAAAGGTTTGCAAGTGAAATCCCTCCTCTGGAAGGTCAAATCTGAGAAAATGTATAATGGAAAGACTAAATGGTTCCCATCTAACAGTTATAAAAGAAACTGTTATAAAGAAACTCAGTCATGAAAGAGCTTAACTAATAATTCTTGTACAACAAAAGAATGGAAAGTGATTTAATGGTAATAGTAAAAAAAGGGCTTTAGGAAGATCCACATAGATCACTTGGTCTATAGTCTATGCCATAGAAACTGGTAGAAATTACAACAAATAATAATAGACACTTGAGTAGATAAAAGAGTGAAGATACAACACGAATTTTTGCAGAAGGAAACTTTGATTCACAAATCAACAGAGTTCTCTGAATGAATCAGTGGGCATATGTGTGAGAGATTCAAGCAGTACTAGTTGCTAAAAAATAAAAAAATATTAATAACCTCACCAAAGTAACTTTCTAAAAGAAAGTTATCATGACATAAGAGAGACTAAATATTCATGCAACAAAATAGGACTTAATTTAGCTATTACTACACAGGAAAGACAGTGTGGAATCCTTGTGGATATACCTATGAGAGCACCAGCTCAATACTCAGCATTCATCATAAAGGAGGGAAAAAAACCCTTTAAAAAAAACGCCTGGGAATTATTAAGAGACAACTAGAAAGTGAAACTAAAATCATAATGATATCCTTCTAATAAAATCCATAGCAGACTCACATACTGAATACTATATGTATGTTTCAACTCTCAATAAAAGAGAGGATGTAAGCAGCCAGAAAGATGCAGAAAAGGGCACAGAGATGTTCAAAGCATGGAATAACTTCTGTGCAAGGACAGATTAAAAGGAGTTGAGTTCTTTGCCCTGGAAGATAAATGATTGAGAGAAATATAAAGGACCTTTATAAAATCATAACAAACATGGACAAGGTGAACTGTTAATAACTGCTCTCTGTTTCTCATTACATATTTCTAGAAAGCATCCAAAGAAGTTATCAAGCACCAGGTTTAAAGCAAACAAAAGGAAGTACGTTTTCACACAGTATGTAATTAAATTGTGGAATTCACTGGCACAGGATGCTTTCAATGCCAAAAGCAAAAATGGTTTCAAACACCAATCAGACAAAATTAAAAAAATAAAGCTTAGGTTTTAACAGCCCTTTCTATCAGTGCTATTAAACACAATGATGCTAAAGCAGAAAACGCTACTCCACACTAAGAATTGGGAAGGTTCATCTGCACATTTCTGAGGAGCAGAATGAACCAATCTGACGTGTATCAGATAGCAGCTAAGCCTCAACATAGTTAACACATAGATCACAGAGATTCCGGCTTTAAAATGAATTTATGGAGCACATGGATTATGGCTGCAACTGATGATTTACTACTGCACTGTCAACCTACTGGATGTTGATTAATATCCTTCCCCAGGTACAACCATAGTTGAAGTGTATGTTAAGGAAAAGGAGCTAAGAATGAAACAGAAATGTTTGGAGGACAAGGTATTCTTTCAGGAGACTTGTGATATACAGGTACAGCATGCTTTCCTAACTGACTAAGATTCCAACAGGTAATACTCATTCCCAAGATGAAAACCATCAACCTTATGTAGTTACCAGTGAGGATACCCCCTTTGGTTCTAATGGGTGTTCAACATTCACACTACAGAATGATTTCTGGGGGAGCTGCACTTAGTCTACTGGGCATGTTACACTCACAAATGCCTTTTAAAACTAAGTAAAAACATTCAGGTCATAGAGCAGAGCATGCCAAAGTACAAAAACACCAAAATGAAGTCTGTCACAACAGCTGTAGTGTTACAATACAATCTTCCATGTTATGATTGTATATTTTGTGTTCTGTATAATGGATAGCATCCAGGGAATGAGACTAATTCAAATACTCTTTTTTTATCCTCTCTGTTCAGTGTGTGGCCCCAAGCCTTGTTTACTGAGTGGCATCCAAGTCTTGCATGAAATAAGATGGTTTTTTGTTTCTGGATTTTCTGTGGTACTCATCAATATAGCATCTGAATATCTCAACAATCTTGGTGAATTAATCCTCACAATGTACCCTCAGATGCCTGGAATGATTTTAATTCCTCACTGATGAAAATTATGACAGAAATTATGTGAATTTTTTTTGTGGCCACACAGGGAGTCTGTATCAAAGACAGAAAGACAATTTATATCTGTTCATTATAAGGGGTGCTGAGCATCTCCTGAACTCATCTTATGGAAGGAGCACTCCAAGAATTTGTGCTCTTCCAGCAGATCTGCAGTTGATCTATACCATAAACCTCTCCAATAGGGGCAGGATACCATGGACAGGGACCCCATTCCTACAACACCATCTGTGTTGGGAATCCTGTGAATCGGGAAAAGTGTCTCAAAGGATTCAACACAGCAAGACTGGTAGACCCCTTGGAGATACTCAGATCATCAGCACGATGAACAACAAAATTATGACATTCTGCTGTTACAATCCTATGAAGAAATTTCTCCTTCAGATTTGCTTTGTCTAGAATTCTTGTCAACATAAGGTATTTTAAATCATATTTTTCTAGAAAGTCTGAGGCAGGGGCACTGGTATGGATGTAAGACGTGAACAATTAACACATGGACCCTTTCTGTAATGTTAAAGATGGCAATTTATAGTTGTAGTGTCGTTCATAACTATGAATTACAACTTTACGCAACACTCTTTATACACTGCACTTGTGATCTAAGTGTACAAAAAACATTAAAAAATAGCCTCATGTATTGCTACCTTAATGGTCTGTCTCATCCAAGAAACTAAGAATAAAGCTCAATGTCTGTTTTTCTATTGTGCCTATGTATTGCAGCATTTGTGGTCTGTAAGATCACACATTGCAGGAACAACTTTCAGTTCTCTGTGACAATAGGGTGAGCTGAGGACAGATTGGCAATCTTTGGAGATGAATTTCCTGCCCTTTGTGGGTTTCAGTTAGACTCTTAGCATTATTTGAACTTTTGTGGTTTAATTTTCTTTGTTGCTGTTTTAATTCTAATGGCAGAAAACAGGAGACAAAACAACATCCCTCTGGAGGCAGTGAATCTCAGGATCTGAGGAGTAAATGGCCACGTTGTCTCCTTCTGCCATTTTAGGATACATCAGCAAACAGGGAAAGGACATAACAGATCTGTAGAACAGCAAATAGATGTAGAGCTTATTTTCTGGTAAAGATACCAAAACTCTAAGGATCTGTTGATGTTTTATGGTCTTCTGAACTAATTTCTTCCCATTAGCATACAACCACAACTACAGGCTCAGAAACTGCTCACTATCACTCTCTTACTAAGACCTGAAAAAGAAGCATGAAGGCTGTCCTGCAGTTGCAATAGCAGTCACACAAAACACGTAGAAAGATCCAGCCTCAGACCCAAATATTTGTTTCATTCGACTATTATGGTTTATAGTTGTGCACATCTTATTCAGAGAACAGGAGGTCCTAATTACTCAGGGAGCAATGGAAGTCCTTAGAAAAGACAGCCAAAAAAGTCCTGCCCCACATTCCTAATTTCTTGAATTCACAGAAGTACAGTAAGACTGTACTTCTTGCTCCCTATTTCTAACATCTGTGGGCATAATCCACTACCTTTAGGATGAGAAAGTAATGAAAAAGATGTTTTCTCTGACTATGTGCAAGCCTAGCTGGGCAAGGATATTTTTCCACAACCACTAGTGGCTTTCAAATAGTGACCCTTTCAAATAACCGTGAATTTTGGATGCAAAGACGAGATCAAGAACAATACTTAAGTAACTACAGGTAATAAATTGTTAATGGAGGTCAGATCTGTTTGTTATGTTCTCCCCTCACAGACACAAAGAACATTATGAAATATTATTTATTATGTATATGAAGGGATTTTCCCTTTACATGTGTTTGAAAAAGAATCATAAAACAACTCCATTGTAAAACTAAATAAGCTACTAAAAGGAATAACAAATGACTTCTCCGAGGGAAAGAAGTGCCAGTTATGGGATAGCAGTCACTAACTACTGCCAGGAGTTTTCTCAAATTCTGGATAACATCAGCATGAGAGAGTTTTATTTAGGTCCATCTTGACTAACACATGTGGAAGGGAACATTTTTGATTCTTCATTCCTTCATTCTCTTGGGTGTCACAGCTTCCTATCCTTTGCTTCTGTTTATAGTCGTCTCTCACCACGTATTTCAGGAAAAGAAAAATCTAAATAAAGATCACAGCCTGTTCCATTATGTGCCCTTCCTCTTATTTTCTCCTCCTTTCTTGCATTTGTGCAGTGTTGTGGCACCTATTAACTACCCATGTTTTCAGAATGACATTATACAAGGTGCAGGATGTACCACTGTGCCCTAAAAATATCAACAACTGCATTAGTCTCACAATAATTAATGGCAGGCATTATGCAAATGACAATTTTTTCACTGCAAAATAATGACATTTCTTCATTTTGAGCAGAGTTATGCAAAACAATGAATTGGGGATGATAAATCACACAGGAGAATTAAGAAAGCCATAATGTTCCTGCCCAGGCAGGCAGAAAGACAGACAGACCAACAATTTAGAACACATTGTTTGTTCTCAAACTGCTATTAAGAAATAAATAAAAGCATAGCCAGCCGGTCATTAGAACGTATGTATAATTTAGTTTCCTCCCTTTAGGCAACTGTGCATAAGGGGACGTTAAATTCTAGCAATCGAATTATTACAAGTCACAAGCAAATTTTTTTTATTAACCTTAATAAGTCATTCACTCAGAGACTACAGTCATCAGGCAAATAAAATGTATCACATGTCATTCTCCTACACATTAACTAATTTCTTATGCAAACATCACAATGTATAGCAATTACCACTGCTCAAAAAAGCCTCAAAGTCAGTTTCAATTTATTTTATTGCTTTTGTGCGTGGCCATTTCCTGTAGAGCTTTATTTTCTATCCCCATGTTTTAGGTGCAAAAGAAAATGAATGCAAGCAACAAGAAGCTACTTCTCTAAAAAGTTGCCACAGCTTTTCCTTATTGTGAATACTGTTAGAAAAAGACATTCGTAAGATCCTCTTGTGAACTTCAAGAAGCTTCTCAAAGGTAAAAAGCTAACAGTGACCAGCCATAAGCACCCTCCCTTCCCCATCCCTTTCTCCACTACATGCAACCCCTGCCCATTCCTCCCAGTGCCTCCTGCATGGAGTCTGGTGCAGGATGGTCTGTGAGCTCCCCAGAGCCACCATTCCCACACTGTTCCCTGAGGAGCAGGCTTCCCAGTGAGAGTGGGACTGGAGGGTAGCTTTGAACTCCCCTACGTACAACACTCCACTGTTCCTTACAGTGTCTCCTGCTGGAACGGAAGTATCTCTAAGCTTTTAATAGACATCTTTCTTTTTAGTGATTCCTGCTGGGAGAGTCTGATGTATCAAAGAGTTACAGCGATTAAAGCTGGAAAGACCTATGGTATTTAATCATTTAGTCCATCCTCCCACCTGAGCTGGGATATTCCTTACACTATTTTTTCTGATGCTCTATTTAGTCTAACTTTAGAGAGTGCCAAATAACTGGGCTCCCTTCCCTGGGGAGGTTATTCCACAGTGGTATGTCATGAGACTGGAAATTTCCCAAGGTATTTGCTGTACTTTTACTGCTTTATGTTTAGTTTTATTAAGAAGGCATTAGTTTTCAGACTCCCAATACTGCCATAAGATTTCTTTTCTGTTAGTAGAGACTGAAACTGCATCAGACTTCCTCATGTCCATAGCTCAGCATGACATTTAACAACACTGTCTACTGGAAAAAAAAAAGAAAAAGTTGGATTTGCAGCACCTAAATATTATCCAAAACCTGTTTGTATTCTCCACATTGACTGTTGACAAGAACTGGTATGGAAAGGGATCCAGTACAAGACCTTTACAGTCAATGCAATATTACCTTCCTTCTAGCCACATCAGCTGCTCCCCTCAGGAAGTGCTGGTGGCAGTTCCACATACACATAAGGCAGAGCATCAGCAAGGACTACATATTCCCCATGAGGAGGTTAAATTGCATAGCTCCTGTGAAGCACAGTGAGGGGGTCTGGAAAACCCCAAATTCACGCATCATAGAGAAGAGTCAATTCCAGCTTTATCTGAAGGAAGAGGAAGATCAAATGCCACTTTTTCTTCTCCCCAGATATTAGTATCCTTGCCTCCACCAAAGACAATTGAATAAGTCATTGACATAGACATACAGAGAGCTTAGGAAAGAGAACAGCTGTGCTGGAAATAACTGGTGTCTTTGAAAGCAAAGTGGTAGCAGTTGACCACCACCCTCCCACTTTTAAAATTCAGTGTAATTCACTCCCCTTGGAACACTGCAAAAAATTCTTCACCTCCAGCCTCTCATCCGGAAGTTAATAACATTTTGCAGCTCTCCTTAAATAAAATCCAGCCCATCCTGGATCAATAAGACTGATGCCTATTTCCCTAATGGCAGCCGATTGCCATTTGCTATTCAAATCAGACTAGATAAATTACAGTACATGCCAAGGAACAGGCCAGTGAATTAAGACAAGCCTCCTGAGGACCAGCGATATTATTAATCTTTTAAGACACTATCATATTTCTTCTTGACAGTGTGCGTAGACTCTCAGACATGCTGCACCCAGATTGAAATATCAGCTGCCGCAAAAAATCAATAGCGTTAGAAACACAATAATTTTCTGTCTGCAGGGCCCCCAATAAGCAACACTTGTGTTTCTCCTCCTTTCCACATCTATGTTCCAAATGCATTTGTTTTAAAATTCAGGCCTCAATTCTGAATAGTCATTGTGGTGGGTAAAGTTGCTTTTGTTGTCATCCTTTGCCACAAAAGCCACAACTGTTATTCTCGATAAGGTTGTGGTTCTCAGAGACAGTGTAAGATATTCAAGGGTCAGATACTCACCTAGTATATTCTACCCTTCTCCCCACATTCTCTGCTGCTCAGCCTCTTGCTTTCTCACTGAAGGCTTTATAAAGACAGATATTGCTACAGCTCACGCTGTCCCTAAGAAAAATGAAAACGGGGACCTTCGACTGAACTGACAAAGGGAGACTGTACCTGACAAGAAAACAAAAAGCTTAAGGGATTTCTCTTCAGATTGGCAAGAGAAGGGGTCAATTCAAACAATTTTATCTCTTTAGACCTGTGGATGAATTCAATAAAGGCTTTGACAGTCAAGTAAGCTGCCCTCTGGTTTCTTAACTACTCCTTGTGCTGAAGGGGAGAAAGAGTCTGCAACTGATAACTATTCCAAAAAGGGTATTTTATGATTTAGGAGAGCAGCAAGCTTAGGGAAAAATCTGTAGCTTAGGGGTTTGGCAACAAGACGTTAAAATGAGGTTTCTCCTCACCCTTGACATGATACAGTTTAACTGTGTGAAAAAAAAGTCATAAAAGACAACAAAATCAGAAGTCTCCACACAATTCTAAGCATGAGATTATTCTGCATATAACTGGGTAAGAAAAACATCTACAGAAATGGACTAGAGCAGATAAATCAACTCTAGGTTGGCGAAGTTGCTATTCAAGATTGCCAGATTTCTGGCATCCCAGATCAGCACTGACCAGAAAGAGTTGATGAATGTCCCAATAGGGTGAGAGGAGTGAAGCGATGAAATCATTCAAGTTACATCACAATTAGCAGTTGCCTTCTGCCCTTAAAACATTGCTAGCAGCATTGGTAGGACTAAAAATATTAACTCTCCTCTGACTCTTGCAGAATCTGAAGAGCTTCAATTCAACCTCCATTTAAAAAGCGGGTAAGCAAGGCCACAGGCAATATAAACATAGCTCTGCCTTCTGATGAATGCCAAGGTGACCTGGCTGATGGACACAGCATATCAGCACAGTGTTGTTAGCAAATGGATGAAGAGCCACCCTGTGTGGTTCCAGGGTGTGCTCTACCTTTTCTATGTTAAGCAAAAGACTTGGCTCCCCTCCTTCCTCAGGTTTCTCAGCACACCTCCTCTCTCTGGTGCATGAAGCGATGTGCTTAGACAAAGAGAAGAGTGAACTGCCATCAGGCTTGTTCCTAGGGAGTGGGTAATTTTGATTAAGGTCAGTGGATAAGAATTTTATTTTCTTCATTGGAACAGAAGTAACAGGTCTCAAACATTATAAAAAAATAAGCTGGCCAAATGCCTTCAGACCTAAACCTCTGAAGCTTTCAATCTCTGTGTCACCAGAACTGACCAGAAAATTCTTTTCAAAGTCTTTGCACTAAAGACAAAAGGGAGTGATATGGTGAAATGACAGCTTGCCAGCGGTGTTCTCCTTAGCACCACAAGGTAATTTTCCTGCAGCAAAGGAGTCTCAGTGGAGATCTTAACACTCTCTACAGCTACTTAAAAGGAGGTTTTAGCAAGGCGGGATCGACATCTTCTTCCAGGAAACTAGCAACAAGACAAGAGGAAATGGCCTCAAGCTGCATCAGGGGAGGTTCAGGTTGGACATCTGGACGAATTTCTTCACTTAAAGGGTGGTTTAGCAGTGGAATGGGTTGCTCAATGAAGTGGTGGAGTAACCATCCCTGGAAATCTTCAAGAAACAACTGGACATGGCACTAAGTGCTATGGTTTAGTTGACATGGTGGTGTTTGGTCAAAGCTTGGACTAGATCTCAGAGATCTCTTCCAAACTTAATGACTCTGATTCTATAATTGCCAATTAGAAAATTAGTTACTTCCCAGTAATTTTCACATCTGAGGAGCAGAGTTGAGATTTAGCTCTTGCTCCTGATTCTCCATGAGCTGGACTTGATTCACACATCCGAATGAACTGCTCCCAGTATATACAAGTCACTCTACTTCCAATAGATTTTGCTTGTGGGACCTAGGAATACACTGATAACACTTCATACTACTTGTAAAAATGTCACGGTGAGCCATGTGCATGTGGAGCTCAGTCTAAACTGTGGAGCTAATATGAGCATTGGCACAGAACTATGAGCAGTAGGAGGGCTAAGGAATAAATGAAGGACCAGCACAGAGAACATCAGGGGTGATGAAGGATGGGATTTGAGTCTGCCACCTTTCCTCACTGATCCTCAAACCACTCCACTGCTTACTTCTCCTCTAGTCTCCTCCTATCTGTGCTACGTCCTCTAACTACGGATCATTTCTACTTTTATTTAGCACAGCAAAAATCATTCATTCACACAGTATAGGGCTAGCAGCAGCATCATTTTTTGGATGATACCACGGTATCTATTCTAAGACAATGGATCTACAAATATCACTGAGCAATAAAGAGAAGAGAAACTCATTTTGCCAGTGTAGGTAAGAGTCTAAAATAATCATACAGCCATGAACATTTTGAGTTGGGTCTTCTGACAAGTTCCTATGTCAGTCCAAATAACGTGGTGGTAGTCTTAAGCTTCTCCAGAACCTGTGCTACATCTATGCAGAAGGCTCCAAAGTTGTAACTGGGCTGCAGTACAGCATCGTGCACACAAACCATCAAAGCACGTGAGAGCCATTACATTAAGAATGCCCCACATTTATTGTTGTAAGCACACCGAACACCTGAGTATGAACTGAGATCTTCAGAAAGATGGGAACTTCAAGTCACTAAACATTGTAACAAGGCTTTTCCACACTAAACCTGTACTCCACCTGCATGTATCCTTTTCCTGTTATAAATGAACACAATTTACTCCGAGCAATACAGACTAATTTCTTCTGTTCTTTTTAGGTGCTTTTACTTGCTACTGTATGCCCTCCATTGCCCTTGCATCTGGAAAAGAATCATTTCTGTAGTAACTGGCCATACCACTATTGTTCAGGTTCCCCTGGTATTTTTGTCCTAGGAGCAAGATCACCAGTGCAGCGGACTGGTCTTTGCAAAGCCATGTAACTAGATGGACTCTTTCATGTTGAAAAATACGCTTGGGATTTAAAAGAAGCTGTGCACATCATCCTTCTGACATTTCTGTTTCTAAAGGAAAGGATTAGACTGAGGGTAGAAGTACTGTCCAAATAAAGCATTAGGGCCATTGCTGCTAGTCACAGCTGGTTCAGAGGAGATTCTCTAGACAGCCTCTTCCAGATAGATCCTGCTGGAACTGAGTCTGCAGACTGTAATGTTTAAATACGATAGAGAAGTTAAAACACTAGTGACAAACCCAGTTAAGTTTAAAGCCAGATTTCCATTGCAAAACACCCTGCATGCCATCCCTGCTGACAGGCAATGCTAGGCATCGCTGTCAGCTACAGGGTACAAAAGGAAGAGGAAGAAAGTAAATGTATTGCAAGTTTAAGGCACAGACACATACTGCTAACAACTGCTGTCTGATATTCTTCCTCACCCACAGTCTCTGCCCCAAGACATTGCTCTGATTTTGCAGTACAGAGGAGAACTGGTCTGTGCACAGAAATCTACCCACAGGCTACAGCTCCAGGACACCTAGAGAGCATTCATCTTATCCTGTGCTTGGTCTCTTTAGTCATAGGTATTGAACAAGCCCATCCTTTGAGGAGAAAGCAGCACAGGGATTATTCTCAAATTTGGTTGTGACTCATGACAGTCTACCAGCTCATTCTATAAAAACAAATGGACAGAGATGGAAATTGCCAAGTACTTTTAGGGGAGAGGAGCTGGGAGAAGAGTGACAGTATAAGATTTCCAAGCTAAAAGGGAGGAATAGAGACAAAACTGCAACTGAGATGGTATGGGTTGACTGACTATATCATGTAAGAAAAAGAAGAAAAAGGAAGATCTGTCTGTAAATGGCCAAAAGACATAAAAGACGTAAAGGGAAATGGAGAGAAAACTGAATGATAAGCAAGTAAGATGAGATAAATGAGGATTTTGAGGTGGTTGGGGGAAGAAAACCCAAGCATTGAAAAGATGTCAATAAATCCAACCATACTTAACCCAACCACAGATTGGGAGTGCCCTCTCTAAATGATGCAGCTAGATAAAAACTGCGTTTCTCTTTCTGTTCATTAGCATCTATGTCTGGCAATAACCCGAGAGTATTTTTGAGGGCTTTCTCAGCTATTCTTTTTCCATACCTCTACCACAACCTCCCTGGCACGGCCTCAAAAATAACCAAACAAACCATGTATTAAAAACTTCGTTTCTTCTCACCTCTTGTTAATGATCCAGTTCTGCTGAGGCCAGAGGTGAGAGGAAGTCACTGGTATTCAGTCAGCTCTGTGAAATGAGCCTGGAAAAGGTAATGAACTTCCCCAGAATAATACTCTCCATGGTATATTTAAAAGAAATTGCTGCTGACGGTCCCTGGTTGCACCCTTAATAAAGGAGGCTGGGGGGAAGAAGGCCTGACACCAAGAGATCAGGAGCATCCTATATTCTCCTTTTGCTTTCGGTGGGAGCTCGCACAGAGCAGCAGGAAGTGAGACATAGACCTGTGCAAGAAACGTTAATGTGTTTCAGTAAGCCACGGCCTCTTTCTTTGTCTGAGTAAACACTCCCTCCAAATTGTTGCTAATATCTACTAAGAGGGGTGGGAGGAAACATCTCACACTGTGGCAGCCCTGCTGCCTCTCTCACATGAGTAGAAATATGATTTCTCACACTCACATGACTCTATCCCTGTGCTGGAACCTCTGGTGGAGACACTCCCAGATCAGTTACAGGTTTTAATTATGAAATGACAGTACTGATAGCTGGCTTTGCTTGAACCGGCATGTGTCACTGAAGCCGATGGGAAATATGTAAGAAAGAGACCCAGTTTAATTAGCCTGAATATTTTACATTGATTATTTTCTACAAGAAAACCATTACACATCTTGATTTGTCACCTGTCAGGTTGCTGTTCTTATCCACCATGATCTCTCATTGTCTCTTTGTGTCATAAAAAACCAATGGTAAAAGTGACAGACAGATGCAAACAAGATTTTGGTAATTACAGCACTGTGGCTGGTGGTTGTTTGAACATCGTTTTATTTCTCCCAATCAAGTCCTTGGACTTCACAGCCCTAGAGCTTCAGACAGGGGTGAAGCTGATTATATTATGACATTACAGTGCAGACTGGTAGATCAGACAAAGTGGATTTCACTCAATAATTAAACTACAGTATCTTTTGTCTAAAGTCCAGGACAGGATTAACCAAAAGGTAGCTCTTTATCATTGCGATTAGCACTGGGATTTGAAGAGTGAGTCCACAGATTTCTGATTTGATAGCTCATCCTGGGTACCAGCTTATTGGAGGCTGCACATCTGTCTGACTTGCAAAAATAGCATGAGGTCAATATGTATTTGCCAAGTCGCACCATTTCCTTTATTTTATTTTTAGCTGGAGGAAATTCAGATTCATTTAAATATCACAGTGTCTTTTGGTTTTCTATGGCAGCATGCAGATTTCTATTTAAGACCTGTTAACATAACTCTGCCCCCATCCTAAACTGCATTGTATCTATAGGATAGACTCACAATTTTCTCTGTAGCCTTTACCATTGTTCTTCAGGGTCCAAGAAAATACGCCTGATCTTGGGAAAATGAACAATACAAATTTAAAATACAATAGCTTTATAGCTGCTCTAAAGTGGTCTAGCAAATGAAGTTTCAAGCTTTCAAGGAGCTCCTAAGATTTATCGGATGAAAATAGTCTTAAGATTTTGGGGTTTGTGTCAGCATTGCATAAAATTCCTAACATAAAATACCAGCTGATGCTTTTTTATTTATTTTTTTTTAAGTTTCCAAAAAGCTTTTAGTGCTTCTGCTTCTCCTCACAACTTTAATAAACACAGGGCTGGGAAAACTTGCTCAGTACAGCGAGACAGTTTCCTTATGCTGCTGGCTGGGGAAGCAGTACTCCTGGCAACTGCCTTGATTTACTCACTAGAGCAGACTTTCTACAAGTGGAAGCAAGGCAGGGAAAAGCAATGGATATCTCTTTTTATTTTGTTCTTCAAGTAGCCATTACGTCTAAGAAACAGAAAAATCAAGGTAAGAGAAATAAAAACACTACTTCTACTTCCCATCAACAAAACAGAGTTAGGAACTGACTTCAAATTCTGGAGATACTTTCTACCTAAAATCTGTTGAAGGCAATGTTGTTTTAGGTGAGACTCTAGGAGGAATCCCAACAGCTTCCAAAAGCATATGGAGAGTGGTTTGGCACTTGCCTTTAGAAAGTCATATACATTTTTAGGTTCCTTTCAACAAGTTTTCAAGCCATGACAGTCACAAAAAGTGACAACCCACAGGCCACTATTACTAGGTTCCAACTCTTCCCCAACAAAGGCTGACAAAAAAAGAAATGCATTAGTAAAAACATCAGTAAAAAATTTATTTGCAGCTGAAAAAGGTTTTTGAAAGGCAAATACTTTTACTGAAGACTGAAAGAATTTTTTGTGGAAAACAGTTGAAAATCCAAAGTATTCTCTCTGGAAGTAGGTTTTCAACATAGTTTTAAAAAATTCGTAGGCTTAAAAAAAAAAGTCACAGTTTATACTGTTTTGTTTCATCCACAGAATAGTCTCGTGTCTACCACATTCTGCACGATTCAGATGTGATTTAGAATTGCTTGGCCCGTCTTTCCAAAATGTCCTTTGACATTTTTCCTATAGCAATGTCTCCTCTCATTTGTATGAATTTCTGATGTAGATTATGAAAATCTAAAGCAGGGGCAATCTCTTAATTTCTACCCAAACGTTTATTAGAAACAGACCCTAATTCTGTTTGGGGACTGGGTAGTATTACAATCCAAATAACAAACTAAACAATTCCCTAGGCAAACAAACTATTTTATTTGCATTTTATTGTTATTGTTATTTTTGTAATGAAATTTACAGAGAAAACCCCCAAATTATTCATAACCATTCATTTTAAGTCTTGAAAGCTATTACACAGCTCTCAGAGCCATGAAAGACCCTCAGTATCATGCAGTTTGATTCCCATACAATAAAGAACTTACAATTTCACCCAGGAATTCCCGTAGCAATTCTAATGACAAGTGTCTGAATGAGCACATAACATTTATTAACACTTATGATCTTAATTTAAGGAATTAAACCAACAGAATATCACAAAATACCTTGGAAATCTGTTTTAGTTATGTACTTTCACTTCTCAAACACAAGTGAGGAGAGAAGAGGAAATCTAGCCCAGCAAGCAGGCAGAGGCACAGAAACATCACACAGATGAATGATCAATAATGCATTTCTTGGTCAACTAATAAAGACATAGATAAGTAATACCAGATAGAACAGTTCCAGTAATCTTTGTTTAAATGACTAGCAAAATATGTAATAAAATCTCACTGCTACACTTGTTCTTTGTAGAGCTGTGAAGGTGTGAATTTTATTCCTAGTCCTGCTGCTGATACTGTAGATACAGATTCCACTTGCATAGGGATTTCAAAGGTAGTATTCAGACCATTAAACTTTTCCTCAGACCAAACTGAAAACAAAATGCAAATGAACTACTGCTGATCCTGAGCTCATGCTGTTTCCCTCCTGCTTTTCACAATTTTCTCCATTTTTCCTCTGAAAATTCTGAAGTTTTAAAAATACTATTAACCAATCAAATAAGTACCAGCCTTTATATTTATATTTTTTTCCCTTTCTGGGTCTTTGTATTATGCTTTGATCATAAATTCAGTGTCTTCTCTCCAATCATGAGGACTAGAAACTTATTTTACAAACAAAAACCAAAGAACTTGACATTATCTGTTTACTTCAAGAGTACAATCTTTAAGAAAAACATCAGATATTATGACACTTCCAGTAAAACTGCAACCACTTCCAGCAAAATAAAACATTAATATAGGTGTGCACATCCCTCTGGCTTTCACATCATGCGTAAACACTGAAATTCCACAAAAAGAGCCTTGTAGTTGTGAGTTGCTCTGGAGAAAAGCTGAATAGCATAACATACCCATGACTTCAGAAAGTGGTCAAGTGCTTCCCACTAAGCAGGAATGGACTCTTATATGCCAAATCCGGGCTTTGGTAACACAGTGGTAAATTTCATATTAATGTAAACCAGGGCAAGATTTTTCCCAGTATAAATATAACCAGAATTAACGTTATGTTTTACAGAGTTCCTAAACAACTACAAATTTCTTCTACCAAGCACCTGGAAAAGGGGGAAATACATGTCCTGCAGCATGATATTGCTTTTTGAAATTAAATCACAGCTTAAAGCTTGGATAAGTCCAGTTAAGAGAGGAAGAGAAATTCCCAGCCATCAACACCAAAAGTGACTGCACATGTTCCCCAAACTCAGAAGATGCTATCAGCACCCAGTTCCTAAGACCATATGTTAGTTAGATGAAAGAAATCGACCCATAAACCTAACCAGGAAGTTTTCATTAAGGTTGAAACTATGATGGACTGGTTAAGGATCTGTTTTTCTCAGTTAAAGACATAACCGTAACTACTTTCAACTGAGTCACTCACACTCAGATGTAATGTACCCATCCTCAAAAGATACTTAACATTGTATATTAAGTATGTCAAGCATTTGTTCTGTTAATAATACTTTGCACTTCTATTTTGCTGGTCTCTGCCAGGAGACCAAAACACTTTGTGATCATGAATTAATCAATGCTATCACCAGTGTGCACTGTAAATAGCTGGCTGGTTGGTTGGAGCCAACCCAGTGACCCTGGGTGATACCAAGTTTTAACCAGAACAGAAGACAAATCAAGTAGTAACAATGAGTAACAGTGGTTTCCCCGAGTTCACCAAGTACTGACCACAGTCAAAATAAATCTGCCAGAGTAAGCAGAGATCATGAATTTTGCCTTTATCAAGGTAGAACATATGAAAAACAGAAATATCAAAAATTAAAAAAAAAGAAAATGCACAGCTTGCAACTTCCTAAATTAACATCTACTTGGCCAGGATAACAGTATCTTATTCCACTGATTGATCATTAGGCAGGTTTATATTTTCTATCTCCCATGCTATCCTTACAGGGAACAAATGAGATTGCCCACTATGGAAGATTCAAAAATTGGAGAATAAAATAAATTAACTGACCTTGCTAATTTCTATTCTCTAAGTTTGATTCTAGGGGGAAGTTTCATGACACTAAAGCTATCAGCGCTGATTGTCAACAAAATATAGGTTTCTGGAAAAGGTTTAAACAGGACTGGCCATATTCAAAAGCTCCTTGGATTTCACCATCAAATAAATCTATTCTTTCAAGTCCCTCTAAAAAGCACTTATAATCCTCATACACTTCGCTAACTTTTGATTTGATTTCTACTTAGGTTAAAAAAAAAAATTAAGTCAGTGGGAGCCTTCCTGGAATAAGGTCTGAGAAGAAAGTTTGTAAAAGGCATTATTCTTATTTTCAGGGTAGAAAATAGCTGCAGAGAAATATCTGTGCCTGAAATGAAAGAAAAAGGTTCAGACTTCACAGTGTTGCTTTTAGTAAGGTTTACATATTCAAAAAAAGGACTCAGCAGACCAGACTAATATTAACTATTAGTTAAAATATAACACTACATTACCAGCTTAGAAGAAATAATGCCCATAGAGTAGGACAAGATCAACACATGTTTTACACTATCTAGAATTAGAATCCCAATGTTTAAAACATATGGTATACATCTTGAGTAACTTCAGATAATACACGTTTTTCCTTTGTACTTCAGATTTTACCAAACTGCAGATATTTAATATTTCCCTCTCACATCCAGCACAGATTTCAGTAATATGGATATAAATTGTTTTTCACTTTTGTATGATATGTATTGCAATTAATACAGAGGTTAAATAAAACAATTCAATTTCTAGTAAATTTTTCTACAATTAACAGGCAGAAACTCATGCCAGTCTGGGAACTCAAGTCGTATTCACAGCACTCAGTGAATGTGCTGAGGAAGCTTTTATACTATGTCAGGTTTCTCAAGAGTTTAACTGTATGCTAATTTTTCTTAACTGCTCGTCACACCCCCAGTACATGGTACAAGTAGGTAAAAATCTCGGCCTATGGGCTCATCTAAATTGCCACAGGATCACTGAGGTAATAAAATCAGTATTAATGAAATCAACTAGTCTAGATCTTGCCCCGCCTTCTTTGTATTATACACCATTTTAGCAGACTCAGAAATTTCCTCTAATAACTGCTATAAAAGTATTTATCCTAAAATACTCTATGGTAGGATTATCACCATAAATCATATGCTAAATGTGGTTTCAAGTATGTAAAGTTTGGGGTTTAGAGCTCAAGGCATTTGCTTAAACATAGCTTTCAAGTGCTATCAGAAAAGCCTTAGGGCTTAAGCACATCTGGACATGGGTAGCAGAATACAACTTACCACTTCTGAGAGGACTGTCTTTTGGGAAAAGCAGCTGGAAGGCCAGGCAGTGTATCCCACAGCATCTCACGAGATAACAAATACCTGCGTTTGAGCCTCTACTGTACAGACAGTGCACGTGTACCTTTCCATCTACTCATTGCTTTCAGACCCTCTCGTCATCAGCAAAAACGTAGAAAAGACATATTCCTTCTCTTTCTGGCCAAACACAAGATATCAATGAAAACTCTTGCTCACAAAACTTCACTTTACACCCTCCGTGTCTTGGCTGAGGAAATTTATATGCTATCTCTGCAAATTAAACCAGCTGTAACATATGCAAAATTTCCTCTGATCAAGGGAAAATTTGGAATTCTAAGAAAGAACATCACTTTTACGTTTTATAAATACACTGAGCTCAATCCTGACAGGAATTCACAAACAAAGTCCTAACTGGACAAATTGTGTTGGACTGCATTTCCCCTGGCTCTTGAATTTTCCTTTCAAGCTTATGAGATTGAATTTTCCAGACTAGATCCACAGACTCCCCTAGTCTCTTATACCAGCCAACACACTTAACCCAGTGATTTCAAATATTTGCCCAGATGCTTCAGGAAGAAAGTATTATTTGCCCTAGTTCTTACCTTCCTTCTTCATGCACTGTGAAAGCTACCAGGAAGACAAGCTGACATGAAGAAGCTTCTCTCAAAACCCAGAAATACCTGCCTGTAAAGCTCACACAATGCATTGTCAAATTTGAAAATATGAATTTAAAACCACAGAGACTTATCCATATTTATTCAAGATCTCACAGATATCGTAAATATGATTAGACAGGGATTTAAAGATAAATAATATCATCTGCTGTCTCATCTTCACTACTCTAAAATAAGAAGGCCAACATTGGTACAAGCATTCAAACTGCAGCCTGTATTCTTAGGATTCTACAGTTTCTTTTTATTTCACCCGTACTTGCTTTTTTAACTGGCAGTGGTGGCACTTTTCAGTGGTTGCACTTTCCCCAATACAGCCATTAGGAACAAGACTTTTGGTTCAGAGCACTGAAAGACTTGGTAGTGCAACGTGCCCCACAAAGGAGACATGGGTTTGGATTGAAAGCAACCTTGGGGACCTCGGTCAGTGGAGCACAGACAGACTACAATCACACATTTATTGAAATGGGAGACTCCTCAAGCAGAGTGCTACTGTTGAATGCTTGAGTGTTTTTCCTTCAGAGGCAGTATACTGACTCTGAATTCAACAAGAAATCAAATTAGGGCTCCTGGGTTCCATTTCTGGCCTGCCACTTACCCACGATAAGATATTGGGCAAATCATTTAACATAAATAAGCTTCAGTTTACAGAGCTGAAATACTGCACATGGGTGTAGTAAGACTGATGAAAAATACTATAATGGTATTATTAAAGTGCTTTCTCCCAGATTTTTAAAATTCCTTATCAAATGTTGTCTTAACCCTCCTTGCTGAATTTTAAAGCCTACTTGCTTTCTTAAGAATTTCCTTTTCAAAGGAAAAATAATTTCAACTGTCTGAAGATTTCCTTGCAGACATTTGAACAAGATTTTAGAATAAGGTTACATATCGTGTTAGTAGACAAAAACAATTTAAGAAATTATTGCCTTCAAGTCCTAACAGAGAGTAGCATAATATGCTAGGATCTCTTTACATGTTTTTATCTGACTTTAGTTTGGGTATGTGTGAGAAAGGGCAGCTTTCCATCATCTCAGTTCTGCCCCAGAAGCTGTTTCCTTTCACTTGGTTTGGTCTGTACTTGAGCTCTGTCAAGCAACTATTGGTATGTGTAACTTTTTCAAACCAATGAAATTAACTTAAATTCAGTCTTTTAATGCACAAATTAATGTTCATCAAAACCTTGGGGATCAGATGCAGCAGATTAGAAGTACTAAAGGGAGTCAGGCTACATCAATTAATATTTAAGAGAGACCAATAATTTCATATACAGCCAAATTTAGCAATAGTGTAAGGTACCCATGCTGAGACATAACCACTCAGTACTAATCTATACTCATACTGTATGTGAAACTAAAAAGAGCTCATAAATGTAAATGCAAACCATTTAGGAGCTAATAACTAGTCACATCATCATAATTACATATCAAGTAAGAAAAGTCCATCTTCCCATAACCTGCAAACCTGCACAGCACTCCCAATTTACACACAGAAACAGAAAAGTGAAGACTAACATTTCTGGGGCAACTCCCTAATTTTGGTTATTAAGCTTTCAGCAACACGCAAAGAAGAATCTCAGAAAGCTTTTAAACTGTTTACAGTCTTCATTCAGACTTCATAATCTACGAACAGAAGTGATCCCTTGTATGAGGGAGTATTTCAGATGCCTTTCTTTGTGACAGGCTGAATCACACCTCTAAGTGCCTAATATTCTCCAACTGACTGCAAAGGGAGTCCAAAATGAGGATGGAGGTACCTGCACTATGTGCCACTGAATGTCAGTGAGAAGATCCTTGGACCCTGGTTTTCAGAAGCTCTGAGCATTTCTGGAATTTCATGAAATCCACAGAAGCTACAAGTGCTTAGCCCTGACTTGAACCAAAGATGCATAAAAAGAAGCTTTCCAGAATTAATGCACAATAATTGGGAGATCATGTTGTGAATTCATCAACAGTTTGTTAATTCAAAACATTAGCATCATAAGCACAGCATAGGAGCCTTATTGCTCCTGCAGGTTTGTTGTTTTTTTTTTTTTTTTAAGATGGTGTCATCTCCCCAGCTACAAATAATACAATGCTCAGACTGGCCACGAGGAAGTCTAATATAGGATATTTCTCTAGGGACAGCATCGCTTCAACCACTACCAGGAAAACTTTCTGGTTAGCTATTCTATTGTGATAGCACACACTGTACCTGCTTTAGGGCAAGAGCATTCTTCAGCAAATTTGTCACCAAGGGGTTTCCCACAGCTTTTGTGAAAGTTGTGCAATTGTCTCTCTTTTTCTTCACTAGTATATTTTTTTCCTCCTTTTCTCTTCAGTAAAAAAAAGATATCTTCACAGATGGAAAATTAAGTATTGCCAGGATGGTCAATATACCCAACAGCCATTCAAACTGGTCTGATAAATGAAAGCATTTGAATAGTTGCAACCAAAATAAGCGACAGAAGGTGGGAAAAGAAATGCATAATCATGCCAGCTACTAGGGTACTGTTTATGTTTTATCATTTGGAGCATCACAAAGTACAGAACACAAACTACTACTAGCATTTGTGCATACCTTAGTATCTGCACACTAAATCACAGGTACGTGTGATACACAAAATTTAGAGAGAGTATAAATTAGCTCAGCTTGTCCAATTGGTGTGTCAGTGTTGTCAACTGGTCATTCAAACCCCACTGCCAGGAAGATTAGTCAGTAATATAAAATGGCCAATCCAAGTTATGACACAACTCTATCGCTTTAAATCGACTCCATACCTTACATGACGTTTCCATGTTTGCAGGCAGTGCAAGTCAGAAATACCAGAGATGAGGTAAACAAGATTACATAAATTAACAGACTCATTCTTCTCTTTCACATGGTCACCCTGACCTCCAAGGGCCCAAGCAGCAGAGAAAAGACAAAGTAGTAGTGGAGGGAAGGCCTTCATGGCTGTCCTTCCTTTCCCCTTCACTAAGTAACTTTTCAGGGACTTTCCTGCATGTTAAGCATCTTTTTTGCATTGCTTAATATTGTTATTAATAATTCATATTTTTGTCTTTCTCCTCTCACTCTGACAACTTTTATTTTTAATCAATGGGCATGTGTCAAATTGCTTTGTTATTTATTTATAATGTAAGCTGACAAAAGAATGGGATATGTGGTATAAAGATGAGACAGTGTTTCTCTCCTACAGCTGATATCCTCAGTAATAACTATGTGTCTTGTTCTAATCAGTAAGGTCCAAAAAACTGTTTTTGCCACAAATAATTGAGGACGTATTTAGATTTGTACAACTGGATGTCTGTCCTCTTTCCCCATAGCCATACACTGAAATAAAAGTTGAAATGTAGGTTTATTTGTGTGCATGCACATCGTCTTTGAGAAAAAAAGGAGTGCACAAAGGTGTTAATAACGATGTGCCAAATACTGATGCACTTATTCAGACAAATGTATTACTACGATCAACATGCTTTGTCCCCTAATATATCAACAATTCTCTCAAATTGTTTAAGGCAGAAACCTTATCACTCTTTTCTGCTCACAAAACATAAACAGAATCACTAACTCACCTAAGATTAAAGAGGAATTCAGTAGCACAATGCCTGCTTCAACCTGCAGCCCCCCCTTTGCCACATAACACACGAGAAACCCCTTGCAACACAACGCATGGGAAAAATGCATTACTAGGCACCTCCCCTCATAAAGCTGGGAAAACAATTAAACACTTCTTCATTGAACACGTGAAAAGTAAGCTGTTTGTTACAACTGGCTTCCACATTACCTACTTAGGATTTGACTTTTACACTCCTCTTTCACGCACACATATTTTACCTTGACTCTTACTTGAGAAGTCATTTAGTTACTCTCTGGATTTATTTTTGTCAAATAGTAAAAGCATCTCATAGTTCCAGTTGAACGAAATTCACTGTTGTGACCATCCTGGTGTGTCCTGATGCAGGAGCTAGCCCCGTGTGGACTGTGGGAATGGTCTGGTGGAGCTTAAGATTGTATTCCACAGCAATATTTGCCTGCTGGACAGGATATTTCCATACAGGGTATAATTATTGTAAAATAAAATAAAGCACAAAGGCATAGGAAAAAAGAAAAGACACTTTCTTTCTCTTTTTTTTTTATAAAAGGGATACTCTGCCATGCAGCTTTTAATTCAAAGAAGGGCATAGACCCAGGTTGTCTACTTAAAACCTTTCATCCTCAGAAGCTCCTATTTCCCATTTTCCTATAGTCACCACCACGTGTTAGGTGCTCAGAGGGGATGTGTTTTATTTCTAAGCCTACTGAGAGGGTTGGTGCAATATAGTGACACCCTATTCCAAGTACAATGTAATATCAGTAGATACTAGGTCTGAGTCACCTGCTGTAGCTCTGAAAGCCAACCAAGCAAAAGGACATCAAAGACCTCAAAGTAACCATATAGGCTGGCCAGCGAATTTGAGAATGTCCATCAAAGCAAGCAAGGTAGAGGATTAGGTTGTTCAAACATTAGGTCATTAGAACTACGGTTTGGGAGGGGGAAGATTTTACTTTGGTTTTCAGAATAAACTGCCATAGTTTACACATGCACATTTATTTTTGTTTTTAAGTTTGCTGGTGTTTCATTCTGTTTTAATTAATCCACCATGGAAGAGAGAATAAAAATTGAAGCATTTTCTTTGATGTTATCCTAGCCTTAATGCTTTCTTTCAATGCCTTCTTCACCAAACACATGCTGAGAATAAGCATGGCATTCAAAATGAGGATTGCTCCTTCTGATTTACAGCTCAGGGACACAAAGAGCACCAATGTCTATTTCTAATGAGTAAAGACCAGTTGGTAGTCAGATCTTCTCCATCTTAAGTCTGCTTTTGAAACAGCTATTAGAGAGTCCAGACTCCAACATGGCCACAATGAAAGTGGTCAGTTCACATATATATTATGAACGCCACCAGTAAGTGAATTTCCCCTCATCTACAAACTAAGGGACCTTCAGATTTTGAATGCCAGGAGAAACTACAGCCATTTATCACACTCTGAAGAATAACTCTGAAGGATAACGCTCAGTTATCATAACTAACCCCACTGCATAATCAGGGTTCAGGCACATACAACATCTAGACAACTTGAGAATTGAAGAGCGCTGCCCTGGAGAACATTGACCTTATCCAGGGAGAGGAACCAGGCAGTCCAAATCTTGTGACACTGATGGGGAATTAGTCTGTGATTTCTGACCTCAAAAGGCTAGTGCTCTCCTCATCAACTTTCTTCTCCTAGAAGGACCTAAAAGAATGAGCTTTTATTTCTATTTGTGTTACCAGTTAGAAATGGCATAAGCAAGTAGAAAGAGAAGAGGGTTCTTGTCTAGTATTTTCAACAACTTTGTAGATTTTAAAAGGCCAGAGGAAAATCCTCTGGGTGCACAGATGAGTTGGCTGCAAGACAATTAAAAAACCAAGCAATTTTGAAATAAGGCTAGGGTGATGGAAAGCACCAACTCTCCCTGATTACGAATAATTCCCATTTCTGTTCACTGTCTTCCCTTATCTGATTCAGGAACAAAAAAGCAAATGTGTGTATCAGTTATTCAGCTGTTGCTGGGGTTTTCTGTTTGGTTGGGTTTTTGTTGTTGGTTTGTTTGGTTTTTTTTTCAAATGAGCCTGGCTTTATTTAGGGGTGAGTTTTTTACAATAGGTAGTACTGGTCTGTTTCATCTAAAGTGCACGGTACACCACTCATTGACTTCCATGCACATAAAGCAATTGCTGACTTTTGAGAAGTTTATCCTAAAAGAAAGGCAAACCCCCTCAAACAAACAGAAATATAAAATGACCATTTAGTGTTAGTATGTACCTGATGCTTATGGGTGGTCTTTTCTCGCAATAAATTTTTTATTTCCTACGAGCTGAAGCTTTTACCTTTTTCTCGATTTCTGTTATGCTTTACTAACAGATACTTTACTACATACTGAACTGATAAAAAGCTTTAGATGTCTAATGGGGAAAAGGGATTGCCGCAGATACTACAGTTAACTTTTCAATACACACTGGTACATACATATCCATACCATTATAATCTGTCAGTAGCATGTAGTGAGTGCAGTTCAAAATGTTGCTCCGTGTGTGTTCAGGCTAAAATCTACGAGGGATTAAAAAAAAAATATATGGAGGCTTCTCCTTGAAGAACTGAGACTACTTAGAATTAGTGATTTTATGGCTTGGATCTTGGGATGAGAGGGTCAAAACAATTGGATCATCTGAGGTTACACAGAGCCTGAAAGAACAAAAATCAGCTTGAACTGTAAGGACATGTGTGTGCTTCCAAGGACTATAGATCTTCTGATTTAAACAGAGAAGAAAAGGTCAGGGCATCTGTTTTTTTCTCCCTCAATATCCACTTTATTTGCTGTGTGTCCTGCTACATTTCTGTGTCTCAATTTCCAAATGCTTAAATAGGAAATGTTAATTGTACACAAGACCAGTACCTCAAGATGATGTGGTGCATTTTGCTCAAGTTTTTTTGCCATTGACACAAGAGGTTGGTGGTTTTCATGTAAAAAGTAATGGTACTACTGCTGATGTGAAACCAGAAGAAGTTTATCTTTTCATGTAGTCACTTTTCAAAGTATTTACTTCTACTCTACAAGCCTGCCTTATGCAGTATGTGCATTTTGAAACTAAGTATATTAAGAGGTAAGTCTCCTGACTGTATTTACACCATGAGCCAAATTTAATCCTGCCTTATACACTGGGTAGACACTTTGACCTTCAAGAGATGCCAATCAAGACAGAATTTATCTCAGAACCTTTCTCTGCCAAAGTTTTCTGCAGTCTTGCTCATATGTTTTACAGTAATACTTTCTTTTTTCCCTGTTCATTAACTATTAAAATAAAATATTCACATGACAGATTTTTGCATCAGTTTTCCCACAGCAATCATATTTCCTCACCCAAGAGGATATTAGGAAGCTTCATTAATTGTTTCTGAAACATTTACAACTTTTCATGGAAAAGGTAAAGCATCTGTCTCCTAAAGGAGAAAAATCATTTCCAAATGGATAAAGTATCTCAGGTACCCTCTGAAGCACACATGTATTTTAATTCTTCTCTCAGAGATAAAGAATTCAAGACACAGACATTACAATCAGTTTGTCAAGTTCATGTGTATTATCTGAAGACCAGAACTTGTGTCTTTTTCCCTGCAATTCATCTTTAATTTCAAAACATTGCTGCTTTGTTGAATCACCTCAGGATATGGTGACAGGCGAGAGGTTATCTGAATTAGGCAAGTCATCCACAAGTAACAGCAATTTCTGCCTCTGCCTCATTTCTTTTTTTAAAAAAACACCTGTAGCAATTGGGTCTCCTTGCAGCCCCTCTACTTCTGCCAAACTTGCTTAAAACCAGACATTTTTAAGCTAACAAAGGAGGAGGAGGGTGGTCTCCTAGAAATAAGGCATCTTCTCATATCAGTATCTTAGCAGTACAAACACCTCTGTCATCTTTACATGTATTTTTCTGGATTGATGGACTGTTATAAGCAGTTGTTGCAGGACATGATGGTTAACACATGTAAAATACAAAGCCCACTTACAGAACAAAGAAATTACCTGCTGGCAGCAGTTCACTTGAGCTCATCTTATATGAGGGGTTTTTAGAATATCTTTCAAAAGCTGAATTAGAGAAATAGAAATTTAAAAAAAAAAACCTGTAAGATTTCTAAACAAAAAAAATCTAAGGTAAAAGCATCAGCAGTTGATGCAAATACAGCAAGAAGCTAAAGAAATAAAAAGAAAAATAAAAAAAGACCTTGAACTTTAAATATTTCACCAGGGATACATTATCAAAGATGGCCACCACTAATTAAAGACTGTATTGTCCCTTTCAGAGGGAGAATTTACTTTCTTTCTTTCTACATATAAGAACTGAAGCAGTATTTTAACACTGGGTTAAACTATTAATTTGAAATGATAAGTTAGGAATGAGCTCCACAGGTATGCACTGAAATAGTTCTCTGCTGCAAAGTGAAAAATGGGGATTGATGCTTGGAAGAGATTAAGGATATCTCAGGATTAGGGAAAAAATACATGTCAGAAAGTTATGTCTTCAGGATAGAAAGCCACTGGGAGTTTGTAGAGGATATTGAACCACTGTTTGCTGAGAACTTGAATTAATGTACTAAGCCTCTGTAATGATCAACTCCAATGAACATATCCAGTCTGAGATCCACTGAAAGAATGATTAGCAAGGAGTTACATATCTGAAAGCAAGAAGGCATCATATATATACTATTCTGCCTTTATGCATAATACAGGTCCTAAAGTCCTGCCTTGCTACACGCAAACCAGAGGAGCCCCACGCAAAATAAAGATCTATTGGATTTCACTTGCTCAGATTGAATGTCCTCATCCAATTCCAGCCCTTCAGTCACCCATCGCAGCACAGCACCACCTGTGCAGGGGAGTGCTTTAGCTTCTCCCCATCTTGTGGTCCCTCGTGCCAGGCACAGCCTGACAGCTGGTCCTCTGCTGTGCTAACAACACTGCATCCACTGCCCGGGGCTGGGGAGGAGCCATGGGCATGTACTGGGGAACAGCTGTGCTGCCCGAATGCCCCCACACCCCAAGTCCTTGCAGAAGTAGCACACGCTGCATGAGCCCAACTCTGTGGCTCCTCTGCCACCACGGGGCTGGTCACGTGCGGACGCCTCAGTTAACCTGGCGCACGACCTAAAGAATGTACATTCTCTTAACTCCTCTGCAATGTGACCCTGATGCACAGCTCTCATGTGCTGGGCCTGAAAGCAAACAGTACATTTGGGGAGCCTTGGATCTATTTCAAAATAGATGAAGTCCTTTTCCAAAAGAAACAGGAACATTAAAGCCTTTGTAATGGAAACAGTGAGACATGGGTTTCAGACTGATCAAGCTGAAGCAGTCTTCAAGGCAATCCTTTGTCACAAACAAGCAATATTTTCACTCCCTGCCCTGCAGCAGACCCCTGTGATATATTTTATTTCCTTTGCAACTGGCATCAACTCATTTTCCAAAGTCAAATACATCTACCTTCCTTGCTTCTCCCTTGGGACTCTTTGAAGGAGAAGGAAAACATCAAGACTAGACTGTGTTGTGGGATTAAACATGTCAGGAGAGAAACAACAGAGAAAACAATTATAGGCATGATACATAATACAAAATGGGCAAAGTGTGAGAAAAAGAAAAAGCATAGCCAAATCATCTGAGCTATAGCTGCAGAGAGCATAAATCCCCCTATAATTTGCCCAGTCACCATCCCTCGGTTTAGGATTCTGCTGTACTTTGATTCACCACTGTCCATCATTTACACACATAAAACCAGTGCTGCTTTGAGCTACTCTGCTTTATCATAAAAAGCCTTCCTACCCCAGCACCTGTCCTCCTGCCAGCACATAAATCCCAGGTTAATCTGCCACACAGTATCACCTCTTCACAACACTTAGAGCTTCTGTGCCACAGCACTTTTTATCAATCTCACTTCAAACATCATTTTCTGAGGACTGACTCACACCATTACTTCCTTTATTTCTAGGAGGACAGAGAAATCTGCCCTTTGTAGAAACATCCATTTTGTCTGATTTCCACTCCTCTTGGAATTTCATCACGTAGCATCGATTCTGTGTCACAGGCGAGTAGGTGAACTAGTGTGAGGGGGAAAATCATCATGGAAAGAACAAATGTCTTCATAAAAGGACACCATCGCTGCCTTACAACTATTTATATTTCAAATGTCATCACAGTTTTGAATGGTAGCTCTCATTCTGTCTCTGACATCCTCCTGTGTGGAGATGTTTGTGGCATTTCTCTGCTTTTCCTGCATCATTTATACAATATGCTAAGTACAATTCCAAATGAATCCATTCTTTTGCTCTCTTTCAAAACTCCTGCCCAAGTAGTTCTGAAACCTCCATCACTGACCACCTTTCACATCCCAAGGCTAAAGAACCTCTCTGGAACTTCAGTTGGCTTGCATTTTCTACAGCTTCACAGTGAAGGGATTGTACAGTAACCTGAGTGATGCCTTAAATATGCAGAAAATAAGTAACACCTTTATAATGAAAAGGTGAATCTTCTAGTGAGAGATGTCACAACCTAGTAGTGATGTACAAAGAAACGCTAAAGCCTCATTACTACTCACAGCTATAGGGAGAGCTCCTTCAGCTCAGCTGATAATTATGTGGAACCAAAGGACCAGGACATCCAGGGCAATTTGCCTGAAAACAGGAACAGGAGAACAATCTTTCCTCCAACAGTACCACATATTCATAGTTGGCTACAGTATTCTTCCTGCTTAACTCTCCATCAAGATCCTATCTTTTAAACAAAAGCAGAAAAAAATTTCCCCATTACCTTCTTTTCTTCCAAGTTCTCAGAAAGTTTTCCATCCTATTTATCTTTTCATTTTAACTTTTTGAAATGTTTTATAGCCTTATGATTTGTTTTTCCAATTTGTATAAACTTTGCATCAACCTGATGACTAATGGAAAAATGTTTTTACGGAAAAATTGAGATATGATGCACCAGATTCCATAACGCCCAGAGAAACTTTTCCATAAGATTATTGATCTATATTACTTTCTTATTCCTGTATTCATTAATTTTAAAATGTGACTATGGTTACGAATCTGTTTTCTAATATGACTAAACACACCAAAACACTTTCCTTGCAATCTACATTTTGAAGATTTTAATAGATAATGCTTGGGTAGTAAGAGCATTAAATCCCCAAGCATTATTTGCTCTTTCCTCATTTTGCACTACTAGCTAAAAATCTGATTAGTTATCCTCTTGGTTTCCTTTACCTTTATTTTGCCCTATTCTTCAGTGTTCAAATTAGAAGGCTAGAAATTAGTGTCTCTATTTTTTCTACTTCCAGCAATGCAAAAAACTGATTTTGTTGACTTGTATAAATTACTTGCTTCTGCAAGGACAACTCTTCAGACTGCTAGAGAAAGGTTGCACCACTTCATAGTCCTCTGTTTTCCCAAAACTGAATCTGCTTAACAGCACCTATGACAATGAAGTGCTCCCAGCCCTGATTCAGTAAGCACACACTAGGGTTTTTCAGCTGGACAGCTCTAGCTTAAGATCACAAAATTAGGGCCTAATGATGTTATTAATAATGAAGCATTGATATTCTCCAATCATTTTCATTCTGAATTGGGATTTATGGTAGTGTGAATAAAACCCAGTATAAATTATATCTGAAAGGTATCAACAGCTCACAGAAGTCAAGTCCAATCAAAACATAAAGAACTGAAGAAGTGCAGACATAGCTCCTTAACCACTGGAAGACTGGACAGATACTTTGTCTACTCCATATTAAATGTGTAAAATAGGACAGATGTGACTAGACAGAGGTAATGTTGATGATATGATTTTTCTTTCTTTGTTAATGACCTACATGTGTTGTTTTGCTTGAGGTATTCAGTAATTTACTCTCTATATTACAGAAACACGCATTGAGTTGCCTCGGTATCTAGCATTTCAACAGTAATACACTTTTCTTTCCTTAGTTTTTCCCAAGCAGGGTTCACAGTGATCTGCAGAACACATTAGTTATTCCTCAGCTACTGTCCAGCTTTTTTGTGAGACAGACATGAAAAGAGTTTTGCAAATCACTCAGCTCATCAGTGGCCATTATGGAATTTAGTGCAAGTCTTTACCTTCCAACACTCTGCTTTAGCCATGAAGCTTGCCTTGTTCTTAGCAATGGATGTCTACTTCCAGCATAAAAACACTGTCCCCGTATCACCTATCATAAACATGATTAAAAAATATATGTATTTGCACTCTTAAAGTCCATCTTTTAACTATTTCTCCTAGTTTTTTTCTCATCTTGGAAACAGAATTTCTTTGCATTGCAGAATCTGAAGAGGGAGCTGCACCTGTTAGCACTGCAATACCTTAGGGCTCTCTAGTCAACCATCTGCTTTTCAAAATCTATTTGTTATCTCTTGAGCAACCAAGAAGGCATGAAGTATGTTTTATCACCTTAATGCTGGAAGTGATCATTTACAGTAGAAAAATATACCATGCCAGGTAGAATTTTTACTAAGAAAAAGGAAGAAAAGTTCTGGTGGAAGGCAGGGAGTGGCAAGAAGAGGAGGCAAAAAGAGGGTGGAGGGGGTGAACTGATAAGATTTGACAATCTAAACTGAAAAACGGGTTTTTTTCAGACATTTTAACATGACTGCTGGTCTTGAATTAGTGCTTGAAAAACACATCTTTCAAAGGAATGAAGTATCCTAGTACCACCCAAGGAACAGTCCCGGTTTTTGCCTGTTTTTTCCAGTAAGAGTAGACCAATGACTGATTCATACTTCCATTATATCACAATTGTGCTTTTGTTTGGCACCCTCTCATCTCTTGCAAGTCACTTGCAGATGGTCTAGAAGCCACAGAACAAGCTGTACTTCCTTTCTATGTCAGCCATCCCCATCTTATGGAATCCTTCCAGTTTGCTGCACACAAGGTACAAGGATACTACTCCACAGACATCTCTTTTGACTTCCAAAAAGCCCCCTCTTTCCTTAGGATTCTGTAGCTAATTTTTCCCATTAACAGAAATAAAGAAATAATTTGCACTGCTTCCATCTCTCAGCGCACAGTAAGTTCACATAACCCAACTCAGGAAAGGAAATGGAGGGATTTGGAGAGGTTGTTCAGTGCCTCACAGTGAACAGTGGTGGACATCCAAAGGAAATACTTCTGAAACTACTGTAAGTAGTTATAAGTAGTTATGTAAGTTGCTGTTATGCCATCATATAGATTTTGCAGTCAACGCTGATCACTCTGTTTTCAAATAGGACAGAGAAAAACCAAAAAGGGTTCAGAAAGTAAAAAAAAAGACTCAAGAGCTTTTCATGCAAAAAGTTTAGAAAGCTTCAAACTGACAGAGAGAACGAAAAAGACTGAACACAGTGGAAGTGATGTAAATGTAACTGCATAGAGCAAAAAATAAATCTGACCTCTCAAGAAAAGATGGGACAGTCATTAAAACTAAAAGGCAGAATACTAAAACCAATAAAGATTATTATTTTTCATCCACATAGTATATAATAAACTTACAGTGCTCTGTACCCAAGACATCAGATGGGCCAAGATTTTATGAGTTTAAAAAGGAATAATTATTGCCATAATAATAACAATAATAAGGCCCTTTATAATAATAAATATAATTACAGAAATAGTTAGCATAATACTGAATAAACAGAATATCCACAATTAGGGTACAATAAACCCTGAGGACTGAAAACTACCTATGTTTAAAGACATAAGCCAACTCCAATTTGATACCTATTAATGAGAAACTACCCCTGTGTGAAAAGTTAAACCACCATTACTCTTTACCCATTTTTTTCCTGAAGGATCTGATACTAGGTTCTGTGATGCTTACTGTGTGGTTTTCTAGAGGTGCATCTGCAATGCATATATGCCCATCAATCAGCTTGGATGCCCCTCCTGAACACAGTCAACACAACCAAAAAAAATCCCCGTAAAATCAAAGAAACACATTTGTTATTCAGAAACATGTGCTATGTTTATTTACCTGTGAGACTTGAAATTGTTTTAGCCATTACTTTTAATGCACATGATGAAATGGGGAGAAGAAATGAAGGACAATATTTTGTAGGTTTGATAAAAAATGGCAATGTTATTGTTTTGTTATATGATGATGATTAAGACGTGAATAAGAGTTATATTTTAAGATAAAGTATTCGTAACCACCTATACATCTCCATGCCCTAATAGACTTTTTTAGTATTAGAAAATGAAGTTCACATGTGGAGTAAGCAAAAATAAAATCGTCTGTCAATTTGAGCCTGCTCATGGAGAGTCAAATGAGCCTCCTTTCTTATGGTTTCTGTCAGAGTGTCGTGTCTGGTGCATAATTTTGAGTACAACTGCAAAGCAGCGTCTCCCACAGCAAGGCCGTTAAAAGAGCTTTTCCCCTTTGCTGTCTACTTCAAAAAAAAATGCAGAAGCTCAGATATATTGGAGACCTTCACCCATCAAACTTGGCTAAAAGTGCTCAGATTTGGGAAGGAATGGAGTAGGAGACAGGTAGGCAAACTGTATACAGGAGTAAACAGAGTGGGTTTCCAAAGGTCTCATTTCTCTGGGGAGCCACACCTAGGGAAGCCCTAGGGATGCAGGTAGTCCCTAAGAGTTGCTTAGAAAAAGTTCTTTCCCTGCAGCATCTCACAAGCATTCCTCCAGTGAAACCAGCATAGCAATGCAAGCACATGTTCCTGCCCCACATTTAGCTGATGTGTAGTTTTTTAATAAGAGGCACCTCCATAAAAGCCAGAACCCATTTAAACTAAATAAAACCGGGCCGTACACTTTATCCAAGCCCTTGTTTTGTTTTCTTGTACATCGATACATCTGTGCTGACACAAAAGCACACACTGTAGACTGCTTAAAAAACAATCTTCACTTCCCCAACTTTTAGTCAAAATTTAGCTATGAAACCAAAACAACAGTACTATCAGAAACAGAAAAAAGCATCAGTCCTATAAACTATGGACAATCTAAAGCTTTAGAAGAAATATATGCAGTAATACACACATTCTTACCTGCACAAGTCTGTACCATCAGCTTTTGAGAGTTTTTTTTACATCTACTCTGTAACGATGCATTTTTTGAAAATGGTTCTAGTGCTCAGGAATGCCAAGAATTTAGGAAGAGAGCCACAGCTTAAGAGCGCAATTATTTGCCAGTAAATACTCAATTTGCTTGTCCTGTGATTTTTCTTCTCCTAACTCGCCCTCTCCATAATCCGTCTCTTGCTGCGTCATGAGCACAAGAAGTCTTTTCTTCATAACATAACACTTCAGTTTGCTATTTTGTTAGCATTAATTAAGAATTCCCTCTACTGGTCATTTTCTATACTCTTACAAATAGCACCTTGAGCCCCGGACATTAGAAGGCAGTGAGTCAGTGTGTGGGATTCAGCCACCATTTATAAACACCTTCAACCACATTCACCCAGTTTACAATATTCAGGACATCTCAGCTGAATTACTGCTTTGTGTCCAGTTTGTATTCAGATGGGGGCCATATGTTCCTTCATGTATTAGAGCAGAGCTCATTAGCACTGCTGCAGTCACGCCACAGCAAACATTTTTTTCTCTATCTTGCCTCCATTTTAACCTGATTAAAAACATTTTCTCCAGGGTAGATTTCTGGAAAAGAACTGCTTAAATTCAAAGTGCTGTTAAAATGGATACGTGTAATTTTAAAATTAGTTTTAAATTAAAATTTGCTGCAAAAGAACTCAGCTGTTACTTAGGATTAAACTACTTACTAAAGGCACCTCCTAAAAACACGGAAAAGTCTTCACAAAAACTCTGTTGCATTAACCACAAAGGCTCAATATTCACTGAGCACACAGACCTAGAAAAACTCAGTATATGAGATCTCTCGTAAGGATATAAGCACACAACCTATTTTTAAAGAGGGTATGTATGCATGCATCCGTGCAAGCAGCATCATACAACTAGATTAACACCTTGCAATAATGGAGAGAGTGGGTGTAGTTAGAAATCTGGATGTGCAAATTGTATTTCCTAAGAAATTTCGTGTAGGCAAGTCCCATTCTGCTCAATCAACAGTAGGCAGAGAAATACTATATTTGGAAAAAATTCATAAAATACAGAAGGAGTGACTTGAATCACCCACATTAATTGCTAAATGAAAATCTAGGTTCTGAAATACAAAACAGGAACACTATTATTGGGAGCAGAAGAAAAAAAAAGAAGACACACCTGGGATTGAACAGTATGATCCAGAATCCCTTTAAATCCATTTTAGGATAGAAATGCATCATCTGTCAAAATCAATTTGGGTCTGGCTACTTCTTACATGAGTGAAAACAACTTTTGGGCCCCAAATTGAAGAATAACATCATATCATAGACACTTTAGTGCATTTAGAAGGACTGTGTGTATTTCATATGATGCAGTGATATTGTAGAAAACTGTGGAATTCCCACAAATTCAAACCATAGTATGATAAAATGTGATAACAATTCATCACGTACAAATAAGCATTTCAAAATCCCACGTTCAGAGCACAAACTGTATCAGAGGCATCAAACACCCTTAATAAAATGCATTTCTGTTACATATATCCTATATATCTACTGCTAAAAAGCAGACAATTTAGAAATATGCTTAAACCACTCAGTCATCTTTAGGATTATTGTACACATATATCCTACAGTGCCATATGTCCAAATTGATTGTGAATTCATGTTAGAAATTATTTAGTTTGCCTCTCCCCACCCCTCAGTCAAACAGCAACAGAACAGCAGGATCCGTGAATTTTTATAGTGCATTGACCATTTCCTCCACCCAAGACAGCATTCTCCAAAATCAAAATAGGATGGGGAAACAAACAGCATGAGAAAGGTGAAAAACCCTCTGGAGTGCATTGCTCCCTTCTTCCCTAAAGTTGATTTTCCTCTGAAAGCTCTAAAACCAGTGCACAAATAATACATCTGGTGGCTGATACACCTAGCTATACAAGTGCCTTCAAAACAGGAGAACTTCCCAGTGTCCAGGTAGAGCCCATCCTGTATGCTTTGAAGCAGCCAGTAGAGTTAGCACGTTTCAAGAAGACAGCAGTGGACCTGCTCTTCAATGCTTATTTGTGAGGGAAACACATACTGAACTTTACTTAAACAGAGCTACATACTAATTGTACATAAGATTAACTGTTCTCCCTTAGGCTTTGACTTAAACTGACATAAACAAAGCGTTTCGGAATGAAACCTGACTATTGTTGAGTTATTGTTATGTATAATTTAAGAAGAGGGCAGTGAAGAGTAGATCAGTCTTAGGAGGTACTTTCAGGTCAGATTTTCAATATTTAGATGAGAACCTGAAAATGAAACTTTAAATCAATTTTAAACAAAATTATAGTACATTGAAGAAAATGAAACTGACAAGGATAATTCTGTTTTTAAGGCTAAAAGTGAAAAATAAAAAATAAGAACAAAAATAAACTTAATTTTTATAAATAACTGTAAGCAAGCAGAGTTTGTTGCAATATTTTGTAATAAATAATTCTTTCTGAAAAAATGGATATGGATTTCCCAGTTTTTCTTGTCTTAAAATTACGTGCTTTCACATTAATATACTAATTTGCCTTTGCGCAGCAGAGCTTTTGAAAGAAGAGCTGACACACTTAATAGGGACAATTGGGTTAAAAGGGAATTTCCTGGATAAAGTCAGAACATAACAAATTCTTACTTATCCAGTGTAGTTAATGTAAAATTATACTCTTCTCAACAGGGACTGCATGGTGAAAGGGATATCTGGTTTGTTTAGGAGGTGCCCCCATTAACTGGATTTTTTTTATTTTTTTTTTTTTTTTTAATAATGCTCTAAGCAATCAGCTAGTAGAGCCAGACACTGTCCTCAGGTAACCTCACACAGCTGCCTCCAGTGCAAAACGCTGTCACTTCTCAGACTTCATACCCTGTGATCTGCTTCCTTCCTTCACATTCGTCCCCCGAGGGATGACAGTCAAGTGCAGCGGTCCCTCCTCGCTGCGCAGCCCGGGGAGCGAGCACTCACGTGGCACGATGCTTCAGCAGCAGGGCTGAAACACGGCCCGTGTCTTAACATGCGTGTTTTGGTAGGAATCCCTTCCAAATCCAACTGACAGGAAAACGGCTACATGGTCACTCTAACGTTTTAACCTCACGTTTGTTTTCTCCCTAGCTTGCAGCACCTACTTGCTTTCACTTCCGAAGGTATTTTTACTACCCGAAGCTGGACAGGCATGCTGCAGTGCTTTTTCTAATAAGAAAAATTCCTCCCAAAACAACCTGGTGCTTATTTTCTGTGCCACAAAGCTCCCAGTACTAACATCTCTATCCCATCTCTGCACTGAATTAACCCTCTGCTTTATCTACATAATGTGTACTACAACTACTGCTGGGCATCTTTAGCTACTTCGAAATGAAGAAAGTAGACCTCCAAACAATAAATGTACAGAAATCATTAATTTTGAGGAAAAGAGAAAAGCAAATTAAGCCCACATTTATGTATGCTAACCTGGTAATGTAAAGGAATCAACTGGTTCAGAACAGTTAAAATGCAGCTGCTTAATGATACATCTTTTTCCAGGTAAATTCCTACTGAAATCAAGAGACAAGCTTCTGGACAGTAACACTGGTGCAAACCTGAACTATTTCTACTAAAATCCCACAGATTATAAAGGTGTGACCATGCCCCAAACCTGACCTAAGGCAGTGATGCCTTAAGGACAACTGACAAGATGATCAGTAAGAAACAGCTTGCTATAGAAAGCTTTTCATTGGAAAACTGTCTCCTGGCAGGCACCAAGGTCCACTGCAGCTGAGTGAGGAGATAAAGGCTATCACTATTTCCCTTTAGCAGTGTTAGGAAGCTAAGGAGGTAGGCAGTGACACGTTTCTCAATCTAAGCATATCATGTGAACTTATTTTTTATTTTGATCTCTACACTGATATTTTCCCTAAATAAACCTTACCATTTATTTAGTGAAAAAATATGAGTTCTCATTATAATATAATGGATCTTATAATTAATTTTCTGTACACATTCAACAATAGATTATTCTACAACATGGCAATACGATATAACTTAGGTCAGGCGTGGAGGCGTACTTTGTACAGGCTGTTACTAAGTGACAAAGGAATTTAGGGCATCAGTGAAAAGGTTGCATTTGTTAACTGTTCATTTCCAAACAGTGGTGGCTCCAAGGGAGTTGCATTTTTTTGGCTGTTTTTTTGATAAGATTTCCTGCCTACCTCTGCTGAAAGTTGCTGGAGAAGAGCTGGTCAGGTAATTTGGTGGAAGAATTGTTCAAAAGAGATTTAACAAGCAGTCCAGATGCTAAGCAGACATCACTGATGTACAGTTCCAGCCTCTGCTATTTCTCAAGTGTTTTTTTGTTTTATACTTCCCCACTTAGTGTTCATGCAGTGCAGTTATTTCCAGCTCAGATATAAAAACCCACCAGGAAAAAACTGCAATACTTTATCCTATCAGACTAATAATGCACAGCTTATGTGCCATTTAAATCAGAATTGTTTTCCCCCAGTGAATGGTGGATAAAATTGTTCTAGACTGCAGCAGATGGAACTGGAAACTTTGTCTTCCTGTTTGTATCTGGGGCACGTATGATCAGCCTATGTGAACAAGGCTTCAGCAAAACATTTAAAAAGAAACGTATCAGGAACACGAACATTTGCAGATAATAAATCACAGAAGCAGCACTACATTTATCTGCTCTAAAACAACCACTTTGATCCTGCAAAGGCTATCAAACCCTCCAAATTAATGAGCTAGGCTGGGCAAGCTCACTCACTGCATCCTGCAAGGATGAGAGGAGTACACAGAAGTTTCCTCTGTGTCAACAGCCCCATGCAACAGGGAGGGAGATGTGGAGATTTCCCACAGCAGCTGCTGCCAAGGTCTGCTCAGGAAGGAGCAGAGAAGACTTCTGCGATTGCCTTGAAGCACAGATAATGTTCGGGGGGATCTTCAGGACCATGTGCTGCCGGAGAAAAACACCACCGTGGTGCAGACTGGGAACCTGACCCACGTGCACATTTTCCAGTACTCACCATCAGTTTCAGAGAGCAGGTTTATCTTTAAAGCACCTCTGCAGCAGGGAAATAGCATCCCCTTCCTTTTACAGCTGGGGAATGTAGGCACAAATATATTATTGACTTTTCCAAGGTTACTGAGCTAGACAGGAGAAGCCGGATCTCGGTCTGGTCTGCTGATCAGAGCCTTAATAACACCAAGCAATCCTCCCTCCAGCTTCAAGGCCACAATGTCTGCGGTTTAGCATTTTCACAGAGGGCATAATCTGGGCATAAGTGAGGATGTGTAAGACAGAAAAAAACCTCTTGTTTGATCTTCACAAGTAACCTTAGCCCTGAAGTAACCTTGAGGTAACAAAAATAATGACAAATATGATTTTTACTTGCAAGTTTAAGACACGAGGTTTGAAGGTCATCAAAGTGGTTTTGTCTCTGAAGTGAGAAATGGTGTTTTTACACTATACTTTCAGCACACGGGTTTTAAGTTATCTCTGCAAAGATGGATACAAGCAGTTTGTTTACCAGGTTAGGAATTAAGGAAAAAAAAAACCAAACCCCCAAATCAATGAAACTTAAAACTCTCCTTGGCTTAATTACTGTTAACGTTTTATTCCCTTAATCAAAGGAAAGAAAAAAAAATCAGCTTGACTTTTTTGACAGCAAAGTCAAACCAAGTGGAAAATTCACCTCCTACAAGAAATTTTGAAAGGGAAAACTCCAGATAGCAACTGGATTCATGTAAGTGAAATGCTTTCTGCTGCAGACAGAACTGTGTTGTAATGAAATATTATATATTTTTGACCTCCTATATCTCCTTCCCTCTAAAAGACAAGGAAAACTGTTGGATTTGAATATTAGTTTTGATCAACTTATTTGCCATAGAAAGGGCCACTGAATAGGAGATAAAGCCATACAAAATCATATGTCTGTGAATTTACTTTGCAGACTACCTGTACACATAAAAACATGAAAGAAATTATGATAAGGTTAGAGAGTATGACTATTTCTTAAAAATTATTTTTCCCTTCCTTAATGCATGTTGTTAAGCTACATAAGCAGTCTGAAATTAATTTCAGAAATGGGGATTACTGGAGACCACTAATAGTTTTTTACAAATATACAAGAAGCCAGCAGTAATGCTGGAAATGGACTGGAACTGTGAGGTCCTCATTCAGCATCTCCCCAGCACTTTTCTTGGGCCCCAGTGATCTGTAACTGCTGGGAAACAGTGATTTTTATATTCAGAGATCAAAGGGGCAGAATCTGTTCTCTGAGGACATGAAGTCCTAATACAAGCTAAAACTAAATGCTCTTAAGTTGTTCACTGTAGGGAACTTGGAAAAGAGACTTTGTTTTGCACCATTTATAGTGCTCTGCAATCAAAAGATTTTAGAAAAAGCAGAGAAAGATATACATAAGTTTAGGCTTGAGAGGACCATTCCAGGCCTCATCCTAAAGTGATATTATATAGAAAAAATAATAAAATGGATATAGATGATCTTTCATAACAAGCTTCCAGTTTTTTTTATTTAGTTCTATTTAAACAACGTATTTTGCTGTGGCCAACTTCATTCTCTCTGGTCTCTTAAACAGTGGGTTTCATGCATTCTTGCATATATTTGAACTTTTGATCGTTTTCCAAAAATTCACTGCTAGTATCCTAGGCAGCAATCACTGGGCAGTGATATGGGTCATTCTAGTTTAGAATAAAAAGGAGATGAGTGTGACTGATCCTCTTTCTCAAGGCCAAATCTCATAACAAATCATCTGGAGAACTGCCAACAACTTCAATAAGACCAGAAATTGTCCCTACTGTTATCTAAAAAACTTATCTGCCTTATGAGAAAATCAGGGTGCAAATTCTCCAGTTAGACTGGATCCATTCTCCTACAGACTTAGAAAAAGAATAATCAGACAAAGGAGCAAAGGGAGGGACAGCAGTCTTTACTGATGCCTGTACACTACTGCTTATTGAATTCCAAAATAGATGGAGGAAAAGCAGGGAAATGTGAGCAGCACTGCATCATTTTTTTTCTGAGCAAAAGTCGAAATATTACCTTTTTTTTAGTACAATTTAGAACAGGTTTAGTATCCAAATAGTGTATATTATTTATATAATAATATACAAATATAACACAGGGCTGCTCTTGTCTTAATCCTTTAGACTTTGCTCCTGGCAAAGAGTAAATGAAAGAAAATAAAGCTGGAATATAAACAACTTATGAAGTTCTTTTTTTTTGTCAGAAAGTGACAGGACAAGGGGAAACCCCCATGCTTTTGTTCCCTTTTTTTTAATTTCATGCTTTGGAAAGATGTCAGTATGCCTACACAAGTATGCATGTGCATGTATGTATGTCGAATTTACTAGAATGGCAAAGAAGAAAATGAGTTGATCTCAAAAGAAGCCAAGAATCTGGGACTTTGAATTCTCTGACTTCAATAGTGTTTCAAGGACTTGGAATGTGACAGATACTGGCATATTGTGTCTTGCTGTGAATGAGGGCTTGACTCTGAAGCTTTACAGCCTCTCTGTTCCTAAGGAGGAATATGCACAGCTCATGAGGCACATCTGAAGACTTGGGATGTGATGAGCCATTCTTGACCTCTCCCTTTCTAGTATGCAGCGCTTACCCCAAAGAACGCCCGGCCTTTTACCGACCTTTAATTTTATAATAGGCTCATGTTGACAAATCATTTCAAAATGAGATCAACACAGATAGGTAGTTTGTGCTGTTATACAGAAGGGAGTTTTCAAAAGCAGGGGAGATAAGCAGTAGTAGCATATATAATGGGAGTTACATGTCCAACTGTTTGCATGTTGGGCTATCATCTTCAAGTACTGCATATTACTAAAGTATCTTCTTTCTTTTTTTTTTTCCTAAAAGCCTATAATTTATTTTTTTTTTATTTATTTCTGGGGAATGGTTTGACGGGGCTTTTTGTTGGTTTTGGATTTTGAATTTTATTTTAACTAGTCCCGTATTTCACTCAGTTCCATCTGGTAGCCACCTCTAAGGTGAAAGACAAAGGCAGATGGAAGGCGGAAAGAGTTTGAGAGGAGTACCCAGAACTGAAGAATTTCAGGCTTGAGCTTCAGACCTCACAAGCAGCCATTTTACCAAAGTTACCTTGTCTTATTGCTCTTTAAGTTACAGGGCAAATACTTAAAGCGATAATTTAGCCACAGAATGTTTGTATTAAACAGGGGCCTCCTGCTCTCAAGTTTCTATAATTTACAACAAAGAGTTTATTAAACACAACTCTTTCTGTCTAACATTCAAATCCATCTCTGCAACACACTCTCCTCTGGATTTGCGCCACCAAATGAAATGCTTTGGAAAAACAAAATAAACCAAAACCCTGCTGTGGAAACAGGACAAATCTAGTTTCACATCCCCTGCAGAGAGAGAAACAAGACGGAAGTAAAAAGCACCAAATGGAGCTCATAAAGCTTCACTCTGATCTCAGCCTCCACATTCTGGCAGAAAGCACTACCTAAGAGATGTGCTCTGCTTCAAGTGAGAACAGCCTCTGATTGCACCGTGAGCACAAAAATATATTGCCTGTGAACAATTACCCTGAACAAACTCTGAATAAGGGAAATCTGACTACAGAATAAGGGGAAATGTGGTGAGAGGAAGGCTAATTGTCCTCCTCCCTTGTCAAGGCCTTATCTTGCATGCCAGCCATCTGTAGCAGCTGTGCCTGCAAGTATAGTTTTGTGGACTACACTGAGCCTCCTTTCCACAAGCTCTGTCATGAGCCACAATGAGGTGCAATCGTCTTGCCCATCAGGAACCATCCACCACAGAAGGGAAGTAATTTGAGTCCTGTAACAAAACCAGTTTCTCACTTTATGTTCACTTTATCACTGGTAGCTGCTCATATTCCTTATTACATTCCATACAGCTGTATATAAGCAGAAGGAAACCCATCCTAACCCACAGGTGCCATGGGGAGTTAATGAAGCTGGTATTAAAATTCACTAGCTCTTTCTCTTTCAATATATCTACAAATAAAAATAATTTATTTGTTGGGAGGTCACCACCCAAAATAGGAGCATATTCTGAACATTTTGAACCTAACACAGCTAATGTCTAAGGAGAAGAATGCACACCTGAGTACAGTTTTTCTCCATTCCTGTATCGTGGACATCTCCTCTTTAATTACATGCTTAGGACCATCAGCAACTTAGAAAGTGCGGGTCGTGACTCTGCTTTCAGGTTTCTCTTTTGTTTTCTACTTTTACACAGAATCTGCATGCAGTTGGTACATATATATGCAGATGGTAAAGAGAAAGCACAACTAGATACAGGGAGGCCACCTTGTGATCAACCAAGCTCTCATCTTGCTTGTAAAACTACTCTCAAATTCAGGTAGGAAACAGCTTTTTCTGCAAGAGAGCACAGCAGAATGCTTTGCCCTAATATGGGAGATGTAACACAATACATTGCTGACGGCTTTCTTGTGACCCCCCTATGATCACATTTACTTCTGGAACTTTGAGTTTGCTTTATTAGTATACTGAGCACTCTGTATATATTCATCACCAGGTTTTTATGGCAGGAACATCTTTGAATCCCATGTGATAGGACAGTCTCTGTTTTAGGCTTTAGTCCTTCATTCCTTTAGAAAGGCAATGTTCTGCTGCAATTTTTGTTGTTGTTAATTGATTAATTTGAGATTATTCCTTAAATTTTCATTTTAATGCATTTTTGGTGGGGGTATATTAGTCACTTCTAAAGTTGCGCACAACTGTCACTGATTTAAAGATGAATCTTTTTGTGTTATATATGCACATGTATATATGCACACGTGTGTGTGTGTATGCACGTATTAAAAAAAGCAAACCAAAAAACCTTTTCAGCTGCATCTTTCTCCCTCCTCCCTTCTCTGTTCTGAGCAGTTTCTTGCTATCAACTGCTGGAGTGTGCTCACTCTACACCTAGAGCTATAATTATTTTGCTTTAATTTTACAAAACCTTTTGTTCCATTCCCACGAGCCCACCTGATCCTTATATTACACTTGCTCTATTAAAACACTCATGCAGAACAAAGCACAGTTGTACTGATTCATAAGTAACTCACCCCCCACCCCCTCTTTTTCTTTCTACTAGGCTCATGTATCTTACCACAGTTTCATGACACTGTCCCTGATACCACTCCATGGTCCCATTTTTGCCTTTTTTTCTTCCTTTTAAACTGTTGTTTTTATGTGCTTAGGGTCCAATTACACTATTGTGTGCTGCTGTTTTGAATTGCTGTTGTTCTCAGTCATTTTATGTTATGCTCTTTGGCACAACAACAGATATAGTGCAGAGGGTGTTATGGAATTTATTTGTTGTAATCAGACTCTAGGATTTTTTTATTATTATTATTATTCATAGAGTACAAGCACTGAGGCTAGCCCTACATTTTCTCAAGGCAAGCCAAAGACCATTTGTGGCCCAGCCTCTGACACCAGACTACCCTATCTGCAGGCAGAGAGCACAGCAGCAGCTCAGATCAACGTGATCTCTATCACTTGGGCATGGCCTGCAGGAAACACCAGATCTTACAGAAGACCAAAGACACCAATAACACTTGCAATAGGATCTTCACAGTAGCACTGGTCATTTCAGAATTAAAAAAACCTCAATCCAAACTCTCATAAATTATTGTTGAGAAATGCGAGGATAGAGTACAGTCAGTAAAAATGGGAACAATGGAAGGGCTGTCTCATCAACTTGTCCTGTACAACTTCCTTGAGCTGAGACAGCCTTCATTTCCTGGCTTACAAAGCACCAAGCATTTTGTTAGGACTAAGTAACAGATAAATAATTATCAGCCAGAACAGTGAGGAGTGGGTGTATATGAAGACAGTGCTAGCAAAGAGCAAATAAAACTGAGCTCTTGGTAGGCACCTTTTCAAGATAGGGAGCAGGACATTTTGCAGTGCCCTACTGAACACCAGAGGAGGTAGGTGAGCACACAAGAACAGACCAGATGAAGGTGTGAGAGAAAGCAAGAAGTGGAAGGAAAACGGGGTGTGTGTATATTTTTCTGGGTGACATGTGTAACAATGGTGAATACTAATGATTTCTAGCAATTAAAAAGAATAACAGGAAAATAAAAAGGGGAATGTGGCAAGGCACAGAACAAACACGTCTGTAAGGGGTACAAATGAAAGTTGCAATTTACCAAAGAATAACCATTCTGCACATTTTATGTAGCATGTCAAATCTATCAGATTTTTCTCTTATTAAATCATCATTCTACAGCAACAATCATTCTCTCAATCAATCCCCCGTGTTAACAACTCTTAGTAATGACTAACTTGGCAGGAACCGATGTTTACATATATTTGAAAGTCCTGAGCACTGTTCTGTATTTTTGGATGTTAAATTTCCTTTACGTTTTGTCCCTTATTTTTTAACCTGTTTTTAAAGGATGGATGCATTCAATTGGAAAATAAAGTTTTGTGACACAAACACTCAGATTATGTTAGCTCGGGAAATTGGCAATGGGATAAGAACAAAACCATTCACCTCCTGATTCCTGACTGAAATCTAGTCCAAGTGAGATAGTCACAGAAGCTATAAGCCTCCCATGGTGGCTTTGTGATTTGAGATTATTTTTTATGAATCTCAATCCACTTCAGGCCAAGAACCAGAATCGCAAATCCACTGCCTCAATGAGCATTAACTATCATCACTGCACACAGTAACAAGGGAGATGCCAAAAACCAAACTGGTCCTGGAGTCAGACTTCCCACCTTATCCTGGGAAATGATCACTAAAAAACAGGGTATTTTTGTTCTGTGCAGATGTGGAGCAAGGGAAACACGTATATATCTATCTATTAAACAGAAAACAAACCTGTAGTCACATCACGTAGTTGCTGCAACATTCACCTGAAGTGTGAGCTGGTTCTCCAGGACTTCAGCAGTCCTCACCCTCTGCAAAGCCAGGAGGTGTCTTATGTTCTGGCCCTGTATCACTTGAGAACTGAGTGAGGGAGGGCATGGGGAGAGGACAATACAGCAAAGGTTTTCCATCATAACTCCTGAAGAAGAAGCAGCAAGCCCATGCAACCCTTTAACCCTAAAATCAAAAGAGCCTCAGAACAAGTGCAGGCTTTGGTCATTATTTGGTCCATTTTTCCTGCCTAGATAAGAAAAATAAATGGGGTATTTAATTTTGCAGAAGACCAAACCTGAGGAGGGCTGTGTTGCACTTTCTATTTTATTTGGGACCTGACTGATTAACAAAGCTATTTCACTAAACAAACATCCTATGACATACAACAAAATAATGATGCTCAGGCATATTTCTCATGGCTCCTTCTTTTAGGGACCATGAATCATTAAAATCATTTGGGAATTAGCTACTCAGCTTCCTACGTTAGATACGTTTGCTAACCTGAGAGGGGTAAAGGTCTCAGGACTCAACAGTAGGTTTAAGTTTGTCCACCATCTGTGCTGAAGGGCAGCCAATGCAGATTGCACCTTCAGATCTGCACTTGGGTGCCTCTCTGTTATGTTTCATTTCACACTTCTGATCTCCCTACCTTAGAAACAGCAAAAATGCACAGCTGATGAGCCAAGTTTGCATGCAACTTGAAATTGTTCTTCCGTGGCTGTAGCTTGCATGTGCACTTGACTATTCAAAGGTAAGTGAGATGAGAAATAGAGCTGCCTTTAAAATGGCCAAGTATTGTTAATTTTACATGGGGAGTTTTGGAAGCAAGTAGTTATTTTCAGTTTTCAGAGGCATCACTGAAAGTATTCAGGTATACAAGTAAAAGTTGGTAAGAAGGTCAGACATTTTCTCCTTCCATTGCCCTTCATTAATTTTTTTCTTTTCCCTTTTTACCAACAAGAAGAAAAAGGAAGACATTAACAAAATGAAAAATAAAAAAGTATTGATTTGATGATCCTTATCCAAAATAAATTTTTTGAGAGGGAGTAGCCTTACAAGTTTTAAAGTATACCTATAAATACATACACACATAAATGTTTCTATCACAGCAAGTTCCAGTAAAATGTATAAAAATTCTAAGTATACCTAAGTAGATAGGCTAAGTACAGTTAAATTCAGCTGCTAAACTGGAAGGAGCAGATAAAAAAAAAGTAAAACTATTAAGAATTTGGAAAAAAGTCACATCTTTTATATGAATTTAAACTTAGGATCTGACACAGAGAATGATGATTTAATTTAGGAGTCATAAGGTTAATAATGCTGATTCACTTTCAGAGAATTCAAATACACATTGTTTCTTTCTAAACCTTTTAAATTGTTTTAAGCATGTTTTAGGGAGGATCCAGAATGAGCCAACTTGCCAAGAGAACCTGTATCTCAGTGGAAGCCAGTATTCAGCACACTCAAAATCATAAATTACAAGTTACATTAGTCCAGCAGAGCAAGGAACCACTATTTTAGGGAACAGGTATGTCTTCACTGAAAATAAAAAGAAATAATTTTCAGAATTCCCAGTAGACAACTTCAGCTCTCATTTAACATTAATTTTTATGGACACTGACTACACATCAAAAAACCACTTGTGAACTTGCTCTGTGTTTTTGGGAAAGCTGAAAACACCAGGAATCAGAGAGAACTCAAATCTAAGTATGCTTCACAGAGAACCCAAATCAAAGCATGCTTCAATCTGCCTTGCCTATTGTGAGGAAAAAGGTAGCACTAGCCCAGCTTACATGCAGGGACTGCACACAGGCCCACGCTGATATGTTGAGCACTCTGATGATGTGCTGGGCCCCAGTGTGCTTTTCACATTGATTTAATGTGATTTTCACAGTTTGATCAGTGAATCTGGACTCTTAGTATTCTTGGTTTCTGAGGAAGCTCAGATTGCTGCTCAGCTGGTTTAACTTGATAACTGGCACGCTGGGCTTCAAGCACTGGTATTTAACCATCTTCTTCAGTGACAGCATATAGGTTGGGATCTGACCATCACTTTGTGTACCAAGTGACCCACAAGCTGAGAGTCTTTACCAAGAATCGGAGGACACAGATATTTACCATGCAATCCCCTAACAACATGTTCACCAGTGTGGATAGTAACACAGCAGTGAATAAAATCTCTTCAGTTATTTCCTACAGGAGAAAGTCTCCGATGAAGAAGGAGTACCTCAAGTGAAGACAGCATCACTTCTACATGCCAGATCTGACCTTGACACGGTATCTGAACCTAGAGCAGGATTTGAATTTTTCAATTAGCTTCACATGCTCCAATTAGTTTCTCAAACTGCACAGAAAGCAGAGGAAGTTCAATAGTAAGACAACAGTAAGCTTTTGAAAAAACATTATAGGGAATAATTGTGCTCTGGAGGATTTATTTATTTACTAATGCAAACAGTACACACTGAGATAACATCTGGCAGTGTTTATTACAATGAAACCCAATCAATACTTCTGTCTACTACAATATCTGTCCACAAAATAGTCATTCCTCCTGGCACTCACAACAAATACTCAACTATGTATTGTAGTAGACTTTGCCAGCAAAAAGGGAGGTTGACACCCCAATTCTTCTTTTAGAAAGAATTAGATGTACCTAGACACAAGAATGGTGGTGGAAAATTAGAGAGATGCAGCTCATAGCATTACAAACAGCATTAGAAATTCATAAAATCATAGAAATCGAATTTCAAACCTATGAAATTCTTTGGGTTGGAAAGGACCTTCAGGATCATCTAGTTCCAAACCCCCTGCCATGTGACACTGCAGTGACACCTTCCAGCAGATCAGGTTGCTCAAAGCCCCATCCAGCTTGGCCTTAAACACGTTCAGGGATGGGAACTCAATAGCTTCTCTGAGCAACAACCCTACAGAATTTCAAAAAGCTGTATATCCCAGACTTATTTCTTGTACCTCAGTGGAGGGTCCTGATCAATGGCAAGTTGACTATGAGTCAACAGTGTGTCCTGGTGGTCAGGAGGGTCGACATGTCTGGGAGGGCATCAGGCAAAGCACCACCAGCCTGTTGAAGGAAAGGATTGTCCTGCTCTGCTCTGACCTGGGGTGGCCTCACCTTGAATATTGTGGCAGTTTTGGGCATCATGATATAAGAAAGATATTAAGCTGTTAGAGAGTTTCCAAAGGAGGGCAGCAGAGATGGTGAAGGGCCTTGAGGGGAAGCCATATGAGGAGCGGCTGAGGTCACTTGGTCCGTTCAGTCCGGAGAAGAGGAGACTGAGGGGAGATCTCGTTGCAGTCTACAGCTTCCTCATGAGGGGAAGAGGAGGGGCAGGCACTAATCTCCTCTCTGTGGTGACAGGACTTGAGGAAACAGCATGAAGCTGTGCCAGGGGAGGTTTAGGTTGGATTTTAGAAAAAAATTTTTCACCCACAGGGTGGTTGGATGAACAGGTTCCCCAGGGAAGTGGTCACAGCACCAAGCCTGACAGAGTACAAAAAATGTTTGGACAATACTCTCAGGCACAGGGTGTGACTCTTAGAGTGGTCCTGTGCAGGGTCAGGTGTTGGGCTTTGTTGGGCCCTTGTGGGCCCCTTCCAACTTAGGGCAGTCTATGATTCTACAGTTACTTTTGCTAGTGAGCTACCAGGCCTTTTGTGGCATTTTACAGCTACAAGTAAAGGCAGAAATTTTGACTTCTAATTTCCTTTTGAAGTCAGGATTCAAAAAGAAGTGATACTGAACCTTCCCACATAATTAAAAAGCCAAAAATAAATTTGTTTTGAAAGTTCTGTGTATTAGAATTTCCAAGTAAGCCCTTTCATTTTTTTCTATTTCTGTATTTACATTATTGCACATCACTGTAGAAAAACTAGCAGTATTTCGAGCAATGAAAAAAGTTACTCAGCTAATGCTTAGCAGTTACTGAATCTTCACCTTTCTGAAATCTAAGTGCCTCTTGCAGTCTAACAAACAGACTGACGTGCAGTAAGACATGCACTACTACTTACATATCATGAAATTAAGAAAAAACTAACAAAACCATGCAAAACAAAATCAATACTATTATTTTTCCTCCTTACATTTTAATTGCTATAATTTTGCTTTTGTTGAAACAGTCATTTCCAAAGAAAAATTATATGTCTGTTTAATGTGACTATACATAAAATAAATGTACATTTGCCCCTGTTTAATTTCACATTTTGCTGGCTCACTGTTCAAGGCATTTCTATTTGTACAGAGCCTAGAGGTAAAATAAGACCTTCTGTGCTACACCAAGTCCTGAGGCATGGGCTATGCTCAGAAGTTATTGTGGTGATATGTTACCTTTTTCCCCATAAAAACTTCACTTTGACAAGATAATTGGGACTGTAGTTATGAACTGGAGAGAGCAGGGAGAAGAGGGGACACAATTTGTTTTCCTCTCTACTGGTCTAGATCTACTGGGCAGAGGAGAGCACATTTTAAGTTGGACTGGTACACTGAGCAGCCAGAGTAAACACAGCAGCATTGAAGATGCCTGCTCCTATAATTTGTGTTCCATAAGGTTTGCACTAGTATTTCATGTTTAGCTTTTTACTATTTCTTGTCCTCCGCACCATCAATATCTTTCTATAACCTAAAGGTCCTAATGATATGGCTATTAGAAATGAACTGGGGAGGAATTATAACAACAGTGCTATATTATCAAAGTGGTGAAAGACACAATAACTTACCTTCCAAGCACTGAAAGGGGTGAAAATCCCACTACGTTAAATGGAGACCCTATAAAGGGCAACAGTACTATCCACTGCTGTCAATTTGGCCAGATGAATTTCTGCCACACTTGCAAATACACAGAATATTTGACCTAGCTTTAAGTACGAAGGCTGAGATTTCAAATGTGCAGAACAGGCTCCATTATTTTTTTTCTATGTTTAAACTAATACAGGACAAATACAGACTTAGTTCTGAAAGCTCTCAACGCTGAGAAAGATCGGTGCAGGAGTTTCCATTTGCATATCAGTGATGCAGAGCAGTAAAAAAGCCAAAGTGAGACAGAGACTGGGACTTTTACCCCTGATTCAAGCAAGAACCCCACCCCAGTCCAGCAGAGGACCAGTCTGTCAGAACTGCATACAAAATTTCCTAGTTCCTCATCAACTCCACAAACTAAAGAACTTATTGTGAGCTAGTATTAAAAGTGGGTTAGATAAAAGTGGGGAGGGGAATGACTTCTAACCAATAGAGTCTTATAAACTTCCATAAAAGAACTCCAAACCACCTGAAAATAGGAATAAATCCAAAATAAACCTTCATTCAACCACTACCAGGCAAAAATGTGCATGTGACAACTTTTATGTCACTTTGATATTAAAACAGGGTAAATCTAGTTGTTTGAAAAAAAAAAAAAAAGCCTCTCTAAAGAAAGCATGATGTATTTATTTTCCCCACTGTAAAATATTTTTTCCCCTACATCAGCTAAGGAAAGTCCTGCACTTCCAGCAAGACAGCAGACAGAGCAATTGGTAACTGCCCCTCACCAGGGGCAGCACTGCTGGAGAGGGGTAACAGATGAATACATGTAAATGCATCAGACATACCATAAGCCACCCAATGTAAAGGGCCAGCTCAAGCACATACATTTACAGTGATTACTGACTTCACTGAAAGGAATGTGGAAGAATCTCAGTGACTTCACTGGGGCCAGGATTTCTCTCTTTATCTGTAAAAGAAGTGATCAGAAAATGGCTGCACTCAATACAGAAATGGTGTGCAGAGATCTGGCAGGGATCACAGGTAATAATTATGTTCAACGTTAAATAAGGAACATCTATTTTGCTAAACAGTACATTTATTTTACAAGAAATAGAGGCATAAGGAGCTTAAAGAATAACTACTATATGGTATAGATACATTATAAACATTATGACAGAGACAGAGTAAGAGATTTTTAGAAATCAAATGCTTTTAAATGTAATTAAATCATAATAAAGATAATCACATAGAAAACTGTGCTCCTGACAGTCTGACAATGCAGGGACATCAGAAATGTTTTCCACCATTATAAGGCACAGGAAATCTATGCCTATCTCATGTTGATGAAAGGAAAATTCTATAGGGGGATAGAATATGTATTTTAACAGCTGGTAATTTCATAAAAAGTAAAATGTACCTAGCGCGTTTGGAATTCTCTGGGACACAAATGACTGCAGTAAGGAAAAAGATCTTACCAGTAAAAAAACCAAGTCTTTACTCTCTCGAGCTTCCCTTTGGTTGCCTCTAGGTTGAATGCCATCTAACAAGATGCTTCCCTTTGCCCTTAATACATCTCAAGTACTGGATAAAGACCCTGACTCTGGGGTTTGAATTCTACTTGGAGTCATGCACCTGAATGTTATTGCATCTAGCTTTGGAGCTAGTAGCAAAGTGCCCTTTCATCATCCATTTCCGTATCTTTGCAACAGTCTAAGATATACATACAAGAAAAGAATGACATTTTGAGCACCCCAGAAGTTCAGAGGCTGTCTGAATGCAAAGTTTTGGTTCAATAGCACTCCAAAAACATATACATTATAGGATTTTATATTTTTTATAGATTATAATCATACCTACTTGTTGTGATTACCTTCCTGCATTAAGAATTCTGAACTCTTGCCAAAGTACAGTTCCCTGGACAGGACAGGGAACCATTTGAGGTGACCATGACTGGTATCCTGAGGAAACTAAATATTTGCTAGGTATCTAGAGTGGTACTAGTATCTGATTGTTTCCCTCAATGCTGTTCTAGAGTCACGTGTATCAGCACATAGGCATGAAACCAGCACAGCATAATAAAGACTGGTAAACTGAACAAGAGTTTGTCATGACAAATGTCTTCTTGAATGGAAAGCATGATCAGAATAAGGGCAGATGCAAATGTAGAGTAGTATTTTCTAAGCCACACACACACACAAAAGCTGAGAAGTAGTAATATCTCAATGTGTTATTGAGGAAGGAAACGGAAAACGGGATCATTTCTGGGGTGATTTTCACATGACCAAGAGTCACAGGGACAAATTTGATAGCACTGCAGCCCTGACAAAAGTAACAAAAGAATCCCTTCCTTCCTGCAGGATTGAAACAATTATGAGGAATCAAAACTCTTACATTCAGGTGCCATCCATGAGCATCAGTACCTATAGCAACCCTTCCTATTGATTCAGGGATTTTTCACTTCTAATCCTGCTATATTTTCCATCAAGATGATAGACTAATTTAATTCTATACCTTCTTGGTCACCTGGTTTCTGGATCTCTCAGCATCCTCTCTCTGCATTCCTCAGGCTTGTGTGATGCCTTGACCACTAGAATTTCTCTCTAATTGCTAAATGCATCCAGGCTAAAGCTGTCATTTACACACTAAACATGCCCCAAAGGATGATCATTTTATAGCTGTTTGCTTCAAGAATCCAGTATCACTTGTTCTGGAGAAGTGACAGCCACTGAGGCATAAGAAGGTTAGTCATGTATTAAAACAGGGCAACAGACATGACAAAACAGATTACTCTCCTCACTTGAAACCCTACTGAATGGAAAGAGAAGCTGGGAAGATATAAGAATTCAGCTGCCTTTGGCTCAGATTTTTCCATTGATGGTCTGATCTTGCAAACTATATATATAGGAACCATGCCACTATACCCCACTTAAATGAATTGTGGCTGCATGATTATGACCTGGTTCATAACATGGAGTGATCTGGTGCACAACTGCTACCATTGCTGTTGAGAAATAATGTTGAGAAAACTTATGCCATGAAAAGGTTCTGCTAATAAAAGTCACATGATTCTCAATCACTTATTGCAAGTCTTGAAAGAAAGGAGATAACACTCTTCCATTCTGCAAAATAGTTTCCTTATTCAAAATTTCAGTGAGAACACTGCATGAACTAGAATGAAATTTCTATGGAAACATTATGAAGACAATGAAAAAAAATCTGCCAGAGAAAGCAACAGGTTCAAAAAATTTGTTAATGCAGGTTCTGACTTAGGGATGCCTTCGGTTATTGCTGACACCAAAACATCTTGCAAAGTCAAATACTTATTTTTTTATTATGATTAAAAAATCAAAAAAAAAATAAAACAAATAAACTCATCTTTTTCATGCCAGTGGAAACTGTTGAAAACAACAGATGAATTTTGACACAACAGATTAAAATCTCTTCTAATCTATTATCTAGATGCAGGTGCAATGATGGGAAAGAGGGCAATAAGAATGAGATCCTTTATAGTAAAATTCAGAGCTAGATAACTTATAGTAATGAAGAAAACAGACCAGAAAGTTTGGGTAACTTACATTCATCAGACTGCCCTATATCTGACTCTGGAATTTGAAATGATTCAGTGTGAGTGTCCTCAGGGACACTGATGTAAATATAGAATAACCGCAGTGCCTTTCTCTGGAGTCCCTCCCATTACACACTGGTTTAGGGCAAAGTAAGAATACTAAGGCTTGGAAAAGGCCAGGTCTGTGTTGCCTTTTTTTCTTTGGTGGCTTATCTGATGACATATTTGGTCTAAGTTAACCTTCCTTGCTCAATAATATTTAATCTTTATTTTATCTTGAAGTAGACTAGCAAATGCTTTGATAAATGTAGTGGAAGATTTTCCACTTTCACCACAACATCTTCAGGTAGTGAAATGCTGAAGTGTTTTACTACAACTTACTACAGCAGTGCTATGCAGGGAATCAATGCTAATATTCCCATGCCTTTTTAATATGAGTGAATCACAGCCCATACTCCTTTATATACTAAAGCAACCACACACTGGAGAGTCATTTTCCTATCTTCATCTATTGTGGCCACTATTCTGCAAAAATAAGAGCTGCCATCTCTGAAAAAAAGTCTTGATTCTACCCATTTGTACACTACAATTGATGCCCTTAAAATACAAACCTACAACAACAACCAAAGCACTACACAATCCCTCCACTGCCCAAAAAACCCTAAATGTTAAACATTTGTAAGAAAACAAAAAAAAGCATGAGGGACTTAATCGACAGTAATTCCCAACTCCTTTTCTGTGCTAAGTTGTGAATGAGACTGACTAAAACCAACCTGAGAACTAACAAAATTTTCAGGCTGGCCAACTGGGTTTTGAGATTAGCAGTTCCATTAAGTGAATACATCTTTCAAGGATGAAAATTCATGAAAATTCAGAAAACAGAGACAATTAAGAGAACAGAGACAATTACAAAGCTCCCAATCTCCTGAGACTTTTACCTTTTCGTAGCAGCCTTTACTTCAGCCTCATTACGTATTTTCTCTGATCATCAATCCTATTTGCAACTTTTAACTGTCTCCATGTTCTGTGTCAGAGGAGTTTGTATCAGACAATACCTGGAGTGTCTCCACTAATCCAAATTTTAAAAACCAGTAACTGAAACAAATCAGCATTTGTGCACTGACTGGAAAGAAACCCTGCAGACTCTGTGCAACTGAGAATCTGTTCTTCAGTATCTATATGACTCCCTCCCCTGCCCTACTCTTAAAAAAAAAAAAAAGAAGGGTCAAAGCAAAATCCTGGCAGCCCAATTGAATCTTTGTAGAGACAGCGCGGTTTCAGTTATGAGAGGATGGAAAAATTAGAACCCTGGAGATCTTTTGGGAACATTAAGCTTTATTAATCAGGAATGTATTAGCCACATACCAACATTCCCAAACTGTACACTGAATCAGAGAATGCCAGGGAGCAACAGAACCCATCAAGGTTGGTCTTCTGTCTTATGGGAAGTTCTACCACACACTGAGAGATAGTTTTCCAAGCCATTCCTTAAAAAAGAAACTTCCCCTGCTTCCACAATACCTACAGGTTGTCCATTCCAGCACTTTACAGCTCATACAGTCACAACATGGTTCCTGATATGTGACTTGGTAATTTTCACTGCTCATTGAACTGATTTCTTTAGGTCTTTCTCCCAGTGGACATGAAGAACAATTAATCACTGTGCTCCTGATTATAAGTTTCACTCACTAGAATTTTTTTTAAATCATATTCTCCTTAATGCACAACAAAAGCAACACTTTCAGAAGCATATAATACCATGTAAGGCTCCTATATATCCTCTTGCCCCTGGGCTACATAACAATCAACCAGTTTCTGCTTTCTCAACAATTTCAACTCCAGGACAATTTCTGCCTTGACAAACATTTCTGACCTCTCCACATTTCCACTGGGGTTCCACAGGTAGAAATCAGGGCAGAATTTATCCCCATGAGTTTCTGGATTAATGTCTTGGTATAGGAAGGGGAAAAGCCAAAATTAATTCTCTTTGTTAATGCTAACACTATTCCTCAGTGACAGTCAGCCCCAAGACATTGATCTTTGTTCAAAGCAAGCACAATTCCATACTCATTTCACATTTGCAGCACAGCTTCTACAAGCCAGTATCTTCTGCATCAAAAGAAAAAAAAGGAAAAAAAAGAAAAAGGCTTAAACTCAGGGGGGCTTATGTTTTGTCAGAGGAACAAGAACTGGGAATTTGGAGGACTCAAAGCCCATCTTAGACCTGAAATTCTAGTTAAAAGAGCAAGTTACAGGAGGGAAGGACAGATCACATATCCATCAGGAACTATGAGGATTCTTGCACTATAAAGAACACGGTAGGGTAACTTGTTTGTTGCTTCAAAACTCTTCCTTCATTTGAAAGCACTACTGTGATGGACGAAGCCCTTCTCAGCCCTGACATCCTGACGCTACACATGCAGCCTGCACTCTGGGATGCCAGCTTACTGTGTCACATTGGTTTGGGTTCTGCCTCTTCCTTTCCTTATGCCTGCAAGCTCAATTGAACTTATGAAAATTCAAACTGTCTTCTGTCTGTTTCATACATCATCAGCAAACAATCACTAGGCAAAATGAATTTGCTTTATGTAATTTGTAGGCTACACAAATGCCTCTGCTGTATAATACCAAAAAAATGGAATAAAGTTTGGTTAATTCAGCATGGAGGGAAGTAGCAAAGCAGCAGTACAAAGAGAGAACACAAACAATAAAATACTCAACAGTAGGGAGAGCAACATGGGAAATACTTCTGTAAATCGGAGTTGGCCTTGATACCTTTGAGTGATGGAATTAAAAAAAAGCATAACCAAATTGTGAAAGATCACCCCCACAAGTGGCTATATCTCCATCCATTGTGATTTGTCAACACAATATACTTATTAATAATAACAATGGTTACTATTTATCCTCTAAGAGCTTCACAAACACAAATTCAATAATGTTCACAGAGCTGTATCAGTTTGAACTAGATTGAAAATGTGATCAGTTGAACGGGGCACAGTGAAGTTAAATGACTTGTCCAATGCCACTCATTGATCCAGCATCCATTAAGATTAGAACACTGGATCTCTTGGTCAGTAATCAGATCACAAAGCTGTGTAAGGCTGAAACCTTGACAAACCAACTTCTTTTTTAACAAAAATAACACATCATATACTCTTTATTGCCCTCGGCCCTTGGCAGTGTAACTAAAACCATTGCTTTGAAAGCACATCTTCCACATCTCTTGTATAGGTTTACAAGGTTATGCATACAGAATCTTCTCCACACACAATACATTGTCACTGTCTCATTCCAAAATCATGCAGACGCTGAATGTGGGCAGAGGTAGCTCTAAATGCTTGACTGAATCCTATTTGGGGTCAGTTGCAAACAGCAAAATACTTAAAAAAGTATTTAAGTAGTCCCACTGACCTCAATGGATCTACTTGCCTATCAACCCACACAAGTTTAGTAGAGAGCACACAACATAGAAATCAGCCCACAGACCTTTTCCATAAAGAGTGTACCTACACCACATTTAGAAAGCTGAGTTCTCGTGCAGCTGTCTGACAGATGTTCATGTTGTGAATATGTATTTTCTTCTAATGCCAGGCACCAAGTCAAGCATATTTTATATTAGCCAAAAATTTGGTCCACCTTATATTAATCAGTTGTTTTAGAGCCATCCCTACCCTAAAGCAAGATTTCCACCCTTCAATTAAAAAAAAATCAAATACAAAACTATCAGAACATGGTTTGCTTTTTCTTCTTGTTGTTTTTGGGTTAGTACAGGAAAACCATATTGGCAAGTTCACCTTATTAAAGATCTGATTACAGCAAACATACAGAAAACAAAGGAAATCCTTAAAGCAAACCTTCCTCTATAAAAAAAGTGCCACCATTTTTATTGTGGCAAGTAACGAGTTGCATGGACACAAGGTGCAGTAAGAATCTCATCCTCATTTTATAGGATACATGTGCATATGTGAAAGTTTCTTCACCTTATTCTTCTGTATTGCAGAGACAGGCTGTATGCCAAGGCTACAGAACTTAGGAACAGCTAAAAGTTTAGAAGTGGGGCTTTTTCTTTTAAAGTAAATGATACAAGAAACTCAAGGATTAGAAACATAGGACCTTTACTTCATGGAACAGAAAGAACTAGACAGAAAAGACTTGGGAGTCGTGATCCCACACTCCATTCCCAGTTTGACCACTGATTCACTTGGACCTTGAAAAAGCTCCCCAAAATCTGTGTTGATGTACTTGATGCTCTTGATAAAAAAAAAAAAAAATAAATTTCCTATACATGAGTTTTACACTTGTGTATTTGTTTCCCCTCCAAAGCTTGAATCTCATATAACTAAGAAAAGTACATTCCAGGCAGCACCAATTATCAGGTCCATATATTGCTACTTGTTATTTTGCCTTAGGGCTGTCCATACAGTAGTTAGTGACCATTTGGATCCTAAGGATTCAAAGAACTTGTCTAAATTCACTCCTCACTCTGCTGTTCCATTTTTGAAAGAGAATTACTTTCCAACAAAAATTGTCCTGGTTGTTCACACTAAATAAGAAGACAAGTATGAAATTCTGTACTCACAGATTCAGAAGAGGTCTCCCATTTTTACCCAAACACCTCCCTTTAAATGGCTGCTGGACTTAGCAAATCCCCGAGTGTTTTCAACTCTGCTCACCAGTGTAATTGCAAGGTTAACCTCTGGTGGCCAAGGAAGCTGCTCATATTCAGCAATGATGAGCAGAAAATGTTAAATACCATTCACTGGCCACAGCCTGCAGTTAATACACAATATTTAAACAACACAATGGCATGGCCCTTGCCAGTAATGTAAAAACACAATGGAATAGAGCCAGAATGGCACAATCTGCCTGTCTGAGTCATGCTTGGCACTACATGCTGAAAGGGGCATGAATTAGCTGCCCACAGTGCGACTGTACCCTTTAGCTAGTTTACAATAAAACATTAAAATATATTAAAAAAATTAAAAAGGGGAGGAAGGAGTGATAAATCCCACCTAATAGTTAAAATATTTTAGCCCTGAAGTACAAAAGCACCACTTTGGAAGAAGGCTCTGGATTTCATTACAGACTGCACATTATGATCTCAAACAAGAAAACAAACTAACTGACTTTGCTTTGTAATATTCCCCAGCTTTGTACTGTTCAACTGAAATCAATCTTTTTCTTACTATCTACAAGCTCCTGGATTTTTTTTCATATATTATTTCATTACATTAAGAGTATCTGAATACAGTAGATTTTCCAGTCCTCTTTTGCATGCCTGTTGTTGAGCCACTGAAGTTCCAAATCTTAATTATTAACCCAAATACATTCAGATTCTAAATAAGGGTAGATCAGAGTGATGTACAATCTGACCTGCATTCATGGAATAACTCTCCTCTTAGAAAGAGACTCCTTTCTTGCTGAGAGACGTAGATGTTATTTTGGCTGTTTTGTTGTGTCACAGCACAGATGAATTAGGCATTTCTGCCTTCATCTACACCCTAAAGCAGCTGAAGTCCCCTGTGATGTCATCAGAAAGTTGTTTATTTTTTTTCTTGTATAAAGGAGAAGAATTTGTTACGACATCATAAGAAGAGAATAAACTATATTTTGTGCTATAAGGAATCTTCTGCTACTTTCTGTTATCTCTGCACCAACATGCAGAAATCCTCACTGACAAAGCAACAGGAACTGTAAGTCAATAAACAGAGATGCACAGTATTCCTAATAATACGCAAAACAAAGCAGAAAAGAATGATCTATTCAGTGGTCTGAAATTAAAGATCTGCTAGATGTAAGTTCCTTTTTAATTTTTAAATAAAACATCCTTTGAACTTCTAAATCCTATTCAAGGGGATTCTGACCTTTATCCAAAACCAGCTACTGTGCTAACACTTTGGATGCATATAGAGGAAAAATACGGACAAAAGGTACCGGAAAAGCTTTTACTTACAGGAACGCAGTGCAGCTTAATCTTTTTGTTTTTAAGGTGCAGTGATTTCAGCATCTACAATGTAACTTCAGGCAGTCTGAAAAGAAACAGGTTAAAATCTCTTTCAGTTATAATTGGTATTTCAGATTTAATTAAAAATTAAACTTTCATAATGTTTCACCATCCAAAGCAATGCATTATCAGTCAAGCGTAGCCTTTTTTTTTTTTGTTAAAAGAAGCTCTTCCCAGAGTAGTTTGCAATGAAAGAAGAAGGGGGAAAAGGCAATTGAGAGTAGCAAAATATATTTCTTCAGCAAAAGATCTCGGAATAACTTGGAAAGAAGCCTTCTGCCACTTAATTTTAACAATCAACCTTATACTAATTAAAAAAAAAAAAGCATCACAATTAAAGAAGACAGAAAAACACCATCACATACCAACGACTGTGAGGAGAAAAATGTTAATTTCAGCAAAACAAGGACATTGCTAGGACCAGAACATACGCACCAAAAGGGAAAATATGGTTTTACATAATGCCAGCCAACAGCATTTTTAAAAATTCGTTCTACAGCATGTAGCACTTTTAGACTGTTGCATGGAGGAGCAGAGAAAGACAAGTTCAAAAAGAGGAAAGCTGTTTTAAAGTGTACAAGGCAAAAGGTCCCTTGCAACCTTTTGTTAAGGGATACAAAATACCTCATCTATAAAACTGCACAGTTTTTTATCATGTAAAATAAATGTCACGTTACTGTGCAAAACAGATGATTAAGAAGTGGTAGCTGTAGACATAGCATTTGAACAGATGCAAAAAAAAAATATTTTTTTTTTTTCCAAAATGCAGTTGGAATAGTTGGAATGACAATAAAACTCCAGGGGTTGCACCATAAATATGAGTTTAAATGTTAGACTGGAGTTTAAAACCTGTGGTTTTAATTATATCTAATTATAAAAGCTCCACAACCAGGAGAAATGAGAAAACCAAAAAATATTAATAATAAATTCAAACAATTTTGCAATAAGTTGTCAGGATTCAGCCTCATAATAACAAACCATACTGCAATATACACAGACACATACAATGTATCAGTGTCTCCTTAAAGAAACAAAGTAAAACTTGATTAAATTTTATTTTTAAAAGGTGACAGCAGAACTTGCCTAATTTATCTCATTCAAAGTCCAAGCTATTCTATTCACCATCAGCACACTGACAGAGATCAGCAAATAAATCCTGGACGTGAATCTAATACTGATTTTGAATGTCCCACAGGCTGGGAGCAATTCCTAAGTGAAATTTTGCTTTATTCTCCCCTAAGTAAAAATCCAGTTCTTCAGACTGCAGAATTATACAAGCCTTCTCAATCCATCCCCACAGTTGTTTAAAATGAAATGCACTGCATCAGACAATATACTGTCACACAAACATGTTCATACACACATGTATACCACAAACAAGAATGAGCTCACGAACTTATTTGTGGGTTTAACTTTCCCACTCCATCAAGATCAGAGGTATTGAAGATCAGGAGACAAAGCAGAGAGTACAGAAGAGGACAGCACAGCAAGAACCAGAAACAATTCTTGAGCATTTAAATGATGGAACAAGAGCCCCTGACAGAGGCAGTAGGATGATGCCACAAGATAACCTTTATAGGCTTGGATGAAATTTTTCCTGAAGGAAGCATTTGAGAAACATGTTCTTCAACCTTTAGACAACATTATATCAAGCAACTTTCCTTCTTTCTCCTGATTGGCATGTAGTCAGACTGAGAAACAAGGGAGAAACCCAGGCAAGAAAATTGGAAAATCCATCAGAAGCAGGCAAGAGCACAACTGCCACATAAGTGATAACAGCTTCAGCCTTTGAACTTCCAATTCTTTCTCTTCCTTCCCCCTCCAAATTTACCCCTTTTCTAACACCTTCAGAACTGTAATGCTGGCAGGGAAGGAGAGGGGCAGCAGTACTTACAGTCCAAAGCTATTTCTTTTAATGAATGCAATGAAAAACTGACCTCAACTGAGAAAACAAAGAGCATTCACTGAGGGTGAAATGTATCCCTGTGTAGAGAGCCAGCATACAGACTGCACCACTGAAGCCCTATTCCAATGACCTAAATAGGAATAAATCGGTGCATGGACTTCACTGCTGCGAATTTTGTCCAAATTCTTGTAGAGAATGAGGAAACATGGCCCTCTCCTATCAAAGCACAAAGGCATAGCACCTCCTTCCCATGCTGGGCACCATCCTGACAACTCTTCAGTCTATATTCCCTGTATTTTTGACCTGAAGTCCTCCATGCTTTGCACACGTTCTTCTGATTGGAAAGGGAAAGGAGGGAATGCAACATTTAGCGTTACTCTCTAAGTTAAACATGAGGGCACAGTACCTGCAGACAAAGCCATCTCTCTCTTCGAGGCAGGAAGAGCCAGCACACACCATGATCCTTCCACTAAAAGAAACACAGTCTTGGAAACAGCTCTTTATGAGAGCATGCTCAATGCCATCTTGAAAAACTTGCAACTAAATAACCATAGTTAACAGAGAACCTGACATACAACAAACACAGCCAGAGCATCTTAAAGAGCTGTTTTAGCTACAAATTAATGTTAAACCCAGAGAAAACCTCATGAAACTCAGAATACCTATCATTGCCACTTTAGCAGTATCTTCCTTTTACAATCTGAGAAACCTGTAACTTCACCTGTATGAGTGAGACGTAGAAACAGAGGTAGATTCTTAAGCAGGAGACCTGCATTCCTGTGCACAGGTGATGATGCTTAACATCTGTGGGGCAGGAGATCATGATTGTTGACTGAAAGGAGTGCCCTAAGTCCCTTATGGAAAGCAAGAGACATGGCTCAAGAACAGGCAATGAACTTCTACTTGAGAGAGGTCCAAGAGCTGGAATTGCAAGAATGAAGAATATGGCAGGTCAGGAATGAGGCACATGAGTAAAGCGTTAACAGCAGAGCAAGTGTTAGCTCTTAGGAAAGGCTTTAAAAGCAAATATGAGAAGGTAAACACGCTTTGCTTTCTCATGATTTCTGATTGCCATAAAGCTTATGCAGAGACTGAAAACTGAGAGAGGAAAGCTACTGACTGTACGACTGAAGTTCATTAACAATATTCCATGACTTACAAGGGCTCCTGACTCTGCCTGACTCATGTTTATGGTCTAGTTCCCCACTTTCATAAGAACCACATTCATTCCATCTGAAAATTAAAGAGAACAAAAAAGAAGAGTATAATTTGTTGTTAGGAAACATTTCAGAAGCCGTCGGCTTTCTGCAAACTCTTAGCAAAAAGGAAGTTCCACATCTGCGAGGTTTTGATTTTCTTTGAATACCTTAAGTCAGATGGAGCAGGTTAATTAGAATCCCATATAGCTGATTAGTTATGAGGACAGGGAAGGCTAGGAGAGAATACAGTACAACACTTATTGATATATTTAGAATCTTCTACATACAGAAGTTACAGCATCAGTCATTGATCTTTCTCAAGTTCACTTCTGGAACTGAAAATCAATGATGAACCAACTGCCACACATAACTACTCAGAGAAGGTAAAATACTGATGTCCTGACTCAAGAAAAAAACCCATTGATAATATTCAGAAAGTCATCTTCAACAACAGGAAAAGGGGGGATTCGGAGGGCACTGGATGACAAACAGATGTACACAAACAAAAAACCAACCCAAGACCTTGAAGAGAATTTTCAAAACTGCTCATGGGCCTGACATGAGACCTCATTCCAGCTTCAGAATCTAAATGATTACTTAGAATATGGCCCAGATTATTTTCTGACATTTTAGGTTTGAAAACATAAGCAAGGCTATGGACTAATTGCATCACAGAAATGAAAAAGGAATGTCAATCTTTTACAGGTTCCTCATCTAACAACAAATAAGCAAACTTTGAAATTGGAACCATAGACACACCAGCACAATCCTCTGTCCAGGTTCATCAGTAATGCAAAAGAATAAATCTTATTAACATAGATACAACATTACATTACTGATTTTTTAAGATGAATGCACTGCAGTTGGTATTAGTTCTCCATAAACAGTTTTATTTTGTTATCAGTCTCTTGTCTTGAGGGGAGAGAACCAATAAAAGGGGGGGGGGAGGGAATAAAGTAATGTCAGTGCTTGAAAAAGTCTTTCTGAAAAGCTTTCCTGAATTGGAGACCTTCATACATTTTCTAAAAATATGCAGGAATTTCGGTAATTTCCAATTCTGCCTTCAAACTCACAGCTATTCATATGGTATAGCAGTCTTGATCTGGGCTTATTTGTAACACTATAGCACTGTGGCTCAAACCAGAGTCACAGGGCTGCTGATGGCAGAAACCTGAGGTTTTTTGTGATTCAGTAGAACAGGAGCAGAGGACAACCTACAGCATTGTGCTGGGATCAAGGGTTCCTTCCATTGCAGGAATGGACAACAGGAAACTAAAGGTTTCTTTGTCAAAATGGTGAATCTCCATCTGTTACTAGTTCACTGCAAAGATGAGCACCCACAGAGAATTTGTCTTCCTTATGGCATTCATCTTTTGAGCTTACTTTCCTAGTGAAGACTGTACCCATCACAAATTTTAATTTCCAAACCGTGGCTGTTTCAGCTAGAAAAACATTTTAATCAGGAAAAAGGTGTACTTTTGGCTACATTTCACACACATCCCCCGACAGTATTTGAACTATTTTTGTTCAAGTATGAAAAAAAACTACCTTTGGGCAAAGACTAACACTCCTTGAAATCTAGGTTTCAGAAAGTTAGAGATACTCAACTGAATAAAAGATGCCATGCATAATCCACCCTAATGGTCACTTCAAAACAGGTATTGGATGCAATTTCAACACAAGGGCCCTCAAACTTGTTAGATGTGTTGGATCCCCTAATAGCACAGTCCACCCCTCTCATTTGTTCCTACTGCTAACAGAGTAAGCAACAAGCACTTGAGAAGCCCAGCTGTGAAAGCATATGAGAAGCTGAACTTCTCAACCCAAAGAAGAGTTAGTCTCTATAACTGTACTTAAGATCTGACCTGGACTCCTAAAGTGGAGTTTAATGGATAGCTCTATAATCAGGTGGGACCCAGCATCCTTCTAAATACCTCTTGAAGCTTTCCTCCTACGCAGGGGCGATGATGGTAATCAAGTTGGCTGCTGAAAACCACGATATTCCTTATTCCAACTGTTTTCTTGCACAAGCTGTCCCTAGATCCTGTTTATGTTCCCAAGGAACAGGAATAGTGACAGCATGCAGCTTTCATGAGGCCTTGCCCAAACAATTCTTTCTCTAAAGATGCAGTTTTTTTGTGAAGCAGCTCTGAAGCTGATATTCTCTGAGCATCTCTTGGAATAAAGCTTGAAGACTTCACTTATGCCCTTTACAAGCTATTGTAGCATATAAGCTTCTCCTAGTTCTTTTCAAGGTTCGTAATGCTTTGATCTTCACAGCCTCCCTGCTCCTGCTAAATGGTATCATCTCCCATGGCTCGTATTATCTTTAGCACATAAAATGATAATACCTGTTAAGAAGCAGGCTCTATCATGTAATCACAGCAGAACCTTTACATTTATTCTGGTTTAACACAGAAACTTACATCAATAAGTGCTTCATTGTGATGGGTATTTCAATGCGGTGACAAACTGGGCAGATAAAGGTAATGTGGTGGATATAATTTGTTTGGATTTTAGCAAGGCCTTTCACACAGTACCACACAGGAAGCTCATAGAGGCACTAGAGAATTATGGTCTGGATACCATATTACAATAAGGTGGATAAAAACTGTCTGACAGATAGGAAGAAATGAGTTATTAATCAATGGTATTAGATAAGAATAGAAAGAAGAATCTACTCTGATGTCGAGCAATAGGTGCTAGGATTATCATTAAACAGATTCATTAAGGATGAGAAAGTGAATGTAAATACTGACAGCATCCAAAATTGATTATTCAAAAAAAAATTAATGTATGAAACATGAAAGGTATCAATATTGTAAGATACAAATAATGCAGATGTGCAGGAGCCAGAACAATGTGGTATTTGATACATCTTAAAATGCAAAATCATTATTGAAAACCAATAGCGAATTTTGTTTTGAACTCAGAAATAAAGTTTTCACTGTATTGGTTTGACTTCGTCATGGTATTCTGCACTGTTATGGTCTAGTTGTGAAATGGCTCCCTTGCAAAGCAAAGTAAAATAACAAATTGCAGTCATTGTGGTAAGGGACAATCATCTGGCTTACTTTCCTAGAGTAAGGATATTAGTTCTAATGATTAAGATTTTGAAGTTTTAAGTAATCACACGTAACATCCTTCGATTCTTCTTTGGAAATGAGGTCCTCCTTTAGTTGTAGCTCCAGAATTTCCACTGCCCTGCATAGTTAAAGCCTTTTTGTTACTGATTTCTGGTACAGGAAGTGACATTGAGTTATCTCCACAGACACACTGCGTACATGTAACACTCCAAGTTTGATGGGTACTACCTCTCCACTTCCTTCACAGATCTGCCCCAAGGAAAGTCTTGGATGAAAGGCAATGTACTCAGATGAAATGAAAAACCACGTGGCAATGCACATACACTTCATGGGACATTATGGCAGAGATCAAAGTGATAAACCTTTGTTTTCAATTCTACATATTCCTAAGTGTTGAGCAATTAAACATAGTTGAATAGTTACAGGATAAACTCAGCAATATCAGCAAGATGTGAAGTTCATTATATCTTTCTCTTTCCTTTTCCTTGCATGGAGAACACACCCCCAGCATCACAACCTCAGCTTACTTGTGCTGCTCCAAGAATAAGGCCAAAATAACTTTTAATGTTCTCCTTCTTTAGATGGCAACACTGAATAAGTGAGTGAAGGCTACAGGTTTTCAACTGTAAGAAATTTCATAAAGTTGTCACAACTTTTACTCTTGACTTATCACTAATGGTCATTGCCTTGCTATCTGACATCAGGAGACTGTGCCTGGTAACTCATCTCCATTGCCTATGAAATCTGTCATCTATGTTTTTGGGACCTTTGATCTTCTCCCAGGATCTACAATACTACTTCTACCCTCATGTAGCAGCCTAACCCTGTCTCCCTGACAAGCACCTCCTTCCCTCTGCCTTCACTGGGAGAATCCACCTTGTTTACACTGCAAAGCTTCCATTTTCCCTTCTTCACTGCGGAGAGAGAAGGGACTACAATGAAGGTGTGACACTCACCTCACAGGAGAAAGAGACAATGGGGGAAGTGCAATCAGCACAGAGACATGACTTTGGAGTTCTAATTGATGCCAGAGAAGTGGAATGAATGAGAGGCAGCAATACCCACTTCAGGTCTCTGGAGCAGCAAGTGTAAGTGTGGCCCTGATACACTTTAGATGGACTGTAAGTCCATCACTGTTACGCTACCCAAAGCGGATGCCTTATCTCTACAGGTCTGCCAAGGACGTTAGGAGAAAGTTGGGATTTTGATGTGTAAGAAGGGATGTACTACCTTTCAATAATAAATAAAATTTAAAAAAAAAAGCAAAGTCTACAGGATAAGTTTGGACTTCATATAAGCAGGTGCATCTCAGGTGGTACCGGGACTCTTACAGATTACACATGGACAGATTTTATCCCACCATGTGCAAAAGCACAAATCAATGCAGTTTTTTACTTTGGCACATTACTTATTCTTTTGCCAGAAGGCCATTAACCTGAAGCCCCAAACCAACAGCATCTTGCACAATGTCATGCACTAACCACGGCCAGAAGTTTCACATTATTTCAGTTTATGTAACTCCCATATTAAGCTCAAGGCCCAACGAGGATACTGAACAATATCTTATTGTACAGGCTATTGAGATTCAATATTACAGGGACAATGCTACCAACTCCCTCCAATTTCATTCATCTCAGAAATCTTTGCAAATTTAATACCAGAGGGCTTTGAGACCTTTGGACTTAACTGTAAATCTGCTGCTTAAACTTTTAATGTAACACCAATGTAAACTCTCAAATATTTCCCAATAAAGTCCATATATGTAATTCTTGTTTAATTCACAAGAAGTGAAATTCAAACTCAGATGGAACTATATAAAAGTCCAGGGAAGTTCAGTGCCTGCATTATGATTTGGCAAAGCTCTATTGTAATTTTTTTCCCCAGAAACAATGCAGAAAAAAAAAAAAGAATATATCAGCAATTATTCTAACTGATCACTGTGTCAAGACAGGAAATAATATTTAGAAAAAAAAAAAAGAAAAAAACCTTCCATTTACTTTCAATATTAGTAAAAACAAGAAAAAGCTTTCTGTGTTGCCAGCCACATCCTGCAAAGTCTATATAATAAAGCAATGGCATAATGACTAGATAAGTTTAAAATCTGGATTCAGAGACCTCAGCATCCTGCTGCCCTGGTCCAATACAAATTATATTTGCAGTTATTCCAGGGACCTTGAGTTATGGAGTGTACACACTTAAATCTATACACAATTTACCTCTGCTTCAAGTACTTAAGATGAAGAGTACACGCTAGGTATGAGCTTAGGCTTGCAGGGCTTCTGCAATGATTGAATTGTTCCAAGATAAAATTCACTCTGTCTCCATTTGCACTACAAAAAATAAAACACCCCTAAAATACAATAAAACGTTATTATTAGAAAAATGAGGTTGAGTATTCAACCTGTTCCGTAATCTGTGTTTAAACAAAGAGATAAATGTATTCTCCTGGTGGTCAACCAAACTACAGAATTGAAACTGATATATCATCTTTTAGCAGTAAAAAAAATTCTAACAAAAAATCGTATACAGAAAAATATAACGTTAAGTCCCACCATGTTAACACTAACACTGGGCAAAACACTACAAGACCATATGTTAATTACATTGCACATAAAGAAGAAGTTCAGATATGCTAGTGGTAACTAAATTTCTAATAAAATAACAACTTCAATCTTTTTCAAGTCTTTTCCAAAATACCAGAAGTGATTAGAACACATTATGGACTAGTCACTTGCCAAGTTTCATGTTTGAAATCAAAGCTGTTTTAAAATTTCCTGAACAACAAAAAAGCATTTTAAAACTGGTAACATTCATTCATGGTGATATAAGCAAATACCAGCCAATCTGAATCTTAGAACATTCTTGATCTAATGCCTTTGTGTTGCAACTAAGCCCAGAAAAATATTTCAGGCCCAATTGCTGAGACAATATAATAATATTCATAAATAAAAAGGATCATTTACATATTATACAACTAAACTTTTTTTTTCTACAATATACCTTGAAAGTATTAAAAGGAGAGATCCTTTGGGACTATTGTTGTCATAACTGAGATGCATTTACATTTACAAAATTTACCAAACATGAACCTGCCTCTAATTTGCATGGAAGATCTCAGCACTCTTCAAGTACTTTCTCAATAAATAACTATAAAAAGGAAGTGGGTCTATCATGGAGGAACTGCTTAGTTTCTTTGCATGCACTGAGGAACTCTTTTTGAAATAATGCAGGACAGCATCATCTCATGCTCGGTCGCCCCCCACCCTCTCTCCGCTAAGTAATACATAAGGAACAAAATTTGAACCTGTATCTTCCACAGTAAAGGCACTTGCAAAATACACTGAGCCTGCCAGGATACAAAACACCAACTGCTATTCCACTCTGTGGCTACCTTTTTTAAGATTGCTGCCTGTTTATTCTAATGTATGCAAGCAACAGAATGAAATTCAATAAGAAGCTGAACTTTAGGGTAATACTTTACAATAAAAAGAATAATATTCTAGGATTTATATGTACCTATAAATTCTCATTATGCATCTGTGTGTACTAATAGAGCCTATGACACAAAATACCATATTATTTAATGTCAATTGAATGAAGGTTTACTTTTAATTATATATAATCAACTGTCCCTATAATCAGTTGGTGCAGTAACTGGGCTGAAATTTCCAAACATATTCAGCCTTTCCTCCTTGAATCTCAGAATTATTTAGAAACACACTTTCTTTTCCATTAAGAGACACGGGGATGCCAACAACTACATTATTACCCCAGCAGATCCAGAGATGCTGGAGCAGAACTATGAAGTCCAGCTGCCAGATCTTCTGCTGTAGCCATCTGACAGAAAACTCTCTCCCTCATGCATTTCTCTCTTTTAGCTTAAGTTTTTACTCTTTAACAACGTCCTACGACATTAATGCCTTTCTATTTTCTAAGTGACTGAGCCTCATATTTGGCCAAGAAAAAAAACTTTCCATCTCCTGAGCTGTAACTCAAACCAGCCTAGGGTTTTATGTAGTTTGTGATCTCCTTTCTGTCCTCATTGAGTTGAAGTCTGCACTAAGAAAAAATAGCCAGTTCACAGGGACAAAAAAATATATCTCTAATGTATGTAAAAATGCTTCCCCTGGTGAATTACAGGAGAAAAGTTGGGGGTTTTTCTTAATTCTAAGCCACATTAAGTCCAAAAGGAGAAAGTCCTCCACAGAAAATGTGTACAGAATTATTTCTTAACTCTAGAGACTGCAGAAAATTCCACTGTGTTAAATAAGGTGGTACCAAGGCCACTTAAACATATTAGCATATTCAATCTGCATCCCCTAATTGTTCTTAAAAACGCTAATGAAATGTTCCAGACCACTTTTTATTTGTAGGACTTCTGAAGTCATCCATTACCACCATTTCTCTTAAAGCAGCACAGCAGTCCACATATCACTGGTATTGCTTCTGGCCTGCAGCAAACTCTTCAGTCACATTGCTCTGGCTCACCTTTTTTGCAGTTGCTAAATTTCATTTGAAAACAATTTGACCACCACCACCCTGTCCTCTTGCATAAAAAACAACAACCTCCCAACAAAACTAGCTAAAAGTGCACTCAAGATTTGCACTGGAAGCAACCCCAGTTAGTTCTTGAATAGAAAACTACACAAACCAATGCAGAGGGGAGAGAAGCCTCACATCTATGAATAAGATGATTGTCTCTCATTTCCTAGGATGTAACCCACAACAAGATGTGTCCATATCAGGAAAAAATAAAGAACCCTATCTTAAAGTTCCCGCAAGCACAGTTCCAACTAGGAAGGGTTCTTAGCTTTGAGCTACCACTGTGCTAAAAATAGAAATGTTCAGGAAACACATTACTCTTGAAAGTGATTTCACATACAATCTGTAAACACATTGCCCTTTTAGGTAAAATGGCAATTGTTTGAAAGCCAGAAGCTAGAAATATTAAAGTAGGAGGGATCTTTAAAGACAGTTTGCAACTCAAAAAATTGAAATTTGTGCCTTTTTTTGTTTTCTGTAAAAAAGAGGCTGACAGGACTAAGCAAAGTAGTGATGGGGGAGGAAGGAGAGTGAAAAGCAGCTTCTGCACTTTTGCTTTGGAAGTTTTTGTTTATACACAGAGAGAGAGAGACATACATATATAAAATAAATGCTGGTGTTCTTTTCTTTTCATAACCTTGTGTGCATCTCTGAGGGACATGATTTGTACCAATCCCCCATTCATGTTTTATGCAAATTTCATGTTTTCATTTTATCAGATATGGCTTATAAAAGACAACTTAAAATTCACATAGTTCAGATTACAAGTACAATGCTGTCATAGTTTCCTCTCCTTCTTTAAGAAAAAAAAAAAATCCTTATTTTTCTTTTCTCTTATAACTTCCCTATGCAGTTTGAACGGTACAATACTATTTTATTGAAAGATGTTGTGGACAACTTCTGGTTGCAGAACACTGGATGATTAATAATAAATTCGCAGTAAGCAACAGAGTGATTTTTATTCTTTTGGGTGATCAAAATACTGTTTGTTAAGTTTCTTGTGCAAGTTCTTAAGCAATACTTGGAAAAATATGGGATTGTTAAGAACTTACTGTTTGAATATGCAGTGATAAGAATTAACAGTGATGAAGAACTATTTGCTATATGTATTGTTAATCAATACCAGCCCAGTAAAGGTTTGCTTTCAAGCTTTAAGCTGGCTTGATTTCCCAGTCTTCCAAATTTGTTATTTGTATCTGATGCCGATACACAGCTTCTCATTGCACGGCTCACATGTTGCATCACCTCACCAAATACAAAAAGAAGGAAGGGAGTGGCTCTAGCATACATTACAGACAGGTGAAAGGAATGCAAAAGAAGCCCTTATGCTTTACTTTTCACAAATTTGCCAGTGTATGACCAAAAAAACCCACCCAAGCAAGTAAACCTGTGTAATCTGTTTCTCGTAAGAGAAGCAAGTTTCAATTATCAATAAGTCACAGATAGTACATGAAGAGTTAAACAAGCCTCTCCTAATTTTCAGGAGATTATTTTGTTAATGGTAAAATAATGTTCAGGTAAACCTCTCAAATTTGTAAATGCTCTCAGGTCTCCTCTCTTCAAGTTGCACAGTCCATACCCAAACTGTCCTCAAATCAGAAAAATGTTTTCACCTGCATTATTCAAATCAGCAGAACCTGCTCAAATCGTTAAATATGAATCATTATCAAGACGTATGTCAGCATATCTTAAGAAAATATTGACAGCCTGTTTACCATCACCTGCCACCTTCTCAGTATTTGGCAATAAAGAACCCTGAGATTCTCAATCAGGAATCTGAAAATTACCCTCATCCCACGCAGAGATCAATTCAATCAATCGATATTTTCTTACTGCATAAAGAGACAAGTGGTTTTCCAAAGGTCATAGAGCAAATCATTGGTTAAGCCTGGAATAACTAAGGATATCTCTGAATACCAGGGTTTTTTTCTTGGTCTCGTTAAGGCTAGAATTGTACTGTCTCAATACATCCTCTCACTAATACTCTAAATTTACCAATTTCAACCAAATTTGCTAGAAGGTCATCACTCTGAACAAAAAGGCTGATTCCTATAAGCTTCATTGAAAAAAAAAAAAAAAAGAAAAAAGGCAAGGGTAGAGAGAGACCCTAGTAATTCCCCCCCAGACAGAACCAACAGTACAAGTTCATACCTTAACTTAGCACCACAGAATTGGATTTATAAACATCTCAAAACCCAGGAAAACACTTCAGTGAGAGGTCATACCTTCTTAGTCAAGAAGTCAATCAATCATAACACTAATCTGTAGAAAATCTAGATTCCAGTGCTCACTGAAACAATTAGTTGTTTCTTGAAAATTACTGGAAGCGTATTCTTCTCCTCTATGACCTTCAGGAGTCCTGATAAAAATGAACCCTGTGAGAAATAGCCTTCTCATTAACTTCTTGAGATAGAACAAAGACTACCTATCAGCAAGAAGCATCATTATGCGTAACAAATATGTTACTAGAGGAATCTGCTAATGTTTTGGATAGGTTTATCTATGAATATCTTAAGCTGCCCAGAATATCTTTCTGATTCCAAAGTAAGGGGAAAAGTTAGTTTCTACATTATTTCTCTTTCTGCAACTTCAAACCAGTCTGCTTCTGGCTTCAGAAATCACTTAGCTGTGTTAATGGCACAAGGCACATTTAGACGTGACCATCACATGTGAAAGGTGAAATAAAAGATTTCAAGACTACATAAACCATCTGAAGCTGCTAAACAGCCACTCATTAGTACACCCTTCAATTGCTTGAGGTAGGAGAAGGATTCAGCCTAATCTGAAAGCATTAATGAATTGGTAAGCAATGGGCTGGATATGGACAAGTACTTCAATCAGCAAATAATTTTTCCCAAGGAAAAGGCAGCATAGAAGAGAGATTCTCCTACAAAGGTCACAGACAGTCAGAAAAATCTAGGCTACAGCTCTTGCAGCAAAGAGTAGTTGCTGCTGAGCAGTGGAGGAAGAATGACGAAGCAAGAATGGACAGGGTACAACACAACATGGTCTGCAAGACAGAACGTGGCCCCAGGACTGAAATGCAGCGCTGACAGCCATTGTGCTTGGGGTAGGGGTCTAGAAGAGTAGTCTGGGAGTGAATCTGCACTGTCCTTTCCACATTCCATGAGATTTTTGCTTTTTCCTGTTTGAAAAACAGGAATGTAAAGTAACAGTTTGACTTCTATGTTGTCTCTTTTAGGCATCATCAACCATTTCAGAGTGTTGTTATAAAAGACAAGTCTAAAAATATTTTTTTTTTTTCCCTCTGACAAGCAGTTTGATTGCTCCATTAGCCAATACCATCACTTTTCCAGAAGCTGTCAGTAAAATGGCAACTGATACCTACATAGGAAATAGCTGCAATACCTCAGGTCACACACCATGACAGCAATGTGTGAATGCTGACTACTGTGTACAATGAACTTTCGTTTTCATTCGCATATTTCTTTTCTTTTCTTTCCCAATCATGTGACTCCAAGGATTTTAATGTAGCAATCCCCAACTTGACAACGCATTTATACCTTAATCAAACCTACAGCCTTCAAGCTGTCCTTCAAGCTGCTTAAAGAGATAGACAATTAAAAGAAATAACAGTGCTTTTCAGGGCTTTTGCCTTTTCTGCTTCTACTCTGGAAGAGTACTGTGTGGACATTCTTTATGACTGAAGTATCTGCAGACAGTTTTCCTCTCTGCTTATTTCATTATTAAGGCCAAAATTCTGCCACATAATCCCACAGTTCCTGTTTACACCCAATACTACTGCAGAGTTTAGGAACTACATCACAGAAAAAACTGGAGGCCCTTCCACGCATTCTTCATGCGTGGAAGTGGTGCACAGCTTCTGAAAAGCATAATCACAGAAAGAGCACAATGTATTCCAACCACACAGGAGAAGGCCATTCATTACCTGAACAGCTTCTTTTTGCCTTTCCTAAGTCAGAACATGACCACCACCTGCAGATTACCTCTTGACAACACCTCTTTCTGGGAGGCAGTGTTTCTGAAAAGCATCTTGCTGTGCTAGAAATCTTAACAGGCTCATCATACAGGTAGCCATGACACACCCTCTTACTGTGCTTTTTGTTTCCTATAATTAAAGCTTAATAATAATAATTTGGGTAGCACTGGTAAAAGAATGAAGAAAAAAGCCCAAAATACTACCTCCTGCACTAGCAGGGTAACATAATGAAAAAAAACCCTTTGCATCTGAATATCCCCACCTAGTACACAAATTTGGTATTTTATCTGAGTGTGAAGTTGGTGGCCCAGGTCCCTCTGTTTTCATTTTCTCCTGTGCTCTACTTTACATCCCAACCATGACTGCATTCAGCAGCACACATTTGTGATTTCCAAATCATCAGCTCATATTTAGCCCCTATTTTCAACCGCACACTAGAGACCTGCACCTATTCCACAAATAGAAAGAAGCCAAATGCTTTCCCCTAGGCTCCTACTTGGGATTTCATTATTAATTATATTTGAAGGTTATACAGTTAAAATACTAACTTTTTTATTTGAACATTTATATTAAGCTGCTGAGATTTCTAGCAGCTTAGCAGCATTATTTCTGTGTAAGAAAATAAGCCTCTTAAATTCTGCACGCAGGCCTCTCGTCTAAAATGGAAGATTTTAGAAAGGCACTGAAAGGTAACACTGAGTTAATGATGCTTTTTAGACTCAGACCTCCAAGACTGATCACACAGAACTCTATTACTTATGCACCCCCTTGACCTTAAGCCCTTTCACATGTACTGCCAATAGTGTCTGAATTCAAATAAAGTTTAGCAAAAAGTTAGTTCCAGAAGATGCACCTCAAACTCACTGTTAGTTACAATTCACTACAAAGATTTACTATTTCCAATGCAATAATATGTTTAAATATTTGGTAGCAAATCCCAGAGACCTGTATTTAACTGTTTTCTCCAGAGATAATCAAGGTTAGGTAGGAGAGTCATCCATCAAGAATGGTGGATATTAAGATAATGAAATTTGTTTGCAGGTGTGGATTTTGGTGGAAAGACCAGATGACCTCAGCAAAAGGAGGCCTACGCCAACCAATTCCTATTTCCCAACATAAACTGAAAATCCCAAATTTTAGATAGCTGGCCAAATTTTGATTTTAGATATATACTAGAGTAAATCCAGAACACTGACTGTACGAAAATCCAGGATTATTTCTCATTTGTGACTCTGTAAGAGAAGAGAATTTTTTTCACTGAGCCAATTTAATTTCCAGTCTTGCTCTTTAATTGATGGATATAAGCTAAGCATTAGATATCTAAAGGGTCAAGTGCTGAAAAAATCTAAATAGAATTATATGTGCAAGGAATGCACTTTTTTTTCAAATAAATATTTTATATTTATTAATGACAACAAGACAAGCACCATCTTTTCATATATGTCAGAGACAGAATTTTAAGCCACTGATTTTTTTTTTATCCTTCACCTCTTGGTGCATCTCAAATAGAGAACTTTTCACCCACACTTTTGATTCTGATGTACAGAAAGGTTCATTTTCCCAGGTCAACTTCAGATTTCACAGCTGAACCTATCTACTTACAAATCTGTATAACCTCATGAAGAGTTACCACCATTCACTTCCTTTCTTTAAAAGATTCTTGCTGGTCTGCAGCACCGAAGATTCTCCCTGATCACTATGACCAGCTACAAAATCAAAAGTAACCTGATGGCTTTAATTTCAAGATGACACCACCATAAAAGCATCCAACCACTTTGAAAAATGAATGCCTGTTCAAAATGTTGATCCTTGATAAAGTAGAGCAGACAAATAAACCAAACCATGCTCTCTTCACATGATTACAGCATGCCTTGTACCAGATGACTGAGTCAAAGCTAAGGTTTTATAATTATAACTACCCAGCAGTTACAACTGTATGATAGCCTTGAAATCCATCTCTTGGAAAATATTACTAGAAGCATTAAATAAAATACACTTCATATACTTAGAGCTTGTTATAATCACCCAAACTCTATACAAATACTAACTAATGATAGCTAGTTAAATGGAAATATTAAATGTTTAAACCTTAAAGCATAGCAAAACAACAGTGCATTTAAATTCCATTTAAATAAATGTATACGAAGGGCTTGATGGATTTTTCTCCATGTAAAAATAACAAGGAACAGATAAGTTACATGAAATTTAAATAGTGGTCTTTCCAAATTTAAGAAGTGTAAGAACACTGAGGAGCATCAGGGTGCCAGAATCCAATGTAATTTTTAATCAAAGGCACAAAATGGTGGGCCCTTGTCCTTGCTCTCTCTTGTCTTTTGAAAGTAGCTGTACACACTACTTGTGTCTTTTAACACTGTTGGGAAGCTGCCTGAGGACAGCCTAAGTTTCAGCATAACTTGCAGAGACTTCATCTTGTGTGCCAAGTTCCAGCCTGGAGTGAATTTTTAACAGTTGAGTTATAAACCCGTGAAAACAGGGGCTTACAGTTGAACTGCTGACAAACCCTTAACTATAGCAGTGCACACGGCGCCAATAATAGACAAAACTGCCCCATTTTACAGCATGCAAAAAGGCTGGAATTCAGCTGTTATCAGGGATAATAATAAACTTCTGCTGGGGACTCAGGCTCTCAGCCTCAGATTTACATTCCCTCTGTCACTAAGAGTTTTTAAGTTAAACAATTTAGCATGAAGAGGCAGCACACAACATTTATATTACTGATGGCAGTTGTTCCAACTGCTCTTGTGCTAAAATACCGCGCAACCTTCTTCCTGCTCTTCATCTCCTCCTCCCCATCCTGAGCCACTGGATCTGGGTGTCGATCTGCTCCCTCCTCGTGCCTCTTGCAGCACTCATCAAGCCAGTCCAAAAAGGAAAAAAAAAAAAAAGGAAAGCAAAAAAGGAAAAAAAAAGGCAGCAAAAAACTTGTAGGTTAACATTGCATCTTAGCTCTTTAGCATTTCCTCCTGCTAAAGAGTCAAGGTCAGATATGGAAAAACTAGAAAAAAAAAAAGAAAGCTTGCTTCTCACGCAACAGACACGAGGGGAAAAAAAACCCATCTGGTCTAGAGGATGTAAAAGATCTTGCAGAGTTGTCACCCAAGTTGCCCTCAGTCACCAGCTCACAGAGACCAGGTATTCAGACAACTTCTTATGCACAACTCAGCACTCCTTTGAAGTTCCCTTTCCTCTGGAAAACTATCCTTCGACCCCACTAAGGAGCAGAATTACATCAGTGATCACCAAGTTTAAATTTATCAGCCCAACGTCTACATTTTAGTTTTTAATCCATCTCTCAGGAACAGCTTTTAACGCATTTTGAATATTTTTTTTTCTGTCATAAAATATTCTATTTATTTCCCAGCAGCTGGTGTCAAAAAAGTTGTTGTTTTCTTTAAATATTACTCTTAAATAAATAAAATCTGTTTTCATATAATGTAAAATTAGTTTTGCCTGCTGTGAGCTTGTGGCATTATGAAGTGATCATTTTCCTATGAATTATTCAAAATGAGGATAAAAAAAGGAAAATAAAAAGATGACGGACAATAGCATGCCATTCAATTTGTACAAATGCAGCAGTCATACTAATAGTTCACTATGTGCAGCACAGATGAAACACTTTTTCTTTGTCAAATGTAGCCACTAACCTTAATTTAGTATTTCAGAGAGAGGTAGTGAAAGAGATTTATTTCTTTTCTGTGTCCCCCTGTGACTTATCTAGTGGGGCAGATAATAGACATGTCTCTTTTTGCTAGCAAGATATCAATATTTTAGACAACAAGTTTTTGCTTGCTTATCATCTGTACCATGGCTCAACTGGTCCTTGATGTCCTTTAAGCCTTTCTTTTTTATTTTAACCTATTCTTTGTTTAAACCTCTGGTTTGACAGTGTCTCTCTGTCTTTTACAAAAAACTATTAGAATTGTTAACATTTCCTCTGGAGTCTTCAGATTACCCTGTCTTTCAGAACTGCCGTAACTGCACAGCTGTAATTATTCTCACTTTGAATTCTGACTGTCATATTTGGAAGGGGATGAAGGGTAGGATTTTAATAAATCATTCAGGTTCCCCAAGGCATATAGTATCTCACCAAATCTACTGTGAACTTTCAAGGTGGAGGGGCTTATGGACTGAATGTATAGATAAACTGCTAAGACATAAAATACCATTTTCATCAAGAAGAACGAGAGATTAATAATAATAAATTTGTGGGTGAAAAGACTCAGTAAGTTAAAAATGCTATTCTTCCTTGAACAGGCTTGAAAACATAATTCTTTTATAAAGTTTCAGAATATGGCTACTGAGTAAAACAAGTCTAGTGCTAAAAGAGTAGGTTTGAGACTCATGAATTTTATCTGTCATTACAACACAGAAATCACTTATTATCCGTTTCAACTTCTACAATTCATTCATCATGGTAATTAGAATATTTGTATCATAATAATGCCCAGAGAGTCAGATCAGAAACAACAATCCCTTGCACCATGAAGAAAGAGGGAATCCCTACCCCCAGTATTTTTAACAGGGATAACATTAACCTGCCACACAATATTCTTGGGAAACACTGGCCTTCACGATGTCATCTTTTGAGCAAGAAGAAGTTTTAATATTCAGAAAGAAAGTGAAGATTTTTTGAGGGAAAGAAGACTGAGTGGGGTTTGTTTTTCAATAATGAGTGAATTTCCCTCAGAATACAAGGCAAATGGATTCAAATGAAAATCCTGGACCTAGACATCGGAATTCTGGACTATTTTCTCTGAGCAGTACCATAAAAAAAAACTGTTTCATGCAGCAATGGTATGTTGATCACAAAGTCCTTCCACAATAAAGCACAAACATGTCTGTTGTCAATTAAGAGCAAGATTACGATGAAGTGTCCCAAATTCCATTATCCCATAGCTACAAGCCATTACTCTTTTTTCCAGTTTAATTTTTTTAAGTAGGTCATTCTGGTATACTCTAATTTTTTTTTTTTTTTCCATCCATGCCAGCCCAATTTTGGCCAAGTCTCCATGCCCTCAAGACAAAATAAAATTCACACATTTATTTTATACAAAAATTCAAATATTTTTATACACACAACTCTTATCCACATCTTGCAAATTTCAAAGTCAAATGCAGCAGTCTGTGAATCTTGCTTGCAGAGCCTTTCAACATTTTTCATTTGGAGACTAATGCAAATGGCAAATATTTCAGGCTTACTAGACAAAATAGGGTTTTTAAAGCACAAAGCATCTCAAGACCTAATCGGAAAAAAAAAAAAATCACATCTCAAGCTGTCTGAAAGGAACACCTATATATTTACAGTAATCATTGGCCTCCTGCCTCCACACCAGCTGCTTCATAGGCATCCCATCAGTACCTACAACTCTGCAGCATTTTGAGAATTTCCCCGCTAGATTCCCTTTGTGAACTTTAGAAAATGAAAGAAGAGACCACCTAAGAAACACCAAGTTCTACTCTGAGCTTTAGTACAAACAAGGAGGGAGGACTGTGTCAATGCCACCAGAGCATATACATATGCTGTATGCAAGATAAAAGAAGATTTCAGATCCAATTCTGATTTTTGTAAGAAATTCCACAAACGTTTTGATGGATTAAAATTGCAGTTAGAGACCTTCCCCACTGTCCACTCTGCCTATGGTCACTGGGACTTGGCAGTGCATTCCATCCACAGCCACACAGAGAAGTTACAGACTGCTTTTTCAAATATTAAAGTACTCGAGTACGTTGCAGTACCCTTAGCAGGGAGTTTTGCCTTATTTTTTGCTTTCTTTAGTAATACTGATTAAAAACACTGTGAGGAAAATGTACAAATCTACAGACACCAGTAAAATTGCACGCATGTACGGTGACTGAAATTATTGATAAAGAACTAAAGGGCAGGAAAATAATTAATGCTAGTCAACACAATTTTACGGAAAATAGGTCTTGCCAAACAAACTTGGTTTCATTCTTTGATAAGAATAAGCCAAAGAGCTTATACACTTACACTTTTATAACCATTTGACTTAGCACTACAACAGAAAATTCCAGCTCTGTCAATGAAAGTACATGTTGCATGGCTAACTAATGGAAGACCCTCAGAAACCTATTACCCTAGGGGGTTTACGAACACAGGTGGGCTTAGGAAAATGCAGATAAAATTAGCAATAACACCAACACTATTCAGCATTCTGATCAATGAATCCTAGGTTCTAAAATCACTGCTGATAACAATTTCTGGACGATGCAAAGACTGATAAAAGATCAGGAGAACAGGGTATCAACAGATGGGGAGAATCGGGCGCTTGCAAAACTTCTGTTCTTTCAAATAAAGCTTTTTAGTGTAGCATGCCTTCAAGAAAAAGGAACGCACGCTCTGTCTATCTACAGGATGGGGCATGGATGCATTTGGGGTGAAAGCTCGGAAACGGTGATTCTGAAAAGGATTTAGAGGTCACAACAAATAAACAGCTGAACATGAAGACCCCATGCAATGTGGCAAAGATGGCTAACAGAATCCCCGGAGGCATAAACAGGAGATAGCGGGTAGGCTTGGGAAGGCATTTTTACTTTTCTTTATTGCATTGTTTTCTGAAGGAATCTTTAGTTGGGTGAAGAAAGGCATAACAAGAACCAAAGTCTGGAACATGAAGCCAAGAATGAAAGAAAGAAAAGTCAAATCGAAGCAGAAACAAATCCCACATTTTTAAACAGCAAGGGAATTGACCAGTGGAACAAAACTATCAATGGAAGGGAGGAGCTTTAACCTCCTGATGGTTTCAAGATGGAGAGTATCTGTTTGTGCAAAACTGGGTTCAAAACAGGAATGACCTTTCTGACCTCAAACCATACAAAAAGAAATTTCTGATATTATGTTTTATGCACCCTCAGAATTAAAAAGAACATTCTTCCTTCTGAGTGACCATAACAAACAGTCCTCCCACAAAAGATGTATGTGCGTTCAGCACAGTGGAACAGGTTTCACTGCTTCTGATGGTTTCTGAGAAGAATTCTGAAGTCTGGAGACAGCCTGGAAAGACACTGCTCATATCCTCTGAAAAAATGTGTTGCTTTGTTTGTTAGTTAAGTGACTGTATTTTACCAGAGTGTAGGTCAATGGAGGGCCACCATTGAGAGCTCACATTCAAGCAACTCCCAGAGCTGGGATGTTTATAGTCCTGTCTGGGTCTGCTTCTGGATTCAACTTCACCTTGTGCTGGAAGCCAAATCTGGTACTACCTAAGGAATGCTATCCACACAGCAAGGAAAAAAAGAAAATCACAGAATCACAGAACTGGTTTGGAAGGGACCTTAAAGATCACCTAGTTCCAATCCCCCTGCCACGGTCAGGGATACCTTCCACTAGACCAGGTTGCTCCAAGCCCCAGCTAGCCAGGCCATGAACACTTCCACGGATGGGGCAACCACACCTTCTCCAGACAACCTGCTCCAGAGCCTCACCACCCTTATAGTGAAGAGTTTGCTCCTTACATATAATCTAAACCTGCTCTCTTTCAGTTTAAAGCCATTATCCTTTGCCCTATCACTGTATGCCCATTTGTTGCCATGGAGGTTTTTTTTTTCCCAACCATGACTCCTGGAATTCACAGATCCTGAAATTTCCTTCAAGCTTCAGGTTCAAGTATACATGAGATGACTCTGAAACTATTATGCTTTATCCTCCACTATATTTCCCATCATCCATGCTACCAAAAGCTCAAATATGTACCTAAGAATAGTGCTACAACTGAAAAAAAAAAAAGGCAGTAATGAAATTTTTTATGGCAGCAAATAGTTAGATTTTCAAGTCCTACCTAAAAGTTAGAGTTGTAGAAATAAACAGCCCCCTAAATATCCTACTGCACACAGCATCAGAGCTGGCTTCAAGGGAACAGCACGACCTATTGAGTTGCTCCCAAGGATCCCTCCAGTTATTCACGGTGGTTCTCTTGACCAAGTACTGACCAGACAATTAAATAAATCACACCCCAAGATGGCACAGTTGCATTTACTGAAAGTGATAAGAGATGTTTTCCATTCCTAATACTAGCTTTGAATTTTCCTTCTACCTGCTGTAAATGGTTCAGCTTATAAATGCAATAATTTTTTTGATGTCACTAAAACTATGTTTTACTTACAGTTACAAGCAAATGTCACTCATCTGCACACTCTACCTACTGCCTGAAAACAATATGATTTAAGGAGTATGTCAGCAGTAAGAAAAGACTCTTCCCACTGGATTAAAAATGTGCATTTTAAGAAAGAAAACACTTTTAGAAAGAAGGAGGGGGAGTCTTCTGTTTCTGTAGTTTATTTTTCTGCTTAATGAAACAAGGTTTCCAGCTTCTACAATAGCAGCTGCAAAGGCACTTCATTAATCTCCTGAGTGCACTGCCTCTCCCTGCATACCTGTAGCTGCCCTGTTTGAGCCTCCTGAAAATTATCTGTTGGCATCGCTTCAACATTCTTATGAAATAAAAAAAAGTTTAAGAAAAAGTATAAAACTATGTAAATCGTACAACTTTCAGAAAGAACAAGTTAACCAACAAGTTCATTGCCTGTACTTCTCCCATATTTTGAAGACATTCGGAAGCAGCGAACTCCAACTTGTTCCCATTGAGAATAAATCAAAAGACCGTCTGTAGAGATCTCCTCAAGTAAATGACAAACAGGGGAAGAAGTCATTACTGCAATCTCAACACAGACTGCGTCAAATGCCAGATGCTTGTTCAGGCCAAAGCCTTCAGGGATGATGAAAAAAACACACAGGAATTTTCAGAAGTGCTCAAGTATGCTAGGAAAACAAATGCATGGGAAGTAAAGGCTGCTGGTCTCCTAACATCATCTAGATGATCTGAAAATCATATGATAAGATTTGGCCCGAGGATTTAGACAAACTCAAGTTTTCCCATCTTGTTCTGGACTTGACATCGCTTGAAAATGGATGGATATACACATATTAACGCCCTCTATTTTAACAGGAAACGGCATCAGTGAGCCTCAGACCTCACCATCTTGTGTTTCTTAGTTTAAAAACTAAACACTAATTATGCAAGGGCCTTACAGGGTTCTCAGATCTGTAATGGCAAAGTTGCATAGAGAAAGTGTTAGTGACATGGCAGTACTCATAGGTCTGACTATTAATTACATTTGGTCCCTTATACTTGCACCTGCCACAATTATGATAAAGAGTAGAGTTTCAAGTAGAGTAGATAATTTTATGACATATTTCCCCCCAGAAAAATGGAAACCACCACACGTTTTATAGTGCCATATTTGTTAAAAACACAAAGATGTTTCATAGCATCCATGCCATGGTTAAGCCACAGCTCAGGATATTCCCTCACAGATGACCAAATCTAAACTATGCAAAGTTTAGTTGACTCCAAATATGGAACTTTTTAATAGTATGGAATGGAAAAGATCTTTGCTTACAATTAATTTCATATATGGGTTGAACAAAAATAAAATCATTATCCCACAAGTGAAAATTCTGGCTTGTGTTCCAGTCAAGGTTTAGAGAACGAAAGGGAAATTATATGTACGCTTGAGTCTATTCACGCAGTTACATTTTAACTCTGCAGTATAATCTCTTCTTCTTCACAATATCACAATATTTTTCCTAACTCATCTCCGATCTCGAGCTTCACTTCTGCATAAACCAGGACATACTGTTTTCCACACGTGTACAGTGCACACAGTAAAAAGAAAATCAAATGAAAATTACAGAAGTGGTCAAATGGAGGTAAAAACAGGGGCTTATTTGCTGCAGTATTTTTTCCCCAGTGGTGGAGTGACTTCCATAATGGAGTCCCTTCATTCACTAAAAAAATTGCTCTTCATTTCAATGCCCATTCTAACCATAAAGCACAGGAAAAATGCTCGGTAATACTTATTAATGCAATAAAACAATAAATGCCATTCTGCCACCAGGAGAACAAGCCAGTTAAACCCACTACTTTATTTTTTAATTCACAGGAAAAAGCAGAGTTGATTAGGTAGGAACTAGTCCCTCCCATCAGCTACCCCACCCCTCCAAAAAAAAAAAAAAGAAAAAAAGAAAGGCAAAGAAATAAAGACCTTAAAGAATGGGCAGTTGAACAGAGGAAAAAATATCCCATGCATCAGGCAAAAGTCTGTAATATTATCTAGAACGACAGCACAGCCATTGTTAGTGCTGCCAAAGCACTGCATGTTTGCTATATCACCCCAGGTCCTTGGAGAATAATAAACTAAGCAGATTAGACAGAGACTGATGTCTCTGCGCTGCTTCCACCTCCACCTAACACGGGCACTGGTCTGTGCTGTGGAGCACAGGCGGGCAGGTAAACCCAGAAAATGGGGACTCCATGTTGGCAGGGGCGGGGGGGGCCGGGGAGCTGCTGCCAACAACCAGGGCCTGTTTATTATTTAACAGTTGGTATTGCTGGAGGCCTGGCACTGCAATAGAGCAATCTCTGTTTCAGCGCGAGTAAGCCTGATTACAAGAGCGCGGGAGCCAAATCGTGTTTACCATCATCGGCGAGAACCTCAGTGCCCCCAACAGGCATGGAAATCCTTATGGCAGCGTCTGCCCACCCATCCGTCTGCAGGCTGCCTCCCTGGGGCAAAGGTAAAGTTAAGGGATGGCGATCTCTGTATGGAACAGGGAAGTAAGGTTCTGGACAGGATGATCCTCAAAACTGCAGGGTACCCCCTGTACTGGCACCGGCCAGCCCACGCCCTCCTCTCCATTTTTATGAGCCAATATGCAGCCTCGACTCACCATCTCAAGCACTTGATGTCACCCAGGGCTAAAATAAACTTCCAGCTCTGGGCAAGTTGGGGGCAGGAGGCAACAATGCTCTTGTGCACATAGTCTACCTCATGCCCCAGCAAGGACAGTGTGCCACAGAGAAAGGACTGGAACAGGTTGCCCAGGGACATTGTGGATGCCCCAACCCTGAAAGTGTTCAAAGCCAGGTTAGAGAAGGACTTGAGCAACCTGATCTAGTGGAAGGTGTCCCTGCTCATGGCAGAAGGGGTTGGGAATAAATGATCTTTAAGGTCCATTCAAACCCCTTAACATTCCGTGATTCTATGACTTCCCCAGTGCAACTCCTATGATTCATGAAAGATAGCACTGACGAATAACTTGGCATTGAAAGTTTTCTTAGCTTCTGCTGGAAGTCATTCCTGTACACAAGAAAAATCTGGAACACCTCCCTACACACACATGAATTTCAACTAATCCAATTTAAAAAAATTATTTACAGGAATGCTCACAAAGATTCACACTCTAAAACAGAATTTGTCAAGTATGGAATCTATTGAGTAAATGCAACTATCAAGCACCATGAATAAATAACACTGGGTCAACCCTCAACAACCTATGGCTATAAAAATCATAATAAAGGAAGATCAGACCATGTTCGTGATATGAAGCCTTCAGTTTTAGCTGGTTTGTTTAAATGCTATTTCATTTCAGTAGCCACAAGAAGCTAATTGTACCTGATGGCTGCTTCTCAGTCTTCACAAAAGAAGCTCAATGATCACCTTTTACTTCCTGATGAACAGGCGTTTCTCCAGTTTTGGTGAGGTTCAGTGCAAGGGTTGGCTGTTGGAAGACCTGTAGTCTACTTGAATTGCCACCACTGGTTTGTTACATGACACTGAGACCTGGTAGAAAGTAACTTTCCTCACATCCCCTTTTCAATAAAAGGGGAAAATGAAAAGCAATGCATATAAACCCCAACAACTGACTCTTTAATACTGATGAAGAGTTTAGCAGTACTGACATGGTACATGTGCTTAGAAACACAAAGTTTGATTTTATGCTGCATCACTACAACAGAGCCTGACTGCAAAGGGACAGCAAGTGCAAAAGCCTGAGGAAACTAAGGTTTAATTGTAAGTTGAGGTCATTCCCAAGTTAGGACAGCCAGGAGCATAGTCAAGGAGGATCCTTGAATCCATTCATAACAGTCACGTTGGGGAGGGCCCTGAGCATCATGAGGGATCCCATACCCAGGGAAAATTGGAGCCTGCCATAGCTTCTGGGCAGTACAGGAAAGCGTTACTCAGACAGGTGGTTAGAAGCACAAACCACCACCTGCTCCTGGATCTCCTCTCACTGTTTTCCCCAGCTGACTCTGGCCCTAACTGCTTTCAGCTGGCCAAGGCAGCTGCCCTGCACTGCTGCGAGGGAGATGGCTGCAGGCTGCTCACAGGCAGAGGGGGAAGCAGCAGCTGCACACCCCTTCCTTGCCACCTCCTGCACACAGTTCTCTGCTGGTCCCTGAGAGGGGGACCAGCCTGAGGCTTCTATTTGAATTCCCTAGTTTACTCAAAAACCCCTTGGCTGCAGAACACTCAGCCATGGGACCTATGCTATGGGTATGTTCAGCAGATTTTAGTCCCCAGAGCTGCCAATTTGGCACTAACACATAATTTGTACTAAATAACCTTTCAAGAATTCAAACACAAATAATGTAATAATAGCAATTAGAATCTTTACTGAGCATAGCTGTATCAGATACGCAGTCCAGTCATTTCACAGAAGGCAAAAAGCACTTGACAAAGGAATCTGCACCTTCACAGGCACTAGAGGTGTGCAGGTATATGTAATAATTGCATTCCTTGTGTATTAATGTTTGCATATAAGAAATGCATGCTGAGCTAGCATAACACCTCCTTCCTCAAATAATAACTAAGTTTCATACTGTGCCTGAAGTGCTCTTTATATAGTACACAGAAATGGGTTATGTAAAGATTAGAGCTGTGAGAGTTGTTCACAACATAACTAAAAATTTAGCAACCAAATCCAATTCTAGGCTAGGTTTACCCAACAAAAAAGTCAGGACAGTTTTACAGAAAGGTCTGTGAATTTTTAATGGTTTTGACACTGAAATCATATACCAATCTTATACCAACGAAGAGAAAGAAGAATAGAAGGAGAATAAGAAAAGGATAAAATGGCATTGAAAAGGACTGGAAAAGAAAAAGAAAAAAAAATTAGGAGCAGTAAGGTTTCTTCCCTTTTTCCTGTGCTACTGCCCTTCTTTCCCATGGTGAAAAGGGAAAAAACAGCCCCCAGCTTTCAGTAAGTGAATCTTGTTATACTGGAGCCATGATGCAATGTGTGGAGCTCAGGGTGTTCAAATGCTTTTGTATGCACATGCATCGTTACTAGGAGATGACTAGATTTGGTACCAGGATAATATTCCATCATTGTGTGGTGTTTTCCCATCTGATGTTGCCTTTTCCCCAGTTTAAAAAAAAGTGAAACTAATAAAAAAGAAAATTAAAAAAGATACAATAATTGTTACTGCACACTCTAATGAATTATTGTGTTCAAGGTTCCTACAAAAAAGTAATATTATACTCGGCTTATGTTTTAATTGATTTATTAATATTTTATCACAGGAATGTAATTTAAGCTCCTCATGATTTAGATCTCATAAACCTTTAGCATTTTGCAAATTCAAATTCCAATTTAAAGCCAGGGCGAGCAATTAACTTTTCTATCATCTTGTCAGGGGAGAAGGTTCGTGTTTAATTTGAGACAAAGTGACAGAAATATATATACACTGTATGCATTACCCCAATTTAATTTATGAGTCAGCACCATCCACCTTCCAAATGTAGATTTAATGGAAGGGGAGGAGGGAGTGGGGGGAAGATCCCCCGCTACTGTGGCACTTGCTGCAATATCTGCCCCAAATTCACTATTGAAATAATGTCCCTGGTTTATTGAGATGCAGGGCTAGATAGATTACAGCTCTATTTTCAACCCTTTTGTTTTAATTTCCATTCACTCATCACTTTCTCATACAAAGTATGTTCTCTCAAATGTCAACTAGCATTTCTAAGCTGGCAATGGGCAGTTGAAGCCACGGCAGGTACTCCCACTGCCTGTCCCAATTTCTCTGCTTTCTGCCCCCATCAGTCCCCCTAAAAGGCAGACAGCAGACAAAGAAAGCTCCCTGTAGGATTGACATGAGTTAATACCTGTGGGGACAAATCCTGTAGTCCTCCCTGATGCAGCCGTCACGCTGAAGTCTGTGTGGTTCTCGTTTGATTAAGGAGAAAACAGAAAAAAGATGGTGCTACTAAACTATTTTTGTTATTATTACCCACTCATAAGGACATTCTAACCTCTTTCTGTGTAATGAAGGAAACCTGCAGTCTAAATTTGCATGGGCAAAAATTTGCATGAACAAAATAAACAGTTGGTTAGCCATTTGCATGTGCTGTTTTAATAAAGGGAAGGGCTATTTTATGGCTACCTGCCAGAAATTTTTCAGGTCTTCTGTCCCCACAACACAGCTAAGCTTTACACATGTGTTAGCTCATGATCTGAAAAGGTGACTGAGAAGATGGCCCATATATTACCTATTGGTCTTTACTGTGTCCCTAAACACTTACATAAAGCAAGTATACTTCAGCTTTCTAGGGGAGGAGAGGCTTCATTAACACGTCAAAACTTTACCATTACTGTCAGCAAGTCTGACAGTCCTATCATATCTCAGGGGATTGTTTCAGAAAGGAACTAGGGGCTCAATTCCAACACTTCTATACACAACCAAGCTGAATCTCAAGAATCCCAAAATCTTGACACTGCAAACTCAAGCCCAGACAGTCCAAGATACCGGAATAATCTTGTCCCCATTTACAGAGCTGTTATACCCGTACCACATATGCAGATCCAGCTCTACATCCAAACCTACCTAGGTAAAGCATGTCAGATGGAGCCAATTCAGAAAAATTCTTCCTCCTTGTGAATTGAAAATTTTGGCCTTCATCTTCAAAACATTTGAAAACTGAAACTTCTTTGAAATAAGCAAAAAAAATCTCCACCAGTTTAAATTAAATGAAATATTTTGTTTCACTAATTTCAAGGCATTCCTCTGTAATTCTGAGGCATCTTTAGTACTATTTTATTTCCTTAGAAATAAAAAAAGAATGCTCTTGTATTGAAAAAACATGATTTCTTTAAACAACAAAACAAAAAAATAACGTTTCTGTATATATGCACACAGACCAAAAGTTTATTCAATGCTTTTCTCCAAAACTTCTTGTGCAGTCTTATATCAGCTTATGGTCAAAATCTGCATAGCACAAAACAGACTTGAGGTACAGTCATTATACAAAATCCAAGATGCAGAAGATCTGATATTCAGCCATATTTCACTCTCAATACACGCTGGACTTAAACTCAAAAATCTTGTTTCATGTCTGATTCATTTATGAAGCTTCACTCTAATTCAAAGCCTTATCGCTCTCTAAACTCAGGTAAAAAAGCTCTGCTGTCATGCATATTTTTAGACAAATTATAACAGTGCCCTGAAATTTCCTTTATTTTGTAGTGTCTGCATTGCTGATAGACACTAGCCCACACTGGCATCACTGCTGAGGTGTCCTAATACTTGTCTGAAAAATACTATTAACTGCACATCACAGGCATTTTGGAGTGCATAAGAAAACCCAAAACTTAATTACACTGGAGTACTGGTGTGATCTCACATGACATTTGAGCTACTGTTATTAAAAACAGGGAGATTGCATTTACTTAATGCTTCTTACAGTAAACCAGTCAATTTTAAACTTTCAAGGTTGTATAATCAGACAAAACAATACTGGATGGGAGGCGGGTGGAAGAGGCTGTGGAATTTACAAGTGCAAACATTTCACGCAGCAAGCAGCAAAAAATTGTTTATTCTGCTAAAACAGAATATTCCTTGAATTACTGTTGTATATGAACTAGCACAGGTAGACAGACTGCACAGCATAAAAACTCGACTAAAATAATTTGCAGAAAAGATTGATTACCTTACTGCACCCCCAACATATCTCAACACATTCTGCATTTAAATCAGCCTTTAAATTCTTAGATCTGTTCTTAATGCTGTGTAACCATTACATCTACTCAACATACTGGGAACATTGCCCCCTTTTCCATGCACTATCCACTCCTAGAGGGAGAAGAATTTTGATTTCATCACTTTTCTTTTGTTATCCAAATTTTACTTGTTTGAGCCTATGAAGTTTACCAGCAAAAAAAAAAAAAAAAAAAAAAAAAAAAAAAAAAAGGAACATTTCCACTTCCAAAACCACAACCAGGCAAAAAAATTGATTTTGCTTAAACTTACAACGTGAACCCATGACACTTAGTAACAGTAAGATTTCAGACACTGAACTCAAAAGATGCTCCTTGGAATGAGTCAAATCCAGAGACACTAACTTCCCTAGAGGTACCTTTGCACTTGCTGGGTCTCCTTTTAGAGGGAGTGGTAATGGTGGGTGTGGAGGGGTGAGGAATTAAATAACTTACCCAATCTTTCCCTTACCCTCAGAGCAGCAGAAAAACTATATTACATTATCCCTTTGCTTGGAGAAAAGTAAAACTATCCCTCTTCATTTCTCTTCCTGTGCCCTCTAATCCTACCCCTTCCTTCTCAGTTTCTGAGGCTTTGATAAGGGAATATATGTACAAAGCAAAATGCTTGCTAAGTAAAGGCTTGCCAAGCATGCCTATGTCATAGAAATCCAGAAGTCAAAAAACTTTTCCAAGGGAAGAATCTTAAATCTGGTTATGGCATGAACCTGCCTTGGGGTCACATCAGCCGGACTCTGAAGACAAGGATGTTGAATCTTACTTCTGAACGTTACAATGTGCATACTTAGATTAGGAAAAATGTTTAATTTTTATGTTTTATCATCAAAGACATCTCCCAAGGGCTCCAACAGGAGTGTCAAATCTTATAGTCTGTGTTGTCAGAGTTTTTATGCAGGAAAGTTCGCTTTTCATGCATTATTTCAGACCTTTGCAAACTACTTTGACTTGGAAAAAAAATCCTATCTTCCCCAGTTTTTGAGAATTAATGATACATAAGGTAGCATAAGAAAAATCTTTTCAAATTAAACTGACTTACATCTGATTTTAACTACAGCTCCTCCTTCCAGCAAACAATGTGCAGTCACTCCAGCTGGACAAAAGCATCACAGCTTGTAACACGCAAGGTAAAATTATCTACTGAGGAGTGCATTGCTGAAGTTGCACCCCACCTAGGACCAAGTTCCCCTGAGTTACACTCATTTGAAAAAGGGGCATGAACCTTTAGGGTGGGCAAAAATGGGCAAACAAATAATCTCCTTCTGGTCTTCTTGAAATTTGGCATGCAAAAAACGATGTTGCTACATAATCTTCCAAATCAGTGTGGTTTTGAATCAACACACTCCCCCTCCCATCAAATTACAGAAAAAAAACTCAAGAAAGACAACTCAGAGTGACACCTTAAGAGATTAAAAACAGAAGCAGCAGAATAACCCGAGAGGCAGGGCCACTCTTTGTGAAAGGGCATTCTTCAAAAAATAGCTTCTGAAGCACACCTACACAATTCATACACTACTTTACTTAACGTTCCTTTTCATGTTTGCCCAGGTTCATGTCAAGGGTACAGCAACCCAAGGTGTTTCCACAGCAAACTTTCATGTCCGCTGCAATTTTCTCTTTCAAATTCAATACAGTAAAATGAAATGAAGCAAAATGAAACAATCTTTATATACCAGTTCAGCAAGCATTCCCCAGCTCTCATTGTGCTGCATCTCTCATCAGCTCTCATTTACTCAGACAAGACAGAAAAGATTTGCAGATCCTATTACACTTTCCCACCCTATTTCCCATTCTGTGTGTAATTTTTTTCTTCAAATAATACTGATTGTGTCAACTGGAAGAAAAAAAAAAGAAAGAGAAAGAAAGAAACAGGCACTCTTTGTGTTCTCTTTGTAGCAATAAAATATGAAAAGAAGAATTCACAAGAAAACAGCTGAATTCCCAGCGCTTAGAGAACGGACCTGGATACAGACACATTCTACTTAGAGCAGCATCTCCCACTAAACTGTCAAAGTGTCAGGAAGAGTTGTGCGCACTTTTGTCAGTGAATAATGTAGAACACAGTGCACTTCCTACCAACTGAAAGTCAAAATCCTGGAAATTGCAATTTTACAGGGAGAGTAAAAAAAAAAAAAAAAGAAAAAAGAAAAAAAAAGTGTTTTGCATACCAGCAAAGTGATGAGAAAGAAGGTAAGACCAGGGTAGGCTGTTACTGCTGCTTTGACTTTATTTTTGTCCTTCAGGGAAATCAAACAGAATGTTTGAAAAGATAGAAATAGTGAAGAGTTAAAATGAGTAAGTGAATTGGTAAGAGAAATCAGAAATACTAGCTTGCTTTGTAATCCACCTAAAGATGTCTGATTTTACAAACAACTCAATTCAAGCACATTTTTTGCTTTAAGCACATGCATGCTCTCATGGTAAGCTTGAGAATAAAAGCACCCTTTGATTTGCTGCTACGTTGTCTCATATACTAAACATTTTCCAGTGTTTGCAGAAAGTGAGGCAGCTGATTCTAAAGAAAACAGTCTCTTAAGAACCTCTCTCCAACCTCAGACCAGGTCCATCAGGTATACTATGAGAAGACTGATTCCCACCAAGAGCAGCATGCGATTACATAATTAAAAACTGGAAAAGCTCAGGGAAGCTGAATTAAGGTTGCTGTCTCAACTTTAATTCTAGTATTCACAGGTTTGACTTTAAGATATATGAAATATTATTTCATTTTTTTCCCCCCATGTATTTAATTTCCTGGATTTTCAAATAGCCAAGTGAAAAAGGGAATCTGCTACACACCAACATATCAGTGCCTTGTGGCTATCAACAGTATGGCAACTTGCAGGCCCACTAGATAGATCTCTGCCTCTTGAGTTCATTAAAAAGCTGATAATGGTAGTAGGTCCTCCTTATTTTCATGGAACAGCTATTGTCAGGCTGGTGAAATACACAAGTATCGAGTAGAACAAAAATAATACGTCCTTGCCACAAAGTTGATTTCATTTCAAACCATGAAGGCACAAGAACTCTTAAAAGATGTTATCAGAATATTTTAGCATGGGCAAACCCAAACGTTTTCCTTCAGCATCAGATTTGTGAACAGCAGAAGCACCTCTCTCAAAAATTACGTTTAAAGCTACTATAACTAAAAATGGTTACAACTCAATAAAACTTAGATGAGAGTGGTTTCTGTAATGGTAACTGCAAGGCAATGAAACCTGTGTCTAATAAATGTAGATAATGTGCATGAGACAGAGCAGAAAGGAAAGCGCTAGGCAGGCTTTAAACAATCTGGAACATCAGAAACATGTAATTTTTAACTTGGACAAACACAACAGAAGCATGGGTTCAAGGAAAATTTCCACCTAACAGAAGAAATGATAACTGATTAAGCTGAACTGTTCCTACACATACAGTATATTCAGGCAGCAACGCTCACTCAGTTTAGAGGATGAAGAAGTGCCTCCATCATCACCAAAATCTTCTACACACTCCTGCTGCCCAGGGGATTAAGATGCTGATAGTAACAGCAAGTGTAAAAGGGAAGATTTTGTTCAAAGACATGGGAGAGAACTGCGAAACAGGAACAGAGGAGCAGGAGGGGTCTCTGCCACCAGGCATTTTGTCACCTGTAACAACTTCAGTCACTTCCTCCTGAGAGAAAACATACATCATCACTGAACAAACTGAGAGCATGACAAAGTTATTTCTTAATTAGATGAAAAGTTAAAGTAACTTTATTCCTCCCCGACAAATCCTACATGGCTTTCCTTGTGTACCTACCTGCATTAATCTGAGCACAGAAGGTCCTGCTTTACTACAGTTCCTGCTACCACAGCCTCTCTTTCACTGGGAGCACAAATACAAACTGACTGCTTTAGAAGGAGAAAAAAAAAAAAACACCCCACCCACTATTCACCTGGTACTGTTCATAGGAGGCACTAACCTGACCATACTCCCAAAACAGCACTGCTCCTGTAAATGTATACATTACAAACATACAGGTCTGGAATTTATAGTCAACAAACAGCAATACATTCCCACCATGGAATGTATAAACACTTGTAGAAGCAAAAATACTCAGACTGGCTGCACCACACACACTGTTTATTTATCTCCCTTGAAGAAGATCAATGGGAGAAGACATTTGAAACAAATTTTTAAACAATATGTCACTTTCTGTTAGTTTATGTCAGTGGGGCTTCTTCCAAGTACTTGTGTCACAGTAAGACAGGGACACGTTTAGATAGTTTTCTTGTTCCTTTACTCCAGTCATGGCAGCTGGGCACAAGAGAACTGAAAGGAGAAGGGCTGCTAGTCTGATCGAGTTACTGATTTAACATTTAGAGTCTTTGCAGCTCAAGAGAAAATTGCTGTGTATTTGTAACCTGAATGCAGGTCAGTAAATTTAAAAGGTCAGGCTGAACATTTAAAATCTTTTTGTTATTAATTCTCCACCAGCTCCCAGTTGTGTGAATGCCAACGAGCAGACTCAGCTCCTACTGGGCTAAGTAGCAGTTAGCCTGCACCTCTGAAGACCAGGTCCTCAAGAAAATGCAGGAGCAGTTTTGAAGCAACAACTTTCTACCATACAAGCAAATGCATTCTCTGTTCACACTTAAGGCACAGGAGGCACAGTTTCTTTACTAGGGACTCCTTATTTGTTGCTAACCCATTAGCTTAATGTTAATGCAACTGAGTTTTCTCCATCCACTTATTTCACTCTTTAGGAACACACAAACTGTTTTGGTGCCATCTTGCACTAATTTACACGATATCACAAGATTTGTTGATGCTTCTTAATAACACAAATAACTCCCCATAGTACACAGCACTTTTATAACTCCTTTAGTCCAGAGATATCAAAGCACTTTGCAAACAATATGTTTGTCTCATAAACCACCTCTACTGCATTAGGTCCATGTTATTAACCATACTTTACTACCATCAAGAAAAACTAAAATAGAGCAAGGTAATGCAATTCAGCAGGGTTACAAAGAAAACAGTAGGAATGGGAGCCAAATGTGAGTTTGTGCCTTTCTAGCTCCCCAGTTCATCACAAGGCCAGCCATCTGAGATGGTGAAATTCAACAGAAGTTACGATAATGTCTCAGGTAGATTTATATTTCTAAGATGCAAATACTATGATTTGAGGTTTATGCTTTTGGCCTTTCAAGGGTCTTCTGCCTCTACAACAGCTTTTAAATACTATGGGGAAATACAGATGGGAACATGAAAGCTTTTGAGTTTTCTTTCCATAGGATTTGACTTGCATTTGAAAGGATGTGGATGATAACAAGGAACATACCTAAAGCATCGCAATAAATTTCAAACTGATTCCCTTCCGATATAACAAGTCCAGCCTCCAAAAAACAGAGAAATGATCAAGAACGTGTGTGACTGCCACTTTCTGCTACTACAGCAATCTGAGTAAGCATCTGCTTCCTGCAGGGCTGCTCAATGCCAAGGGATTGCATGAAAAAGTCAGTTTTCCCCTATTTTGGTAGATCATACACACTCTCCTATTGTGCCTCATCAAAATGCTGATGAGGGAGGAGTGGAGTGCACTGAAAGAACAAACAGGCACTGGAACCACTGACAATAAACGAAAATAAAACAATAAACCTATGGAAATACCCTGGCTGAGGAACAGACAACTTCAAGTCAAAATCAGATCTGAGGCAAACAGACCAAGTTCTTCTGGAGCAGCACTTAAAGGTAGCCACAACCTGATCCATCATCAGTTTATTAGAAACTGCACATCAGCTTCAGAGGATTCTTCTCAGACAGGAAAGCATTCAGATCTCAGGACCCTGATGTCTGGTGTATCCCACTCTCACTTAAGGTTATTTGTGCCCCATACTCCCCTCCTCCAGACCTAAGGCTCTAGACTTGACACCAGACCATTGGTTTGTCTAGATTTCTAACACCAGAAGGAATTTGTAAGAATAGATGAGGGTTTTTTGACCACATATCTGGTAGTAAACTTGTTTCAAGGATCAGTGTCTTGTGGAGTAGTCACATAGCCAAGAAGGTAATACTATCCATTTTCAGGCTCTGGTTTAAGCCATATATTACTGATGCTTTGCTTTACTTTCTACCTTAAATATACTTGGAAATTTGTCATGAATCCCCATAAGTAAGTACCCTCATTGATTAATTTTTCAAAGAAAATTTCTCTTGCACTGTTGGTGCACTAACCTTCTAGTACTGACGGCCTTATACAGAAGTAGTCTTTTGTTTTAATGACTTTAAAAATCTCTTAAGATGCTTTACCCAACACTTTTATGAGCAAGTAGCTTTCTGCTCTGGGAATGTCATCTCCATTACTAACTGAAAAAAGTGATGCTTATGTATCCCACACCAATACTGAAACATAATCAAATAAGGAATACTGGTTACATATTAGACACAGAGCATATAAGAGAGACAGAGTGAAGCTTCAGTAATTGTCAGGAGAACAGAACTTACTGAAAACAGATCTTGTTTCACAGGAAGACAAAATTCTTGTTTATAATTTAGCACTAAAGAGGAAGAAGAAATGCACCTAACATACGTTCCACTGACAAGGCAACCTACATTCCTACAGCTTTTAAAGGTATTACACTGAAAGAAATATATTTTGTATGCTCATACAATGCCCTCAACCATAAAAACATATGAACAACAATCATACAGGTTACATTATCAGTAGCCTACTTACCAGGGCTTAAAAGGTGACTGCTACATTGACCAAACTCTCTTAATTTGTGATTTTTTCTAGTTATGCACCTCAACATATTAAGTGGGTGCACCTCGTACCCTATCCATTAAAGGACTACTCTGCAATACATTTTCCCAAATCAGTGCACTCAAACTCCTACAGAAATTATCCAACAGCATGAGCTGACTTGGAAAAAAAGTCTGCCTTGCTGTGAAAGAAGAATTACCCCACCAGAGCTATCCCCCTCACGGCTTTTTTTTTTTTTTTTTTTTTTTTACTATTTACTTCTAATGGAAGCAAAAACCCCTATCATCTCACCTACTCCTCTTTTAATAAGGAATGACTGCCGTGACTACCCCCATCTAGAACCACCATTCACTGCCAGCACCTCTGCTCTCCTCGTGTGCTTAGAGAATAACTGATTAGCACTTTGCATAATTAACCTGATTAGCACTGTGCATAATCAAACTGATTAGCACTTTGCATAATTAAAAAGAAATAATAATAATAACAATAATAAGCAGTAGGTAATAGCAAAAGCTGCTAGTCCCAATGCCTGTTCGTTAGCTCTAGGATTAGTTTAGTGTGGCATATTTTATTTCTTAAAACTATTTCTTTAAAGCTGCACAAGGTCCTGAGAAACACAACTTCTAATTTACTATCAAGATCAATAGCGAAAAAATTAGTTGTTCCACTATTACAACTTAGGATTTCTTGTGCCTCCCACTGCTGCAGCAGAAGACATGTAACAGGATGGATGCCTGATCAGATGGACCAGTGGTCTGATTCCCACCTCTGTCTACAGTATTGCTTTTGGATTCATTATCACAGAAGTCTCACATCTTTTAATGCATATATATGCTTGCAATGTACTTCCAGGGTAGGAAAGCCGTAGTATAACAATTGTTATTGTTGAGACAAGTAGGGTAGTGAGATGTGTATCCTCAAAAATATGTAGGCGCTGAATTCTCTCCTGCCCTGAACAATTACTCCAGACCACAGGAAGCATGGAAAGGAATACAGAACTAATCAAATCCTTGCCCCTAAGCCTGCATCGTTCTTCCCCCATTTGTACATCACTTGCCTGTATGTATTTTTTGCAACTTGTTGAAGAATATGAGAGACAGAAGGTACTTTATTTGTTAGCCTGTCCCATTTCCACAGTAAATCTCCTAATTAGTGTTTCAGGTTTAACAACCACCTCCCAAAACCTGAAGAATGTGCATAGCTACACCTAGCTAGATTGAAAACTGTGTCAACATCCATGTTAAATGCCTGCATCACTAGTAACTCAGTTCTTCTGGACATTCAATCCCAGAAAGCCTAGAAGACTTTTGCCCCAAGTGAGTCAGTAAACCACTAACATTTTCTGTTCACTAATGTGGCCTCATTCCTCCTAGCCATCACTGTATTTCATCTTTCCCCTCACTTCAACCTCACCTCTCTCTAGAATCCATATATTATAGCTCAGATTTTCCTTGCATTCCTCAGTCTTCACCTTACATATTCTATTATACCTTCAAAAGTACCTGAAATATTCACTGCTAACCCTCCATTACCTCCTTCAATGATCCTGTCTACATTTCCCTTTGGGTAGCAGACACATGTTATGGCTTCTTTGCTGAGTGCTCAGTCAGTTGTTGGGACACTGGGCAACTGGGAGGTCAGCTTGTTCTGAGTCATAAGTCTGACTGCCCTTTAGCTGACCAGAAGGGAATTGCAGTGTCTAGACTGCACACAGCCCAGATGCAGCACACTGCGTGGACCTGTCCTAGAACCGTAGCAAAAACTCCCACTGTGCTAGTTTCCCTTGTGAATTCTCTCTCATAAAATGAGGCAATGAGAAACTGAAGAGAAGAAGGGGAATAAAAGATAACTTCACCATAATTAGCTGGAAATGAAGTACCCATGCACAGAGGTCTCTCAATCACCCCAAGCTAAAGAACCCACATGAACAACAAAGGGTGCAGAACTAGTCACTCATTTCACAAGTTGTTTAGTTTCAGAAGAAAAGTGTTGCTGTAGAGATTTTTCAAGTCCAAATGTTCCTGGTGAAGGTAGTTCCAGTAATTCTGGGAAGGAAGCCAATCCCTTGGCTTTATATGTAAATATTTAAACAACATTATTTTTATATACATATATTTTATACACACACATATATATGTGTCTTCAGACTTCCAGACTTGCAAAAATGCAACAGAAAAAATATGCAAGTCGACCTACAGCTATTGTCTCATCTGCCTGAACCATGATAACTGACCATCAGAAACACAATACAGCAATGACTTCAAAATAACTGAGCCATGTCATCTTTGTATTCTAGTCCACCCAAACAGAAGTGCTGAAAGCAGGACGAGAAATTCTATGGTAGAGAGATAAAAGTCTAAAATTTTTTTCTCCTTCGAAGTGGCAAGAAAATAAGGGTTTTATCTACTTTAAATCTTTCAGAGCCTAGATGGATACTAGTGCTCCATCCACTGGAGGTGTGGAATCTCCAGCTTTGGATGACACAAAGCTTCACGTTCCTAGCATCTTAGTGCTGTGACACCTGACAGTAAAGCTGTGACTTCATGTTTAGAAAGGTCACTGCTGCTTCAGACTTAAATCAGGTCCATACCTCAAAAGGGATAACTTGGCAAAAAATGCAAGTGAAAGAATGGAAAAATATCTGTTACTGAGATTCGGTGGATAAATAAAATGGGGGGAAAAAGAAAGCTTTGAAATTGTTGAGAGGATGTTTGATTAAATGGAGGAAGATGATTTAGTGAGAAAAAGGTATCCAGTCAGAGCACATGATGAATAAATCAATCCATGAAAATAAAATTTACCACATGGATTCCACCTCTGTCTACTCAGTAAGCAAAAAACATAGCCTAGTGCAAGGTACATGTATGTAAATTCATAGCTATATGATTTAAAGAAACAAAAGACTTATGAATACAATACTTATATATCTGTATGTATAGAACAGCCAGTGTGAGTTTTAAGAAAAGAACACAGAAGTGTATAGACATAAAAAACCATGCAGAAAATAGGACCAAGAGTAGGGCAAGTCTTTTAGAAAATATCTTAATGGCTTTATAAAAAGCCTTCATCCAAAGTTTGAGGGGCTTTTGCAATCTTACATTTTTCTATTGCAAAATACACCTGCTTTCTTCTCTTTTTTTCCCCTAAACTAAATATTTCTTCCATCTAATGACTCTCTTTATTAGACAGCATCTAATTTGCATACATTTACATACAATTTAACTGCTAGCTTGTGAGAACAAAGAAATGGCTCTGTATTGCACTGAAGGACAATACTCAGAAAAGGAAGGTATAAAAACCAGCTAGCTCGGTGGCTGTATATTCTCTTTGTTTCAGAAATACTAGGAGTTTTAAACACACTACTTAAAGGGTGAAAAAGATTATTTCATCAAACAATGAAAAAAGATACAGTGCAGCTTCCTTTTAACGCATTCTCTCTCTGGCCTGGTTAATGGGATTTAAGGGTCCAATATTTCTTTGCTTTCTTCTGTTTCCTTTATTAGAACTGATGGATTTAATTCTGTCACATATTTTACTTCATATTTTATTCCTATAACAATCTATGCTGAAGTTCAGCTCCTATGCTAATTCAATGCTATCTTCCTTTCCTTGCAGTCAGCCTGGAATACAACTGAACGATCTCTGATGGGCATGAAGTACTCTGCCCTCAATGCCCAGTGCTAATGGATTTTAGAGAGAGTCTGCCAGAATTTTACCTTGTGGCAACAAGTCTAGAGGTAATGAAAACTTACCATGTAGCTGACTGGGAATCAACAGGAAGGGAAGCAGGGCTGAGCTCTACTTGTGAGAACAGGGAGGGACTGTGGTCAGAGTAAATGCAGGATGTAAAGGATGCGTCAAGCCCTCCAGTTCCCTGAGGAGAGGGGGGGGAAAAAGAGGATAAAATTATCTTTAAGATCTTGCATGAAGGAAAAAACCTTTAGTAACAGTTGCCAGGAACTCCAATACAGGCCCTATCAAAAGCATGATACAATCAGCAAAGGGTTTTTCTCCAAAGGCTTTGCAGTTGAAGCACCAATTGCTCAGGACATCTACAAATCTAATCCATGTAGACTTGACATAATCTTGCAGGAAAAAAAAGCATTTCAGGCTGCATGCTGCAAATCCCCACGTCCCCTCAAATGTGCAAAACCCAAGGATACAGACTAATCTGCCATTTGTCACTGCCTGCACAGCAGAGCCACTAGCTTCACTTCTGAACTCTCCCCTTCCCAACATCAGACTCAATGACCTGTCTGCAGTGAGGCAGGGACAGTAAAGTATCAGCATTCAGTGACACACGGATGGGTTAAAGAAAACCCAGTCACTCTGGCAGCATGTTCTGAGAGCCTGTCCTACAGAAACATATCAAGTGAAAACTTTTCTGGTATCAGCAGACCTACTGCAATGGAATGGAATAGGGCTATTCATGGTAAAAAGCATTAGGTCAAGTCAGTGTGCATACAAAGCAGGTGCAAAATTCAGGACCCAGCAGTCATCTGCTCTGCTCAGTTAGCCCCAGCCAGCCACGTGGTATGCAGCACACTGGCTTTATGTGATCAGCAGAAGGCCAAGTGTTAATTCAACAGATATACTCACACCAGCATGTGTGGCACAGTAACATGGTGACTGATGATAACGGATCCACATCACAAGCTGTACACACAAGAAACTTGGGTTGATACTGCCCTGATGTGACTCACCAGCACTCAAAACGTTATGGATTATTTTCAGATGAAAATTTTAATTTAAAGCTGGCTGAAATGTTAATGAAGCTTTACTCTTTTTCAAAGGGGAAAATTCCCTACCGGTTACAAAAATTTTTTTTCCCTGTCTGATCTACTTCTAATGACATATAGCAAACAAACCTCATAAAAGAAATTAATCAAGCCTTCATATTATTTTCCCTTTTCCCTTTTCAAGGGTGGAAAGGTTGAGGTGTGTGATCTTCAGCGTTTCTGATGCGTACCAAAATGCATGTCTTAAAAAACTAAGGAGGAAGGAAATTCCAAAGCCACAGTTCCTCTGATTATCATATCCTATGCTCACAGACATATCTTGCTGAAACCACTAAGTTATTCTTTCCAAAACCTTACGAGCACAACTGCACTAAGATGTAAGCTGATTTTAATTGTAGCTGCCAAAATTCCACCCCTCCCTCACCTCCTTTCTCTCCTTGACACATGTCCCCACGTCTATCCTTGATCTAGGACTGGATAAATGTCTGGTTTAGGGAGCTTTCAGACGAATGAAAGTTTCTTTCCCATGTGTTTTCAGCCACATCAAGCCCCTGCTTCAGCTCAGCATCCAGGCAGAAAACTTGGAGGTTACAGCAGAACTGTTCAAGTGGAGGAACAGCAATAGAGCAGCATCAACATTGATCAGTTTAAGCTGCTGTGGGCCCACATCTTGGGATGTCTAGGGCTGCTTTGGTATGACACAGAAGAAAGGCTCTTATCACACAGCTGGAAGCCAAACCAATCAAAGCTTTATAGGTAAAAAAAGCCCCACTCCACATGCTAACTTAAAATAAACTGGCAGGCTATACGGATCATACAGAACAGATGCAGTCTGCTTCTGATGAAAAATAGCTTGAGATAATGGTGCAGTGCTACAATCTGCACCAGGGGCATTTTCCAAGTAGCAGGTTGAATTAGCCTCAAGTGACTTGCACTACAGTAACACTTCCCTGAGGCAATAAGGCAAGGTCCCACATTCAATAGGAAAGAATTGAACTTTCTTGCCAAAGGCAAATGATAAATCATGTGGTTAAGAACCACTGTTACCAGAGCATCAGAAAGTTCCTGAACAATCTTTCAAGGACTTCAGAAAATACTTCTGGAAATAAAGAGCAGGAAATTTCTTTTACATCTCTAGAGTTACCATACTGTGCATGTCTTTTGCTACTTTCCAGAGCACAAGCATCAATTCCATCCTGATTAGAAAGTAACCTTTACCACCATCAGTATTTTTAAAGTCACTGGTAAGGTTTGGAGACCTCTCCTCATTTCTTGTTATAGTCTGGCTTACGTAAAAATCGTAGGGAATACTGGGTAAATCTGGGCCCTTCCTTGGCTACAAACTGGTCACCAAGGAAGGCCTAGACCAAACTACCACATTCTCCACCCCTTATTCCATACTAAGGTTTGGAGTCACTCTGCCCAAATAGCTGCGCAGGAGGTTGTGGGATGTGTATCTGGATTTCAGCTGAATACAGAAGACACTGCAGTTCAAGTCTCTTCCTTTAGCTTCTGTGCTCCAGGAATAAGAAAAATTAGAACATTTTAAACCCTACAAGAGAGGTCCTTTGGCGTAAAGGAATCATCCAACACCACTATCAACAATAGTTCAGGAGAAGTTGCTAAGAGCTTCACTAGCCAGTTAGCACCCACAGGGGATTTACCATCTTCAGAAATTACAGTAACTGAGAAAACAAAAAGAATCAGTGCAGACATCTGATCTTAATCCATTTTCATCAGCTCAACAACCAATACCTGCCTTTTCAGTACTGCAGTTAGAATTTGTATTGCCAAGTTACAACTAGGCCTCCAGGGCAGGACTCCAGACCAGGCATAAGAATTGGTGACTTTTTCTGTTCAACAATAACAAACTGTTCTTTCACATGTAGCACTATATACCAGCATATGTGAGTCTGCAGCAATAGCATCTACACAATACTTGTCTTCATTCCAGTCTTCTACACACTCTCAAGATGGCTGCAGTTATTCTATCAGTCACGAGCAGCTGCACAGGTTGTTACACAAACTTAGACATGTTCAAGTTATGTGACGCCTATACAATAGGCTTGGCTGGTTTCCCCAAAAGGAGACTCCCATTTTCCTTCAACTGCCTTTAAGATACAGCAGCTACCAGTACAACGCACTTGTGCATTAAATTATTCTTGCTGTGGTTTCTCACTGAATACATGTCTCCATAAAATAACTGTTCATTGGAACAGTTAAGTATCTACATGCTTAACATGTAGATACTTAAGTATCTACATGCTAACATACATATATACAGACATGTAAAGTATTCTGGCAAATATCTGTTTCATTTAATTAATTTTACTCTTTCTACAATACAGCAGATGCCCACATCAATTCTGACTGTCTTTAAAATAATGACAGGAATCTAGAAAATTTAAATTATGCCAATATTTGAATACTTTCTATTCAAGTGCTCTTCATCACCTTAAAAGTGTATTACCACAACACAAGCCTCAAATTTTATCTTCTCTTTAACAATTCTTCTTGGAGCTTAAAGTAGGCTAAGCAAATTGTTCATCAGATTTTCCCTTTCCTTTCTTTTGTTGTTATATACTCCATTGAAGCTGAGAGATGAAAATGTAGAAGTTGGTTTAAGCAGAAGAATAATTCAGTGGAAAGGCACTCCTATTGCGCCTAATTAAATTCTGGCATTTATCAAGTTCCACTTTTTGTACATAGCAGTGGGATTATCGAAAGGAACAAGCGTGTGATTCTCTTTCCACTCAAATCGTGGCAAAGAATTCCAAGTTGAATGCATCAGCAGCACACTGAGACCAGCTTCAAGCACTTTTGAAAATCCTCCCCCTTCCCAACCTGCCCAGAAAGTGGGCATAAGTAAATAAACTTCCATCACCTTGTGTCGTGGAAGCAACATCCAGAAGCTACAGTTTGTGTAGTTCTGTCAAGTTAAAGATGCTGAGAATTCCCTTTTAAATACAAACAATATTTCTGAAGTTAGTAAATTCTTGCAAACATTCACTTTGATTTGATAAGTTATATTTAATACAATTTGCCTCAGCTGCATTTTAAACCATGACAGCTAAAGCACGAGTGGGTCATTTTTACATAGGAACGTGAAATCTCTGCAGTTGTGTACACAGCCCAGATTATGCATGCAGGTCCACACTCCCTGAGATAACAAAATTACCCGGCTTGCACTCCAAGCCAGTCAGAAACTGTGTAGTCGCAGATAGCAAAGTCAAGCCCGAGCCAATCAGTCCTGCTAAGCAGCTGCTATCTCTGTTGCTTATTAGTTCACCAGTATAGTAGCCACAACCAAAGGCTTCAGATGGGCTTACAGTATGCACAGAACAAAACTGTCCCTGCACTCAAAATACCACAGAAACGCAACCGTGAATGAACACTAACAAAGGGTGGAGGTAGGAGAGAAATCTATTTTAACTTTTCTCAAAACATTATTTTTTCAACACTGAAGAGAAAAATCCTTACTCTTGAATCCTGTATAATAGCAGAACCATGCTGTTTGCTGGCAGAATGCTAAGTTTCATTTTCAGCAGAAAAAAAAGTGTGTAATAATTTTTCCTGATTTAGATGGGGTTTAGGTCAACCTTACCTACATACAAATGAATGTTTTGTTCAAATTACAGGGTAATTTTAATTAGGACACCCTGTTAGACATCCTGTTGTTGTATTTAATGGACTTTCTCAATTATGAGAAGAAACACCTCCCCACCCGCCTGCGACTTGAAGTAAAAATTATGCTGAATAAATATACAAAGACAAAAATTATTATTCGACATCAGACCTTTTTATTTCTGCTAATCTTTATTTGGCAACTGCTGCATCAAAAGGGCAGAGTTCAGAATCCCACACCTATTAAACACCTGTTTAAAAACCACTTGAAGCACTGGAACCAGCCAAATATGTCCCAATTAAGCAGAAATGTTGGCACTGCAGTCCCCGGTAAGGAACACCCATTGCCATTTGCTCTCATTAGGTTAAACGGGTTTCTTGGGACATAACTGAATTCCTGATTAGGTGCACTATAAATGGATGGAGAACACCAGAACAATAAATTTTAATTCAGTGTAGCCTTCTGTCCAGTTGTCAAGCATGGAACTTTGGGAAAAGGGAAAAACTGAACCTTTGGGGAGTGGACAAGAGTTATGTGTACCACATGAGACAACTCATGCTTCTTTCAAGAAATTGCCTGGTTGATATAACAGAAAGAACTGGGTTGAGATTTCTTCTTGAAAACACTTCAAGATTTAGAGTTGATTACATTTTTCTCAGCACCTCCTCCTCTGTACTTTGTATTGGTTTGATTCTCTTACATAGTTTTATTTCTTAGTTATAATACAGTATCTTTATGAATTCACTTTAGTGTTAAATTGTTCACCAGTTTCTTCGTTTTATACGTTTATGATTCAGTGCTGGAATGCAAAGTCCAGACAATAAAAGTTTTGTTCACAGATCAGACACAGTACTGCAAGTTTTCCAAATATTTTTATCAACTTATTCAAAAGCTTTTCTAGAGAGACCAACTGCATGGCAAACAGAAGAATCTTGTCTATCATTCATTTAACCTCTTGACCCCTGTCAAGGATGCGGACATGCTTGCCAATAAGTAACAAGTCAAGTGGTCTTTTTCCAAATACTCAACAATACATTACAGGGTGGTGCCACTAGAAAGCCACTAGACAGAATCAGAGCAGAGTGGTAGTGATTAAAAAGTATATTTGAGATGGTTCTAATATCCATGCTCAATCCCCTATAATCCCACTTCATTATCAATTTATTAACTTCCTTTGTTGTCCTTTCTGTCACCCTTCTGTGCTAGTCACTAATACATCTTAGTTTGGAAAGTGCTCTACTCCATGTGCACAAAAAGCTAGCATACTTCACATAAAATTGATCAGTTAACTGTATACAAGTAAGAGATGTACAGAGTCTCCAAACTGATATCTTCAAATCGAATGGATAAAAAGGATGGTTCAGCACTATAAACACTGCTTAATTCACAACTCAGAGTCAGGATGTTAGCAAACTGAAAAGAACAGCCATATATTTTTCTCTTCACTTATGCCAGATAGACTTCTTAAGAACATAAATCCTCTTGGTTTTCTACTACCTCTTGTACTTAGTGTAGATTCACAATTATTTAATGCCTATATTTCTAAAGTAAACTTTAGTTCATGAAAAAAAGCCCTTTAGAAACAAAATATGTCAGCTAGCAGTTGCTGCTGACCTGATACTATATTTATTTTCAAAACAACCATAAGAGTGGCAGATGCTTTCTTGTTCTGGCTGGCTACAAATGGCACCAAGAAATCCTAATATAGACACCTGCATACTTACTCTTTGCTTGTTTCCTCCCCACACACACACTCAAGTATTTTTGCATACAAACAACACTTTCTGATTTTCTATTGCTATTTATTTAGATATTCATGGGTGCTATATTCATTGGGGTTTCAAGAACAGTTTCCCTTCCATAATCCTACTGATCTCAAAGATGCTTGGTACTCAAAACATGTGAAAAAGATAAAATATTCCATATTTACTCTCCATTATTTAAATCACAGATTTAAGCATTGCTGCTTATAGTGAAAATGCTTTAAAATCATATACCATACAAGGTTTGTATGGCCAATTTTAATTTAAGCCCTAGTAACCTCCTCTCTTACAACTTGTTGCTGGCATTTTGTTCATTAGATGATATCTGTAGCTGCAGCACTTCCAGACTACAAAGAGTTGCAAAAGCTATCATTACAAAGGGATGTTTTTATTGGTAGACATTTTGAGACTAACCAAAAAGGAGCAGGAAAGCAGGAGCCTGAGTGGAAAGAAAACAAAATAAGCCCACAAACAAACAAAACACTACAAATCACAACAGGACAAGAGAAAAATCAAGCGATGACATCACCTCGCTGGATTAGTAAAAACAATTCTGCCTTGATTGGAATTTCACTTTTTTTTTTCCTTTGTAGTTCCATTAAACAACTATTAAAATGTTTAGCTGCATCACTTTCACAGATACAAGTAATACAAGGTAGTTTATCAGGGTATCTAAGTATATTTAATGCAATTTAAAGATAAACCCAGTAGTATTCTGTACTGTAAAAACAAAGAAATAAAGGGAAGCATCTCCTTTGTACTGAAAAAAAAGGCAAAACCAACTAACTCTGTAAGTTTCAACTGACATTTTCCTTCCACTGAATCAAAAGTATATTTTGAACCCTAGAGAAGTTGCCGTCAGTAACACCCTTCAGATGCCTGAGCTCAACAAAATGCAGAGAGCTACGAATTAGCATGTGAGTTGGAGAAGCAATGGAATATTCAATGGTAGGGGAGACTTTTCCTACACCCCAAATATCTACAGACAAATCTTTTTATATGCGATATAAATGCAGGATACAGGTTTAAAGGAGAGAAAGAAAAACAGCTTCAGAATCACCTGGAACACTTTGTGCAACTGACTTTTAATTGCCTACAACAGCAATCTTTAAAGCTCTTGCAGGAGGCAATTAAATCCCCATACATCAGCTGAGGACAAGACCCTCTGGACCCTAGAAATATGTGGTAATACCCAACAAATGAGGGGAAAGAGAAAAAAAAAATAAAGAGAGAGAGAAGCCAACCCAAATATTTAAAGCCAAAAGAAAAAGTTAATCATAATTACTCTCATGTCAGTAAATACCCTCCTCCTCACTGTCAGGACTCCACAGTGGAGTGCGTCTTTCAAGACAAAGTCAAAAACTGTGGTCCATAAAATAAAAACTCAGGTAAGCAAAAGAGAAGAGTAAGAAGTGAGGTGTGGGGCTAATACTAAAGACAAAGGTGGCTGGAATTAAGAATCCAGATCCATCCTTTATCTCTGGAGTAGGGAGGGACAAAATAAAATGGAGGCACATACACTTTATTCACAAAGTAAGGTGAAGTCAGTGGAGGGATATATTAAAAAATTAATGTTGCAATATACCATCTTGTAATACTACATGGAAAACCACACCACTGTGTGTTGTTAATGTATTTGGCCAAGTGCACTCCTGTATTTAATTTGAACTTTGATTACAATAAATCACACAATACAGAAAGGCAACAAAGTGACTCACAGTCCATTCTGAAATCTTACCATATTAAAACTTTGACTGTAGTAGGAAAACAGTAACCAAAATCTATGTACACTACACCAGAGGAAGGGAGCAGAAGTATTGAACAGAACATCCCAGGACTCCGTGGTCATTTGTTAGACATGAACAGTAACTTGCCATGCCAGCAGCTGGACTGTTAGAGCAGTAGATAAATTTGGTGCTCCCTGTCTCACATACAGCAAACCATGGGCTGCCCAATTTTCTAAGGAGGGCACAGATGCTCTGCACACCTGAGCACTATTAACTCTTGCTGCTTATGAAGAAGAGAGTCAGTATTGGCAGTGCACTGGCTTGAAGCGGGGGGAGGCAGTTGGAGGGGAAGCATAAACCTGTTTCTGCTCACTACCAACAACGTTATTACAGGCACCAGTAATGAGGTGGCTAGGCTAGAAGGGGAAAAGGATATAGGAGCTGGAGTGCTTTATCAGCTCCAAGACCAATGCTGGTTTTGGCACTATTTTCACTCTAGCGAGTTACAAACAACAAAAAAAACCCAACCAAGCAGGTGCTAGCAATCTGAGAGACCACATGCCAGCTACAGCTGCTTCAAACTGATTCAATTACATCTGCCTGAATAGTCCCAGGACATTGAATCCACTAAAGGGAACCACAGGTCGAATGGAGACCCAGTACTTCGGGATCTTAATGCTCCGTTAAATTGAAGTGGAAGCCCTCCCAGCTGAAATGGGAGGAGGATATTCAGATATGGTCTGAAGCATATGATCACACTCAGCCTAGGATAAGATGGAAGACAACATATGCATGACACTGGGATACACAGTAAAAGCCCATTGGAAATAATGCCTCAAAATTTTCTTGAAGCAGTCCAACAGCATTGCCTTGTTTCCCAAAACACTGGGTGCAGTACATTTGCTTGAACATGCTCTTGGGATCGGGACTTCACTCCAAACCTTGTTTGTACAAAAAGGGGCCAAGCAGCTGGGAAATTCTGGAGTGTAGTGTGTCCTCATTAGCTTCCATCTGCCATCAGAACTCAGCTCATGGCAAGTTTGGCTAAGTCCTGGTGTTCTCAGGTCCAAATCTGGGTCAGTTTTAATTACACTATACAGAATTCAGTGTGCAGTTTTTAAATCCTTATTATACAGCGCAGAAGAACGGGCAGCTCTCCAACTAATCAATTTTTTAAAAGTACATATATAAAAATTTTAAACCAGGCTAGACAGACAGTGGGTGGAAGAGAAAAAAAATGTATAAGCGAGTACAGGGGTTAGTTAAGAGAACTGTTAGCAAAAGTGGGTCACCAGCAAGTTCTGCTTTAAAACTTCAAAGGAATGGGAAAAAGGAAAAAACTCTTCATTTTTTAAGACACTGAAACTGATGTGCAAGATGTATACAATTCATACTGCTTTTAGAATCAGCATGGGTTACACACAATAATACTGCAGCCAGATTTGTCTGAAGGGAAAGACAGATTGTCTGATGGCTACAGAACCCTACCAGGCACTGGCTGACCTATTCCCATACCTTTTAACTGTGTTATTGCCAGGCTTGGGAAAGTCATTTTCCCAAAGGGAAAAGCCTTTAGCCCACAAGTATAGAAAAGGTGTGGTGATTAGAAGTACAGTTCACTGGGATTTTCAAAGGTGATAGGAAACTGCAGGAAGTTAGTCTAAATCCTTAACCAATTAATGTGTTTTGGACTACTGCAACTGCTATTTATTTCCTCTTTTTCTATGCCATCAAATAGCCATCAGCCAGGTCAGGACTTGAAAAGAGTTTTGCATGCCAGGTTGCTGGCAAACAAAATGATAGGAGGCACAGAGAGTGGCATGTTTTTCACTGAACAGACACTTGGGATGGGACAGCACGCCAAATCTTATCTATGAAAATTGGGCTAAAATCTACTCTCAAAGTCAACAGCCAGAATCTGCCCTGTTTAGAATCTTTGTCAGATGCAAGGGAGCAAGTGGAAGTCTTCAGTGACAGCTACTGACATAAAGGTAGCTCAGAAACGAAGAAGGATGATCAAGGAGCAGAGTAAATAGCAAGGAAATGATAGATGCTTGTTAGACAAGCATAATATTCTGCCATCTCCTACACAAAAGCTACACCTTCTTCTGCACTGTTTCCAAGTTTGCTTTAACCATTTCCATGAACAACACCTGTTAAAACAAGATTTCCCTTCATGCACCTTGTTAGTATTATCATAGCTTTCATTTCAGAACTATAACACAGCAGCAACACGACACAATCCTGCACTCTCCCTTGTACTTCTTCACTTGGTGGCTAATCAATATACCTCCAGCTTCTAGATTAATCCAGTACATTCTGACGCAGGATGAAATACTCTACTCTTTCAGGATCAACAAAAGCTACAGGGCTGGAGCAACCAGCGAACTCTTTTCATTTGAAAGGAAGCTTTTTCTTTAAGGTAAGGCCCCTCTCTCAGACACCACCCTTCATATATGAAAATCCGCACATTCAACATATTACACAACAATCCAAGCAGAAATTAAAAACAAAACAAAAAACTTACTACAAAAGCATCACAGTCTTAGGTACCACCAGCTTCTCCATCACAGTACCAGTTCTCAAACAGAGGAGGGCTTTTTGCCCATACCACCTGACTGGTCTCAAGCTCTATCCCCACCTGGGTCCACTTGTATTAATTAGGACAATTAGCCTCACTGTCTCCAAATAATTGTCAATTTAGTTGAGCTTGGATAAAAAAAAAAAAAGGCAAGCTGAGGCCACAAGCAGACTGGGCAAGGTAATCTTCAATGACTGAGGAAGAAAATTACCGTGTGCTAATCTGTTTTCTGAGGGTCTCCTTTCTTAGCATAACTTTTTGATATGAAGTTTCAATGCAGATCAGTAACAGAACAAAAAGGTGCAGAAGAACAATAACACAGCAAACACTAGTAAATTTAGATCAGATATTATCATTGTAATGGAAAGATTACATTCCTGTAACAGAAATTTCAGTGCTCAGATGCTGACTATTCTCTCTTTTAAAGCACTGTTACTGCTGTTAGGCATGTTTGACGGACTGTTTGAACACATGACCCACTAGTGACTAGGAAGAACAGCCAAGCTGCAAATTATACACAAAGAAGAGTGGAGTAACAATGCTAGCTAGTGCTGCATGTCCTCTGAAACAAGGAAGCTCAATGATGAAACAGGGTGGCTACTTGAGAAGTCCAGGAAGAGAGGACTCTGCAGTTTGGAAGGAAAGTTCAGCTTCAAGTTATTTTTTTTGTTTTATGTCATCTACTGATGCAGCTTTATAAAATTATTTTATTTACCTCTTACTTTGGCATTTCTTGCTTTTCCTCTTCCTTCATTTGACATGTATTATAACAAACCAAGCCAAAAGGTAAAAGTCAAAGATGCCTAGCCTTGTATCCAAGTGCTAAGGTGGACTTTCACTAGGCCTTGAGTAAACTTAAGGATCACAAATATGACACCATGTGTCACCCTCTACCTGCTGCAATAGGGGAACTACAGAGTAGAAGAAACACTATCCTCTGAAGTGTCTTTACATATCACTGTGTAGACATGTGGAAGATGCAGTGTTGAAAATGAGCTTTCTTCCCCTCCCCCCACCAAAAAAAACCCAAAAAATCAAAACTGAAAAAAAAAGATGAGAGACGAAACAGTGAAAGGAGAGGTTCTGTTCCTGCTCATGACTCTAGAAATAGACTTTTTTTCTTTCCTCTTCTCCATCTAAAATGGTGTTTGGATGTGACCCAAGTTCAAGTCACTGTAACTCTTCAGGTTCTTCAGCTGATAATGTAGCCACTTCAGAGCTGTCTGCTGTCTACTGCCACCATAGACACTGACTTGCTAAAGGTGTATCTGCTAGCCCCAAATTCTGACCAGGGAGCCTATGGAAAAGGAGATTGACTGGTATTTCCACACTGTTCTTGCATAACAAGGCTCCCAGAGAAGCACATCTTCCTTTTCCAACTCTCTTCATGGGGAAACAGTGAAAGATGTGTCATGGCATATGAATGCAGATATAATCTATAGCAACAAAGAAAGTATGCCATTCTGAGATAGGGGACTGTCAACATCTGGGGATGTTACAAACACAGGAGTAATTTACAGAATGAATTAAAACATGGTGGTCCCAAGTTAGAGAAAATCTTGTCAGACATACCTCCACTAAAATTTCATGCTACTGTATTCATCTTACTGTACCTATACATAGCTCACATAATCCTCTTAATAGGGTCTGTCCTCACCACAAAATCAGCTGGAATATCTGAGAGAATAGTATGATTTATAAACAGAACAAGTCTCCCAATTTTATTGTGCTTGGCTGTGAGAATTTAAGTCATATCCTTAACATCTGAATGCCATTTTTCTATTGCACTTTATTTGTGAGTGGGTGTTTTTGGTGCTGTACAGTTTACGTAAAATGAATCAGAACATAAGAAAATGCAACACCTATTATCATGTGTTTCATAAACATCCAGCCCCTGACTTGTGTGTGCTGTGCAGCAGAGTTGTTATTACCAGCTAACAACATGTTCTAAACTAAGAGTAAGTCCTACGGATTTCATTTTTTTTTTTTAAATTTTAAAAGCAGCGGATCCATATTAAGAGGAATTTGCAAAATTACCTGCAGAGGAGGAAACCTGCAATTCTTTTACTGCAATGATGAGGTGGTATCAAGAACAGTGCTAACTAAGGCCAACCAAATGGATCACAAATACTTTCCTAAAGAATAACACTCTTGTACATCGTCCTTGAATAAAAACTGTGAGACCACACTGAAGTGATGTCCGTTTGCAAGTTTTATGGTCCAGTTTCCAGTCTGCATGGCAGAAGACAGCAAAAAAAGCACACAGACCTACATACATATCTCAGTTTATTCCTTTCTATGATTTGATAGCCAAATTTAGATCAGATGGTGAATTCAGAAGACCCTCTACAGCGAGAGAGTATAATCCAAGCTTGAGACAGAAAATTAAATTACAACAGAAAAACACAGGAACGACCATGAAAAGAAATTTTACAACATAACTGCTTTTGTATAGCAATATGAGATAAACACCAATTATCACCGTTTTCTAGATGAGGAAACAAAAAGCTCTGATCACAAAATAAATCATGGGACTCATGCTGAATATACATGATTATGGCATACTCTGGTTTCTCTTAATTTTTTTTACATTTACCCTCAGTACCTGAAAACTAGTGATTTCTATATTCAGCTGAAGAAGTCAACAACAGTAGATAAGCACTAAAGCATGTATTTGGAGCATGGTTCAACTGAAAACATACCATGTCCAGATCACATCCCTTGTAGACCAGACAGACAGGCTCAACAGCATGACCCTGACACTAGCCACAGCAGTTACTTACTGAATCTATGGGCAGGGCAACTAAGTCCTATTGCCCTGCACTAAATCTTTCCAGTTGCTGGCAAAGCACTGCCCAGGGATTCTCTGAGCAAGTGGTTATATATGTTATACATATAAACATACATACACACATACATTCATATATACACATAAATATATATTTGTTGTATTATCTGGGCATTAAATGGATCCTTGATGTGCTTTTCTTTCATGAGTTTATCTAATTTGCTTAGTAGGCAGATTTCCTTCTGCTTTTTCTTCAGCTTGGGTTAATGACCTCCACTGTCAATATTATCATTGTGTGTCTAAACAAGATTTTCTGGAGCTACAGAAAAGAGATCGGTCTATAGATCACTCTTTCTTGGCTAAAACAGCATGGAGTGTAAAAGATTTCAAGACAATGGCAGATCTGTTCCCATATTGTGATGTAGATTTCAACAGATCATAACAATGCTGTAGCTTTGTGGTTTGTTTAACTAGATTTATAACATACTAACTCCCTTTTACAAGAGGAAAGAGAAGCTTGATCTGAACGAAGAGGCACAAACTGAGTAGATATGAAGGTGAAATGGTCTGAATTTACCAGTCAGACATGCAGTAGGACTGCATTTGCTGCTTGGATGCTGCCAAAATAGGCCAAGATCAAGATTGCAAAGGTTGGTTTGATTCTGATCCCTCAAAGTAACAAGACACAGAAATCAAAGCTCATAATAAAATTTAAAATTACCCCATGAAGTCATCTTGTATGTCCATACTTCAATGACTATATGATGTATGCATGTGTCTGTGTGCACACTTACACACACTTTCACATTCAGTTCCATGTTATCCCCTGCATTTCTATGTTGCACCATTGCAAATATACTCTGAAAGAACATAATTGCTAGAAGAAAATAGCACCCATTGGTGCAGAGAACCTATATGCTACTGTTCCCCTTTTGCAACCAGAAAACACTGATTAACATATATTTGCCTCACCTCCCTGCCCCTTTACCAATGAGTAACTCACCTTACATCCCTACAATGCTTTCCTTGGCCAAATCTGCAACCCCAGGCAACCCAGCCTCGACTGTAGGCAGCAAAGGCAGCGAGCTCAGCTCAGAGTTTGACATGCTTGGTGCATGTCACATAACACAAGCAACCTGCTAACGAGCTGCTATGTGCTCTCTCAAAGTCACAGCTGCCAGCAACAATTGAGCAAGTGCAGCCTAGCTTTTCAGGATTCCTGCCTGTTGCCCAGGAACCACACAAAGCACTGGAGATTTTAAACAGGTGCAAGCAGTGCTTTTCTCCCATGCCTTGTCCTCCAGCACGTGAGACTGCACAGCCTCTGCAATGGCAACAGAAGAACCAGAAGGCAGGAAATGAACTTTCAAAATGTGATCAGAGTTCCTACTGATAATGCAACGCTTTGATGACATGAGAAAAACAGCTTGTACACAGCACTGTAAGCAGATGCAGGAAGGCTTGGTCAGGCTTGCCTTCATGAAGACCTGCTTTTTGCAGAAACATGCAGCTGTATCATAATTCTGTGTTACACATTTTTCTGAATTTGTCAGTATTTCTCACCTGCAAAATATTTTGTTAATGTAAAAGGTAATGTTTCAGAACGTGCAATGATTCAGAACACGTAATGAGCATCAGAAATAAATGAAAAGGGTGTATTTTAAAGCTTACTTTTACAATAATTTGATAGCTGCATAGGAATTTTTAATGCACAAAACTGTCTTTCAAATAAATGTCTTTAAAAGCATAATACAAATTACGCACATTATCTAATTGTGTGTATGTACAGAAATTATACACGTACCATCTGTTTACAGCTCATTGCTTAACATTATAACCCTGTATGTACACAGCTCAGTGCATAGGTGGTACTGTAGGTAGACAGAAATTGTATATCCTGAACTGAAAATCTGTGAGACAATTTTTAACAGGCTCGTTAGAAAAGACTGCACTAACTCCAGAATGGTTTGTTTTGTCAATATTGCCTACGCTGTGTTAAGGTCATCAGTACGAGTTTGTTATTAGCCACGTTCCCACGTTGGTAATCAGGCAAATTCCTGTTAATTTCAGCCAGAATCTTGCCTGAATTGGAAGGAAGCAGGAACTGGTTAAGGCCATTAACCAGATGGTCATTGAGATCTGGCATTCTGATGTTATGATCAACTGCTAATCTGGTGTCTACCTGCTACTTACAAGCCTACTCACAAGAGCAGGCACAGGTCAAGCCTTGAGCAAGGGTCTTTTGCTGTTTGTTCAGAAATGTTACAATGCTGACACGCATGCTAAGGGCTTCTTTCTAAAATGAAACTGCTTAGATAGGTTTTACCTTCCCTTTTGGATTCAGCTTTCCACTTGGATGTGAGGCTGAAAAGGCTAAAGGGTTCTCTTGTACAGACGCCAACAAAAACAAAGGTAAACTTAGAATTTTCATTAACTGTAAATTACAAGAGCAAACAGAAATAAGGATTGATGTGAGCAACAGGGAATGCTAAAGCTTCACCAAATGTAATGTGTAATGCTTCAACCCAAACATATTTTGGGATGACTGCCAAGAAGATGGGTATAAATGTGGGAGGCTTAGTAGAGTACAGTTTGAGCTAAAATGTGTAAAGTTTTCACTTGCGCTAAGGAAACATTCGTAGCTAGGTAAAAACAAGGCCTTATGAAAAATCCAATTTTAACATCTAATCTAAATTTCCCTGGGCAAAGCAACTGCTCTCTTCCTAAACTGATCCTCAAGATAGCTGGCAGTAGCATATAATTACTTTGGATGGTATTGCCATGGGTTAGGCACTAGTTGAATATTGTAAAGTCTAAAGGTGTCTTATCCAGCATTATATGGTTTGATGTACTCATCTAAACCAGAATTGGAATTAGTCATTATGATGCTTTTGTTATTTGGTGGTCCAATGACTTCCGTACAACTACTAGACAGAAATGTTGCCCGTCTAACAATTTTTCTTGTGCTATCTTAGTTTACACTGTTATCTGTTAGTTCTTTTGATCCAGAATCTCCTTTTAGTGAAGTATACAGCATCCCTAATCATCAGTTTTCCTAGTGAAGAATAATTACAGTGTCCTACATGTTGTTGGTGCTGCAGGGGAGAGGGCATTAAATAACCCAAATAATCTCAATTTGCTGCTAAAAATCCCCCAGCAGAAAGAGGCCTACATGGTTGAGTTTTGGTTATCTACTATCAGAGCTGTGCTTCAACAGTAAAAGGCTCTTCCAGCTTGACTAGAAGACTAGTTCATGAACTAGGATTTAAGTTTACTTTCGATGAGATAAACAATGGATAATTCTAGTAAATGCAAGAGGCTGAAGAGTAAAAGGCTAAAAATTTTATAGAAATTTTCAACACAGGCTCATTTCTCAAAATTCTTTTCTAAAGGTACTTTCTTCTTGACTTGATAGACTAATTATTTCAGGGGAAAAAAATCATCGGTTAAGATTCTTACAATTTTTTCTGCATAGACTTTAGGAAGCAAACACAGGAATGAAGTTCTAAGAAGGCATCTCACTGGCTACCGCTTCAGCTTTATTCATGTGATTGGTTCCAAGATCTTGAGACAGTAACCCAAGTTACTTCATGTTTCTCTGGTTTAAGTGTAGGGTACCTCCTTCCCTCTCTGTGCCTGAGACGACACAGTACCTGCAGCTGACAGATACTTACAAGCTTTGGAGTCTCCTTCGCGCACCTCCAGTTCCACAGATGTGGAACCCAGAAATTCCTGTTGAAACACAGTACAGGAATCATACTGACAATACTCAATGCACCCCCATACTTGGCAAATAAAATGACCCTTTGGTAAAGAGATGGTGACAAGAGAAACTTATCCTATCTAAAAGAGAATTAAAATCTCAAAAGACACCTCCTATTCATTCCATTGTTCAACATGTAGATCTATTCATCAAGGAGGGCTGAAGGTGACAAGTAACCCTAGCAATATATGCACACAGTTCTACCTGCCACCAGAATTAATAATACAACCTCCACTGGTAGGGGAGACTGTGTTTTACCATTTGCTGGAGAATGTCTTCCTTAAGGCTAACACTGGCATGAGAATGGTGAGAACATTTAGGAAGGACTCTAATGTAAATGCAGCTCAGATCTGTTGCCAGCTACTCACAGGCAGGCAAAGACATTTTTTAGGTTATCCAAGAACAGAAAACACAGAGTGTGCAGTAGAGTTTAATGACAACAGTAATTCGAAAAACTCTCTTTAAACCCTAAGTAAGGATTCTAGACATTCTAGAACAGGCCAGGATTCAGTATTTTGGCAACGACCTTAGGGTGAAGTTACACTCTCTGTAAATTGAAACTTTCCTTCAAATTGCATAAGTGTGTGTACCTCAGCAAAGCTTTGAGGAGTCTGAAAGAAGAATGTATCCTTTTCTGCAGTCAATTCTGTAAAACAGGAAACTGGATTAACCACAGGCTTCACTGGTGCCAGCCAGACCACTAAGTGTGCCATCTTACTCTGTTTGTAAGATAAAAGCTATTGTAATTTTAAAAAAATATCAGTTATACACCTTGCCCCAGAAATACTATAACCTGACTTCAAATTTCTTACAAACTGTCTTCTTACACCCCTAAATAATACCAGAATAAGAAACATCAGATTACTTTCTAGGAGATATTTACAAAATTCTGGGATATTTCAAACAGACACAAGCTAATATTATTATCCTGAATAGGACTACAAGCTGCCCTCCATCCACAGCACCGTTCAGGCTGTCATTTTTGTAGTTAAGATTCATTTTGCAGCAAGACTTAACTGTTCTTTCAAGTGCACTGTACTGTTAGTTGTTGTCACAATTATTTATAACTAGGGACATCCATCTCCTACTAACCTTCTGTTCTGGTCCAATATACAGGAAACAGTATCTGAAGCATTGAAGTACATTTATAAGAATTTCAATTCAATATTTTTTAGCTACATTCTGCCCTCTGGTTTCGACTCTAATTCCAGGCAAGTCGAAGATGGTATTCAGTCTTCCTCTCTACTGTGGGATTTGTGTGTATGAAAATTTAATTTTGATAAAAGGTCAGGATAGAAAATGAAGATGTTCAGCTGAAGAAAAGTGTTTTTAAAGAGACTTGAAAACATGAGACCACTAGCTGTGTTTCTTTTTAAAGTGTATCATAAAGGTACTGTAGCATTCTTTAACACGGGGAAGCAGTGGAATAGTGCATGAAACGCTCAATGCCAAGAAATAATCTATCCTTAGTTTAGCCATGAATTATCTTACAACCTTGAGAAAATTACTTAACTGTTCTGTGTTTCAGTTTCCCCATCTATCGAATCTATCAAATGAGAACAATGATACTTTGTCAAACCACTCAAAGGTTCTTTAAAAAATGTATTATCATTTGGAAACTTGTATACTGTTATTTCCAAGAATATAGGAATCAATATTGATTTAAACATTTGCTGCAATATTTTAGTGTTTCTTTTAGGTACTTTATAGTATTCTCAAGTGTTTCTATGTTTAAGTGAATCAACTACAATTATGAGCATAGGGATTTGAAGATACTACATGCTTTAAGTTTAAACTTATAAACTGTTGGTTGAAACATAAATATTTTCAAGGACTTCAGTAGGAGATGGACTAAACTAAAAAGTCCTATACTTTTTCCTAAGACAGTCAATAGTCCTCCAGCTGAGGTAGCACCGGATTCTTTGAAAAACACAATAGTTAGCAAACTAAAAGAAAAAGAGATTAACATCATGTCCTGCCTCCTCAGTATTCTTTTCAGCACCTACATGATACAGATGCACACAGAAGATACACTCTTACTTTGAAGTGCAGGAAAATATATCCTGGTAAGACTGAGTGTCATTCAAAGCATCCTTTGAAACTTATTAAAAAACTGCATCTGAGTTTTGTATTTCTATAGATGTTTTAATGATTAGTTTATTTTCCTGTACTTTTGGAGCACAGAAGAGCAAATTCATTACATGTTTAAACTCAACAAACTTTGCAGGCTTTAGATATGCAAATACTTCTATTTCTGAAAGTTTATCCTGCTTAAAAATGTATTTGTAAGGTGTAATCCAAAAATGGCTGGACAAACATACTGTAGGTCAAATTCCAAGTCATAAATCAGTTGTTACAGTTTTTAGGGCAGGGATTTTAGTGCAGAAGCAAAGTGTTTCCTCAACTTCATATTACAAGAACGGATCACAGAATTTCCTACATTACAGATGAGACCAAACATGCAAACTGCAAGACCTTAAAGATTATATTCTCTGGACGTTGTTAACAATCAAAACCAAGATACCAGAACTGGAGATAGCTCACAAGTTTAGAGATAGCACTCATTAGAAACCAAATGCCAAAATATATTACTGAGGGAGAAAAAAGTTGGGGAGATTCTACAGCTACTTCATCTTTAATAAGTATTTCATTCACTAACTTTGTAATATGGATAATTTCTATCCATCAAGTTATTCAATCATATTTATAGCATCTAAAAATTTATAAGCATTACATTAGGTACAGCTACCTTATCTCCAAGTAAAACAAAAATACATACATATTTGAATACAAAGGCAGTAAACTGAATTTTCTTATTCCTACCAAGATTAATATACTTGAATGCAAATAGGAGGACAGCTAGATGAGAGTTACAACAGAGACAGGTGAAATTCCCCTCATTTTTATGTGTGATTACGAAAGCAACACCAGAAATATAGGCAAACATGAAAAAACAGGGTCATCCAAATTAAAATTATGTTAAAAAAAAAAGTATGGCCCCAAATCTATGGTAGACCTATGAGGAGAGACTGCCAGCTAGAAGAATGGGAGTGAGGTGGGATGCTCTCAGATATTTAAGAGCATAAAGTGTGGAATAGAGTGGAAGAGCAGGAATGTGCCCACACGGCTGTGTTAGAGCTCCAAATGTCTCCAGCTCAAGTGACTAATGTGAATGTGCAAAGAGACAACCACTTCAAGCAGAACTTTTTACTGATTAAGTCACTACCATAAATCTCAATATGTTCCCTGCCATATTGGCAGCCTGTCTCTTTTTTCCTTTTAACTGTGGGCCAGATCCTCAGCTGGTATAAGTTGGCATCGCATTTTGTTGCCTTCAGTGGAGCTAAGCCAATTGATGCCATCTGAGCATCTGATATTATATTTCTGTAACAGTGAAAAAATGATACAGTGGCATTAATTACTACATAGCCACGTCTCATAACCTCATGGCAGCGCTGGAAAGACTTCTCATTTATAGTCAGCAGTCAGCATACAGAGTGGAAGGGTCAATTGGTCATTCCAAGCTCAATTTGATGGCTGTAAAGTTACTAGTCATTCCAAACATAGAAGAAACCACTTTTCATTTTCCTATGTGATTTAAATACTTAAAATTTGTTAACTCACAGGCATGTAGTAGCTACATTATGTCCTTAAAGCACCACAATCTATTGCATCAAAAATGCAATGGATGTGACATGCAGAAGAACAGGCAACTGAGACAGACAAAAATTTGTTTAACTGAGAATCCCAAGTCCCACTGCCAACAGTAAATGCTAAGGGAAAGAGGGTAAGTCAACTTTCATCTGTAAGCACTCTGCTACAGACTAACAGCATATCAGAGATGCAGACACAGACATTCTTCAGTTTTGATATGCTAATAGAGAAAGTGGTCAGGGTTTTTCTGGTTCAGCAAAGGAAGAAATGGAGCACAGGACTAATTACAGACTGCACATTAGTTTGGACTATCTTTTACAATGACCTGACACTCATAGTTTATACTCTTGGCGTCAAAAGCCCATATGTTCCATTTCACTGCAGAAGGAAATAATCTTAACAGGAAATCATAACACCCAAATAAAATCCTTCTTCTCTGGTGAAATAACACTTCCTACTTTCTACCCAACACAAAAAAGTGTAGGTTGAGACTCCAAAGAACAAGGGTGGGCTCAAACACTTGGACATCCAGTAGAAGTAAAATAATCAATTGCATCAACATTGTAGATGCAGCAAAGTTTCATTAACTCACCTGGCTTTTTGAAGGTTATTGTCAGCGTATTTGAGGGAGGGGTAAATAGGGAGTTTTTCTGTGGAACTGAATCTATCTTGGCTTGCCTTAATTTGTATTCCCTGCCCTTCCCAGTATTTCCTCTCATCGATAATTATCTCCTCACCTCCTAAGTTATTTTGTTTTAAGCACTTCATACCCCCTGGACACTTAACACTGAGATCTTACTGAACATTAAACAAGCAGATTGCCATCTTTGTCTTTAAATGGGTGAAATAAAAGTACTACCCTATCAGACAAAACCATACTTATTCTTCACCTACTCATTAGAATTTGCATATTATAGCAGCATGCACATTCCTAACAAGCTTCCAAATGGGGGATTGGAAGTAAGTAGATTCATTCTACAAGTAAATGTAAAATAAATGGCCTTATGTTGGCTGAAGCACATCCCAAAATACAGATAGTTTGCTATGGATATAATGTAGCTACTTGATAACAAGCAAAGGCCAAAACATGGGAAGATAAACCCTGGCTTCACTGACTTCAGTGGGCATTTTGCTTGCAGAAGGACAGACCATGAAATTCAGGGCTTTAGCCACAAAAGTGCAAAGCTGCTGAGAAACAGGAAACAAAGAAAGAAGGAAAACAGAGAGGAGATATTACAGAAGACAACATATGGGGGAAGGATAAGAGCAAACAAGAAAAGGAAAGGGAATGAATAGGAAACAGGAGAAGCAAGAAAGTGCAAGTTTCAAAACACAATAGTATTTAACATTCCAAAAGACAAGTAACTGAATCTACTCATATCTATCAGGAAAATGCCAGGATGCTTCTGAAGTGTCCTCACAGCCATGCACATTTGCTATTAGGTTCTAGTATGAGGACACTGACAGAAGCTCTACTACTGTCATTCCAGAGAGCTTTCCACTAGGAACAACTTCAGATAGAGGAATTACAGACGTTCTCTTGGACCTGAGTGTATCTGAGTGTCACATGTAAGATCCACACTACAAAAAAGTTTGAAACCTATTACATATCCAGTAGAAAATGTAAGAGTATTTCAAACAGATACATTCTGCCTAACTTGAATTTAAACCAGTTGATTAAGAATATGACTTAAATTCACATGAAGAGTATCATCCATCTTTTAAAGCTTGTCCTCCCATTTTTATATTATACTTGGCAGAAATATGTCCATATTCAGTTATTTTGTCTCGAGTCAGTGATGGGATCCAGCTGTTCTGATATTGATGAAAATGAAAATTATAATCTTCAAATACTTCATTTAACTATTATTTAAGAAATATTATTGCTTAAATGAGACACTCCCTTCACAAAAGAATGCTCATGAAAATATTTGCCTTTTTTTTTTAAATGGATTTTTTCATGTCTAAATTTGATAACAATCTATAACTATGTTTAGTGATCCTTACCACAGGGGAAGAAAGTAAGTAGGGAATTTCTGCCTGACAGAAATACTTCAAGTAACAAAGCTCTTAATTTTGACTTCAGTGGAAATTTTGGCTCGGTATGAATTCACAGGATTTGGCCTATGCTTTGCAAAGATGACCGGGATTCAAGTTTATTATTACTTAGATAAAGGTTTTGCTAGAATCTCAAAAGCACCCTTAAAAGAATTGAAGGGAATGAGTTTGACAACGGGTCGAAGAGATCAATTATTATTGTGTCCAGTGAATATAAAGCATCCAGTGGACACCAGATGGATGGGCAGTAGATGGGAATTAATACAGTTTGGTTTTAGAATGCTAACATACAAAGTAGAATAATTTCTTTCTTCCCCAAAAGCATGGTTAGAGTTTATATTCCAATTTCTTATGTAATGGAGCTTTCCTAATATTTATTATTTATCAAAAATAATAAATTTTCAATGTTTCCTTAGGAAGCTGATATATACCCAATTTCAATTTCTATTCAGAAAAAGCATGCAGCTGCTACTAACAGGCCAAATGCTGAAATGCTTGCCTGGGATTTAGGCTGTCCACTGTTACAGATGCAATGTGACTAAGACTCCCCATGACATTTAGCTAGTAAGCCTGGAGAAGTCTGGACAGGCACCTTGATAATAAACAGAAATATAAAGGCTATGCAGCCTCATAACTTCCATGTCTCAAGTCTGTTTCTCTGTTTCCTATACATTGACTCTTCTTTCTTCCCTTTGAAAAAATGTGGAAGGGAACCAGGAAAAAAAGCTACAAGCCCATAACAGAACGTGTCTAAATCTCCCTGAAGGAGGAGACAATAAAAATAGCTCGTCAAAGTAAATCCCAGGTGAAAGCTCCTTGCTGCAGTTCTGTAGTCCTAAACAAGAGAAGGGATGCAAATATTTTTTCATGCTGGAACAACCTAGCCCCTAAATTTGTATTTACTTCATTAAATTGTTCTTACTTTAACCTGTGATTTTGCTAGCTAGTAATAATTTTGGACTGTTGCCCAGAGGACATCTCTTTTCTTTGCTTACTGTCTGTTTTGACATGTATGTCACTGCAGAATTTAGCCATGTAAATCTTGAAAGTAACTTGAGCTCTGAAACAATTTTGAAATATTCCTTTCAAATCCTATGCTGTCAAAACTCAGTGAAACTTTGAAAGGTATATGAATATAGCATCTATAAACACTGCAGCTGGCTACACAAAAAGCTGAAAAGAATAAGGGTTACCAGAGCAGGAAAACACTGTTAGTTACTAAGCATTGTTTCTTGAAGCATAATACTCATACCTAGGAACTACACATTCCTACCTGTAGATCACATCAGTATTACAGGGGTAAATGTCTCTAGAAGAAAAGAGAAATCAAAAAGAAATGAAAAAAAACCCACACCAAACAATCAAGGTACTCACTAGGTAGCATCTATCTGAAGATATTCAACCAACAACTTCACTTTTCCCACTCCTCCTTTCAGCAAAATGCAATACTAGGACCATTACAAAATATTAAATTCCCTCTCTGGAGTGCCCACTGTTGGAAGTTCATAAAAAGTTAAAGGATAATACTTAGCAGAAGCCAATAATAATTTTGTGTTAAAATATCCACATAATAAGAATACCACTGTGATGCTAAATTTCCACCTTGCACATTAAATACTAGTGTACTCAAGCTTCCCCTATGCTTGTGGCTTGGGCAATGCTCTGCTCAGGAAGTTCAGGATAAATCTGTCCTCAGATTATTCTGGTGTGAGCTAGCCCAGCGGAAGAGACTTTTATTCTGATGTGGCTCAACCAAAAAAGTACTCTGGACAGATATTCAAGGAAAATAGAAAATACCGCCCAAACAGCAATCATATCATCATCATGTATTAAAATTTAAAGTACTTACAGGATTAAGCAGTAACAGCACTGACACGGTAACACACAGTATGGCCTCACCCTGCAAACGTCTCTCATCTGAATAATCCTAAGTGTGTGCAGTCCCTATTAAGTGCAGAAAACTATGAAACTTGGGAGGAAACAGATCAAAAAGCTGAAGCACAGAGCAGCGACGTGACTCACTTAAAATTCTACAGAAAAGAAACAGAAATTCATAAATTAAACTGTTTCTGACTTTTGATCTTGTCTGCGGGACACCAGATCTATCCCATGAGAATAAGTATAACAAAGCAAAAGCAACCCCTCCCTTGACATTTTATTATATTTCTATAATTGTCTCAATATACCAGATCAATTGCATTTGAAAAGGCAGCTATTAAAACATAACTAGACCATCTTTGGAGCCTTTGTTTGTCAATTGCATCAAACAACAAATCTTCTGCAGAACAGAAATCAGACTGTATTTTTACAATAATTGCAAGTCATTTCTAGGAGAAAAAGGTAGCAACAATACCCAAGGAAATAAAATAACACACTTTTGTGCTTTCCCATCAAACCCGATAGTGGTATGGGTTTAAATCAGTCAGAGGCAGCTACGCATGAGAGACTGCACTCTGCAGGCTCTATCAGTCAGAAGTCAAGCATACACGTCCATGATTTATCATACTTTTCATGGTAATTAGCTAGAGTGCCATTTTGCTTCCAGTAGCATCATTCAACTTTCTTTTTTTAATTTGGTCTTTTTTTTCTGCAAATGAATTTACATATTTCTCAATCTCTCATCCCCTACTATGTTTTATTTATGAATATAGGCCTTTCCTGATGGTAACTTTAATGTGAAGAAGGTAGTAATTAGTGTACCTATCTGCTAAGTTAATCCCTTTCCCACAATGTCTGCAGAGAAGTTTAAGGTAAGTAACAGTTTACAGTCAATATTAGGTTTAATTATGCTTAATGAGGGTAACTATCTCTGTTTACTAACTGCACCTAGGTGTGTAGCTCCTATATGAGTTTTTCTCCCAGCCTCATTCCACACTGTTAATAGTGCCACTGTGCAGGGTACGTGTGGTGCTTTAATCCATAAAACTGCTCCAGGAGAGCCAAGCAAGTGAGGCACCTGTTTCAGTACAGGTTCAGAGGGAGCAGAATGGCCTTAAAACACTGACAGCTTTGTGTAAGGAGAAAGTTTTACTGTCTCATATTTTGGTGTATGCAGTGCGCTAGCAAAAAGAGGACAAAACCCAAAAAACCCACAGACATTCCCCAAGCCCCTCCTCTGAAAAAATAAAATAGAATAAAATAAAATAGAGCATTTTTTCCTAGTTTTCAGGGATCATCCACATAAATATTTCCTGTAGGAGTTACTATGTTCTTTTAGCTCATCGAAAGCTGTGTTAACAATTAATACCCTGAATTTACACAGACAAATGAAGACTTCTTGTCCTACTCGTATTTTATGAGCAGCAATCTTCCACAACTAAAAGGATTCTAGAGGCAACTGAAGATGACACCAATGTTGTCTTAGAATTCTACACTAGTAAAAGGTCAAAAGCAAAGCCTCAGACAGAAACCCAGTTCTACTTCAACTGCTCTGATTTTAGCATCTCGGTAATGTTGTTACTTCAATTGGCTTCTTCCTAATAGGAAGATCTAGATTTGAGTTTACTCCATTACTTTTTGCTCTAACATCTTCTTTTGTAATTTCATGTATTATTCCCTTAAGAAATGCATGCAATGGGAATTTTTTTTAATACATATTTATAACTACCTATGAAAAAGGTACCTTCTTAAATCTTTGATTCCCTAGGACACATGGATGTAGGGGGTTTTATGTGTGTGCATGAGGGACTAAGTTTGCAAGAGAAGTGCTGAAAAACAAAGCTGTTTGATTTCTAGTAAGAAATGGAAGTTGAACACTCAGAGAAATTGTTCTGTAAACGGAGAGGTTAGTTCATTTGATTTTTCTAAGGCAGTAAGAAGCGAGTTCTACATTTCATTCATATCACAGAAATGTGACATTTCCTCAGAAAAAACTTAGGGGTTTTCTTTCTTTTTTTTTTTTTTTTTTTGCCCTAGTGAGCACTCTGCATGAGTCCACATGTTCCCTCCTTATCTTTGTCACTGGCAAGATTTCAAGAAAAAAATCTCTGGTTAAAAAATTGTTCAAAAAAGCAGGAAAAACTTCTGCTAAATCATGCTTTTTGTTTTTTAGAAACCACCAATTTTACAATTACTTGACTGTCAAACAAGCAGTTACTAAAGTAAGATCTTATTTAAAGGCTAAACTCTCTAATTCTGCAAGCTATATCCAGATCAACATGCTTTGACTACACAGGTTTCAAAATCTAAGCTCAAGACTTTTATGTATTATTCCTACAATGTGCCAAACTAACTCGAACATATTACTGGATGTTAGGGAAAAGGTTTCTAAAAGAGAAGTGAGATTTCGTAACTGATGTCTTTCCCTCTCAATGTCATGTTCCAAAAAATGTGATCTCAACATGTAAACACAAGTTTAACTACTATGTAAAACTGCCAATAGCTACATAACAAGAAAGAAAAGATACCTGTTTTCAAAGTGACAATATATTCTTTCTTTTGCCATTTAAGAAATCAATACTCAGATAAACATGGACTTATTTCTGAGATAGAAATTATTTACAGGCACATACATTCTTCAGAGAATTGGTGAAGGTTTTGTATCCAAGAAGGGAGTAGCAGAGGTCACGTTACTTCTTCAGTACAAAGTCCAGCATCTAGGTTAATTTAATGACTTAAAATAATACAGGATGACTCTCAGAATCTGGAAAATTTAAACAGCTCATGATTTCAAGGATAGATTATGGAAAATCTAACTGGAGAACGAAAAGAGCACTTAATACAACTGGTCAACACCAGGAGAGGGCATATTCAAATTACTTCTGCCCTGATGCTGCCTTTCAGTTAATAAACAAGCAAAAACAAAGCTTGGGTAACTGAACATTAATCTATTTTACTAAAGCACAGTCCTCAAGTTAGAGACAACAGGATTATCTACAGGGCACTGATGTTCAGTGTACATACACGAGTAACTGTCTCCTCAAAAGTCCACATGCAGATCTCCCTAAGAGATAGATAGATGTAGGCATTACTACAAAAATCTCTGCAGCTCCCCCCCCCAGACAACTGGTTGGAAAAAAGTTCCACACTTTTCTGAAGAGCCTAGGAAGAAGGTGGGCTTGCTTATTTGGATCAGTCTGGATAATAACCAGTTTTTTCACATTGCAGTGTTGCCTCCACACATCTCTCTGCTCAGATTCACCAATTACAATGAAGAACAGTGGGAGGATGAAGATTTTTTAAACTAATTGCAAAAATAACTAAAGAAAAGCTATTTCTCAAACATAAAGATTTTGAACACGTAAAAATATTATTTTTCAGTCACCCTTAAATGAACTGAATCTCTGCTGCAGTATAACATCTTGGCAAAGAGAAAGACACTCTCCCTTGATGACCTCTGAAGTAATGATAAGAGTCTTCAGTCTTGGTGGAGGAGATCACCTGAGAGACATTGTCTGGTGGCCTCCAAAATCTCAAGGTGTCTTTATTATACTGAATTATTATATTGAAATAGTGTGTCTCATGTTTATAGCCCAGTCAAGTAGTTGGAATTGGAACACTGTGTTTTAGCCACATACCAATAAAACTGTTACAAGAAACACGTAGAACATGTAGACACAGATATTGAGATCTTGGGGCAATCTCATCTCATAAAAAACCCCAAACATTTAAATGTGCCAATAAACATTATTGTACAGATATTTTAATTCAGAGGATGGAAAAAGTCTAAGATCAAAGTTCTGCAAATGACCACAATTCAGATTAATAAAAACTTATGTAATTTAAATGCTCTATGAGTGACTAAGTAGCAACATTTCTTGCTTCATTTTCTTCTTCAGTATTGATTTCTTGCCAGAAAATATACATGTTTTCAGCTGCTTGTCTCTTAGAAGAGTCTCTGCCTACTTTCATGAATTCTCTCTGCCATCCTTAAGATATGCCTTCGGAAGGCATAGAGACTTGTATAATCCCCCAAGTCCTATTAATATCAGTAAGAATGATACAAGTTTTATTCAAAAGAACCAAAGAGAATGACTAAAATGGCCTCAAAGCTGCTTTTCAGAGTCAAAATGGTCTGCCTCATCTACTTGGCATTAAAATGTGCTGCTGCCACATAAGTGGTCCAGCTCCCACTGCTGCTGACTTCTTGCTGTCTCTCATTTTGTTGTCTGCTGTTATATTTGCTGGTACAGAAGAAATAGGGGGTTGGTCTTTTAATGTCCTACACTGCTGATAACACCAAGTTATGCAGTAACTCTACTCTGCTAATCATAGTATTGCATAACTTGGTTTTGAACTGGAAGGTTTACAAAATGAATGAGGCAGCAAAAGGTATTCAGCGGCATCTCCACCATGTCCCCATACAAATGTCTGATTCAGCTCTAACAGGAAAACAGACATCCATCTATACAAAGAGGGGACAGGGAGAGAAAGAGGGAGATACTGAGACAGAGAGGAAGAGAAAAGAAGAGAAATAAAGAGAAAGAAAGAAGGAGAGAGGGAGGGAGAGAGAGAAGGGCAAAAGTATTTCACAGTACTACTCAGTGAAAAGTATATATATTGAACTTTGCAGGACACAATAATGTTTGAAGTTAAACTCTTGTACCACCAGAAAAAGGATTTAACCCTCCCTTTTAAAATTAGTTCCTTGTCAACCCAAGTTCTACTTTTATGGACAACCAAGTGCCTACTGGGTTTTAAAAAGGCAACAGAATAGAAATCTGACCGGAAGCAGCAAAAGAATTCACTGTCCTGAGCTACCCACTGAACAAAATTAACTTCCTCAAAACAAACACCAGAGGCATTAAAGATCAGTACTTTAATCTCTCTGGACACCTGAATTTGACACCTGGACAACAGAATTGCTATTTATTATTTCCAAAGACAGTAAACTGACTCACTGGCATAAAAGAAAGAATTTAAAACCAAATCATGTTCCATATGGCAAAAGTGCCAAGTGTCACCTGTGCCATATCCTCCAGATAATCTGCAGTTCAGATGAAGAAGAAAATGAGAATGACTGAAAGGAACTGACCTTGGCATACATTTAAGAAAAACCATTGTAGTTTCATACCTTCTGAATCTCAAAAGACTTCCCTGACATTTACTCTTCACCCATACCTTTTCCCTCCCAGAGAACAGGGACACTGTCTTTTTCATAGGGGAAGTATCAGGTCATGGCCCATGGCAGATCAACATGAATCACTGACCACATGATTCAAACATGTGCTCTGAGAAAGCAAATTTTAGCATCGTGAAATTCCACTTTTCAAGTGCTGAATGCAGAAACCTGTTGTGCCAGTGAGTTGGTTAGAGAGGAAAATCCTTTCACATTCACTTTCAAAAATGGTAAAGGAGGGAGGGTAAAACATTAGCCCTCCAACTTTTGCTTTTTAAATAGAAAAACCAGGCACACTGGCCTTGCATTGTTAGCTTTACTGGAGTATGTGCTGAACAACATAACACATATGCATGAAGATAAACATTAATACGCATGCACAATGCTGAACTTTGTGTTGGCAGCCAGACTGCAGTAACCCATGTCCCCTGGGCAGAAATCAGCTATGAAAGAACAGGAAAGAGTCAGTGTAATGGTTAACTAGCCCAGTGGGATATTATTCAAGACAAGTGGAGCAGCAGTACTGCAGGCTGTGATGCTGGTCACCTCTCCCTCTGGAATACTGATGGATGCCTGGAATCGAATTCAGAACTGTAAAAAACAGCAAATATGGTGTCAACATAAGAAAAAAGTTGAATTTCCCCTCCTGGAGTTTGCATATAAGGAAGACTTCTGCAGGTGCTCAGATTTCCTGTGAAGCTTGATGTTGAAAGAATATGACAGATTCCAATTTATCAAATATGAATGCATAGGTTTTGGTAAGATTAATAAGGTGATTGGTATCACATCTAGGCAATTATTCCCTATACAGCAGCAAGCAATCAACTCTTATAGCAACTGGGAAGTATCAGTGTTGATAACTGCAACCATGGCATCAGGACTGCAACAGATGGTTAAAGGGCATCCATTTAGGTGACAGATTAAACCATGAGTCCTTCACCTATAGCCAAGCAGGGAAAAACCAAAGTCATCATGGCTGATTCCCCTCCTTTGGTGCTTTTACCCTGCAATCTCCCGCAACGTCCAGAAATTCTTTCAAAATACTTTCAAATCTTTCAAATTCCTTTACAGCAGAGCATTAAAATGAACATACCACAACACCTGCTATATTTCTTTCAGTGCTACCTCAGTCAGCTTTTGCACAGGGGCAATACACTACTACCCGGACTTCCGCTTGAAAAGACAAATTCCATCTGTTTTTTTTCTAGCTTTCAATGATTTAATTTCATCAGCCATTGCAGAAATGACAATCAAAAATTCAACTTTATTTTTTATTTTCCAACAAAAGCATTTGCTTCTTACTTAAGAAGACCTTGAAACAAACTATTTAGCAAAAACAAACCAAAAAAAAAGCAAATTTTTTCTTTCAATAAACCCACTTTCCCTCTGAAAGGGTTTGCTCTGTGTGTAGATTATTCATTTACTTTAATTATTTTGAAGTGCCTCTGTTTGAGTGGGTAGGAGTTAAGTATCCACAACACCAAAGTAGGTCCTAGAATTAGTTGCTGTAAACAAAATGTTCTGCAGTGGCCTAAATCTGCACAAGCAGTAAGCCCTGAGTATTTTGGAAGTCTTTTTCCAGGAAGAGTACTTCGGGGGACCCTGAAAGCTATAGGACTCAGGTCCCTGATAATGTATTATGGGACTTACATTGTGTCTTTCCAATCAGGAACACACAGAAATCCTTTTCCTCACTCTGCAGGAAAACAAAAATGTTACTCTTATTTAAATGTGGATAACAAAATCCAACCTGGAAGAGGCTGTAACTATCTAAAGCATCTGACCAGAAATTTTAATCTGTCATAGAGGAGGATTTGTTAGGACAGAGTGGCCAAGTAAAATAAGAGAAGGCAGAGAGACAGAACAACATACACAAGCAGGCATGTAATCAAAAACTCTCTAATGTAATCATAACCTCTCTAATCACAGCTCTCTCTCTCACACACACACACACTGCACAGATACAGGAGTACTTAAGTTGCTACCCTTTGTTGAATGTTTCCAGTCCAGATAGCTTTCTGGTTAATTAGGTACACACACTAAAAACAACAAGAAGAAGAAAACAAGCCAAAAAAGCCCTAGGAAAACTTAAGATAGAAGCGTTTGGACATAGTTGTGAGCACTCATCCACAGAGAGAAGAGGAGGAACTGAATCTGGGGAAAATACACAAGATTATCACTTTATAGGCAGTGGGCACTGAGTGGAACAAGGATTCCAAAAATAAACACATCTAACATTTAAATCTCAAGCTGCATTTTCAGTGACACCCTTTCTGTCATGACTGTATGTACATTCAAAACCAAAATCCCAGCAGCTAAACATCCATAGCTTTGAGGAATTTCAGTTTTCAATCTCGTGGAAAAGCTATCATCAAAATGTTCCACTGTATCCACGGACTACTACTATCACATTCTGATTTAAGGACACAAATGCAATAAAACTAAAAACAAAGATAGAGAAAGCAACTGAAATGAAGAGTTTGTGCTACCCATTCCTTTACAGATATGGAAGATGTGATGTAGGCATCTGGAAAACTAAAGGATATCTTCTCTGATACACCTCATTTCATAAGTCTCCCCACTTTCAAACTGCATTCCTGTGCTTTGCACATACTTCCATATACATTTATAGCTCCTCTGCACCGTTGCCCATAGTTACACCCAGTATTTACAGGTGAGCCTGCAACCCCGTTCCTCCATGGAGGTAAAACAAGAGAAGAAGGAAAACAGTATGAAGGAAAGTAGGAAACAATTCTGCACTTACTCATCTATAGTTGGTAGCTATATCTTAGGAATAGTTGCTTTAAAATACAAGTTGTTGTTGAGGTTTGATTTAAAAATCTCTGTCAGTTTTGACATTCGGGTGAAGGTATTGCTGCTGGGTCCAGAATAATTTGCATATCTTATCACCAAATAAAATGTCTGAGGTGTGCACCAATCTGATGAAATTATAAACAAGAGTCCACACAAGTACACTTGCCTTCCTGTTTGATTTCCATCCTGTTCACTCCTCTATAATAAATTATATGATCATCTCGTTCTAGCTAGATGTTTAACTGTCCATGTAAAAAGGAAAATGATAGCAGCTTATTCTTTCCCACACTTTACAGCTGAGAACCTGACAAAAATGTGAATTTTGGGAACAAGCAGAAAGCTTATTTTGTTACAATCCACCAACTCTTTAACTGCCACAAAATTAGTGGAAAATTTCATGTAATTATGTATTTTTAAAAACAATTTCCCACCCTGAAAGTAAATAAATAAATGCAACTACACCTCTCTTACAACAAATATACATGCTTAACTTTATGTCCTGCAATTAATCTCATGTACTTCAACAGGATTACTCATAATGCTGAAAGAGAAATACATGTGTAAATCCTTACAGAATCATGGTCTGAATTGCCAACAAAGTTATACTGCACAATTAAATGCCTAGGTTTAAAATGGCTCTACAGAAGGTCAGAAAAAAAACCCTTTAGGCATAATAAGTAACAAAATCTACTCCAGGGAGTGACTATGAGGAAAAACAGCATTGAGGGTGTCACCCTTCCTTGGGAAATTCACCTGCCACCAAATCCTTTCATTAATTCACCTTCTTCCTCTACCAGTTAACACCTTAACTTACCACTCCTTTCTCACCCATCAAATACCATTGTCCCTTTCCACATTTCCTCTGCTACTGTGTGAGGAAGGGGACAGGAGATGCATCTTACCCATTCTTTTGCCCAGTGAAGCAGGATGAGAGCACAGTCTACTACATTAACTAGCATAGTAATAAGGAGTTCATGTGCTAATTAACAGACCTGGGTGCACAACTTCCTCCTTAGCCTGTTGCTGTACTATTCACAAGCCAGTGTATCACTGAAAATTGACCTATGGACAATCCTTAACCTGTTATTGGAGTTCATTACAAGAAGCTGATGATCAAAATGTATACAAATTGGATACCTAAACTGCCTAGCCCTGTCTCCTGATGAGTAGCTTTACCATCTGCTTTCTTCTGCAAATACACATGAATGGCATATTAGAAGTTTCTCTCTGTACATGATCAAGTTTTTGACTAAAATCCATGGCTTCCACAAACACTTCTGCTTGTAAATTAACTCAGTCAAAAATATTAACTAAAATACCAGGAAAACAAAGTCAATCCCTTAAAAGTTCAAATGACTATTTGTCACAAACATTTCACCTCTACTAATGAACTGCAAAAATGAATGATAGAAAATGCAAAACTGTATTATGTTTAGCAGTTAACATTTTAATAAGGAGGAGATTAGCAATTTTTAATACCTCCAGTGCTTTGTTATATACAGTAGCACAATAACTGAATATTTTAATTGCTAATTATTTAGACCTCATTCAGTTCTCACTCAGGCAAAACTCCCATTGAGGGACTCTTGCCTGAGAAAAGAGCTACAGGATTTGTTTTACTGTAATTTGAAAAAAACTTTATATATCATAAAAACTATCAAGTTATAGTGAGACAAAAATCATTAAATCCTTAGCAATATTAAATCCTACTGGAAGTCCCACTGACTCTTAACGCCGATGTTTTCATATTAAGTAAAACAGATAATTGCAGTTTACCAGTTGTAACTTACCTGTATAATTTATGCCCAGATATGCTGGTGGCTCTTAAAGAGGTCTAATAATGTTTTGATTCTTCTTACTTTATCCCTGCTTTTCTCCTGTGGGAAATCTCCATTCAAATGTGATAAGGAAACAGCATTTCCAAACAATTATGGTATCAACACCTTCAGAAACACAAAAATTAGCATTTGGTTTTACCTTTTGACTTCGGAGTCCAAAAGGGTTAAGAGCAGCTCTCAACACTTCTCTCTTGTGCTGCTGTAAAGAAAAGAAATGCTTATGTTTAGGGATTTGCACACAAAAAACCTTGAGTTTCCATAACAGTCAAATAGCTCATTGTTCAGTGGGGAAAGTGGGTGGAATGCTGTATATATATATAAACATACAGCTATTTGAGGGAAGACAAAACAAAGTCCTACACATTCACATGTAGTACACAGGTGACAAACCAATAAACTGTATCAGTATTTCAAATGTCATTTTAAACACATGCTTCAGAGAGAACAGTTATACAGCTGGACACCAAATTAATAGGGAGAGATTTCTAACACTCCAAGCTTAAAAAAACCAAAACAACCCTCATTTTTATCATTAAGTGTAGTTTCATTCCTCTTAGGGATGAGTGTCACAATCAAAGTTTTGCCACTTATGTTTGTCCTTCAAATGCACTTTGGAAAAAGTTACAGTTAAGTACTCTAACAAGTCAAGAGTCTGAAGAGTTTTTTTGGTTTGTTTTTATTTTTTTAAATGAGAAAATATGTATAAAGTCTTCACATCTTTCAACTATAAATGGCTTTAATTACTAAAATGTTCAGAAAATCTCTCCATAGGCAGCATTGGGGAAAAAAAAAAGAACTAAAAGCAGACTTAGTACCATAGACTGTTAATTACTGAAATGTTCAGAAGTTGCTGGCACACAGCAAAGGAAAGAGTAAGCATTTTGAAGACTGACAGTAAGACCTGGGCATTCACCTTCACCAGTACAGAATACAGTTTAGGAACCTGACTGGCATAGTTTCCAATTCCTGTTATAAGAGGTTCACTTAGATTACAGTGCTCAAATCCATTTCAGCCAGGCTTCTTGTTTCCTTGCAGAAGCAGTGAGATTCCTTTGTTGCCCTCAAGTGCTGACTTTCCACCTAAGAGCCTGTGTTCAAAGCTAATGCCAGCTGGAGTATGGCAGGACTAACTAAGACTACTGGTATTCTTTAATAATATAAAAAACCAATTTTTTCTCTGAAACAATATTTTAGATAAATTGTTAAAATAATTTAGAAATTAAAAATAATTTTTATTTTCTATATTTTGCTAGTGGGGAGGTTACATAGCTAGCCATAAAGACATTTTAACTACTGGGATTACTGTTAGGATTACCTATCAGAAATAAACTGATCTTTGGAGCACCCTTACTTATTTAGAAAGATCTCAAAAAAATGTAATACCAGTAGGCTTTCAGGCTTGGTGTTTCCAAGCTTGATTTCCTACCGTTCCTGGCTACTACAGAGATGCTTCTGTTTCTTTCTCTGAGACATGATCTCAATTTCTTTTCAGATCTTGTCCTTTTCCTCTTGTTTTCTAGGTGCCTTCTACCTCTGATAATTACAATCAAACAATGCCTCAGCTTCAGCATTCATGGAAATTTCCCCGTGGCAACCTCCCAGCCTATGTGTGTTGGTTCTGAGCATACTCAGCATAGTCTGTTCGGTAGCAGCTTCCACTGTTTTCAGGGAAGAAGGTTTATTTTGCTTGATCTAAGGCTGTCTATCATGTGCTTCAGCTTTCATAAGGCCTGCAGTTGTCTGAATAGAGACACACTGGACAGAAGCAAAACAGAAGACCTAAAATACGGAGTAATGAGGATAGGAGTTTGACCTTTAAATGCTGCTGGATGTATTGCACAAGGATACGTTTGATTTAAGTGATACTGTTATGTATGAAACTGCACTGTTCCCTTAATGTCCACCTCATCTAACAAGTGAACCACTCCATACTTGCTGGCACACTACATGGCTCTTATGAGTGAGCCCAGTAAAAAAAGGTGGCACTGGTGAACCTGGAAGAGCTGAAAAGCATGGAAAGAACATGGGAAAATCTGGTCACAGGGTGAACGAGAACATTTTCTGTTTGAAGACCCACTGATCAGTCAGACTTCCACTGGTGTTTAGACTCAAGCTCTGCAAAGGATTAAATCCAAGTCAAAAGTTTCAGTTGCTCTTCTCAGGCCTACTGTCGTTTGAAATTTTGTACAAGTACTCATGATGTACCCAGCTACCCTCTTGTCACTTGTGATTTTTGCCAGAAAGTGCTGTACAAGACTCTTTATAACTGTTACAGTTACTTTATTTTCACAATCATTAATTGATCCTTTCTAAACATTTGAACATCTGAGTTTAATTAGTGGCAACATTTCTGCCATAGTTTTTAAAATTATTTTTATACATGATTTAAATTAATCAAGCCTTATACTTGAGATGGTAATTTGTTGGACAAAACCAGCTACCTCCAGGCATTCACTTTGTTTTCAATTCCAACCTCCATGTTTAATGGTTTAGCTTAAATCAACAGTGATTCAAATCACAATTAGTGATTCAAATTATATCATGTAGTCAAGTAATATGCTCGAAATCTGACATAATAGAGTGAAAAACTATGCACACAACTCAGGAAACCACTTCTGCTTTTTCACTTTTACATGAAAGTTAACTTTAACATGAAAGTTACAGCATAGGCTCACAATAGGCTTGCTGGCATCAAAAACATAAGTACATCTCAATCCTCAGAGAGGCTTGAGGTGGGTCATGGTAATTTCCTAGAAAAATGTGCTTTCAAGGGTGAAGTAAATGAGATACACTTATTAAATCTTCTTTTTCAATATCCAATCCTACCACAGAACTAAGGAATACAAAAATGGATAACTTAAACAGTCCTAAATAAAAAATGCCTCTTCACTCTGCCAGTTGTTTGTACAGTAAAACCAGCATATTGTACTGCTGTTCAAATACAAACAAGAAAGAACTATATATACTTGTTCATTTCTGTATGTTGATGCCTTACACCCTGCACAGACTTTTGACATTTGCTACTAATGAAAAAAACACTATGCAGTGGCCTATCATCAGATTAAGTGAAATCGAGATAAATACATTCCATTCAAGAAAATGTAAATAATGTGTCAATTTTATTTATGTTTTTCCTCAAGGTTGTAGAGCTTTCATGGTGAGGGGAGAAAATACTGTAGCATGGTATCTATGAAGATCTTCTCTTTTAAGATTCTATATTTAAGAACAAAATTCAAAGAGTAAAATAAATCATATTAGCATCACTCCAGTTCAATTCCTTCCAAACACAGTCATCATACATACAAATTAAACTCTGGTAGCAAGTGAATGAAAGGAATCACTGTTGATGAATGCTGCGAATATAGGAGCCCAAAGGATTTCAGACAATGATTCACTGTGAGACTACCCGTAAATCTCTTGGTTTGTTTTGAGATTCAGTCAACCTGGCATGAAGCTTGGGCAAAGTCTATCCTTCGAAAATGGACAATGCATCACAGCAATGTTCCAAAAAAAAGACTGAAAGACTAGTGTGCAAATTTAATGCTCGTGGAAAAGTCTTATCTGGCAGGCTTAGAGCTTCAAATCCTTTCATTTTCAGGGCAATATTTCTGTCAGGAGAACCGACTGGTTCACACAGGCTCACCACTACCCCTCACTTTGAACTGAGGGACCATGTTGAGTGGTCAGGTTTTGTGGCTGGTTCAACCTTTCATTGGACTTAAAATCAAAGATCAATTATTACCAAATGTAGTAATGTTTTTTGTGACGTGGACTTTGGTCCACTGCTAACTACAATTGAGATATCTTTAACTTGAGTCAAGCTTGTCTGTCTGGGGGGAAAACAAGAATAAATCAAATGATTATTATTAAATTAGTATTAAATTCCGTGATAATGACAAAGTCTGAGGAATTTCTGAAGACAACTGCCCAAAGCAGACCACCGACTTAGTCTGCAAGTATAAGACAATGAACTGGATATGAACTGGCTTTTTTGCAGAAAAGAAAGCTTCACACATGTACGGAAAAATTTTAAAGAAACAACATTGCTACAGTTCCATTCTTAACACCTGAAAAAGTCTTTTAGAAACCAATTTAAATATTTTGTGCACTTCTAAATTCTATTTGAAAAATACTATCTGCCCATATTTATCTCCATGGAAGACTTGGATTAACTGTGTAGGCTCAGGATAAAACTATTGTTGAAGGCAACAGTCACATGATGAAGAAAGGAGAACATTTGTAACACTTTCTGTCAGGTTAACCTCCTCTTACCTTAATGTACTATAACTTTACTTAAACAGAAATCATCACCTGGAACATGAGAAGCAAATGGCACTTTTAATATCAGAGGCAGCAGCAACAAGCCTGTGTATTTCTTCAGAAAGAAATACCAATGCAGACAGTGAATTAAAACATGCCATGGTAACAGATGAAGACTTCAACTGTCAACAAAATCAGGCTATTAATTCTCACTTAAACAGTCTTTTTAAATCTTTGATTTTCAATATACAGTCCAAAGATCACTCTCACATTTCAGCAGCTTTTGTCTTTTAATGCTGATCACTTCAACTGACTTTTCACACTACTCAGTGCTTTCTCTCCCCTTTGGAAAAGGTAAGTGAAATTATCAAATGGTATCTTATTTTGCCAAGACCAAAGATACAGTTCAAACGTTAAAAAAAATTAGGCAATGGCTTTGCTTAAGGTAGGAAGGGAATGAGGAGGGGGAACCAAACCTGAATCTAAATTTCTTTTCTTTCTCTGTTTCAGTCTATGTTCAGGTCTAGACTATGTTAACAGCAACCAAAAATTACTGCATGGAAAACACAGAATTATTTTACTTCTCAGTACTTTCTTTCTCAAGTGACAGATATGAGATTCAAAGGGAACCTGGGAAACTATTGGCCTGTTAATTTCCACCAAAGGCAAAGGTGCCCAGACTGATCTACTTGGACTAAACTATCACCTGCCACAGGATGTAATCTCTCAATGGACGGTTCCAAATATGTCTGGGAGAGCAGCTCACCTGCTGTTGGCCTCTCTGTACCTTTTCAAAAGACAAAGACTCAGACTTTTTCATCTGTCAGCTTACACCAGACTGTAACTCACTCAAACAACAAGAAAACAGACACACAATGTGTCTGTTACCTGATCTTTTCCTTCAGATTTTTGTTCTATTTCTGAAAGAGAACAAGGCTGAAACTTTCCTTTGACTGAGATGAACCAAATGTCACCTCATAACGAAGAGAGACTTCTCTGTCTCTGGTCACTGGCAACAACAAAGTAGGAATCAAAGGTGCCGCTTTTGTCTGAAAAATCATTATCACCTTTAAAATTTAATTCCCTCAAAGCACTAGAGACTAGTCTGGAGGAATGCAGAAGGGAAGCGAGAGATGACAATTCTCCATTTTCTCCAGAGGCTATGTGTCCCTGCAGAATTTGGTTCCTGTGCAGCGCTTAACTCCTTGATGCCCTTTCTCTCGTGAACTCTTCCTTGGCAGAAACTTCTTCAGATTTAAAAATCAGAATATGAGCCAAGTAAATAAAAATAAATAAATAAAGTTCAATGTCTATAAAAAGCACACAGACCAACCTGCTTAATTATTAACAAGTAAACATAACAAATTTTGAATTATTTACTTAATCTTTTTCAGCTACAAACCTCAGACTTTTAGAGCATGAAATACATGCTTTATTTTAGGACACAAAACAGGTATTTTATAAGGCTGTGGAATTTTGGGGTTTTTTTGAAGGTGGGGTTGTTTTGAAGAATACACATTTCTTATTAACCCCAAAATACCTTCCTCTCACCAAACCATGCTGGAATTTTAAATAGAGGAATAAAAGTTTTAGTATAAAGATCCTGTATTCACGTGTTTGCTAGTGAATTAGATGGCTGTTTCTGACTTGCAGCTGAGCATAAACAAGATTCCTGTGAGGCATATGCACCTTCTCCTGTTTCTGTACATCTGTTAGGAAGAAGCTAGATTCAGAGGGAGAACCTGGTGAAGATACCAGACAGAAATTCTACAATGAGGCATAAAACAGCCCCAGGTACAATCCTGTTTTCTTTATGGAATAAAGCTACAATGCCAAAGGAAATCTTATCTGTGCCTGTAAATATTAAAAAAGGTCATCGCCACTGCACCCTGAGGTTCTGACAAGATGCTCTTCTAGGCCTGACCTCCAGCTGGGTCCATCTCCTTCTGACACATTGTTCTGTCTAATTCAGTGCTGATAAGAGACAGCCCTCCTGGATGACATGCTGAAAATGAGGGAAATGCAAAGTTTCTTGCTGGATAAAACAAGTGACATTTCTTTACGTACTGAAATTAGCACATACCCTTTGAAGTCCCCAACAATCAGTAGTGTAAAACAATGCCATGTCCTCCTCAGGAACCTCAGGCCATCAAACTGTCATAATTATTTTCTGAATGGTAGTATCATCATCATCATCATCACAGAAGAAACATGGTTGGGAATCTCAACAATTTTTCTTAACTAGCATTTCATGGAAATTATTCTATAATATTACTTTTGAAGCCCTGGATTAATGAAGACATATGCATGTACAGTGAAGCTGTACACATGAGACATGCCACTAAAAATCTATTCTAAAATTTGGCACACAAGCAAAGTCTTCACAAGAGCAATACAATAATATTTAACAAGGTATTCACATATTAATATTCCCTCATCATTGCTACTTATGTGTACAGTGTGACATCTGATAACACATTTATTCATCTACTGTTAATTGCTATAATGGTTGGATATAATTTGGTTTTTTCCTGGTTTTAGATCTTAAAAATTTTGTCAGTATTTGTGTACTATACTTTTATTTTGCCTACCAAAGCCTTTCAAAGGTGCAATTCAGAGATGAGACAGTTAATCACAGAGCTGGCTTAGTCTCTAATTTAGGTGGCCTACTTATGTTAGCAACATTTTATTAGCACATTATGCTGTATATTTAATATTTAGTACACTGTGTGAAAATGGTTTACTGTGTACTGCTCGCACAAATGACTTACAAATTCTGTTTGACACACAGAGAAGAGTGTATAAGCAATACATGTATTTCTAAGTATACCTAATGCTACAGAAAATAAGGATAAAAAGAAGACATGTAGAGACAACACTAAAATGTATCTGTGATGGAGTTAAGCTTATGAATACTTCGGTAGACAAAAGATGCAACATTAGGGATATATGCACAATGCCCATCCTTCCTTTAACTTTTGATTTCAGCTGAGGCTCCTCCAGAAGGAAAGGAGCTTTCATGATTCCTGAAGTCTCACAATGCAGACAATTGCAACAAAACATACAGCAAATCCTCCCAAAACCTTTTGTATTTTACCATACCCAAAAGACAAAGTAGTATCTTTCTTCTGAGTGTAGGAGTGCTTTCAGGACCGTTTTCAAGAGGCAGAGAAGTTAGCTATGTCCTCATGAATTATGCAGCCTTTCCAGCCTGTGCTTCGACAATGTTAGCTGGAAGTCCCAGAGAAGGATGCCCAGTGCATGTGAGCAGCAAGTGGTACCAAAAGAGAACCACTCAGCCAAAGCAGATCCAAGTTTTCCTTGAAGAGCTGGAGAGCAGCTCTGAGCAGGGATCTCAGTTATCTAGCTATAGCTGTAGCCAGGTTGGTTGTACTGATGTTCAGACATTACCACTGGAAAGAAGATTTTGACTTTAGTCCTTAGTTGCGAGGAAAACTATACTGGTTTTCATGCTCCTACTTACAAAGGGAATCAAAGCTACACCAGCAGGCATTTGAAAGAACCAGATAAAGGAAAATCCTTTAGCCTGACATGAATCAGCCCTATGTGAAAACACCCATAAGCAGTCCTGGTACAATTCTACACTTGCTTTTGATCTCTAAGAAGTGAAGCATTCACATTTATCAGAAATGCGTTTTTCTGAAACCAACAGACAGGTGAGGGCACCAGTGTGAAGGATGAATGATAACCTCCCAAGACAAGTGATCTCCAGTTGCTTCTGATACCCCAGTTAAGAAAGAAAAGGCAAGAAAACTTTTTTGCAAACAGTAACCTATAGCTTTTCATATTTCATCTGCTGTGTAATTTGTCGATATATCTATCAATACTTTCATAATGAGGTAGCTACGACAGACGCTAAGACTTCAGTAAATACCAAACTTCTTTTTTGCAAAAATACGTGCTCTCACCAAAAGCATTATTTTTCTGCTGGTGAAGTATTGTAACAAAGGACCCTTACTGTTTATTACATTCCCTGACAAAATATCAGTTCCAAAGCTTTTCTCAGTATCTTCAGTCGATGTTTGTCAAGTGACATTCAAAACATTTTTATTTTGAAAAACAAAACAAAATTGAGCCTATTTCACATTCTTTTTATTCTTGTACTTTACAGAATTTTTCAAAATTATTCCAATACATGTATAACACTTACATGGCATACCTAAAGTGCCTCACAATAGAAAAATTTAGTTCACATTTCCTCTAGGAAAAAAAACCACAAAACAAAACAATCTACAAAACCTCTTAGAAAATGTATCTTTCTCCAGTTATATTCACTGGGGAACATTAAAAATTCAATATTTGCCACTTTGCAATGACTTCTGGACACAAAACATGTTTGTGTTCATGCTGCAATAGGTTCTTCTAGTCTAAACATAAGGGGAATTAGAACAAAAGTACGACTTGAAACAGTACTACATATAACACCCACAAAACATTTTGGATCCTAAGATCACTTTTCCTCTTATTTTTTCCGATCATTCCTATCATTCACTACAGACACAGTATTTATTTTTTATGATGATTAATATATAATATATAAAAATGAGTACATAGAAACCAAGTAACAAGAATGAGTCTAATTAAAAATTAATATTATTACAAAAATAACTATTATATTAATCAATATGAAGACAGATATTCAGATCAGTAGGACATTTTTAGTTCTAACACTCATTCTGCTTTAAGGACATGAGGACAGTCAATTTAGTAAAAACCTTAGCTGAGATAACAGCAATACATAGTATTTGTATTAAAACCACGTTGGGAGCGGTATTGCAAGTTAGCAGATATCTCCATTACAAGAACGCATTGTACCTTACAGGACAAATATAAAGTTTGTACAGATTAAGATCTGAAGGCAACAATACAAAAGGGTGTCTACATTTTTAGCTGAAAATTCACCAGCAAAAGTGAAGGGATAGTTGTGGATCAGACTTACCTTTGCTTAGTTTTACCAAAATCAATGAGATTCAAGGATGAATTTTACTCACTGCTTATTACACAGTAGAGTTTTTAAAATAAGAAAGCTTTATTACAAATACTTTCCATAGTAAATCTCTTTCTTTAGGTGATACCTCTCAAAACACACAATCCACTTAGTAAGATTTTAGTAGGACCTACATATATGACTTCTATCTATATTTTTCTCAAACTAGCACTGTTCTTCCATTTGATACAGGTCAATGGATTACCCAGGTTTTTGTCCTGTTGTGCTAAAGGAGACTAACTAAAGTTTCTGAAACATGTAATATAACACAAAACTATGTTCTCAGGTAATTAATTATTTATATCACAGTTGAGTTTCGAGATGACAGTGAGATTGATGTATTAGGCACTGCAGTGACACAGACTGGAAGATAGTTGTCACTAGAAAAAAAACTTTTCAGACATGCCAGCCAAAGAGTGGAAGAGCAGGAACTACTTTTTCAGATGAATTGAGACACACAGATTGGAGTTACTCAGAAAATCTGCAGTGTTGAACTTTTATCTCAGGTTACACTCCACTGCTTTAACAACAAAGCCTGTCTTCCTCTCTAGTTATTAATATAAAGCCAACAATCCCAGTTATTACATACACTCCTCAGCAACTCTTCATGCTCCTACACATTTGCATAACTCCAACATCAAGAATCTCAAAGCACTTTAAAGCAAACCCCAACAGAACTAAGTTATCCTCACTTCGCAAGTAGTAAAATAAAACAGAGACATTAAGGGTAAAGTCATCTCACCCAACTTTGGCCATCTAAAAGACATTGTTGCCTCAGCTACTCCTTTCACCACTGGAGCAAGGTGAGCATCTTGAAAGGGCAATTCCTTCTCAGATACCCAGGTAAGTCAATCGCCAAAGAAAGGTCACCCTTTCTTCTGCCTATTCCTTCCACCTAGCCTAGATTCCAAGACTAAATGCCTCATGTTTAGATGAGTGAGCTATATACCCCTATTCTATTACAAAGTATTCCTATTCCCTATTCTTTTCACTCTTTTCTACAAGGCAAAGAAAAGATGATGGGCCAAGGTCTGTATGTGCTGGTTACTCAGCACACACATGTGGAAAGTTAGGTGCACACAGCTACACGTGTGAGTGTACTGACAAATGAGACAATGAGAACTCATTGCTTCTTAGAGTCCAGGTGTTCAAACATTTCTGGAGCTACTGGCAGGCCAAACAAATGTGTGTAAGTTGCTAGGTCTAGATGAGATTTGTGCTGCTCTTAGCCCAGAGTGCAAACCCAGTAGGAATATTCACAGTTCTGTCACAGCATAAATAATGCTAATAAATAAAACTCACATCAAAATGAGATTTTTTTTCCAAGAAAGGTGATAAAAGTCTGCTATCAGATTTTGATCACAAGTCCTACTATTCAGAAAAGGAAATGCCTCTGAATCTCAGTAAAAATGAACCTGTCCATGGCTGAAATAACTTTTAAAAACAGAAATGCTTGTATCATTTTCTCTGTCAACTCAGAGATCAGACTTGGGGATCCAAAAACGTTTGACTTTTCTATTGCAGATCTGCACACTTCAGAAAAATCTGTCACTATACTACAAGATAGGACCTTGAAGCTCTGAAGTAACTGTAAAGTGGTATTTCAAATAGCTCTCCCAAAATGAAAACTGGCTAACACAAAATTAAAGTGATGGCTCTTACAACATCAAAACAAACAGACAACAGGAATGAAAAATTCTTTGTCTTGCCTCTCCCTCAAAAGAATGACTTTGACTAACAGCCTCCATTCTATGCAGAGAAAGTTAAGTAATGTATTTCAGTGGTTTTGCCAAATAAAGCTTGGGAAGGAGTTTTCTAAAGGAATCACAGGATACCCACGGAGTCACATTAAAAAATACCAGCACTTTCACTCAATTAATTTCCAAGTTCTAAAGGTAATGAGAATCAGAATTTTCAAAGTCAAGCTTCTTCTCTTTCTTCAGTCACTGGCAAAAAGCACCCATCAGGTACACGGAAAAGCTCTAAAGTCTTGCTTTAAAACAAAGACTCCTGAATGGGCCTGAATCGTGCACACTTATCACAAGTCAAGCAGTTACCACCGAGCCTGCTAGAAACTCCACTGCCACACTGATGCTTCTCAGCTTTAGCAAGACACTTTGTTTAAAACAAAAGCAATATGCTAACACTAATGCTTATCTGTTATCAGCAGAGAAGAATCAATATTTAATGCAGTAGCTGAAGATCAACTCTCATTGTTTCACGGTTGAAGGGAGAGAAGGGAGACGGATGCTTAGGAGCCGGACTCCAACTGCTGATCCTGCCACTGGGAAGCACAACAGCAGCAAGCAGCTGACCAGCTCATTCATCAAAAGCAGAAGGATCTTCCAGAGCAACAGCAGTGGAATGGCCTTTCCTAGGAATAAATTTGCATCTCACACCTTACCACCTCCTTCCATACACGCAACATTTATTTGTTTATTTTACCTGCCCAGTGCAAGCAGAGCTATGTTCAACAAAAAGTACCTACCGGAAAACCACAGTGCCTGTGACTCTTTCTCCAGGTGATGAGAAAAAAAATTTGAAAAGCTCTCAGCGATGAGTATATCCATAAGCTAATAGCGCTAATGCTAATAATTCCTCCTGTAGGTACTAACTTGTGAATAACACCTTTGGACAATTTTTTTAAGGGCATGAAAGTAATCTTAATACTTTGCAGAATAATATCTTCATATCCATCTACTATTGTTAACTTTCCAAACCAGAGGAACTGACATTATGTATAGGAATTAGAACGGTAGTTAATATTTATTTTTATAGGGAGGAAGAAGAATATTTTAACTCTGAACTTTCCACTTTTATTAATGGTTAAAAAGTTAACTAAGTATTAACTTTATTAAATTAGTAATTTCTATGATACATCTAAAATTTGCCTACTACTGACACATACTAGTCAAATCTGTTTGTTGTTTTGGGGGCAGGTGGATGGAGTGGGTGAAGTGTTCAGACGCAACAAAACAGTTTCCAATAGAAGGATACAGACCATCTTCTATTTCTATGAGAATAACATCTATTATTTAATGTGGAGCAAATATGTTCAGAAGCTAAGTGGTCTCTTTCAAATGACAGAGAGTTTTTTTTCCCCTTTTTGTTTAGTACAACATGCCTGTGATAAACCCAAATAGCTTTTATTTAAAAGGCAATTTCATTAGGTAATTTTTAAAATGGGAATTACGATACGTACCAGAAAAAATTGCTTGGCTATTTCTTTACTGATTCTTTACAAAGGCTAACTATTTTACCAAATGGGCAAGATGAAATCTGTTACAAAAAAATAAATAGGACTTACACTTTAAATCCTATTCATAGCAGAGAGTTATTTTGATTTTAGGTCTGGTCACCTAAAAATAGGGACAATAAACTGAAGGCTGTATCATACTTCAACAATAATAACTGATGCCCCGAACATTTTCTATCACAAATATCACTGGCAGGATTCCTGCTTTACAAGCCATCAGAAAAACAAGTTGGAGTGGGATAAAGAACAGAAGAAAATAAAAGGCTTCCTAACTTCCAGTCTTGTGCTCAGATGATAATGTTTCTGTTTCTAACCCAGAGACATTACATTACCTCATTTTTAAAAGAAAAACAAGCCTGCCTTTTTAACATCTCTCTTGTATATCCACCTTTGCATCCATATTTGTGTAATCCACTACCATGACTAAAATAAATCTATCATGGCCATTCAAATCTGAAAGTGAATGTAAAATTTCAGTCCTTATGATACTGAGTTTACCTGTGTGAGCCCCTTAAAATATTGGGCATTTCTATTCAGCAGAGTCCCTTCAATGCACACACTTAGATAACCCCCCTGTGACAACAGAGGCAGTGCTTTCCAGTTGTGTAGAGCCTCACCAATTAGAAAACGTCAGGAGTTAACAGCAGGATGCTGTGGAGAAAAAGCTTAACTTATGAACATGTTCAGATTGCCATTGCCCAAAAATCTGAGTAATGTTCCAGATATGTTAATCTGTTACATAAGATTGTCCGTAACATGAATATTTTTTTAAAGAGTACTTGAGGGTGGTGTTGGGGGTTGAATGAAGGCAGGTGGCCAAAGTTATTACCAGAGTGAAGAGGATTATTTTAATTATTATTGGACTATTAACCCTCTGCATGTTCCTATTGAACCAGTTGCATTGTATTCACAACTCATATGATCTATAACCATTGTACTTGAAATTACTGTTGATCACTGAGCATTCGGGAATAAAAATAGATATGATTAGATGTGCAAAGCTCATTTGAATGCAGTTTTATGCATAGACGATTTCTATCCTTTAAAAAATAGCCTTTAATAATAAGATATCAAGGAAAACACAGTGAGAAATGATATTTTCTGTATGTGATCTGCGTATTCTAGATACACCTCATAATGAACGTGACCAAATACTGAACACGAACTGAAGAACAAACCTTTTGTGTTGATGCAAAATTTGAGTGGCAGGAAAAAAACATAACAGAAGATAAGGGTTTTCATTCACAATGCAATGTAAATTAAAAAACCATGGATACAAAAGAGTAGAAACAAGAAAGGTAATATAACAAACTTACATTTCATCCTCCATCTTTACAGGGATCAAAAAAGGGGCATACATCTTCATTCTAGTTGAATGGCCACTACAATAGTAAATTACAGTAGCTCATACAAGAAATAAAATATGAAGGACTCAGTTATGTTTTAAATTGAAACAATGCAAACCATAACAAAAAAAAAAAGAAACAAACAAACTGTAGAGTCTTTTGGTTTTTTTTAAAACAAGGGGCAAAATATCAATGAAAGTAAGATATATCTCTACTTATGCAATCACTTTGCCTTTAGCTTCACTGGGAACAATAAGAAGCTCAGAGACTTCCCTTACCAAGCCTATATTCACTCTAAATAGGTCTTGACGGTGCTGTAGCTGCAGAGCCAAAAAAAAACGAGGCCAAATTTTATGTGGTCATGATAGTGTGGGAGAAAAGCTTTTGTGAGGATTTGATGCTGTAACTGCATTTGTACATCTGGCCCCCCACAGGCCTTCAAAGACTTAGACATCTATAGATACTTACACGGATTATTAAATGGCCTGTTAGTAAAAGGGGTGGATTCAGGACACTGACACATTTGAAATTGGTATCTGCAACTGGACTCTGACATTTCATTTGGATACTTAAAGCATTTAATGTTATTGCATCCTGAGGACCTATATTAACAAGTTTGACGTAACAGATGGAAGCTTTTTCAAAAAAATGTAAACAGCTGATCTGAGAGCCAGCTCTACTCTATAGACAGAACTTACAGTGAAATATAGCACTCTACTGCTTATTCCAAACACATCACGTCATTGTAAGTAGACTACTTTATACAGTGAAGAAATACAGTAAATGTAAAAGGAACACACATCAAGAATTTCTCTTCCCACTTTCACTAATTTTAAATAGAACATTCTCCTGCTAATTCTCTGCTTTTGACCTATCAAAAAAAAAAAAAATCAAGGTAATTATTGCCCTCTCCGAGCCAGAGCAGATAATCTGAACTACACCTCATTGAGTCTTCTTGCAGGGCTACTCATTGTGCATTCTCAACATCACCACAATTCTGAATTTTGCTAATTTAAATATGATGCTCATTTAAATACTATCTATTACACTAGACCTTACCGATTGTCTGTAATGTGAGTAGCTTTCTAAACATATACTTGCAAACCTGATCCTCAATAAAAATAAAATACTACTTCAGAAATAAGAGAAGCACAAGAAAGCTGTGGGGTATTTCTGGAAATGGGGTTTTAACTGTTCTTGGATTACCTGTTTTGGTCTTTGAGTTGCATGATTGTTCTCGCACATATATTTTAAGGGCATATTAATACTACAAATGGTTACAAATACAGGATCATCTACTTTCTGCATTTTTCACACTGTATATTTGCTTTTGCACAATGGAAATTAATAACAATGGCCATGTCTGACTGCTGTTGCTTCTTGCATGATTTCTGTGCTGCACTTATAAAAGACACTGGAAGTTCCGTGCTCTGGAATGATAACTCTATTTACTATAATATTTTACCCCAGGAACTTACCTACTGGATAACCCTGCCCAGAATCCTTAGCTGGAAATGAGACAAATTTCTGTTTGTGGAGAGAAACAGCCAGCCTAGTGCATTGTTAGCAGCAGTGCTTGAAAACTGTTCTTCGTTACATACGATGAAAAAAGGAAAACTGCAACTCCTACATGAATGCAATATGCAATAGATTCCCAGAACTGCATCTCAACGTGGATTGGGTTTGGGTTTTTTCCCTTGAAAAATAATGAAATCAAACTGTTTAAGGCAGCACTCCCAAGTAGTTGACAGTTATCTTAATAACTTGATTAAATAAGTAAACAAGAAAAAAAAAGATCCCTGTTCACAACAGAGAGTGAAAGCAGCTCAGAGCTGCAGGATGGGAACTGCTTAGAAGGAGAACTAAATCCCTGTGGTCAGAGTCCACCTACCATACCCTTTTATTCAGATGCTCTTCTCTTTCTATGAGTCCATAACATGCTTTTATAATATGTCTTGTATGCATCAGAGAGCAAATATCCACATTTATTAGGCTTATGACAGTGTAAACACCATTAGAAGTGGTTCTGGTACGACAAGCTTCGTTTTGCACTTCTCCATTTCTAATTTCATTCATCAATTCTCACTCTCATCCACTTAGTGCTTCCATTTTTTGTCTTAAGGCCAGATTTTTAGTACTTTCTGTTCATCTCCAACTCTCTCTGCAGCTTTGTATGACAACCAAACTGACTCCCCTGCTGTCATCTGCGATACTTTTAACATTAACTGGACAAAGTCCACATTCTGTTACTTCAACTATTTCTTGAATATCTATTCGCTCTGTGTTTTAGTGATCTCCAGGCTCTAGTTTACATTCTTTAAGATTTGATTTTTGCCCCAAGTCCAGTATTTTTATAACATAACCTTTATATAAAACAAATGTTCCAGTACATGCAGAAGATTAAAGGAATGAAGGAGGTATTCGGCTGTCCTTTAATTTTACATGTGTTTAATGTTATCTTGGAGAAATGTACCTATTTTCATTTTGAATCTAATCTACAAACTATGTTGGATGATTGTGCAAAGAGTCAACAAGGTAGCTGTTTAAATAAACAAAATGGAGCCAGGAACAAGCACAGGATATTCAGTGGCAAAATCCAGTGGATAATTTTGCTTACTCTCTGATACTTGGTACCTTTGACTTTATTTATCATATCCAGAGGATTGGAATCCAGAAGCAATCAGGCTGGTGGTTTTTGTTTGGCCTCTTACACAAAGAAAGCAGCCAGACATTTCCGATCTGGGTTCAGCTACTCAACTCTTCTTCTAGTCTTGGGAATGGAGATGAAAGCAGGCTGTTTCAATTAGCCTGGCTATAGATATGATCTGGAGCTGTGAATTAATTGATTTGAAGACCAAGAGGGACAGCTCCTGCATAATAGAGGCCATGGAATTTCACTCTGTAATTACAGTTAAGTTCAGCTCCAAATCCAATAGAAATCAAAGGTGACCATATAAGGCCCATCTCTAATCAAAAGTGGCTCTTTTCCCTAACCACTAAGTGCAAACTATTCCGCGTTTCTTTCTATTTCAAAAAGCCATCTGGGTCTAAAATGAACCTGTGTGAAAGATCTTTATTCCTGCATGGACAGGAACAAATTTTCCACTGCTGCATGAAAAGACTAGAACAATGAAAGTACTGGGAAGGGAAGTGGCGGGGGGGAGGAAAGCTCTGCCTTTTTGGCAGTACTCGCAGAACATTAGTTAGGGTAGGTGGAGTCCTGCTGGGCCTAACCAACTGCTCAGATCCCCCGTAACATTTTACTGGCCCCCAGCTTTACACTGTACATCTTGGAACATGGCGAAAAAGCTCATATACACATATACTTTAAAAGACACAAAACTCCTGAGCGCATATCCAAAGCAGATCAATTGCCTTTGCAATATTCTCAGAACAAAATGTTCCACCAGCAGATCTGATAAGAAGAGCCAAAAAATGGAAAACACTTGCTACCAATTTATTGCAGTCACCCATAAACTATTACTAGAACATTATGTATTGGGGTTCAAGCCAGAAAGCTATTAAAGCGGACTGCACTAGAGTCTTTCCACTATGCTACTGAAGCATTAATAAGTCCTTAGAGAATTGTGTTTATGTTGAATGAATAATCTTATAATCAAATTTTCACACACAAAAAAATGCAGCTCTTTCTAGAATTACTGTGTGCCTTTGCTCTCTCCCCCACATTGGCTAGTGTCTCCACAAATACCATCATTTTCTATGTTTCTGTCTGGCCCAAACCCTGACGTACATACTTTGTGTTCCAAGCTGGACAAATTTCAAGATAAATGGTGTTAATTGACAGTGTTAATGGGTGCAGGGTGTACCACATCCTTTCCCCTGTTGTCACTGCCTGTGTCTTTCTCACTCCTTACAGTCAGTCTTTGTACAAGATAAAAAAGAGTTAAAAGACAATGCTAAAACAGCATCACTACTTTTTGTTTGTTTGTTTGTTTTTACTTTGACACACAAGTAATAAGCATCCAATGCTATTCTGTGGGGCTGTGTTTTCATCCCTGTTACAGGAAAACCCATAATAAATCAGAAACCTCCTTTCCCATTTTAGAGACAACAAGGATACCCAGCAAGATGATGATTAACCCAATGAATCACTGATTTTACCTCAAGAATTGATGTTTTCCTTTGAAAAGGTGTGTGCTTTCTTTTCAGCCACTTTCCTCTGGTAGCACACAGGTGCAAACCATATGACTGAGCAGGCCAGGTGGAATTGAGGCAGCTCCTGTATCTCTAGAAGCTCCTTAAAACAATACATTTTGAGTTTAAATGTACCAGGCCATCACTCCAGAAAGACTTCGGATTCTACCTGAATTAAGTAAGAAAGGGATCTAAAATTTCAAGAAGGGAAACCAAGTTCCTTGTATGAATTTATTCATATTAACCTAAGCAACTAGTTTAGTTAAGAGTTGAAAACTGTGGTGTTTATTATCATCACCACCACAATCACCAGATATCACCTAATATCCCCACTTGGAGTCCTAGAGAGTGCAGGCCAGGGGAACAGTATGACAAGTTTACATTAATATAACACCTTTCCTGATTTGCCTCTTCAATTCCTGGAATATCCTTAAGGTTTGAGAAATGACTGGTAAACCACTCCTGGCTGCCAACTGACCTGTAGGCTGCTCTCACTGGGCAGGAAAAGTTAAATTTCCTTGCAAACAGGGAGAACTCTCAGCAATAAAATACCATTGTAATGGCTGTAAGTACTAATTTTTCTATTTTCTGAACTTGTTGAATAAATGCCATTAAATTGGATCAATACTTGACGTCAAATAGTCTGATTTGAAAAAATATTAAGAGCTTGCATCTCTCTCTGATATTAATGGAAATTGTAGAAACTTAGTATCTATCCTTGACTTGGGCCTTTAGTATAAACTGAAAAAACCTGAATTGTGGGTCAAATGTATCCCTTAAGTAACTTCACTCTATCCCACGTGTTTTTTATCTCTTGATTAATGACTGTGGGATATATTGCTTGCTCAGGCAGCACATTTATGTGTGGAGCTTTTCTACTTCCTTGTGTAATTAGTTACATTTCAATCAAACTTACAACAAAAATAATAAAAAATCATTTCTACCTGCACTAATGCACAGGACGCCAGAGAGTGATTTTGCAGTAGATAAACAGACCACATCTACAACTAAATCTCTCTCTATGGTTTGCCTCTTCACAGCAGGACTCAGGCTCTGCTGTCATCATTCAGCTTGAGAGGTCCTTTTTGATTCTTGAAGGAATACAGAGACACGTGCCGGCACAGCGATGTGTCAGCAAGCCATTTTATGGGGAACCCTCAGCATAATGCTTAAAATCTCTCACTATGCCAGGAAGAGAAATGAAAATACTTAATCACAAAAATCAACACCCCAGAAAGGCCTGGAAAGCGCTCAGGTCTCCGGAGGAGATTTCATCTACGATCTCTGCAGCAACTGAGTTATTGCACCTTCTGCTCCAGCTCCATTAGTCCATACGCTTGCAAAAAGTTGTCCATTGCTTCACTGAAAGGTTTACATTAAGATACAAGTCTGGTGCCCAGGAGAAATGTCCTAGATGTTTTCTATGCTTAAAAGGCAAGATGTGCCTAATATGATTTTTCTGTAAAGAGCAACTGAAGTATGGTATTAATAAAAAATAAACTATGTTAACTTATGTTAAATCTTTCTCTCTTCTCCAAAAATCCACAGCTGAAAAAACCCTACCCCAGCAGTACTAATGCACAAGCAAGTCCTCTCCATCTGCCAAATATGTAGGTCATTTTGATGAGTGACAGAGACAAAGAGGCCTGATTTTAATTCATGAAATATTCCTGCTAATAGCAAAGTTATTGAGACATCTGTTAAAAGCCTGACCTGTTATAATGGGGGGATATCTAAAATGACTGAAATTCCTATTTAAATTAATGCTACAGTATTTTACTGGGCATTCTAAAGAGGTATTGCTATTAACAAAAACATTATATAAATTAGAAACAGGCCTGCAATAATCCTCCAGATCAAATCTGGTACTGTCTTCTAATACTACAGTATGAGCTTTTATTTGCGTGTGCACTATGTGTATATATTACAATGTAGCAGATATGTAAAAAAAAAAAAATTAAAATCTTAAGAGTCATAGCAGCCCAGTTTAAAGTTTGGCAGGGAACAGTTGGCAGACACTAGGAAAAAAAAAAAAGAAAAAAAGGGAAAAAAAGTAAATATGTTTCATGGCCTATATATTATTGAACATTTTTCCAATTCCTGTAATGGAAGTGTCAATACCATGGAAATCCTTGAAACATGGACAGAGACAGATAAATGTGACTGGAGCCAAACACCTCCACCCAGAATGAATAAAAGGCCTTCAGACAAAGAAAATCTACATAAAAATAAACTACCCACTCGATAACACTAATTAAATTAAGCTTTTGCCTTTGGGGTAGTGGTGAGGTGAGCAGAGGGAGGTGAAAGGTAGGTGATGAAAGCTGTCAGGAGGACTGCACTGCAAAAGCAAGGCATGGACAGGATCTCCCTCCATCAGCACTCAGAGGAAGGGAGCTGAGCACCAGGGAGGACCCTCTGGCACTGCATGCAAGGCTGTGCCCCGGGTAGTAGTGAAGACAACAGCTCTTCTGTTACTGACTTCAACAAAACAGGACTAATGACTGGCTTTCTTCTCTTTATGTTAGATGATGTGCTGGAGGATGCATCACACACAATAAGCACCTCATTCCTGGAGGCTGAACCAGGAGCTCTTCCATGAATGCTCTTCTTCCTGCTGGCTCGCTCCCAAAAGCCACTGTTACAAAGGGGAGGCCAGAATTTCCCAGGCCATAGAGAGATGAGCTAGAATGAGGGGCACAAGTCCCAGGTCTTCATTGCAATTCCTAAGAAAATGCTCAGGAGATCATCTCAATCCCAAACCAAAGTGAACATACACCAGCCTTTTTCCTCTTTCTTACCTATACCTTGATTTCCTCACAAGATGCTCCATGCCCACACCAGTGGATGTTGTAGTACTGTACTTTCTACAGTATTGCCCCTGCTATGGATGCCTTGTGGATTGATGAAATACTGAATTGTAGAGCAGAAAATTTGTAAATAACCAGATACAACTGAGGAACAAATCCTAAGAAAGCTGCTAAAATACTCTGAATCATGCTGCAGCATAAAATATAGCTCTGGAAGTTTATCAGTAGACAATTTATACGTTTTATATTTAATTCAAGGTTTCTTCTTCTGAATCTAAATAACGCTAGTAGAATATCAATATATTTACATTAAAAATGCCACTTTGTTTCCAAGGAAAAAATGCAAAGATGCAATTTTTTAAAAAGTCTTAGGGTCAGCCAAGACAAACCCAATACCTATAAAAAAAAACACTAGCGTATGAAGAAAATACGAAGTCTAACACACGCTCCTCCACTATTACAAGATATTGTGCATCCCCCTGCAACATCCACTTAAGTCATACCATACAGCCACTTGATGTACCACCCGTGTGAAATCTTGTCTTTTTTTATGAAATTAGCTAGGCAGAGATCTGGTTTTAATGTTTCTCCTGAGATGCTCTACGAATGTTCAGAGTTTAACAAGCATATCTTTTTTTTTTCCTCCATGATCTATATTTTACCACTTTTCTTATTGCTTTTTCCTTCTTCTATTGCCATGTGAGACATCAATGTACAGTGTAAAATACATAAAACAAGGAGGCAAACTGCCTCCACTGAAGTCCTACCAAACACACAAAACACACAGATTATTTTTGTCAGCATTCAGCTATAAAAACACTGCACACTCCTAACAACAGTAAGAGGGAAAAGTCATGATTTTAGGCTGCCAACGTCCTCTTAGAAATGAAATGTTCAGTCTTGATTTCGCCACTCCTTAAACACTAAATACTTCTCTGTGCAATTCTAGTAACTTCTTAATTGTATTTTTGAATGGATTATGAGCACACCTTAACCAAGCAAGTTAGGAGCAAACAGTGCCTAGATGGGTTATATTCTCCTTTGGTAAGACCAAAGGATGGTTTTGTATTATTCCATTCCTCTCTCTAAATATATGCTCTTCTGGCACAGTTAGTGGTTTCAAGGAAAATTCTTAAAATCCATACTTAACTGGGATCAAATAAATGTCACTGAAGAAGCATAACTGAGCCTTTGCGTGCAGTCATTATGAAATGGGCATTATGAAAATAAAATGGAGTAAAAGTCAGATCTGGTCAGAAGCATGTAAATATCCATCCTTACTCAGTAATACTTTCCACCCTTTCAACCTCATTTGGGATCTTACTTGACAGATCTTTCTCTTAGACCACCATTGCAAACAAACAAAAAGCCCAATCCTACTTCAGGATAGGACAGAAGAACAGTGGATGTACTCTACAGAAACTGAACTTGTGGGTAAAATTCCTTATCAGAGAACTGCACTGCCACCTTCTCAGCCCAAGGAATGCTAGCAAGGAGAATGATACTTATGAACATGAGTGAAAACCTCTTGTAAAGAAAGGTCTTCCACTTGGAAAAAAAAAATCATTTGTCTGCAGATTTTTGTATTTAGTATGGTTAAAGGTAACAGAAAGGAGAGATGCTAGTGGGAGAAACCATTATCCAATTTTCAGTGCACGTGCACTTCACAGCTTCTGTAATAAAAACATTCACAGCTGGCCCATGAAGAACATCAACTATGCTCCTCATAGCAGTATAGTAGAAGCTGTGATTCTCTATCTTGTTTTAAAATACCGTCATTTTATGAAATCTTTTTTTGCTTTAATGCTGAAAGCGTTGCTTCAGCATTTTCTAGAGCAGAGCAGAATTCTCCCCTTGTTCCACGAGACTTTACAGTGTCATTTTTTCTCCATTTTGGATCAGAAGAGGAGCACGTTCTCTTGAGTCTTTCATTAAAAGAATGAGAAGGATAAAAGAGATTTCATTTCAGACTTCTGAGACTCAGGGACAAGACTTTGCTGTCTCATTTAAAAAGAGGATTTGTACATGGTCAGTCCCCATCTCACATAAAGTGACTCGATCATAAGACAGCTGACCATTCTAAATGGATTCTCAAAGTTTTTGTTGCTTTGACTGTTTCTTTTCTTGTGGGTGGGTGGGTGGGTGTATGGAGGGGGAGGGGAGATTGGTTAGTTTGTTTGTTGTTTGGTTTGGGGTTTTTTTTGAGGAATGCTATAAAACTCAGGGAATCATTAATAAGATCTGGTGAAACACTGAAAAAAAAAGCAACTTGAAAAAAACCTACCAAAACCAAATTCAATCTCCACTAATGTCAATAATACCATATATAATGATTAAATATCAGTTCTCTGAGTTGATCACTTTTTCTAAGCGCATTTGCACACAGTTGTTTGTAAGTTCTTTTTCTGGTTAATGAGCTGCACTGAAAAGTAGATGAAATTTTAAAGTAAATAAGTATAATATTCTTTAAAATCAGAAAGCCCAGGAGCCCCCAGGCTTGGCCCAACTTTCTTTAGCACCTTTGTAAACACAGGGAGATTGAAACAGAGGGAACATGACAGGAGAAGCTGGGAGACCAGATGCCATAACAAGTCATCACAAGAACTTTTAGGCATCTCAGAAGTATCACAGAGATTTATAGTGGGCCCAGTGGTACCAAAGGTAATTCAGAAGTTCTCATTTCTACAATGACAGTTAGAACATGACCACAGTTCCAAACTCAGAAGTGTCAGAGCCAACACTTCACCGACTCACGACAACTGTACAAGTGGATTTCCACCAGATCTAATTTTTTCAAAGCACATTCATTTCAGAGAGATACAGTGGAGCAAATCAGAGATCAAGTCCTCTGATTTAGCCTTTAAACAATACAGTTGAAATCTCAATTCCTTTTTGGCTTCTTGAAAATAAAAGCCTTGGGATGCAAAGGCAAGGTGGAGAAAATCAAGCACTTACACTTTACATTCCTGTTTTGTCTCGCACATTGGAGTGCACTAGGATAATGAGTATGAGGGGACCAGGGGCCTCCATAATCTGCATCCTGCTGTGAATTCTGCACTCACAGCTGGTTAAGTCTTTCTGATTTCCAGTATTTTTATTTCATAAAAGAGAATAAAAAGATAAGTTTCAGTTTGCACTCTTCTGTCGCAGCCATAAGGTGCTTCCAAGACCAGTGCCTGACCATATCCCTAATGTGCCCTCCACATGTCATCTGGGCAGAAAATTATTGTACAGTCTGTTCCCTTTTACAGTAAATTCATTGTGTATTTTCACTCAAGAAGGTGTATGGTTGAAAGGGATTCTGTAAAGGTACAAAACAGACCCGTGAAGCTCAAATCTTTGTAGAGATTAGAACTTTTCTGAAGCTCCACTACACAAACAGGTTGTGTTTAACATATAAACACAGAAACCTGACTTCAAAGCAGACAAGACTTAAGAGGTTGTACTTTCTTCCCTAGGAGTGAGAGAACAGTACAAAAGACTTCCTAAGTGGCTGTGAAAGATCTCTCCACAATAGGTTGGTACATGTTGTATGTACTAATACTTTGTCATAAAAGGATGATCACTACTCCAGAGCACCAGCCATAGGCTGTGGAGCATCAGGTTCATCCAGAGGCTCTGCACTTACGCTGTTACTTTTGGCAAGTGGCAATCTCACCATGCTCCAATTCCTCATCTAAGAAACGAAAATAACAGCTCTGCCCCTCTGTCAGTGTTGCACAACTAACCATGTTAAAATTCTGTTGTTAGTAAATATGAGGGTTAGAGGGGTATCATTCCCTGTTACTGAAGACTGAGCAATTATTTGTTTTAAGCCTATCTGGTAGAGCTTCCCATGCTGAAAGCCAGGAGTGGTTTAGGATTAACTTTATGGCATATTGGACAAGAGCTACAGGATACATGCACAGCTACTTTTATCATTTGTGTCTCGCTCATTTCTAGAGAACTACAGTGAAGGGAATACTATTAGTTTCAATGTCCTGAAAGCTGTGAGACCTTTAAGTATTATGCTAGTCATAAAATAAGCATTTAAACAGTTTCTGAAAGTAGAAAAGGGTTTTAGGATATTTAATGCAAAGAGAAAACACAGGATGCTGGAAGGCAGTATGGAGAAAAAGAGACTGAAAAGATTTAACCTGAAATATTTCTACATTTATTTTCTTATTTGCATTTTGAGCTCTAGTATTCAACTTAAATCTTCCAGAAGTTTCAAACAGTACTTTAAGACCTTTGGAACACAGTCTGTCAGCCTGAATTCAAAGCTTTTGTCCTTTATACCTGTTTTTCAACACTGTTACTATCTCATATACCTTAAAAAAACCCACCTAATCCATCAAGTTGGGTTTAATTTACACAGAATAAAAAAAAAAAATCATATATTTCTCTTGACATCAGACATTCCTATTTCCAAACTCTACACCAAAAATACAAAGTTAGACCTTAATATGGGTTTAATGTAGACTTAAACTGTCTGGTTTTGGTTAAAAGCAAGTACAATGAAATTTAAGAAATAAGAAAAAGTTACATGAGAGAAACCACTGGGAGTTGGATTGTGTTGGATTTTTGTTCATGTTTATTAAACATTTCCCAAGAAAGAAAACACTTTTACCATCGAAAGCCTTCCACAGGAATCCACTAAAGAACATTCCACCTAGTCTAAGAAGTAGAAATATGTCAAGGATGAAAGAAAGCAACCATGTTCACAGGATCAATCAAGTTCTCTTTCCCCTTTCCCAGGCAAGACAAAAAGGAGCTCAAATGCATTTAAACAGAAATGATGCATATGGGCCAGCAGAGAAACCTCACATTTTGATTCAGTCTTACCAAGTAGATTTTCAGCAAGCATAAATCATCACAGACAACGGAGGGAGGCTGACAGCAAATATCTGATTATTTGACCATATACTTTGTCCTGACTAATGCTGGAAGCAGAGTCTACGGGGGAGAGTAGAGCTTCCATTTGCCCACAAACTCACTCGCACAGTATACCCTCTACAGCAAGCAGAGAAGTCCTCAAGTCTTCATTTAACTTCAGTTGAGAATCCCAAAATGGTAGTAGAGTGCCTCAATAACATCAAAGTGAATGAAGTCACAGACACCTTTCAAGTCCATGAGATCTGCTGCTGTTCTGCCTTCTCAATGAAAGAACACATCCCCAAACAGTGCATGGCACAGGCAATTCTCAGTTCTCATATGGCAAAGAAAAGAACTACTATTCCATTTCAACAGGATCTTTAATGTAATCAACCCCATCTACCCCATTCTTATTGAGACTGTCTTTTTTGCCTCAGGCAGTTGGCTCCCTGCCACAGAATGTTTCTACAGCGACATTATGTTTCAAACCTGAGAGCAATCTGAACTCCTAAGCCAACGTGGCAGGGCCTAGCTCATGTCCCCACTGCTCAGAGCTAAATGTCTCTACAGCAGACTTGTCTTGAACAGAACTACTTGAGAAAGTGCAGTGCAGAGCCATAGGGAAAGCTAACACGTGAACAGCGTAGATGATCAAGAGTCAGGTGCTTAAACTCACCTCCTGGCCCTCTTCCATTCAGGAGAACAAATCAGCCACAGCATACAATTTTCAAACTTTAGCTGAAGTTACTTTGGCATCTACAACTCATTTTCAAAAGTGACTTTGGGTATTTCTGATCCTAAGACAAATCAAGCCTGAAAAAAAATGCAGATGGCATTATCTCGTAACGGATGATCCACTACTGAAAATGGATTTTAAGAACTTTAGGCATGATTGAATCTACTATTGAAAAACTGAGCTGACATTTGAAAAAGACAAAATAAATGTGTACAAATGGAAAACAATTCTAAAGTCAAGCTTTTGTAGCAGAAAATTTAAGGAGGTTCAAGGTGTTTTCACACAAGAACCAATGAGAAAACCTTTTCAAATGCAAACATCAACTACCTGGCATATAATTTTGTTCTTCTAGCACTACCAAAAAACCCTTCTGTTTACTAAAGTGATAACAGCACTGAGCTTTCTGTCTCTACTGCCCAATGTCATGTCATCTCTAATTTATTTCTCACATAGAAACCAGTTTCCAGTAAGGAACTACAACAAAAATATTGAGTACTGTGGTTCTAAAATTCTGAGGGTATCAGCAAACTCAAAAGATTGACAAAGCTCTGTCCCCGCTGATCATCACTGGCAAGTTGGAAGACAAAGTTCAGCTCCTATCCCAGGGAAAAAAAAAAATCACTAACCTCAAGAAGTTTCAAGTATTTTGATCTGGAGTCATCATTCTGCACTCAGTCTCAGTTCTGGCTTATGTAATGCCTTCTTCTCTCCACACCCCAACTTTAATTTTTGTTTTTTTTTTACCTCTGGAAAATGGAGTTTAAGTAAAGTTATCTGTTATTCTTGCTGATCAATACCATCTGTGGCAAAAGACTAGGGGTTACACTGGACAGATTAGACATTGAAAGGCTTTTAAAATTACCAAGAAATCAAGTGCAACATACAGTTCTGTTGACTGGCCTGGATTAACTCCCAAAGTTGGCTGATAGAAAGATGTGAGAACCTTTCCAAGAAGCTAAAACCTGTAGTTAATAAAAGTAGCTGTAATATGAAAAATTAGGTTCTTCTCCCTTTAAATCACAGCCCATAGAGGCACTGAAGTAAATCCCTTAATCTCTTTTTAAGTAGCTATTTTATCCCAACTTCCTCTGTGGTTTATACCCTCAAAGCATCTACACCACAACTCAAGAACAGTCAGGCAAAGAACTTCAACTTCCTTTTCTTCAGAAAGTATCTAAAATAAAATTAGATAAAATATACACCCCCATCCCCACCCCACAAGAAAAACAACACAAAAAACCCAACCCCAAAACAAAACAAAAAGCTAAAAAAAAAAATAAAAATCTCAACAACAAAAAAACCCCCCCACAAAACCATGAGAACCGCTAACCTGAGTTTGGCCTTCCTGATCTTTTAACCCTTTATCCAAGACCATGCATCAAAAAGAAACCTTCACCAATCTTTAAGCTACCATCATATATTCACTGAGGCATGCAAATGATTAAAACACTGTATTTTTGCATCTTTTACAAGTGTATCAGATCTGAATCTCTTCTCATCCTTGTAACTGATTTATGGACCAGAAAAGTGGAACAGCAATTTTAAGGCCTCAAGTCTGTATCCACGGACAAGTTTTGTGCTTCCTTCACCACAGTATTCAGTAGAGCACTGGGCAGATCCAACAAGATCTGTAAAAACTCAGTGCACAGCAGCCAAATTAACTTGCTCCAGGATTTCTAGCAAGCCAAGGATGGATTGAGATGCAGCCTCCATTTACATCTCTTAACTCTTGCTGACACTGAACGGCTGAAGAAAAATCTTTGTAAAATATTTCAGAAGAAAGATTCAGTAATAACTTTTAAATGATGATGTTGTTTCTCCAAGAAAAAAAAGAAAAGTATGTTTTAGATGTTGGACCATGCCTTCCTCAAACAAGGACAATTCCACAATGTCATAAACCTATGTATGACTCACTAGTCAATAGCATAAAAGGTGCTGGATTATGAACGTGAAAGTGTTTGCTTTGACAGTCTTCAATTAACTGGTGACACATAATTTTTATATATATATGTTTGGGGTTTTTTTAACAACACTTTGCATTTTCACTGAACTCTACAAACTTTAACTAACTGTCGTAAACTTCAGCCGGGAGACAAGTGCCATTATCTACACACTACAGATGGGAAATTCCAGGCAGAACAGTTGGGCAATGCATCTAAGACCAGAGAGGAAGTCCTATTTGTACCAAGGGGAGTAGATCCTCGCCCTCAGACTCACATTCACATCATGCCTCTCAAATTGCATACTAGACCAGTCTCCATTTGATAACAAAGGTCACTCCTATCTTTCAGTTTTTACGAGACTGTAGATGTTGACAGCATTTACCTTGTGATCTCGACAGTTCCACTAGCACAGCAAAGGAAACACCAGGATAACGTTGAAGGCTACAGTCTGAAGTGTAAGCTCACCAGATTTTAAGGAACATGCCACAGGCAGATGGTTATACAGTTATGAAAGGAGAGCATTATAAACTAGAACCACATTCTACAATCCCCTTCCTTGTTTAGACATATGCACCCTGACTATTTACTAAACACAACTCATTTCTTTACATTTCATCATCTGCATCAACTCTGAAATCTTTTGTGTTTGTTTTTGCTTAAATAAAAATAAACAGAAATCTTCACACCTGGTGCTCACATTTAAAGTCACAACACAGATAAAGAACCACTCATGAACTGGTAAAGGGACACTCAATAGTTGAATTATGGGTTCCCATAACATTTGATTCCTTTGGTTAATGCATTTCTTTGAACTCCTCTGTCCTAAGTGCACAGGATATATGAGCATATCAACACTTTCATGACAGCCCAAATCACCCACTTTCCATAGCAGTAGATTGACATGTCATGGAGAGTGTGATTAGGAGGTCATCAGAGTACACAAACCACTAGATTAAAGCTCAAACCCAAGACATATTTGCTCCTTGGGCTATTAAAAAAAGATCAGCAGAGGAAAAAAAGCCCTGCTGTAATTGAAAAATATGAAGCTTAATATACTGTTGAAAAACCTTCTGTGCGAGGCTGTTTGGGATTTTTTTTTAAGCCAACAGTATGTTATCTTTTGATAGTGAAAATATGTATTTATTATAATGTGGCTTCTACTTAGGCTGGCATCAGGTTGACAGGCCAGCACCATTTGTTGCTGCACCGAACTCTTAAAAAAAAAAGTAAGGGAGGGGTGGAGGGGTGGAGGGTGGAAGCAGAAGATGAATATGTGTTCCTAACTCTGAGATCTTTTTGATTCTGTCTATAAATCACATTGATGATTATGTTACGAAACAGAAGATAATTCTCTGGATCTCCGTCTTTCAACTCTAGCCCACTACGATCCACCTTCTGCTTTTTTAATACAGGAATCTGAGTCTGCCAGTTTGCTATGCATTCTGAGAAAATCCATCAGAAAGAAGGGAAGCAGGCAAGCTATCATCATATCCCACTGATGTCCAGGAAATGCCAGCCTAACAGCTGTCACAACAAAAGAACTTCAAAGTCACAGCAAAAAAACTAACAATTGCCCTTACTAACACTGAATCATTGATGAAAAACTTTATGAGAAGCAGAATCAGCTTAAGAAGGAAAAGGAGGAATTAAAAAAAAAAAAAAAAGGGTAGGCAGAGGGGTATTTTGTTGTGGATTTCCCCCCCTTTTTTGAAGGAGAGATCCAAACACCTACACTCTCCAAAATGTCCTTGATTAAAATCTCAAAGAAAGTTATCATTCATGCCACCTCTAACCTTATGCCTTCTGATTGAAAATTTTCAAGTAAAAATGTTTCCATCACGTCCTTGGTGCAAGAACTCAAGGATGTGCCTTTCTCATGAGCTCAGAAAATCTTAAAACCCCTTGTCTCCTTGGAGGAAGTAAACAGATGTCTGCTAAACACTTAGGTTTACATAACATTTCTTCCCCCTTATTTATTGAAAAAAAGGTCTTTTTAGAAAGCACTTCATATTTTGAGAACACTGAATGCTTTCTTTCCTTTTTTTTAGTATTTTTGGCAAAGTATGTTTTTGATTATTTAAAGATAATCTCTATTCTAAATTGCCTCTGACTCACATAACCTCCATACTTTAGAAACCACAATAAAAGTGCAATATATTAGCTATAAATGAATAGGGAGTGAGTCAGCGAATAGTTAAGGACATTCCATGGAAATGCATGAGCTGCATACTAGGTTTTTAGAAAAATATTCTATTTCATTTTTAGAATTAACAATATAGATTAGTTGGAACAAAGAAAATACTCTCTTGCAAAACACTGCAATGTGTTTTGTTTTGTTTTCCTTATGTGTCTTTGTCTATTGTACAAAGACACCTTTAGTGAAGTGACAGAAACACTGGTTTTGCAGGGAAAGAATAGTCACAACTTGCACACACTAAAGGATTTCTGTAATTATGGGAGGTTTTTTAACACTTTCCCTGGGAATACCTCATTTGTTGTCCTTTGCAAGGCCATTTTAAAATATCAGCTTACAGAAAATACTGTAGGAAAATCACGTTTTTCTCTAGCTACTGAGTTCAAGTGTGTTTAAGTTCAGTGCTTTGAGTATTAAAAGAAAAAAAGAAAAAAGAAAAAAAAAGAAAAGAACCCTGATACTTCTACTTGCCAAGGCTCATATTCTCAGCAAAGTCTTCATACTGAATATATGAAGAAGTCCATTAAATACTAACTAATGTTTTCCATGCATCATCATGTCTGCAGATCCCCACTAGGGAGTCATGCCCCTTACCACATGCATCCCAGATCTAGTAAGCATGGTATAAATAACTACACAAAAATTGTAAGTAGGGGACATGAGACAAACAGAATTCTTACAGCACAGGATTATGGCTATAAAGAGAGTCATAATAACTCCCATTCTATCAAACCCATAGCTACTGCCTGAAAAACAACTTTTTTCAAGATTGAAATCTGCCAGAGGTAAAACATTTACTACAGATGAACCTAAGACAAAGGTTCTCCATTCCATCTTAAAAGCAACAAAAGCTGACTGGACCATAATCTGAGCATGAACTTAAATATGACATGGATAGGGCCTTAACTATCTTGGCAGACATCATTCACTTCCAGAAAAAACATTAGCCACATAGGTGTTGAGCATGCTGGAGGACCCCAGCACAAGGCTAGGGAAAAACAACAACAACAAAAACATGGTAAGTAAGGAAATGCTCAGTGGATCTAGGTGTACTAAAACCAAAGGTGTGCAGTATTCTTTCCTTCTTGACTTGGGCTGCACAAGGTATTTGGATGCAGAATGCAGGTCGAGTTGCAACAAAATTATCCAGCCTTAGCTACTTGTAGCTATCTCCTGGAATGGAGGAAATAGCAGCCAAGGACACCCCAAAATAACAGAAGATAAGTACTGAATAGCTATTAATCTCACATTGAATCATGGAGACTGAAAAGGACAGGTTCCTGTAGCCAGTATTCTGCACTCATAAATAAAGGTCATGCAGAGCTCTGGGGAAAGACCATGTGGTGACCCCAAAGCCTGTGTTGGTGGAATCTCACCTTTTTTCCACTCCTACTTGTCTGTCACTACCACACAGAGAAAGTTCAGGGTTCAAAAGACAGTCCACCCACCTACACCTTTAGTTCACAGCAATATTAAGCAATCCTCTCTGTTAAATGAGAGCTTGGGACACCAGCTCTTTAAACTGAGTAACTAAATAAAGAACTCCTGGGCAAGCTGCTAGTAACAAATCTTAAATCAGCTGCTGTTTTCTATACATGATAAAATAAGCATTTCCTCAAATGAGACAGGTGTGGGAGATCCTAAACCCCTTCCCATTTAATCTCCATAGGAAAAAAAAAAAAAAGGTGTTCACCCAGCCAGCCACTGCAAAACTTTTCACCTCAGATGCAGATGTACACTCCCCTGATATCTCTGCCAATAAAACGAGAAGGAGGAGCGAAACTTAATGAGATATAAAAATACAACTGGATTCCTTTTTGTATCGTTCGCTGGTTTTATTTTTGGACTGTTTACCCACTGAGGTGACATGATCTGTAGCAACACAGCATAACCCCAAAACCCAGCATCCCTCTCGGCAACACTTGCTCTGGCGCATCCAGGCTGAAGCTAAACAACGGCTGATGGTGCAGAAGCAGATCATCCACACTCAGAAAATGAAACAACAGACAGAGGGATAAAATAATTCTTATTCTTCAGGGTTTAGATTGTAGCTGGCCCACATGTGCCAGATAGCTAAGGATGGGAAAGGCTCTTCCCAAGAGTATGACTGGGGCAGACAGCCCAGCATTTTCAATTGTGAACATAACATTTCTAGTGAGTCTAAGGAAAACAGCAAACTGCTTTCTATCATGTAACTTTAAGAAGACATTTTTCAATAGCAGGAGGACTAAATAGGTCACAGCAAAACCTCACGTGCTGTCAGCAAAGACTGTAGTGGTTTTGCTGAAGTAATCTCTTCTGTAATCAAAAATGGCCCGTCCCTTCAGCCTTCCTCTGTGGCCTCGGTCTGACAAAACAGTCTCTCGTTTTGCCCAGTCAGGTGCTGTTACAAAGCAGAAGAAGGTGCTTTTATGAAATCAAAAGCCCCAGCCTAGAAAACTAAATGACATTTCAAAACCTATCTGGTTCACCTGGTGCAATTTCCCCCTCCGCTTCCAGCAGATTAAAGATAATGCAGGATTACCAAAGTTGGGTGTGCTCCCAGCTTTGTATCTGGAGTACTATAAAGAATGGCATTTGGTTTGCTTTCTCCTGTACATACCAGTGAAGTGGGACCTTCTTATTGAGCCACTTCAGAACTGAAATATTCCAGTAACCTAATATCACATAAGCTTAAAGGCCTATCCCCAGATGTGTGCTCAGAGTTGTCCAGTGAATTCAAAGCCAGAAATACAAAACCCTTTTATAAACGGAAACCTGTTTAATACAGCTATTGCTTCTCAGTGAGAAACTGTACGCATGCAACACTGGGTACTGCTCTGAAGCTGGAAGCAAGCACTATTTATACTGCAACAGAGAGCAAGTTTGGTCTTAACAGGAGGGATGCCAGCTTCCCAAGCTGGCATGCATGATGGTTTTGCACACAAGAAAATAAAAATGAGGAACAGAGGGCAGGGGGGGAGCAAGAACTGTAGTCCTCACTCCTTCTGTCTGTATCTATCACGAGTGTAAAACCAGCTGTAAACAGTAAAGACTTCCCTATCAAGCAAAAATACCATCCTGATTAAACAGTGGTCATGACAGTTAAATATTTTTAGACTTAAACTAGTCCACTACAATTCACTAGAACCTCCTAACTAAACTAAACACACAGTGTAAATCTGCAGCCTTTATCAGAAGGAATAAATACGTGTCAATGACTTAAGTTGTGCGGGGAAAGTCTACAAGAAAAGAGCTTTTAATGTGATTGCGCCAACTTATAGAGGTGAAAGAAGAGGGTAAAAGGAAAAATAAAACACACAACATGTCATATAAATCCTTTGCTGGGATATTCCAAAATGCTACTCATCATTACACTGAATCTTCTGCATATATTCTGCTGGTGACAGTTTGATTCTGCCTATGCTTATCAAATGGATGGGTGCATGTACAGTCATATGATAGAAAAGGGTTTGTCCATAAAAACAGCAGCTGAAGGCAGTTTGCTGCCACCAGAATGAACCCTCCAAGCTATAGCTCATTCTGCAGGAGCCCTTGGCCAGTCTGGGACACAGGTGAATATGCCTGCCCAGCTGGGCTGCACAGAGTCCAACAGCCACTGCTGAAGCACCACTTGGTCTAGGCAGCTGCTTGGAAATGCATGGGACCAGAGCAGTGAGCTTTTGTGTGCACCCATGTGTGTGATCTCTGGGCTGTGTGAAACTTAAGACTTTTGACCATTCTCTTGCACAACACACTCCGTGACTTCAGCACATGCAAGTCTCAGGAAGTTTTTATGATTCACACTGAAATTTTTCCTGCTGAGTTTTACCCCTTTGAACATCTTAAAATAATTCCTTTTTTGTCTTAATATTTTACACCCTTCAAATACTTGTAGATTGTTATCATATGTCTTAGTCATCATTTAGTCCAAACTGTACATATTAAAATCTTGTAATCTTTGCTCATATTTCAATCTCTTCAGCCTCTTAACTTCTGTTGCTCTTCTCTGAATTCTCCACTAATTTCTTGACAACTTTTTGGCAACAGAGTGGCCAGAATAATAGTGTCATGGACACCTTACGGCTGTACAGAGATGAAAAGGGAAATGTGCAACACCAAAATGACATTAGCTCTTCCTCAAAAAACAACAAATATGTCTAATCTGTTGTCCAGGATCACTTATTTTTAGTGGCTGCATCATGAAATGCTCTGAAATACAAGTACAAATATTCACCTAAAAATAATAACTCAGAGACAAGAGTTTAATATTCTTGAACCTGTGTTTAACTAGTCTTCATGTTATCTGTGAGGAAGGTAACATGGAACAATATTTACCTGCAATACTGAAGAGCAAATGGCTGAAGGGAAGTCTAAAAGGACATAACCCATAGAAAAGTGACCACATAGAACCAAGAATCCCAACAGTTTCTTCACCACAAACCAAGTTAAGCAGCAAGTGTTTAAAAAAGGAAATATTTTAAAATAAATACAAAAATATACAATATTTTAAGTTAAATACAAATACTCTTTCAAACTCTGGAAAATTCTAACATGCAACATTTCTACAAAATAAGAAAAAGCACAGTAGTTTTCTGCGTTGTCTGTCTGGACTGTAGAAATATTCTTCAGATAAATCTGATCAGGCCAGGGACTAAGATGCATATAATCTAACTATTATCTTCCTGAAAGTTAGATATCAAACTGAAGCCACTGTAATCATCTCCAGAGAGCCATTAATCCCATCCTAAAACTGTAATATATTTAGGATGAATAGCTCTCTAGAGGTATTTCTCCTCCTCTCCACTGATAACAGAGGGAGACTAAATAGCTGCCTTGACGCGTTTTCCTTGATGATGACTAAAGTTAAGTAACCTGTACCCAAACATCATTTATAATGGCTGGTCTCTAAAGGAATTAATGTAAGCAATTAGGTTGTGCAGGCACTTTAAATATTATCTTCTATGGAATTTTTCAATTATTTGGTATTAAAACCAAACCAACCAACCCACAAAACGAAAACTAAAAACTTACAGATTCGCATTCAGATGTCCTTCCAATTCTCCCAGTACTAAACAAAGACCACTGCATATCCACATGCATGGAAGATTTCCTTCCATACAAGTCTCCAAACATTGGTGGCAATACGACGGGTTCAGGATGACAGAAATCTGTCATTGCCTTTGTATGTAGGGTTCAAATGCTCTGAAGTGGCTATTAATTAACTAAAGTTTGGGAAGCAGCATTCAACCTTCATCTGGTTCATAACAGGCGGAAACGGAAAACGAGCATGAACAAAGCTACCCAACAGGGAAGACCCACACAAAGCTGAGGCAGAAATAGGATAAAAAGGGTTAATTTTAGAGGAAAACTATAGGGAACCATATAGTTCTAATGGCAATGATCTGCAAAACTTCCAAAAATGCTACCAAGAAAATGATGTATGAGGAAAACTGAGAGAACAGCAAGTCTATTAAGACATAGACACAAACCCTTGCCACAAGGAACTTCCAAGCTAAGAGGAAGTAGTAATTTTTAAAAAGAAGAAAAGAAGGGGGGAGTTGTTTAAAAATTAAATGGAAACCAGAAATACAAGAAAAGAAACATAATATATTGATACTATAAACCACTTCAAATATATAATCTTTGTGAGAAGTATATGGAAGAGGAAAACAACCAGGAAAGGAGTGTTGCCTCGCTAAACAGACTGCACAAACATGCTCTGAGGCCCAAAATGTACAGAGCATCAAACCTACTGAAAACTACATGTAGTGATTAAAGGCAAAAGCAACTAATTCTGCCATGATCGAGAACTACCACAAACTACCAAATCAGGAGATGAATGTGATTTTGAAAACAGTTTGAGAAGTAAGACAAAGCATTTACATGAAAAAGTTGGTGAAGATGGGAATTAATTATGCATTTCCTGTGGAGAAAAGAACACAGCAGATCTCAGCTTTCCAGCATTGTCATGCAATGCACATGGGACTTTTTTTTTTTAAATTCAAAAAGTAAATTAGAGACCAAAGGGACATTATTTCCAGACTAGGCTCTAGTCTGTGTGGATGAACAGACTTGAGTAGGTGAGAGTGCAAGACAGAGTAATGAAGTTCAAAATTCTTTGGAAAAGAAAGAGGGATAAAAGCAAAGTAAAAACAATGGAGTTCCAGAACGTAGATCTCAATGATCTTTAAGAACTAGTAGGTAAAAATCCCTGAGAGTCTACAGGAATAAAGACCTTAAAGAGGTATAACTGTTCTTCCAAGCAATTATAATAATAAAAGCACAAGCTATGCCAATAAAGAGGAAAGAACAAGAATAGTAGAGTTTTAGCAGCACTAAAGTATGAGGTCTTTACTACTATCAAGACAGAAAAAAAATCCTGAAGAAAACAGAAGGATATCAGAATATGTAAGTACAAAAATGACATAAACATGTAGAGACAAAATGATAACGGTTCAGAGCACAAAGGACAAAATTTACAAGGAATGTCAAGAATAGCAAGAAACCATTCTATTGGTACATTTAGGCAGATGAGAAAAAATGTGGCTCTGTTAATCAATGCAGAGGAAGTTCAACTGACAGATGATGTGAGTAGGCTGAAGTGCTTAACACCTTTTTTGTACCACCATTCATTGAAAATTTCAAGCTGAGAGACACGGATATTTCACTTAATACTCATGAAGAGGGGTATGGTCTTACTCCAGAAGAAATGGCAAACAAATTAGAAAGCACTTAGCTAAGTTAAATATTTTTCAAGTAATTTATATATGAACTCATCCTGGTCTCCTTAAAGAACTGCCTGAAATAGACTTTGAGATTTTGTAGAAGGTAAGAAAAGACTCAAAGAATAAATCTAGTACCTACTATGAAAAGAGAGAGAAAAAATAAAGAATAGGGGAATTCCAGACCACATGATTTAAGCTTAATTCCCAGAAAAGCTATTGAACAATGACTCAAACCAGCTTTTAAGCACCTAAGTATAAAAGACAAGTAGCACTCAAATTGATTTGAGAACAAATCATGCCAAAACAGACTAATTTCCTTCTCAACAGGAAAAGAAACCTTGTAGAAAGCAAATGTCATGTACTTTAACTTTATTTTGGCCTTTGACATCTTATATAATATTCTTATATGCAGGTTAGGAACAAAACAAGCATATCCATGGTATCGCACAGATGGAAAACTATTTTGGATAAGGGAACACATAGTAGTTACCAAAATACAAGAATGCATCAACTGGGTTTCTGCCCTGAGTTTTTTCTATTTGACTTTTTATTAATAACCTAGGTGATGGAAAAGAAAACATGTTTATTAAACCTGCAGACAAATCAACCTAGGAGGGCACTGAGTGACTGAATAAAATTTAAAACTACCTTGGCAAATAAAAGAAATTGTCTAGAGGTACTGGATGAGATTCAACAGGACTACAGGTAATGTACCTGGGCAGAAATTATTAATGACACAAATACAAGACAGTGATAACTGAGCAGGCAGCAGTTTTCAGAAAAGGATCTAGAGTTACTGTGAATTACAAGCTTAATATCAGTTAGCAATATTTGACAGAAAAGGAGTCAATCATCTTTTGGGGGTTTGTAAAAAGACATGTTGCTCCAAGGACACGGGAAGTAATCTTTCAGCTCTACAAAATCTGCAGAAGTTTCAGGATGTAAACAGACAATCTGGGTAATGCTTTTCAAGAAGATGTGAAGCAAATGAAAAATATCCGCAAAAACACGTGTTAGAGACTAACAGAGAGTCTTCATAATAGAATCCATTACCTGCCAGACCTTTCAGCTAGCCTGATGCCAGCAACGAGTCACAGAAAAGTGGCAGCAGAAAATCTAAAAAATTTTGTCATCTGCTCACTATCACGGAAAAAAAAATGAATAAAAGGTACGAAATATCTCGAAAGCAGCAGCAAAGGCAGAGAGTTCTGGAAATCAATTGCACCAGGGCACAGTATTTTGTTTTTTAACCAGAAATTGATAAATTTGTTAAAAACACATTCATCAAGACTGGACTCCTGTATAGAGAAAGTAGAAAATCTAATTAGTGGGTCTCAATTGCATTTACTTTCAAGGTTTACAAACTTCCTCAAAAACAGTGAAGTCTCTTATGGTACCAACACATTGGAAATGACATCTCCAAGTTCTGTGATGAACCCCTAGTGCGCACAGGTGGAGGCATGTCTGTACTGTTCCTTCTTTCCCTTCAAAATAGACCTCTCCAGCTCGTCATCTTCCCATCCTTCTAGTGCAGATTCTACTCAAACCACTTACTTACACAAATTACTGTCCACACCCTTCTATCATGGCTAATCCCATAGCACCGGTTCCTGCTTCATTCCCTCCCTGCTTTCCTCACCTCCACAAAGCCAGGGTCCAACTCCATCCTCTTACCTTATCGCACTCCCCGCCCACCTCCCCATGATCCCTGCCCTGTGTTGCCTTGGATGTCCCCCCTAGTCTTGAAGAGAAAGTGCAGATCCTGACACGGTCAGTGTTTTGGCAGTGGCTGCTGGGGGCGGAGCAGGCTGGGTTACCAACACCAACAGAAACGAGTTGCCACCTGCCACATTATTTGCCTTAAGCACTTTTCAGATGTTCGGGGCAAATATCTGAGGAAGAATGTTTGTCATGTGGTCAGATAAGAATCTCCAGGTAGGCAAGGCTGGGAGCTTCTAGCTGTTTGAGTGGCTCAAGTACCTCAGTGTATTGCTCCAGTCTGCAGCATGTAACGCAAAAGGTGATTGCAGGGAAACTATTTCCCAAGTCAGATTTCATAGCTTTTTGCCTGCCTAGAAGACAGGTACCTCAGCTGGCCCAATGCATAAGACTTCACACAGCAGTTTGTGTTACCTGGGCTGTCACTCCAGACAAAATGCCTGCTGGCAGATCTCCCTGAGCTCAGAACTTCACTTGGAGGCATAAAACCCTCAGATACTGCTAAGCACCACAGACTCTTTCTGATTCCCGGGATCTCACACAGAAGACACAGCTGGCCAGCAGGGTGGTCTGATGCATCTAGAATACAGAGATGCACAGCAAGAAGAGATGCTGCCGTGTTGCAGTTGCCAACACATGAACTCCAAACACTATGGCTGAGAAGTGTAATGAACGAGCAAGTCCCAAACCTCACAGTGCCTTACAGATCGGAAAGGCCTTCACATAAAAGAATGTAAAGGCTCTTCCCACCAATTAAAGTCCGCCTGCTTGACAGGGAGTTGTAAAATAACAATCATATCTTAAAGATGGGTAAATACATAATATCTATTGCCTCAGGAAAGATAGGAAGTTCGCAATTCTTCTTGAATAATTAATGCAGGCATAGGAAAGGACTACTGCTACTACTATCAGTGGCAGAACAGTTTGGCGAATGAGAACAAGATTAAGTTTTAACATTTTTTGAAGAAATGGAACCAAATTCATTATTCAAACACTTTTTATACATTCAGACTCTTTCCAAACGCACTGCCGGTAAACACAGGCATAAGTGTAGGAGTAAGAACATATATAAACTATTTTGTACACTTCTGTGATGACTGCAGCTAACCCTGAAGCCTCTGGAATTCTGCTAATCACAAGACACACATGTTCGCAAGATAATAAAACTGAGATACCAGGAAGCAAATCCATGCCATACTGATTCATGTTTCTGACTCTGTCTAGCTGCTCAGTGCTGTCTGCTTCTACATTATTTGAAACCTCAAATATCCAAACAGCTTTCCCAATACCCACATATAAAACTTCAGAAAAATTAAGCCATTTCCTTTCATGTGTGAATCAACCTGTGGATTCAATAATATCTACTACAAAGTAACAGTGAGACCAAGAGCTTATTAAAAAATAAACAAACAAAAAAATTCCTTTCATATGGCTAGTATGAATATCCATTACTAAGTCCAACAGAATTCAAATTGAGTATAAAACCTACATTGTTCAAACACTTGGCCAATTATCTCATGACAGAGTAAGGTAGTAATGTCCTCCATGGCTAGTTTTTTCCATACTTGCTCATGAGAACGCTTTCCTCACCTACCTCAAAAGTGTTAGGTACTTTCAGAAGCTGAGATGACCAAAGTAGGCAAACAACTTGATTTCTTCAACAGTTCCTGTCTTCTTACAGATATACATATGTTTTAATTTCATGTAAATATCACACACTGGATTATACAACTTTTTAAAACAACATTTTTGCCAGAAATGTTACACCATTTATTTGGAATTTCTAAGTTCACTAGAACCAAGAGTCTTCTGGCCAACTGTGCTTCTAAATGCATATTCTACTAGAAGTTCTCTGCATCCAGCTGCTTCAGCAGGTGCACCTGGGCATTAAGCACTTTGGAAAAAAAGCAGCTACTTATTTAGAAACATAGAGAATTGGAAAAGTAAGATGAGATAATCACATATTTCAAAGTTTAAGTTTTGACAGTTTTAGGATGTATGTTTCCTGTCTCTAGCTCATAAAAAACCTGAGAGCAGTTAGCACACTTGAACAAGCACCCCTCTACGACACAAGCAGGGAACTATCTCCAGTGAAGCTTTCAAGTTCTTTCTCTACTTGCCTGACAGAGCTAGAACCCACAGATATTTTCAAAATCCATCCTTATGCAGAGAGTTTTCACTGTGCAAACCCAATGTTGTTTAGCATTGAGATTTTATAAACTAACTCACAATTTTTCATTAATTATGAAATTCGCGAATTAACAGCATTGTAACCTTATATGTGTACGTAGGAACAAAGTAAAATTAAACAGATGTCATACGAGTAAGGTTGGCAAACATACTCTAAAACACTCTTCAGAGCACAATCTCAACATACAATTATATTTTCACACTTGGGCACAGGCCTCTTTAAGAGAAAACAAGTTTCTCCCAAGGTAGCTTGTCATTACTGTGCTGCCACCATATTCTGTTCGACCATCACAACCAAACAAACCTACCCCAAAACTCTCTTTCTCATCTTTGAACTACACCAGAGTAGACAAATGTAAGGAAAGCAGAAACAGAACTTGTGAATACATTTGTTTTTCTTGTAAAAATTCTAGAATTCATTGCAAAAACACAGTATATCTACCTTTGTTATGCTTTATATTGGAACTCACGTATGTACTAACAGACTGTAGCAGAAAGCCATCTCCAGTATCTGTGGGCCCTTCAGCAACTGCACAGGAACACAACAGTGTCCAAGGAGAGAAAGGGCAATCATTATTACTCTGTCAAGAACAGTGCAATAGTTGGCCCTATGATACTTCCCTCAAAGCAAAAAAGTTATTGAAATTTGTTTTGCTTTGGATCCCCAGTACAGAATTAATTGCCTGGGATAGTTTATCTATCTCTTAAGCCAAGTCTGCATGGGGACATTGAGAATGCTAAGGCAAAACAACTAAAGGTTTGACACCAATATGCACACATTTAATTGTCTTGAAGCTGTGAGTAGATGCTCTAATTCAACAGCAAAGCTCCCTGTAGTTCCTTATTCAGTTAAGCTACATTGGTCTAAGACTAATTTACTCCTGAATTAAAGCAGTCCCCCAAGGACTCAGCACAACTCATTTTTGCATACTAACTTCATGCAGTTAGCCAATTTGCCTTAGCTCTTCCTGAGTTCCCCAAACCTTAGGGAGTTTTCAACTGAAAGGAGCTGAAGGGAGCTTGGCTACTTCATCTCCAATGGTGGGAACCCAGTGTTTTCTTTAACATTTTCCTTCTAGAACACAGGGGGGAAAAAAAAAAAAACTAAAAGAAATTCCTTGCATTGATTAGCTGCTTCCTTTTCTAAGATGAAAATTCAGTGAATTTGGAGTTTATCATTACTGTGCTCCTACTCTCACTCTTCAAGGTTGTGGAAGCCAGTCTTGGGAACCGACACGTTAACATAGAGGAAACAACCAGAAACAGACAATGAAAAAAATGCAAGTGGATACTAATCTCGTAGTGGGATTTGAACTGTCACATCATCTTTAGAGGCTTCAAATCATGTTGGAGCCATAATCTACTGACACTGGTTTTGTTCATCATGAAATGATTTGGAAATGGCAAACATATCACCATGCTCTACTGTTTCTCATCGCAACCACTGTTGTGGTACCTCAGCACTCTCTGTAAATGAATTGTAGCCTTTTAATTCAATACTAATTCAATTTAATACTAATCCTAAACTGGGACCGATATTTCCCAAAATATTCTAATAAAATTACCTACAGAAAGGATCAATTGTTTTTAAAGCAAATTAGTTGCTTCCTTACTGAGAGAGCTCAGACTACCATTTTATTTAAGTCAAAATGTAAAGCACTTCTGTAACTACAAGCATTTAGGAGAAATAAAGATGTCCTTCTTCCATCCAGAGTCATTAGAACTTACCTGGATACTGGCAGTAGTTGGACAATACTTTGTTTTGGCCTTACTGCATGGATGTCCAGGTTTCAGTGATGCTTTGGGTGTACCCGCAGAGACATCCTTATGCACACACTTGTGCAGACAATATCCCAAGGTACCTCATAAAATTAAGTTCATTGACTGAGCTATCAGAACTAGTGTTAGAGGCCCTACTGTACAGCAGCTAGCTGAAAGGAGTGTTTAGAGGAATAAATAAATATACATAATGCCTGACGTTTCCTTTCCCCAAAATAAATTCATTCATTATAAATGAACTGTCACATCATCATCTTTAGAGACTTCAAATCATGTCAAAGCTGTATGTACTGACACTGGTTTTTGTTCAGCACAATTTGGAAATTGCAATCTTATCACCATGCTCTAACATTTCTCATCACAACCACTGCTGCAGTATCTCAGCACTTTCTGGAAATGAACCATGTTCCATGGATTCAGTAATAGATCTAACACTTTAAAATACCACTCAAGCCAGGCATCACCAGAATAAAGTGGGAAGTATGCAACATGGGATGCACTGGAGCATGGACTTTTAAAATTTTTATTTTCAATTCTAGATGTTTTTAAACTTAGTATTTAACCTCTCAGTGTTAATTAAAAAAAATCCCAATCCCAAAGGGATTTGTATAGCCATATCAAGCAAGAACTTTTAAATATTTTTATATATTTTATTACTTAAAATAATAAAAACAATAAGTATACAAATGGCAGTAAAGCCTCAGAACAATATTTTCATTGATTTGCTGGAGAGAAGGACCCCTAGTGTCCAGCTGGATTTTAGCCAGCCTGGGGTCTGGTGACTACACAGCATCCAGGATGAAAAAACATTTTAGCTTGTACAATATTTCCTGCAAACATTTTCTCATCCCTTTTATTTGGAAACTGATTGATGAAAAGAAAAAATACATATATGCAGTTCTGCTTTCCTAAACTAATTATTTCAAAATATTATCAAGGTATCATGTGATCACCTGGACTCTGAGGATTCATCATTACTGATGAACAAGAATGTGCCTTGGCACAATAGTTTCAGTGGTTGATTATGCATTGCAGACACCTATAGATAAACATCTCTATTTGTAAAAAATGAGCACTGTCTCCGAGAGCAGTTGCTGATGAGGCTTTAAAAGCAGCATCAAAAAAATGTAATGCTAGAAGGATGAGGCTGCCCAGCCCTGTCATATAGTAGCTTCGCTTTCTAAGAGGGAAAAAAAAATCTGCATGATTCCTTATGATCAGGGTTCTACCCATTTATTTGGCTAATCATTTAAATGGCTAAACAGACCTCTAATTTGAAAATAAAAACCGACTGATGCAATCACAAACAAGTTCTGAAATTGTGATTTATAAAAAAGAGGAGAAATCTTGTTCTAAGCCAAAACACACACACAGTTACCTTTTTCTAATCAGAGCATTCATTTCTCCTCATTATGATCTCACAAGCACATTAAAATCTTATTAACATTAATTACTTCTGAGCGTCTATGCATGAGCAGCGACAGGCTTGCGCGCGCGCGCGTGTGTATGTGTGTGTGTCTCTGGATCATATCTACATTTATATACCTTGCTGCACTTTGCTTATAAAACATGTGAAAATATTGCTGCTAACACCAATTAGCTAATTTCACACACACAGATAGTAAGCTGCTGTCTCGCTGCACAGCTTATTATAGACCAGCAGACAGATGGACAGACAAACAGACGCAAAAAGCATCACGGCTCCTCCTAAACGCAAGATCTAAAATGCCTGGCACCCCCAGGAGTGCGAGTTTTATCCTCGTAAGTCTGAGGGAACGAAATGACACAAATAAAAATAATAAAAAATAATAAAAAAATACAAGACAGCCAAATATCCCATTTTCTACACAGATGGGTTCAATGATGAAGTGATAGAGACAAAGAAAAAACTGGCAGGCAGACAAGCAGCAGGCGCACAGAGAGATAGACAGAGACAGATAAACAAAGCAACAGAGAAAGAGATGAAAGCATATTCATATATGTGAATCTGGGCTAAGCAATATTAACTTTAGCCCACCAAAAAGGTAAGGAAAGAAGTGGCAGAGGCAAGAGTCACCATAAGACTCACTTCACAAGTGAAATCCTGACTCTTTACAAAACTGTTTATGATTCTATTTACACTGAGCATACTATGTGCAGCAGTGCTGCTGGTGACACTCAGCTCCACCACAAATTCCAGAACCAACACAGGAATCCAGGCATTGCTATGGAACTGTACCTTCCTCTTCTTTTTCACCCTTTGTTTCCATCTAACTTAGATTCACCTCTATCCTTCTTCCAAATCTCATCCTCCTGAACCCTTCTCTCTACTAGGGGTTAAGATATAAACATCATGCCAAAGCCATGTTTCTTCTTCCCTGGGAGATCAGCCTCTCAACTGGGTCCTTTGCAGAGCCTAGGTGGATATTTGCTGGTTATTTTCCTCTCTACCCAAATACCCATGTCTGCTCATCTTCTGCAGCTCTGAGAAGAACTGCAACCCTCAACTGGAATTAAAACTTACACTGACATCAGTAGGATACAAGGTTTAGGAGTGTCAAAATTTGCCTTTTAGAACTACTACCCTTTGTTTCACTTCTGTATTCTTCCACTGATGACATGATCAAGCAAAACACTATAAGGAAGAAAATAATCAAAGCTAAGGAAGATGGTTTTCTGGAGAAATTTCCAGATGGCATGAAAGGCTTCTTTATTGGGAAAATTTTTGAAATGAACAAATCTTAATTTCTCATGGTAACACGAGTATTTGCATTTCCTACTCCCTCTTCTCAGATCAAGAGAAGGTAAATGTGGCAATAATGACTGTGTTATCCCCAGCCTTTTACCTAAAGATATTAGAGCACTTCAGAAAATGTTCATGAAGCTTCAAGGCATGTAGAAGTTTCTCCCATCACTCCATTTTACTGCTAGGGAACAGAAGAGCAGAGAGGTGAAGTAACCAGAGAAGTAAGAAGGTCTATGGCAGACCTAAAACGTCCTCTTATTTACATTTGTCACTTTTTTCTTCTTATACATGCTCTATCAAAGGTCATTACAAATAGTACCTGAATTTTAAAACGAATAAATTCCATGTCTTCAGACTGTACTCGAGACCCTTGATTTGTATTTATCTGACTCATGACCTTCTCCTAATGCTTCTTATCCAGAAGGACCCACTCCCATACAAACCCAGCACAGCTGCTGAGAAAACTACCATGAATTCAGTCAAGCAACTTTGGGGCATATCGGTTGTATTTCAAACATCCAAATCAGTTATGGTGCATTGTTAGTAAATCCAGTGATTCCAGGAAGCTTTGGAGCTCCTGAGCATGGACATTATTAGTTCTATTGCACACAAGGGGTAAGCTTGGTGCACCTTGACCGAATTCTGCCCAGCTCAGTTTTACTGAGCACACAGAACAGATCTGGTTACACTGCAGAGCAGGAACCATGGCATATGGCCCCTTCTGCCACAAGAAGAGGTACATGACCTGCTGAGGCAGAAAATAAGTAAGCAAATTGAACACCACTCCATTTGCTCAGCTTACTGTGCTTCTTTAGTTAAGGTTAAATATACAGGCTTTGAGAATGAAGATACAGAAAAGTAAAAACTTTATAAAATAAGCAAAGAACAATAAAGAGTTGAAGCTTTACAGTTTTATGCATATGACAAAGTAGGCTTTTTCCTGCATATTTCCTAAAAAACAGAGCATAGACCATTAAAATCTCTCTAGAATCATGCAGAATTACTTCCTTCCTGGCCTTTACCCAAAGAAGTGGTCTGAGAGGAAGCAAGATTCTCTCTGACAAGGCATGGAGCCTCACCAATTCCGGTTAACAGTGATTCACCCAGAAGTTCAGCTCATTTGCTCAAGCTTCCCAGAAAGCTCAGAGAAATCCATGGACTATTATTCTTCCACATTTCAAACTCTCTGCTGTATTCCCACATCACTGATCTATAGGCACATTTGAAACTTAGGAAAACAGGACAACCACGGAGAATTTCCCTGTAAACACATCAGTGATGCCCATCAAACACCAAGGAAAGGCCACACAAAGACATGAGTTCAATAAAATGGTTAAGAAATAAGTATCCAATAGATTTGCTGATTTAATGCGTACATAGCTGTTGACTCTTTAATCCATCTTTCCCCCAAACCCATATATGTAATGGTTCATGGCACCCAGAAAGAAGAATGGTGTATCCTATAAAGCACTGCTTTTAAGTTTTGAAGACTACGAGCATCCTAATTAAATATAGCAAAACTTGTACCTCAGTGAGTTAAAAAAATAAACCCCAAACCTCTTTTTTTAAGTAAATGCATAACAGTGAAGATACTTAATGACAGAAAAAAGTTGCCAGTTTTTACAACCACAACAACATGTAGAGGCAACTATGCACAAGGAACCTCTGTAGAGCTTCCCTGTGTCTGAATTTTGCATGTAAAATGGACACAAGGGTCCTAAATAGTAAGAGGACTCAAATACAAGTGGCTTGAGGATCTCTCAAAGGACATATGCTTATCAGCAGAGACAAATGAATCTCAGAGACCATTCAATCTCCAAAACTGGTCATGTATATGTGAAGGGGGGACAGGGGAAAAAACTCTTCTTAGGGGGTGTACAGGAGGGAAAGACATTTACTGCCCTTCCTGTACAAAGAAGCTTGACCTGCCTTTCACAGGTGGGAATTACCCCAGTAAACCTGTCTCCATCTACTGTATTCATCTGCTTTGTGAACCCTACTATATTGTGTCTGCCAAAAGTTACAGCAGGCTGAGACAGTATGAGAGTACTTAGGAGGTGCACTTGGCATCCAGACCAGCCTTGAGATCCAAACCCCTTTGTGTCCTTTCGGAGGTTAATAAGACGAGGTTTTACTGACTCCATCCTGGCTTTTATAAGCTTCTTGGGGATTATTGAAATTGGAAATTGCATATGAAAAAGCTGGTTCATCCAGTTTTTAGGAGGGACGTTCATCTGGTTTGCCCTTCAACCCTTGAAATGTGAGACAAGCCTGAGGAGTGTTCTTTGTTACAATGTCTCACAAATATATCCAGTGATGGTGAGTCCATATGTCTCTGATAAAGGAAAACCTTATTGTGCATTCCAGCCTTTTCCTTTGTAAACATACTACACTAGATGAATTTGGCTCTCAAAGAAGAAAGTATTAATTGTGCTGGCTAATAAAACTTTCTGTTGCTGTCCTTCCAATCTGGTCTTCTAAGCATCAACAGACATTAAAACTGGCTCTTGGGAAGTGAAAGCAGTACAAACCCAAAACTTGTTTGCAAGTTTTCAAGAATTGAGATCTCCAGATCTTGAGAATGTCATTCTCAAGCTAAATTCAGCTACTCATTGTACAGCTTTCAGGTTGAATGGTTCCTCCTACTGTTCACTCTCTGACAGGTGCCTCAGCAGCAATACACCTGTGTTCTGCCCAGACCCAATACTTGCAGGCTCCTATCATTACTTGCATAGGCTTTTCTTTCACTGACAAGTTTAAACAGAGAAGTAACAATCTTCTTTAAATGCCTGTGTCCAAAGAACCCTTAGAGGCTATGTTCTTCTTTACATATCACAGTTCCTAGAGGTTAATTGCCATTGCACATACAGCAGACATCCATACAAGAAGTTCAGAACAATGTAATTATTTGAAGGTACATTTGTCTTTTTACGTGATAGGAAGCTGCAGTCTTCTCTTGATGACTATTTAATTAATCAAGCAACACTATTATGCATTTCAGCCAGGTATAACTTTCCCCTATGATTATTACTGTACAAAAAGAGGGGACAGACTGGTCAAGTTTTCAAACATCTACTTCTTGGACAAAGCTAACACTGGAGCTCATTGGGATATATCCAGCTGAGAGAAATCCAACTGGGGGAAAACAAAAAAACTGAAGTTACATTAACTGAGTTAAGAGAGTAATTATAAATAATAAGCAAACGAAACACCAAAAAGATTTTGTTGTCTTAAAAAATTCTGCTATTAAAGACTTCGTTGATGTGTTGGTATGTTAAATGTATTTGGCATCAATTTCTAGTTACTGTACGGTTTCTATATCTCATTCTGAAAGTAGAAGTAAGACTTTAATGGCAAAGAAGTTGTATATGTGTTACAATACCACAATGGTGTTTAAAAAAAAAGCCTAACAGTCTTTAATATAGCCAAGAATCATCTGAGCTTCCTTTGTCCATGGAACATGGTCTTTACTTTTCCAGCTCCTATTTACATGTACAGTATACTGAGGAAGGAAGAAAGAAAGGCCTCACTTCCTTTTTCTCTCTGTGCCTCAATTGTTTCTGATTAAAAATTAGAAATAATAATGTTGATTTAGCTACTGGAATTAAGCAAAACTAAATTAACTACTTTTGTTAAACACTGTAAGATATTTGAATAAGTTTCTTCAGAAATGCAAAGTGCTATTTATTCATATCAGCAGCTATCTATGGCTAAACTGTCCTGGAACCTTTCGTGAGCATTCCCTTCTCCTGCTGATAACTGTTCTCTGTTTTAAAGTGCATGTGACAGTCCTATATCTGAAAAAGCCTGGGAAAGACGTAGACAGAACTGGCGCCTCTCTTTTTTGATTAATGAGAACAAAGCAAAACAAAACAGTAACAACCAAAAAAAAGAAATCACTCAAGGTCTCAGGATTAAACCTTTGCAGATGAGGAAAAAAAAAAGGCAACTTTTTGTACATTAAATTCTTTGCAGGCTTTGCCTGGGCATTATGAGAATAATCAACAACACCTCGTAAAAGCAAGCTTTTTCATCAGTTCCATAAGCTGAGATTTCAAGGAGAGATCTGGTAAGAAATTTATTAATACACCTATGTATGCTGCCACAGGGGAGACAGTATCTAACACAGCAAAAATGAGGTCAAATTCAGCAGCACTGTCCTAAAGAAAACTGTCTCCTGGTCACAAATCACTTGTGGAGTCCCATGCATCATCTTTACTGCTTCAGACGTATGCCAGCTGCACCAGTAGGCTGGAAGTACAAAGCTAAATTCAGCTCCTGCTTCAGTGTTATTTTTTCTAAACTTCATGGAATTGGTTCGCTTTTATAGAAATTTAACGTAGGGCAAACTATGACCCACAAACATTTTAGCAGAGACACAGACATTCAGAAATTTCACGTGGAACTTCTTATCCCAAGAGCACAGTCCTCTGAAGATGATTATTGCATGATGATTATTCCAGCTCACTGCTCATGAGGAAAAAGGAAAGGGCTGTGGCCTCGTCCCACCCCACTCCGGTCCTACTCACACAGAATCCTGCTGCTAAAATTTTCTCCCTCTCTTGCCAGTGGTACCAAGTTAGCCCCTCTTTTTGCATGAAGTTCAGACTTTTTGTCCTCATTTTCTTTGAACAGCTCTGCCCCCTGCCTGCGTCTCAGCTTTTATTTCTTCTAGCTGCTCACATTCTTCACGAACCTCCCTCCTAAATGCTCCATTTGTGTCCTTCTACGACACTGAAGCCAATGTTCCACAGTAACATTACTCCAGATTTTAATAACTCTTTAAAACAGCCTACAGTCTACTAAACTGTGTTACTGCACAACCAGACTTAACCAGGAAACTCCAGAAAAGTGCATTTTAGCTCACTTCCTTTTTGTTTTCAACTTTTTTCACCTGAAAAAGATGTGGAATGAAAATTAAATTATTTTGGGAGCAGAATAAATTATCACAGGGCTGGATATGGATGTGATCTAGACAAGAGGACTCTCACCCCACCATAGAGACAGCTTTACTGAGCTAGCTCGCTTATTAATAGCAGTCTGGTCAAGACAGCAGAGGGCTAAATGCAGTGAAAGTACGTGGCTTAAGACATATGCAAAATTCAACTGAGTTCCAACATAATACAGCCTGTATGATCAGGGCAGAACAGTTACTGTCATTCAAACTACCTAAGAAAAGGCCAGCTGTTAATTTCCATGTGGCAAAAACTCTTTCAAAAACAAAACTAAACAAAGCAAAACAAAAACCCAAACCCCAAGACTTCAGGTATCAGTTCCAGTCTGACATGCCAGAGAAAGACCACAAGTATTCAAAAACTTCATGGGGAGGCTAAAACAAAGCCGATAGATTAAAGGAAAAGGTTGCAATGCACTTCAGGGTGATAACAAGGCACAAACCCAAGAGGGAAGGACAAAACTCACTAGTATAGCTATAACTAATGCCTCCTAACTGCTCTCAGAAACTGATAAACATCATTATCCCTTTCCCAAAGACAAGTAACTGAGACACTGAGAAATAAAGTGACTTGTTGAAAGTAACACAGCAAACTAGAAACAAACTTCGAATCCTGGTTATCCTTACCAGTATCTTGGATACAGTAAAGACTGCACTGCAATTTGATTACAGCCTCTAGTACTGCACCATGACTTTGTGCTGACAAAAATATTTAAGATCCCTGTACACAGGTTGAAAAAAATTGTCTACAAAAGTATTAAGAAAGAGTTGGAATGAGATCCATTCCCATCTAAAATGTGACTTGGAGATTGGAAGAAAAAGCGATTTAATTCCAGAACCAGAAATGTCCAGCACCAGGGAAAAATAACTGAGCGTTCTGTTGTCCGGCACAAAGTTCTGCATAGCCGACTGTACAGTAAAAGCACAACTGGCTTTTAATCTCATTCAGGAGTAGCTGCTTTCACAGCAGTGAAATCTTTCAGGACAAGCCTGACTGACTTAGTGGATAAATTATTTGAAGTTGGTATAGCACAGAAGGAACCAGCTCATTTAGGAAATGTCGCCATCTTAAAAACACTTATTCTATCCAATTGGAGCAAGCTTTGAAGGTTTCAAAACTTGGCCGTCGTTTGGATAGGAAAATAAAAGCAGCATTTTTATGAAATGCTGGAAATTACAAAACACGGCTTGGACTTCAAACAGTTCACCCATGAGCCAGGACAGGCTGGGCCTTCGCCGGGAACTCATGTCGCTTCTCATCACTTGTATTAGTTTAGCACCAGCAAAAGGTGCCAGATTGGTAGCCCCAGGCGCTGTATTCTCTATTTATCCCCAAAGCAGGTACAACAGGATGGCAAGCTATCACAGAGATGCCAGCCACTGCGACATTTCCTCATGTCCAGGGACCTGGTGAGAGGAGGGTGATGAGGCCTCAGTGCTATCTCTGCTGTGACTGCCCACATGGGGGCCAGTACCCTGCGCTGTTTCAGGAGGATGGGCTCCTAAACTGCAGGGCCTATGAAAGGGAAATAATGTAGCATCAGTCTACAAGTATCCTCCGAGACTCCGAGAAAGAAGAACCATGGATTCTTTTCTTTGCATTATATTCCAGCCGTCTCAAAATGAATGAATACTAGAAAGAGCAATGAGGCCAGAGAGAGTCAACGTACTGAGTACAAATGAGATTTATACGTGGCTTGAGTCACTCCAGACAATTAGCTACCCACCAAGCTGTTTAGTTTATTGTCCCTACTGGATAAAGATTTAATAAGCAGTCACCTAGATGGGAAACATGAGACCTGCAGAAAGGAAACTTTTCACTGCTCTACATGGAAAACTTGAGCCCAGTCCTGCAACAGCCTGCACAGCTGATTCCCAGTGATGTGTCAACGGCTGGAAGATGGGGCTCTTTATCAAGACAGTCCACATAGGTGGAAAATACAGGAAACACAGGACAACTTTTTATTATATTATCACTATGTCAGAAATCTTCCATACATTGCAAATATTCTATGGAAATTAATACAGCTTTCTTCAGTTTTTTTCTCTCCAATACGCAATCTTATCCAGGACTTAGACCTTTTTTCATAGTATGAAAGTGTAAATTCTGGATTTTATTAACTTATCTACTGGGGAAATATGCTGTGTAGGGAATATATTAAACAGTTCAGTCTATGTTTGGAAAAGAAATACAGATTCATCACAACGAGGAAGGATGTTCAAGAGTATCCTGAAAAAACAGCTGGTATTCAAGCCAAAGGACAGGATGAAGTGGGCACAACAGTATAAAGCTGACAAGCAGATTTAACTGACAGTGACAGAAAGAATTGGAAGCTGCCAAACTCTAAGCTACATCAGGGTTTCTTCAGATACTACATGCACTAAAATTGAAACTAAAAGCATCAATGAGGATATCAGATAAAACTCCTTAAGATGGGAAAAATCCTAGAAGCAGCCACAGCAAAATGAAAAATACAAACTTTGGGAAATGACAGAAAAAGGAACGCTTATTAAGTATAAGACTGGAAACAAAAACGGCTGAATGACAGGATTGAACATTTCAGGACCTCTCAGCAGTCATGCCCGGTATACAAATCTTTAACACACTTCATCAGAAGACGTCTTTTGCTGATAATACTGCTAGTTGAAAGAGAGCTCAAAGCCACTCATTTAGGCACAATTTTTGTCAGGCAGTGTCCCAGAGGGTGTGGCCCAATCTCCTGGGAATAGCATTTGTTAGTTTTAGAGAACCAGCAGAGGGAGCACATCAGCAATTAAACATGGTTTTCTTGTGTTTGTGCCTAAACAATGAGATTTTTTTTGTTGTTGTTTTGTTTTTATTCTCAGCATTCCTCTTTCACTAATGCCTGTGACTCACTTAGCTATCAAATTGTTAGGAGTTTAGGAGCCAAAGTCATGGAGAATAACAGGCTCCACATCTACCCCACATAAAAAAACAATGGACATATGCTTTTACCTACTTGTCTTTCTTCACTCTCTCCCCATGTCAACCTCCATCTTACCAGTTCCTGACATTCTGCCCATGAAATCTTGTGTTGCCACACGATGATTGCTCTCAAATTCCTGCACTGTGACCACTAACTTTCTAGTCAGAAAGAAAGGCGTATGGATCTCTAGGGAGGAAAGAGAAATCAATAATTAACTTTCAGTCAGCTGAAAGAACAACTCTGAAGTCCATAAGGCAACTTTCCCAGTCCTACTTCTTGTATCTGCAAGGGATTGATCACACAGCTATTGATGATTTTAGAAGCAAAATATTAGAAAGCTCTTCTTTTAGTTGAGATGAAAAAAAAGGAAAAAAATGAAATCAGTAATTCCCATGCTGTATTTACCTCAGAATCAAAAGACACACTACACTTGTCTGCATTTTTAGCTCTACCACAATCCCAAGATAAATTCACTAGGAAAGTGTAACAGTAAGAGGTCATCTACAGGTGTATCTTAGAGAATGGCACCAAGTCTGTCCTGCAAAGGATTTCCCACCAGGTGCTCTGCAGAGGGTTGGAAGCATTGCCTATTGAGGTTTCCTTTCTTCTTTGTTGTAGTTACCAACTGGTTTAAATACAGACTTTTATAACCACTAGTTTGATAGTAGCTCAAACCTTCTGGAAGACTCTACGGGTTTTGGTTCATCCCTTGCACTGTCATTTACACTTGTGCAAACCGGCCATAAAAAGTTACCTAGCGATCTGTGTCCACCCATTTCAGAAAATCACCAGGAAAGATTTATGACATGAGGTATTGAAGAATGAAGTCCTAAAGACACTGACAGTGTTTGAATTAGGTAGGACTGGTTTCTCCTAGAATACCTGTCTGCCATAAAAGATGTCGAGGTACGGTACCCGATAACAGCAAGTACAGCACAGACTGCAAATCTGCCCTCCATGGGGCTGGCGGGGCAAGTTATCGCTGATGGGATGAGACCATTCTTGGCATGAAAGGATTTCAGCCTTTGTTCTGGCATAGTCCATGGCCTTTCTTCCCATAGTGCCACCTAGTGCCAAGGCAGTCAGCAGCTCACTTTTCTGCGAGGTGAACATCTGCCCCATCGCAAACAGGCTGGGACTCTCCACACTCATTTCACCAAGGCCAAAACCCAGCTGTCAGAGAAACAGTATTATTTTCTTTAAGGACAGCTTTGTCCCATTAGCTTGATTTCCCACTCCTGTATTTTAACTACTTCAAGATACAGAGCCTTCACTACACGTGGTAAAAGCTGAACTTCTTCCGAACCTCTGGGATGTGTAGCAACCTGCCCCGTGGCAGCGGAAGCCCTGGCTGCCCCAGCAGCTATGGAAGATGGAGGTGGCGCGTGTCCCTGGGCTTCTGGTGCCCATTTTACAAGACTTGTCTGCAAACAGAACTCCCGCCAGCGCCGGGCAGTCAAAATGCCGTCATAGTACTCGCTGGCACTGAAGGATTAAGTACAAAAATGTAAGAAAACATAAAAGACATAAGCACCAATCATTTTGAAGTGCCAGTTTCCTATTAGAAGAGAATGGGATCAGTGCAGTTAGAAGTAAATATTAACTTTTATGATAAATTATAACCAAGAATATAGACAACACTATCAAAGCAAAAACCACCTGGACAAGAGCCTTTACCTTTATTCACTCCTCACGGGAAGTTTAATACATCTGCGAAAACCTCCGCAAGTTAAAGCTGTACAGATATTACAAAAATATCTCAAAATTTGGTATACGGTCAAACACTTCTCTTCACCAAGAGAAACCTGGATTACTTGCATAAATAGATTATTAAAATCCAAGTTATTTTTCACAGTCAATACTGTTTGTTTACTTTCTTAATTTTCTTGGGCCAAACTAACAAGAACAGTGAAGCCCGTTTCACTTTGATTTGCCATCATTTTCTCTCTGCAGCACAGTGCGAATGTCAGACCCTACAGAAGGAACAAGTTATGCTTTAAAAGTAACTATTTCCAGTGCATTGTTTCATTAAAAAAACCAACCAAACAAAAAAAAAATTATAAAGTATTTGGATTTTCTAAAAGTTTTGCAAAAAAAAAAAAAAACCTAAGTAACTTGAAGTTAAATTTCAGTCTTTAAATTTCTATTAACATTTATGAATCTCTTTCAGTAGAAACTCTTCACCATCGAGAATGCAGTGCAAAAAAGTCCTATAAAAACAGACAGGAGTGAAACCAACTGAAATCTATAAGGCCACAGCATGCCACCAATTTCTAAACAGAACTCCTATTCAAATTATTCTGCTTCAAACCTCCTATGGTCTGCAAAAATGAACAGGGTTTTCTTGAAACGATTTAAATAACAATTTATCTAAGACTGTAATCTCTCTTGTATGGGATTTGTAAGCCATCCCACAGCATTCTCTAGCAGGGGACACTGTTCCCTATTTACATCAAAGTTTTATATAAATAATATTACATTTTTTTTAATATTCTGCAGCTGTTTTCCCTTATGAATAAGCTGGGCCTATGAAGAAAATGCAAAGATAGGAAAACTGTGAGTAATATTTATAATAATGATATAGTCAACGCAGGAAATTGCTACAACTGTCTTTATCAAAATAAACAAGATTGATATTTTTTCCTGCTTTAAGAGAAAAGAAAAATCTTCTACTATTAAAAATAATTTGACTTGGTATTTGTTTGGTATTTGGATTTAACTGTCTTATATCCCATTTTTGGTCCTATTAAAAAAAAAAAAAAAAACACCACAAAAACATACACACAAAAATCCCAACAGCACTGCTTTTCGTCTCACAGGAGTGAAAGAGGTATATACACACGCCAGTCAGCCCAAAATTACTCTAGCTACAGGGCATGGCAAAGCATGAAATAACTGCTCCAGAGCACTTCCTCATGTGGGTGTGTTAGATAACTGTCTGCTCCAACACTAAAATAAAGCACAGTGTGACCCAATCAACACCGCGGGCTCTGCCCCGCACAGCTGCCCGGGCTGCGAGCAGGGGAACCCCGGGCACCCCGCACTGCCCCGCACACGTCAAACTCGGTCCTACGCCCCTGGCCAACAGGTTTGAACATTCCATATGCCGGATTTAAGTTTACTTAGGCATACTTTACCCTTTGCTGCTGTATCCAGATTGCAAACGGACTTTGTGCTATTGAAAGGGGCTAAGATTTTTTTTTTTTTTTTTTTTTTTGCTAGAATATACTTGGGGTTCAAAGAAAATTACAGCCTCCTAGTGAAAAAGGTTTTAATATTAAAACAAGATCTTCCTGGGTAATGAAAAACGTTTCTATCACTCTGACTCACTATCTCTGCTTGAATTCTTCTTGCCTGGAGTTTTCATAAAATCAAGAGATTTCTTGTAGTCAGTTTTCAAGTTTTTCAAAAATGTTAAGGTGAGTCTGGGCTTCTGCTAAATGTACGTGCAAGAATCCTCAGAACAGGTTCATGTGCTTTCCTACAAAAAAAACCCCTGGGTGGTTGAGGAACATACACCTGCACTGGTTCAGGAGAAAATGATAGGTGCCTGAAAACCCACCACCCATCCCATGAGGAGGATGGCTGCTAACACTCCTGCTGCCTCACTCGAGGCTGATCACCATCTAGAGGGATCAGCAACTCCACCTTTAAGACCCCTACATTTTGGCATAACTTCAGCATCCCCTCTACGACCAATGCGAGTTTCAAAGCTTAAGGTTCAAACTTTAGAGAGGGGAGGAAATACCTTGCTGGAGTTAACAGATCATTTGAAGCAATAAACACATTTTAAGTCTATCAACAAAATATTAATTTAGAAGCTTGAATAAAAAGAAGGAGGAAAAAAAATAGTAAATAATGAATGTCATTTCCCCAGCTAAGAGATGAGCCACCAATTCTTGGCACACCGATATATAAAACCTTGAAAAGTTTCGCTTATGTTCTGGAAATAAAGCTGCTAATAAAATGGAGCAAGTAGTTTCTGTAGTTGTAGTGCCAGTGAATAGATCTGCTGCTTTGGATTTCAATTAACTTAGTTTGTTCAGTGAGGAGGCACTTCTGTTGAAACTGGGGACTGGTAAGTTAAAGGACAGCTAAAAAAACCCCAAACAACAGCAAAAAAAACCTGTTGGCAGCAAAAGTTCTTTCTGGCTGCAAAATAATGGATTTTTAAGAAACATTTCAAAGGATTTGAAGGTTTTGGAGAATCTCCTAGGCAGTCTCAGGTGGGTTAGGAATATTGCATTATAGACTTCTTTGTGCTAAAAGGAAGGCCTAATGCATGTTTTTAAGAAGTCTGCCTCTTCCTATTAAATAAATAATTTTCTATTAAAAAAGGTGACTGTTACTGTTGAGAGATCTCCACCGATCAGCGTCCATTTTATATAATTACTTACGATTCTCCAGAACATTTTATGTAACTCACTTCCACTATCCCTTCTTTCTTTTTTTTTTTTTTTGTTACCAGCAGAGTAGCAGTTTTACTCTCCAACAGAAATGTCAAGAGCTCAGATAAAAAGACCATTTCAAATGGATCAGTTTAAGCAGTCTTTAGAACCCATGGGCTCCAAAAACTCGACAGTGCTAAATGGGCTATGAAATGCATCACAAATCCCTCCCCAGAAAAAAAAAAAAAAAAGAAGAAAAAAGAAGAAAAAATTAATTCAGAGAAAAGCTTCAATGTTCGAAATTACAAATAAGCAGCATATTTGTGGAATGAAAAATGGTAAATAAATAGTTACTATTTCTGGACAAAATGGCTCGATAGATTTCATAATTTGCCACCACTGTAAAAAAATATCTATTCCCTTCCCCCCCCCTTCCCCGTCAGTACACACGGAAACACAAGCATAACCATGCATAAAGTGGGAGGGTGGGGGGCAGCCAAGGATACAAACTCCCTCTTAGAAAGTTTGAATTCTTATTAACCCAGTGATGCCTCCATAACGTTACATTAGATCAGCAACATAAAAGTTAGAATATACGTCTCCTTTCTTCCTAGTAAAGGAAACTGGAAAAACACTAATAATGAAAAATAGATGTTAAAAATATCCAGGAGGAAAAAGTACATGTACAATAACCAAAATTAACCCCCTCCGCCCCCACACCAAAACAGATAAACAGCAAAATCTCTGAATAAAAATCCTGTCAGGAGGAGTGGAACCTGCTTTCTCTTTTTTTTGCTTTTATTTACAGTATGCCAAGCATGGACTTTAAACTTACATTGTGCATATATATAGAAAACAAAGAACGAGAGTCACCGTTAACCCTGGTCACCGGCATTACAGTTAAAAGTCATTGGCAAATACTAATAAAACCCCATTTAGCAGTAAATAAGGAGAACATGATATATGGACGGACAGATGGAACTGCATAAACAGAAAAGAAAAAGCAGAGAGACCCACAAACATACGGAGAGGGCTGTTTTACAAGAGTGAAAGATATTGATTTACTTGGAACTAGTGTTGGAAAACAAACGTATTTGTTTCCTTCGTGATTAAAAAAAAAAGTAATTAAAGTGAATCATAAGGGGGCACACCCTTAAATAAGTGGGGGGGAGGGGGGGGAAACATTTGTAGAGGGTAAGGCCTTCTATAGATGTTCCGAATTTTAAGCTAGCAAATAGGTCTGGCAAACTTACATCTCTAAATTAAAAATCGAGGGGGGGGTGGGGGGGAAATAAAGAAGTGCTGGTGGTTTAAGGAGAGTATAAGCTTTATTCTTTCATTTTTTATAAAAGTTGACTGGCCTACCTTGTTCCCCAGTCCTCAGTTTGTCTCCTCATAGTCGCTGTCTCCCTGGAAGTACAGTGTGAGTGGTAATGACTGCCTGCCTCCCTAATGAGTCCATTTTCCTGCTCTTGATGTTGTGTATATACACACACTGCAACCTACCTTACAAACCACAGAGACGGGAAAGGGAGAGCGAGCGAGAGAGAGCGAGCGAGAGCGAGCGAGAGTGCGAGAGACAGGGAGAGCGAGAGAGGGAGAGAGAGAAAGGCGCACACAGACAAAGCCCTCCTACCAGACAGCAGACAACCCTCCTTCCCCTATCTAGCAAAATACAACTCGGCTAATGCAGCAACAGGTTCAATACTGCCAGGCTGAGGCAGCGTAGAAAAGGTATACGGGGCTGAGCAGGATTGCTGGCAAATAAACAGTTTGGTGCCGGCTGGCTCCACCTTTCTTATTTATGTTACAGGATGTTGGAATGCATTGTTTCAGACAGTCCATATGATTATCATAAATACATTTTTTGTGCATATTAGCACGAAGCGCTGAAACGTCTCAGCCATTCTGCTCCGTAACCTTATAGCTCTAACACATGCAGGAAAGGTGTAAACATATCTCTTTTGACAGGCAGACTACACAAAGCCCACTGATGATTTTAAAGTCATGAGATCTTTCAAGAAAGACGCTCCTGAAGATAGGTTTCCCCAGACAATAGGGGAGCAGGGAAAATTGATCTTGATGAGGAAGAAGTCTTCCTAAGAGACTGCTCGGTAAACAATTGAAAAGAGAGGGCTATTCTCCCCAGCATTCCCTCCTTTCAAAAATATATATTGGGAAGCTTCTACCCCTACAGCTATAATAATGTGCTGTGCTTATGTCTGAACAGGTGCAATGCATATAGTACATGGTGTTACAAGGACAGAAATAAATCTCTCAAGTAAAAAAACATTTTCCCAGTTGCAAACAGGCCAAGGTTATTTAAAATACAGGTCTAATTTGAAGAACGTTCTCCTCACTCCCTATATATTTTTGCTGGGGGGGGGGGGCGGGCGGGTAGAGGGAAGGTGTGAAGGGGAAGCAAAGATGGGAAAATCAATACATGCAACCAGTTACTAGATTTTTATTTTTACAATATTCTGTCACATCTGACGAAGATATAGACTGCTTCTAAAATAATTTTCACTCAGCCCTGCCTCTTATCACACGTAAACCTATGCTGTCACAAAAATTCTGTTGATTTTAATGACAACTACAGGCATGTGAAAGTAGCAAGAGAAGGAAAACAACGTTTTGCACCAACATTTCATCCTTTGCAAAGGTTCTCCAAGAACTTTAGCTACGGGGTATTTTTTAGATGGAGAAACTGAGTCCAAGGAAAAAAAAAAACAAACTTTAAGTGATATTCCCAAGGTTATGCTGTAAATCAGTGGAAAAACAGATGAGGACCCAAATCTACTGGAGCAAAACAGAATTAGCCTGGAGTAACTCATACCCACCTAAAAGTTAAGTGTCCTGTCTAAGCCAGTTGTGTAGGCTCCCTCTATTGTCAGTGGAGAGACAGTCACCTCCCAAAAGTAATTCATCCCAGCTTTTTTCCCTCTCTCCCCACTGAGGAGAGAGCTTACACAACTAGATTAGGCTAGGCAGATAGCTGGTAGTTGGCTAAATTAAGTAAAATGAATCTCACTTTTGATCTAAAGCTCTATTACAACAACATCCTGCTTCCCAAAATACATTTTTATTATCACATTTATTATTAGGTAATATATGCCTAAATTGTAGTGATGGTAAAGGGATAGCCTGCTGACTAAGACAGACAGGTAAACTCCCTAGATTCATGGATTTGTACCCTCAGGCTGGCTTGATATTCATGATTCACAGAGTCTTTATAATATTAACCAGCCTGGTGACTGGTGAATGTGATTAGTTTTGCTCACTGGTAGATGCTACACATTTTCGTATTTTGCTTATAAACATTCTGTTTTCATCCAGATGTACAGTAAATACAGAAGGATTAAGTAATTTATTTCAAAATGTTAATTTTCATTAGTGTTTTCATCAAAAGACAGATTTTCTTACCTTAGGGTAAAATATAAAGAGTAAAAAGCTCTAATAGGTGACTTAGTCCAACTCCTTCTGTAATATTTAGCTACGTACACACCTGGCATATGTAGAGGCTGCTCTACAAGTTACTCCAAATATATACTGCAAGAATATAATCATATTACATATTTTCTTCTCTGCAGTTTATGACCATAATCACCTTATTGAAGGGTATGTCAGGTCAGGAAAGCAGAAGGGGCATTTGTAGACTTTGCTTCTAACTGTGGTAACTTGATCTGGCTGTGTAAGTACCAATCGAGCACTCACTGCCTCAGTTTTTCCATCTGTAAAACAGATTCAACTGTAGTTCCACGAGTAGATGGTACTGTAAATATGTGAAGAGTCTTCCCATCTCAGCCTGGCATCTCTCAGAGTTTTACGATGGCAAGTATTATGGGAAAAATATAAATACTTTATCAAAGGGACCTGTATCAAAGCCAGCTGATGAAAATCACAAGTTTTTATACACTTATAATTCAATTCAATTAATGGAATAGCCTCTGAATTTAAAATTTAACAACTAAATCTACACCAAAATAAGGATATCAGACATGAGAAGCTCTTAGTACTCTGCATTATTTGACCCCAAGCTAATATGAATTCCTTGGTCCTACCAACCTTACACCTACAACCTTACACATACAAATATGAAGAGATATTCAAAATGTACCAAGTTCAGATGAAATACAGACTTCAATCCTTCAAATTTAAGACATTCAGGTTGAAATCTGAGGACTGAGTTGGAAACACTTAATTTTGAAAAATGTTCAGATTTGCAAATGATCCAGATCCAAAACCTGTAAGTTGAGAGGCACCTAGATCCTTACTTTCTTTAAGTTTCTGGAAATGTCATATATGTATCTGAACAAAGATCACAGGCTGGTATTTTGAGGAGGCCTGAATCTCAGTAAGAACACTAGAACTGAGCCCAGTTCCATCCTGTTACAACAATGCTTAGAAGCCAGACTCAAACTGGAACCCAAAGCCACCCCTTCCAAAGTCACATAGGTTTATGTACTTGTAGAACTATAGAACTAAACCAAACACTGAAACCTCGAGATTGTTGGATAGAAAATATGAAGTAGATTCCAACTTAGCTAGTTTTGGCCCTCAATCAGAAATTAATCAAATTAGCTATAATCTTTATAAAATCCAAATATATGTTGAACCCGAATGAAAAAAACCACAAGATGTGATCTGCACAACTAGTTCCTTGCCTGAAGATCTTTCTTAGATTTAGATCCTAAGCATCAATGGCTCAAAAAAAATCCTGAATGGTGCAATTTGAATAGAGAATCCTGATTTAATGTTTTACCAACAAAAAGCTGCCCATTTGCTTGATTCAAAATGCTCAGTGAAAGCCTGCTTGCCATCAATCCACATTCCTGTAGGCCTACAGTTTGTCCTCCCCATTATGTGAGGAGGTCGATGGATGTGCACTTGGATCACTTGCAGGAAGAGGAAAGAGGACATGTAACTGCTGGCAACAGGAGAGGACACAGACCTGCCATGTGACAGGGCCTGCATGGCAGTCACATGGCTGGTCTACACTTGGCCATGCAACAGCACAGGCAAGCAAATTCTTGTCGTGTGCCCAGGATTGTCTCTCTCCCATGGCAGAGGCACCAAATTTTGGTTATGCCACACATGGGGTCACCCCAAAAGAAAGAGGCTGGAACAGAGGGCTCAGAGCTGTCTTAGTAAAAGGTTGCATTATCCATCCTGAATGCAAGAACAGGCAATGCTGGTCTACCCACTAGATGATACTCCTGGTTTTCTTTTTCTGCAAACTGGTCTTCTCAGTTCAGTTAGTGTCTAGTGACTGTCATTAGGAAGGCAAAGGAGCCCTAACCCCTCTAGCAAAGCCTTAAAAAGAATGAAAAAAATACTAGCACCATAAAGACAGGTGAAAAATTCTGGTGCTTGGTGCAGCAGGGGCACCCACCTACAGTTCTCCCAGGAAGCTGCAGAGCCCTACGAAGACACTGATCTTCAGTAGTAAGGGGAAGTAGGGAAAACCAAACTGCCCACCAGAACTGTGAAAGACTTTGCTGCAAATTACAAAATTCTGGATGATGGACTAAAAGGGAAGGAAGGTGCTTTGGTGCCAAATAATTCGATACTGCACCTCTCCTCTCCTTTTTATGTCCCCAGGTGCACCAACATGCTGAGTTTAGACATATCTTGCTGGCAAACCAAAACTGGAAAAGGAGTCACAGCATCAAATAACCATGTCAGAGGCTAAGAGCGACTGCCTTTGAAAAAACACCCAACTAAAACCTAGCCTCTTGGCAGATATCTAAGGGTTGGTTTTCAAATTCTGATGAAATTTAAGTGGGACTGACTTCCTAAACTGGTTGGATACCTTGCCCATCCCTGTGGTGGGCTAACACGCTGTTTTTTATGTACTTCACATAGTTGCCTTACGACAGTTCCATTAATACCTTCAGGGAGCTCCATTTTTCCAGAATCTCAGGAACTGTTCTTAGAAACCAGGCTGGTTTAACAGCATACTGCTGTTAAAAATCCCAGGCAAATTTCTGTCACAATTCTGTTTCAGATGGTATAGGCAGGACCTAGAAACACTCACAGCAACATGTCTGAACTTGATTGCTTCCACTTAGTCCCTTAACCACATATGCAGATCTCCTAGACTCCCCTGGTATATCACACCATCATATTGCCAGCCCAACAGGATTGGTGATTCAGATGTCTCTACTGGTGTCCTGCAGTGTCTCTGCAACTTTGTGCAAATGTAATGAGAAAGATGCCAATTAAAAAAGCACAAGAGTCCTGCAGCGTGGCAGGCTGATTCAAATTAGATACCTGTATGAAGTGATTAAAAATAGGTTTTTTAAACCTGAAGATTACAGGAGGACAGTACATTTGATTTCCATCAGCAGGGGCCAGAAAAAAATGTAGAAGGACCACACAAAACTCTTTATCCCTGCAAATTTACTGGTGATGATGTTGAGGATAGAAAGGGAGAAACACAGTGTACTTCTGGTGCCTTTCAATATGCAAAGAATCTCAATTTTTCTCCCATCTCAGCAGCCACTACTTACTGCCAGACCTCCAAACAAGTAATACTTTTCTTTAGCAACTGTGATCCATCATTCTGTAGTTCAGGTGCACATAATCAGTAACAAATCAAATCTCACTACTTCCTTTGGCAAAAAAACTAGTCATTCTCATTTTACAAATAGTAAAAAATAAAAGGAAAGAGTTAATCACTCTGTTGAGAATAGGAGTGAGACTGGGATGTCAGCCTTTCCTGCTCAGAAGTTCAGGCTATGTTGCCTTTATGGATCAGTCTCTCAGACAGCCCAATTGATTGGCAAGACTGGGACGCACTTACTGAACCAGAACTGGCTTTTCTAATCTTGTTTGTTTGGGTATTTTTAATCTGAGAATGTCCTGAATAATAAGTCAGATGCAAAGCAGATATGTCTCCAACAGTTTCAATAGTTTTGTGTAAATCTGTCTGCAATAGTATGTACCAAGTACCATAAATGCCCACTTTCCTTTATGATGACACGACCTGCACTTAAGTAAAGGAACACTTTGCACAATGACTGTTCCCTTACAGCCCTTAGGCCACCTTGCACAAAGGCTGCAAAATGGTGTTTCTGTTGCATAATCATCCCATGTCAGATACAACAGTGCTGCATTGCTCTAGTACTGTGGTGGGTATTACTGCTACATCAGTAAATTGTGACAGTGAGATCTGGCAACATAATAAATTTTGTCCCAGCAGGGCCAATCCCTTGCTTCTATACTCAACACTGGTGTATATCAATCACCACCTACAGGGATGAGAGTCCTCTTCAACTCCAGAAGACCAGTATTGTACCAGCATATCACTTTCCAATTCAAAAACCAAAACCATACAAAAAGTTCTCATACATACATGCACACACGCTTGGGATGTTCACTTGTTCAGTTTTCTGTCCTGAGTGTGTAGACTGTGTTGCAATTATTTAACACTTGAGGTGCAGTTACATGCAGCCTTGGCTATATGTGTGTTCATCCTCCCCACTTACACAGTGCTGGGATATTACCTTTATTTGCATCAGCAGGCCATTTGTGACCAATTTAGCTGTTGAGCTAACGTGCGAGGCCCTCATGCAAGCTGTGGAGTTACAATGAAGTTGGATCTTGTTACATAGCCTACTGCATTGTATGGTGCACCCTCTGTTGTATAACTATATGGTTCCCAAAGGTTATCTCTAATTTCATTATAAAGAGTCGTGTTGCAGTTCAGTCAAAGTTTAAGGACTAGAAATTTGATTATTTACTTATGCAAATCCATGCTGAATCCATCCCAAACTGGACAACAAATTGTAAAAAATAGTTTTACCATCTGAAAGGAGCTTTGGTAACAAAAGAGTCAAGATGCACATTCATCACTCTCTTCTACCAGATAACTAGGATGACTGTAAGAGATTTCTATTTTTGTCCCTGAAAGTTAGGGAGCGTGCAGAGGATTTGATTGCTGTCATAATGATTGCTGGCTATGACATGAACTGCAGTGAAAATTCTGAAGCTCAAGGTGGCCAATACTTCTACTTTTACCCTCTTTAAACGGTAGGGGAAAAATAGCCAACAAACCAAACCAAACTTCTGCAACTCTACTGATTGTTGTAGCAGTTGAAATGCACAAAGTTTATCATGAACGAAGATCTGATCTAGATGGGAAAAAAAGTGAGACGCATCACTAGCAATATTTTGGAAGCTGTTATTTTACCCTTTGGGTGCAACTGAATATTTTCATAAGCCTATCAGCATGAATCCATTCTACCTGGAAAATATTTATGTCAGCATTTTCAAAGGTGCTACTCCTTCAAGAGGTAATTATCTCCTAGTTTAGAATATCACATCTGAGAGTACTGTGCCCCAAATGAATAGCCACTTCTGGAAAAATAAAAACAAAAATGCAGTCTACGTGCATCAGATTTACAAAGACAGAAGTTTCATACTTTTATTTGATTGACTATACATGAAGTGGACAAAAAACTCCTCTACAGAAAACAAACAAACAGTATTGAAACTTCAAACATCCAAAAACTCTTCAGTAGGCTCTAAAAGTTACATGATTATCTTAAAAGCCAGGGATTTTTTTTTATCTCTATTATGATCAGAAGTACTTTTTAAGCTTTTTTATGCAATTACTAAAACTAGAGATTTCTTTACTTATTTTCTTAAAGCTAAGCCTCTATGACCAAAAAATAAAAATAAATGTCAGCTTTACAATAATGCTGGAATATTTGAAAGGGGCAACACTAAGCGCCATTATTCATCTAATACTTCACCATGACATCCCTTCAGTGGATGTAGGATTATTTTTCTCAAATATAGTCATTGTGAGAAAGTTCCTCTATGAGATTTTTCTTCATGTATTCTAGGCAAGGGTGAACCAATGCATTTACCAGGCAGACTGAAGTTGTAAATTACTAAAAAGACTGGACTTTTGCTCAGACCTCGTAGGCAGTGAGACCTTGTGTCTCACTTTGAAGCAGTTCACCCCAAAATTTCACTGTAGGACCCAGTGTCAGTTGGCCCAAATTCCTGCTAAATCCCCACATTTAGTGTTTCTGGATATATGCCCCTAAAATCCCACTGCCAGCTAATAGAAAACATAAAGCACAGGGACTTGGGGGCATTTAGGCCAATTGGCTTTGACCTGTGAGTATAAAAAAGTGCCTGATTCTGTTGTGGGGCAAGATAAATATTATGAGACCGTGCAGTAAAAAATAGAAGCGAGTAAAACATCAAGCAAAGGTTTATCCTTGATAGCCTAAGAAGCCCACTCCAATAATAAATGTAACCACTGACCTCTGTGCACAGGAAACACTACGAAGGATGTAACCATTTTACTAGCAGTAATGCCACCAAAATTATGTATAAAAGTTTCACTTTCACAAACCTTGAGTTTGTGTAGACCACCTCAGGGGGATTATTTTTGTGTCTATGTGGGCAGGATTCATCAGCTTTGAAACATTTAATAAAAGATGTTTCTGAAGAATAAAAAATAAGATACACTAGATGTAATAAAGAAAAGGAATGTCAAGGTCTGATTTTTTTTTAAACTTTATATAAGCTAAGTTCCATTAGAAAAACTAGGCAAGACTGGTTCCAATTAGTCTTTTAGTTTTAGCCTAAAGGAGAATATTTTTTATAAGGTGAACACAGTTTGCTCAGCTGTTTTAAAGGACACATTTAGAGTGCATTTCTTTTCCTGAAATATTAATTGAAATTCATTTTGTAAAGAAAAGATGAGAGAGTTTATTATTTAAAGCCAAAAAATTAAAAGCAAAAAGTTGTATTAACTGAAAATTAAGCCTCAGGTCTTATTTTACACAAGAACAGAGATAAGAGCCTTTCTTTCAATCAGACCTATCAAAAATTGGAAGATCTAGTGAGGTTAGTGGTGGTGTAAGTCAGATAAAAATGAGCTTCGGTATCCTATAGACAAACAACCCTTTTATTTTGCCTGTATTTGAACAAAAGGGTCTTTCATTACAGAACTAGAACATACAGAACAAGGTGACATAATATTTTCAAAATGATATAATAGAAACAAAGTGTACCAACTTCAGTGTTACTCTTCAGTCAGGTTTTGTAATGAGCCCAAGTCAGACACTCATTTTGTAATGAGCCCAAGCCCTTTGTGGTCAAAGGGATGTTTTTCTATGACTTTCTTTGCAATTATTAGCTAGGACTGTATTATTTGGTATTGCTACCAGGATTATCTATGATTATATAATGAAGGATCCCCTTTGTAATATCTGTGCAATTAGACATAATTAAGTTTGTCAGAGGAACGTTAATTTCCTGATTTTTGAGTAAATAAAGAATCAATGTTAACATTGCACTAATCAGTACTAACTAATGTTTAATTTGTTTTGTTTCAAAATCAGAGGTCACATTGTGAAACCATTTGATAGTATGCAACAAAAGAACTCAACAAAATAAACAGAAGTTGGAATGAAGATAACTTTATATTAACAGGTATTTTGCTGCCCTACTGTGCCATTTGTTGAGTTGTCCTGAAGCCAACAAAATATTGGTAAGAATCAGGATACAAATACGACTTTAAGTACTCTCAGTTGTAGTCTTGGAATGAATCGACATTTGTTTTTACCACACTGTGATAACATCACAGATGTTAGAATCATAAATGCCTGTATACATTTAAGCTTTCTGTTTCAGAAACAAAGGTACTACCACAACAGCTAAAGTCTCACTAGCTGCAGTAGACCATTTGTGGGGCAGGCACCAAGCAAGAGATGAAAATCATGTCTGAGAAAAATCCCATATAAATATCGAGCTATACATCACCCATCCATCCAGCTGAGTAAGTAAATGAGTTTCAACCTGAAATTCCTAGGGATTCCTATAGTAAAGTTGCAACATACCATACAAATTCTCTGGGGATTCTCAGATATGGGCTTAGGGAGGCAAACTGTGAGTGAGCTGTTGATGGCTACCTGGTGCAACACAGATGTTGTCAGTCAAGAGAACTGGGATTGGCTGTTCAGGCGCCACATCCAGCTCATGCAAGCATCTAGTGCCCACAGTTTAAAAAAAGGTACCGAACAGGTTTATAATGAAGAGAATTTATGGGGCATTACTCTCCCTAACTGCTGTTTCTATAACCAATACTCTGGGCTCAAGGTATCAAAATGTGACAATGCTGAACGTCTCCATAACAGGATTCTCTCCTTTATTTTTCCTGTCTTATTTCTTGAAAAAAAAAAAAAAACAAAACCAAAAACACTAAAGCAGTAAATAGTTTCTACATTTAAATGAATGTCAACAGTCTTAGGAGTCAACACTGGATCAGACATCCAAGACTTCTTGTATTAGGAAACCGACTGGAAATAAACAAGTGTCAGTTCACATCTGATGCAATCTTTAATTAGAACTTCACAGTCAAGTAGGCTACAAGCTTTTCACATCCTAAATTAAAGCTGTACTTTTGGAGCACCAGAAGTCAACCACCAAGGAACAAAAGCACCAGTTTACCATACTGCTAAAAGTCAACTCGGTCACACCTCTGTTTCAAAATATGAAGATAATTGGTAAAGTACATCAATTTCTGGAGCAGACACAAACATAACAGTTTCTGTGAATTTTTGGTGTGAGGTATTTAATGATGTGCAAATTCTTTGGGATAACTACAGGCTACTCCTGTGAGAAAAGAAAAGTTATGTGCAAGACAAATAAAACTCAAAAATTGATTTACAGGTGCTACCCACATGCATGTTACAGCACTATTCACAGATCTCAAAGCTTAAGATTATCCATCCCTATCTACAACAAGAGTTCACTTTCAGACAAATGAGAATACTTGCTTCACAATAGCTCAAAGGTGTTCAAATCCCTGCAAGATACTAACACTTTATTCCATTCGTTTTAATGGAAAATAGATGTCCAAATTCCCAAAGACAGCCCTTTTACCACTGGGTCCAAAGAAACAGATTACTTGAAAATATCTTTTTATCACAAGAGAAGACAGGAAAAAAAATTCCAATTAAAATTGATGGAATTGATCAAAGAATAAAAGCCATCAAGGAACAAGACGGGCAAAATGGGGAATAAAATAAGGGAAAAGTGCATAAAGTTATCTCATTCCCCTCAAGGATTATAAAAAACTTCCTACTAGAGTAAAAGAAGATATTTCCAGTTTGTTTTCTAACAGCTAAAAAGAATGTAAATTAAAGGCTAGGAACCATATTGAAAACTGTGGCAAAGGCAGACCATAAAGCTGGAAGTCAAACCTTGTACCTTGAATTACTTCAATGTCACAACTAAATGGCCAGAAAGCACTTTTAGGAGTAGCCATAAGCACCTCTAACATCACAGATTTGCCTTTAAACTGAAGTTTCTTCTGCTAAAAACAAATTCCTGGTTAAAACTGCTTGGGCTAAAAAGAAATTTCCTATAGCTGCAGCCCTTAGGCTTATCATAGAAATCTGTATATGTCTGGGAAGATCTGTGGATTGTGGCATGTAATTAAAAAACAGTACAGTAAAAAAACACTGTTTCTTTGCAGCCTTAACCCTGCTCCTCTTAGCACACTTCCATACTCCAACTCCTTCCTGCTAACTTAGTCTTTCAGTTCTTGGTTGTCTCATGTGCACTAAAGACTAGATCAACTAGTCTATTAAACTATTAAACTAATAGCTAGGTTTTCCTTTAACAGAACTAAATCTAAGATTGCACAGAGAAGGGAATCATAAAATCATAGAGTGGTTTGAGTTGGAAGGGACCTTAAAGATCATCTAGTTCCAACCACCTGCCATGGGCAGGGACACCTTCCACTAGACCCAGTTGTTCAAAGCCTCACCCAACCTGGCCTTGAACACTCCTGGCACATAGATGTATACTACTTTGCAGCCATGACAGAGATTGAAAAAAAACAAACAAAAAAAAACCCCAAACAAAACAAAAAACAAGCCAACAAACAAATAAAACAGAGGCAAAAAAGGCAATAACCTATAAAGGACCACTAAATATGACAAATATGAACAAAAGCAGCACAAATTGTATGGTATTGGTGAATTAGCATATTTTTCTCTTTTCAGCAACTGAAAGCATCTGAGGAACACTGGCTTTTAGAGAGATGCTCCCCATGCCCTCCCATTTAAACACCAAAACAAAACTCACACAGATATGATTGATGGGATAGAGACCTGACAGACAAAGCTAGGGATAGTTTCAAAAGCAGAAAAACATTTGACCCAAGATGTCAGCCCCTCACAATAGACCCAGAGAAGATGTTATTACATTTTGCTGCAGGGGTTGCTTATATTTAGTTTGACCAAGAGTCCATGAGTCATGATACCTGTATTACAATGTCAGATACAGGAACAATCCAGTGGTATTTTTCTATTCGTCCTGACTCTTCAGAATCTGACACTTAGAAATGTTTACGTGAAAATAACAAAGAATAGGAACAGGTGATGTTTGAAAAATTAGGCTCAAATTTCTATTGGTAAATAAGAAATTTAAACATTCTAAAACTCAACAGGAAAGTGACAAGAGTACAATGATTTCTGTCCCTCATAAAAGACAGTAAAAATGTACACTTTAGCCTTTCTACTTACATGGAGAATAAGCAATGCTTTCAGGGCCTGATGAGAGAGGTGCTGCTAGTTGATGGAATAATTTTTCATCTGATGCTAAAAAGAAAGTAATAAATGAAACAAGTTTTGAACATGAGCTTACAATACTTTTAGTATCTAAAACCTGCTATTAAGTAGTCTGAGTATTCTGTAACAAGGGTCTAACAAAAGCTAGTGTTCTCACTTAGGTTTTCTGTCCTAACTGTTAAATCCAGGCTGCAGGCTTCTTGCTCTACTGTTAATATTAAAGTTACCAGTGTTAAAAACTGGAGTGTAATGGCTAACACACATAAAAATATTCATTTATCTGACTTCAAGAGAAGTTGAATGCAACAAGTGTATGCATGTACCAAAGGAATACAAAGCCCAAGATAATTCTTTAACAGTATAGTGTAGGCATTATCAAAAATTGTTCAAGAATAAGTTGGGATGAATTCATATCCATCTCAAAAAGTGCAGACAATTCATTTTTGCAGACACTTCAAGATGAGATTTCTTTTAAGTGAAACTACTGAAGCAGGACTCTGATGAGTTTGATGATTCTGAAAGTGAGATGTTTTAATGCTATCATTATCATTATTAAATGTAGCTGTAATGATGATTTAAATGTGTTCCAAACCTCCTAGATGCTCTTCAACATTAGACACCTTTGTGTTTTGAAGTCCCAGAAATACGCTTACTAGTTGATTATGCTATATAGAAAATCTCTGCTTAACAAGACAGATGCCACCTTATTTTTTTCTTAATGATATTGCCTTCAGTGGAATACAAAAGAAGCAATTGATAGCAATGATTGAAACATTTCTTTAAGAGACTTGTAAATTCAGCTGTCCACTACAAGAATCTCCAAGAGAAGAAACAGGGAGATAGTAAAAGAAAAAGTAACAGCTTTGAACAGTGACATTAGTGTAGGTTTGCTGTCTAAACATGACAAATTATCTCCCAATGGCCACAAGCTTATGGACAATGAAATGTATGTCCTTGTTTGCTGCTATTAATTCTGTACCAAAATGAAAATCACAAATTTTTGTGCGGTGTTACCGAAGATACCATCCAACAACCAAGAGTGATACATGAGAAAGGTGTCTTTGCTCTTTGGTTAGACAACAAAAACAAAAATCAAAACAGGAATGTTTAAAACTATTTCTTCTGCCTCCGATACACAGTGCTGTATTGCAGCCACACTGAGTGAAAAACTAACAGCCAAACTTTTCCAAAACTGTACTATAGAGCCTAAAGACAAAAATCACTCTGCTATCACCAGCAGGCTGCCTAAACGCAGTGAAGAAGGTTAACCTGAGTGAAAAAGTGCCTCTGGTTCTCAGAGACACTTGGTGTTCCTCTCAGGAACATGTACCTCTGCGTTTGCATCAACAAGTGTCTTGAAATTTGCACTGAGAACAAGAAGGACTTTGATCAAAAAATAGCACACATTTTTCTCTGCAAGGAACTTTACAGAGAGGTACTAAATTTACAAAAGCAGCTGAAAGAGGTTTCAGAGGGACTTGACAGATTACAGGCTGATGACACTACCGTTACAGCCTCAGTGGAAATGTGGTTTGATCTAATTAACAACAAAGAACTAGAACCACTGAAGAATAGAATTAAAAAATTATTCAAAGACTCTTGGAAGCTTTCCATTTCATAGCCACCAGGACTGATTTGAAACACAGAGGGATGGGATTAAACCCAAGGTAGGACGTCAAGGTTGGGACAGGTACTGAACATATTCTAGATATCTCAAATCTTTTAAGATTAAAAACTGAAGATCTATATTTTGCCCTAAATATGCAATTAAAAATGGATTTGATTGAATACAATTAATTTAGTCATGCAGGTGGAAAATACAGATGTTAAATTAGGGCAGACAAGATGGCTGAACTTAGAAATGATGGATTTTAGAACAGATGCATTGCTGTCCAGCCAGCTCAGCATCACTTTTTACACATTTTTAGTTTATTCATATCACTTGCATTGAAACTGTGTAACAGCATAGGTGCTAAAATCAAAGAATCTGGTGAAGTGCACCAATATGCAAAGTTAGATATAAAGCCTCATAGACCTAAATTTTTCACAGGCTACAGAGACCATGAAGATGTTCTTGTTTTTTAATTACACTTTGCATTTTAGGTAACTTGTGTTCAAGGGATAAATATGCTTATAAAATACTTCATGTCATTTGCATGCACTGTTTCAGTGGATAAAATGCTACGTTTGTGTTTTCTCCAAGAGGCTTTTGCAGAAAAAAAAAAAAAAAAAGTCATACTGCAGAGAAAATTCAACTTTGATATGTTGGCTGCTGTTTCCACATACAAATTTTCTCTCCACACCCAACAGAGAACACATACCTCAGTTAAACAATTGTGAGCATCTGTTAGCTATGCCAATATCCTGTGGAAAGTATCAAAAGGCTTTAACTTTTTTTTAACTGAGAGAACCACATAACTAAGAAAGTTTTTGCTTGAGAATTTCAAGTCAGATTTGGGATTACTGTATTTCCCTCTTAGGGAAGTTGTATGATTATTAATCTTATAATTAAAAAAGTAAAAGTTAATGAGGAAACATGTTAACGTCAGATGATTTACGTGCCTATTAATAATAAAAGTGTATTGGGAAAAAAAAAGGGGGGAAAGGAAAAACCCATTGTGCAATCCAGTTCTGATGAAATGCCGGACAATTTTGAGACTGATAAAGTGAGTCACTGCCAACTGACTCAGCATGACAATGGGAGTTCATTGTTGCCTTCGGACCGAAGGAAGCAAGCAGACAGTTGGTTCAAACTGGATTTATTCTTTCACTAAAATGTGCTCTTCCCACCATCTTCTTTTTCTTCTTTCACGTCTTCCATCAGACCCTCTAGTGTCTCCAGTACATACTGCATTTATTAAGCCCTGCAATATTCAGCTAGCATTGGATACAACACACATCAAGCCCTCAGATGCAGCATGTTACAAAATTAACTTAAAAGGCTGGAATGCAGCTCCATTTTTAAGTCCCAGTATATTTATATTTCACATATGGTTTTTGCTAGGCTATTCACAGGGGGGACTATAAAGCATCTCAACATGTGAGGTACTCTTGTAAACCTCACTATGTCCTCAGTTGCACTTAGTGTCCTCAGGCATGGGGGATGTTGTACTGCAAGCATTAATATGTATATAAGTGCTGCTTTTTACATCCACATTTCCCCCTCCCTGCTTGTAAGTTTGGTAACAGCGGGATGGCTGAATTCAGCTCAAAAAATGGAATTCCTCTTTGTCTCCAAGGCTTTCCAAACATTACCTTCTGCCAGTCACTGCAACTTCCCCCGGCACCTTCTGAATTTAACAAAACAAAGAGAGCTCATGGGACTCAGGACCCTTCATAGTCTGGGCAACAGAACTAAACAAAATATACTGCCCCCCTCCTTGAAACCTCTCAGCTATATGAGAACGGTTTACTTTAATATTGCAATAAGGTGGATTTACATTGTTAATGTACACAAGAGAAAGGTTCACCTGTTGCATAACATTGTATAAAGGGTACAGAATAATGTTAGAAAATCTAGTTTGTGGTTCTTTACCTTCAATACACTCAAATCTCCATCTCATCATTCATTATTTTCTCCTTCTCTCATTAAAGATGCTTCTCCTGAAGTCTGTCTGAAATGTGAAAGTCACTTTTTGTTTTTTCTTTGTTTTACTAGTCTTATTAGTCTTAGAAGTTTATTGATTTAACTGTAGCTTATGAAAGGCTCCTAGAAATAAAATTAAATTATTTTTGAAAAGAAACAAGCAACAAGAAAGGTCCAAACTTGTTCAAGCAGCTAAAGCATACTCAGCCATTATAATTTTTTTAAATGCATATTCTACCAACAGGAACTATGCCACATCAAAAATTATCATGCCGGGTGAAAGAAACTCCTCACAACTGAAGGAAAGATTGGTATTCAGCAAATGGGTTATATTCAACTTGAATACAGACAGCTTGGCAGGTGACTTGAACTCAACATCTCTAAATATGAGTTTATCCATCAGTGCAAGAGGCTACTGATGCTTCCCTATTTCAGAAGGGTGCATTAAAAGCTTAATTAATTGTTCATAAAGAACTCAGATTCTCAGATGAGAAGCATCAGAGAACACCAAAGTATTATTAATCTCAGGTGCCAAAAAATTCTCCCTGCTCTTGCATGAAACAGGTCTGAATATGGCAGCAATATCCCCAGTTCAGTTTGCAAATGGTGAGAGTTATCCAAGTAAAATAAATGTCTGGCCATCAGAGTAAACAAAGACATCATTTTACGAGCCCAATCTAAATTGTAGAGATAATCAATATGAGAATAGCAGTGCCCACAATGAAACCTGTATTAATTATGAAGAGAGTTTATGAAAGAAATTAATCATTATTATGGAGTTCGCTGTAGGAATTTAATAGCATGAGCCAATTCTACATGACTCTTATGATGCTTGAGGTCAAATATGCTGAGTTTGAAATAAACTTTAATCTACTCTGAACTAACTTTGTATAAAAAAAGAAAGCTTCTCATAAGTTCCACATTACTGCCCAAAATAACAAATCTATTCTACCCCATAAGTGTGTGTGGTCTGATATACCATCCTGAAAATAGATTCTAATGTCTCTATTCCCTCTCTTCTTTTTGTTTGTTTTGTTCTGGATTTTTTTAGATTGGTGCTATAGGAAAATTATATACACTGATTACAAGAGAAAATTAGATATGAGAGACGGGCAATATATTTTTAAGCTTACTTCGGTGGTTTTTTTTTCCTTAAGTAACCACTCTTCCAAAATAAACACAGAAATGTTTATGGAAATAAAGAAACAAATTATAACAATTTTAGGTAGCATACCGCAGTCAAATAAATACCATTTTCTAATAAAACAAACTGGGAGAAAGCCTAATAGAACTTAACCCATAGTAACCAAAACAGCAGCTCAGGGGACTTTCTGTTCCAGAATCAAAGCTGTTCTTGAGAACTTAAGATTCATATTAATTGATCGACTTCAGTATTAATCAATTCGTCCCTTTTGTAAGATTATAAAATCTCTGGGGAGAGGCTATGACTGGGAGTGTTGAAAATGCCCAGTGTGGGTTTAATTCCACCTCCAGTCCAGTCCAGTCCTGATTGTTTGCAAAAGGAGAAGAGCAAGGCTGATGGTGAGAGCTTCTGAAAGGCCTATCCTTTGTATTTATTTGTTTTTGTGAAGTCCATCTTAAAACAAATAAAACCAGGAAGATGTAAGTAATGAGCCCATCTAATTACTCTGAGGTCCATGCATAGCAAGAGCTCCATGAATCAGAATTTGATAGAGAATTCTTGGGAGATTTCTTGTTTGGGGTACTTCTGAGCATATGTGTGGGGTGTTTGTGAGGGGAAGGAGGGCAAATCCCGGGGATGCAGCCAGGATGAAGGGGTTGGCTACCCCTACAAGTGCACAGAGAGAGGCAGCAGAAGTGGTATCTTCTTGCTTTTGCAAAATGCAGGATTAGCCATTTTGGAGACTCCTAATAATGTATGCAAAGCTTACAATATGGTCAATAACAATTAGGTGTGCAAGAGGAAGAACAAACCCTTAAAATTTTACAAGAACAAACGGTCTTCAATTAAAAGAGTCAAAAAGAGCTCAGTGTGAATATTTCTGTTTCCTCTGTTGATGCTGTAGGATTTCTTTGTAGCTGTACAGTTCTGCTTGCTAAAATCCTCTTGGCAACTACAGACTTCCTTACTTCTGATCTCATCACACACAGATGGCTAAGGCTTGTAAAATATTATTAGGGGACGTGTTGGAGTGGCCTGAACACGGGTCACTCCAGTAGTGTAATTTGACTCTCACAATTTCTCCAGATTTGTATAACCTCGAGTTCTGCCAGTGTTTCCCAAACTGCAAAATGGGAAGGGAGTCTACCTCCTCATGAAGTGATGAGAATGTGTGAGTTAATATACATACAACTCTGTATAAAAGGAAAAGTGTTACTGCTATTTGGGGAGAGTAAGATAGGGTCATGTGGACTTCAGTTTTATTCTCTTCTCTGAAACAAACACCGACACAGATATAAATAGCGCCCGTAGAAAAGCAAGGGATGAACTTCTGCTTGTTTTTTTAACAAGTTGTAGCTTTTGCATGTAAAGTCTGTTTAGAAGAGATCTGAATAGTTTAATAATTAAAGCAAAGATCTTTAATTCTAAAAGTATTACATTTACCAGAGTGGATTTTTTTTTCCAGTGGTGTCATAAATTCACAGTATTTACCCACCAGTTCTGGTTTTCATAACAAGACTGTGGTTTTTATTTTGATCGCTGGTTAATTTATTGCTGCAGCACATCATTTTGCTTTTCTTTTGGAGGTTCTGAGGAAAAGTAATTCTTTACAGACACTGTTCAGATGGTATTTTTCAATTAAAAATACTTAAAGCAGAAAGGAACGATTGTCTGGTGGGGGACTGAAGATCAGAGTTCAATGCTTGGCTCTACAATAGACTCCCTGGGGAAATTTTCAAAGGCACAAATGGCAGGTTGGCACATCACTCTCATACTTGCTTTAGTGGGAGTTAGTTGCCTCTGAAAACCTCTATTTCCTTTCCCTAGATTATCCCGATCAAGTCACCTATTTTTTCTCTGCTCCTTGGTCTGCAACCACAACAGTGGAAATTCTAACATTTTGTTTCCCTCACCTTTCTCTCGACTTGCCTGATTAACTATAAGCTTCCTGAGGTTTTACAGTATGTAAAATACTCGGCTCCGGTGGATGGGGCACTGATCTCATCTGGAATTCCCTAGTTTCTGTTAGAATACACACATGCAAATAACACTAATTGTAATTGGGAATCTGGAGTTAGCATTCTTATCATATCAACTCCAGGTTATTGTGCAGCACTGCTTTGGTAAAAAGCACCAGATCATCAGCCCAAGTGAATGGGATCTACAGAACAGGTGCAAGACAGCAAGAGTGGGTAAATTGGTACCAAGATGACCCATTCATCGAAAATGAGGGATTATTAACCCTCTTATTCTCAGTCCTTGGTTTTTTTGGTAACTTCACTTTAAGCCAACCTGCTCCATTTAAGTAGACGTCCTTTGACCAAAATGTTACATTTTACAGGAACTAAAAGCAAAGCCTTAACAAATGGCCACAAAGGCTTTCAGAAAACAAATCATGAACCTGAGTATTCATTTGCACCATGAGAGTACAAGTACTCTTCCACTGTGGTAACAAAACCAGATCAATATTACTTATCTTGCAAGACAATTTTTATTTTCAAATGACAAATGTAAATTTCCCAAAAATGTGACACATGGAACCACTTAAAGGGAGTGAATGACAATATACTGAATAAATGTGCGTGACAAGTAAAATCAAGAAAATGTTGATCTGTACTTGTTTATCCAAAAAGTGGAGTGCCCCACAGAATTATTCCAATAAAACTAATAATTATTTTTTCCTACTCTACTGAACTTAAATGCATCGTGACCACCACTAAAAATAAAAACCAATTCATATTCCATGTGCACTCATTAATTATCTGCTGTCCTACCAGGAATTACCATGTTTGCCAAATGAGATGAGGCTAGTGCTCATTATATTCCAGAACACCACCACTGAGCAATGACGTCTTTCAGATACCCACTACTAGTTAAACTAGGCTTTTTATTTTTGTCCTATTGCATAAATTATTTTCTAAGCCATTCATCTTTCTCAATGATCTCTTTATGGCTGTAACCAAGACCCTAAGTTTTGTAGGCATTTTTTTTCCCCTCAAGTTAAGGCAGCTAAAGCCAGCAGCATTACAGTAGAAATTATTTTTTATATAATATATTCATAAGACTACCACATATCTTTATGTGCTAGGCACATCCTCCATTTCTTTCTGCATCATTCAGTTTGTATCATCTATGCAATCAGTCCAGTATGCAATGCAAGACAGAATTCCTACAGTAGATGTAAATAATTCACGAAAGTTTGTGACTCCTCAGGGAGATTTACTCACAGATCACCTGTTCACAGAGTTTAAAGAGATGTCAGAAGAATTCCAGGATTATTACAGACCAACGATGGGGAAAGTTACAACAAAGTATCCGTATTCTTACAGCGTAGAACTGAAACTGGCTTTGATTTTGGGTACATTAGCAAACTTCAAAAGGATTGGTCTAAATCTGCCAGGGGAGGAATGTTGTTTGATTGCATCATGTACTGGGATGCTGCTGCAGTCGGATCCAGAAAGAATGACGCATCACAGTCTGACATGGCTCTGATAATAGATAAGTAAACCGTAGGATTGCCAAATGAAGAGGTCAAAAAAAATCCCAACAAAAACAAAAGAGCTGATAAAGCAAATTACACCAACAGAATTTGCAGTGCAACATGAACAAAAGAAACCCAAACAAACCCCATTCCTATTACTGATGGGATGCCCCTGTGTCCCACACGGCATCATTGCAAACGGATTCTGCACAGAGTGAGAAAGACACAAGCCCATAGTTCTGCAGTAACATCAGCCCACACAGAATACCACCGCTTGCCAACCGAGAAACCTTGTCCTACTGGCCATGTGCCTCCATTTCTGTCCTCCTGATCCACTAAATCAGTCACGTCTTAAGGTAGGTTCATAGGCACGAGTGACGAAACCCAAAGCTTTTCTGTTTGCAACAATCATTGTATTTTCCTCCCAAAGACAAAGCATGCTAAGGACATTTTTTATATGTCCAGAGGCCAACAGCCTGTCACTCTCTTTACGCAGTGTACCACACGTATCTAGGACATAGAAAGGATTATTTAAAACTCTGAAGGAGACATTTATACCCACTACATTTCCAAAATAAGGATGACACGTTGCTGAAATAACTTATTTAAAACTTTTTCTCAAGTACAGAGTGATAGAATTAGAGTAAAATCATCTAGAAGGGGTTGGAAACACTTTCTCATGAAGTCTTAAACATCACTTCAAGTGACATTAACTTCAGCTACATGTCCCATTGGAGAGCAAGTGTCAGCAAAGTAAATGCATTAGTTAAAGCTTAATAGTAGTTTGGTGTTCAATATCCTGAAATATTTAATATGTTTTTTCCCAAAGTAAACTGTTATTCAGTTTTAATGAAGACATTAACCTGCTTGATTTGTAAGCTCCTGTGGGAAGTCAGTCTAAAACACTGTCACAAGAGGTAGGCAGATGTAACAAGAGCTGTGACAGGAAATCAAGCACATTTTAAATGTTAAAAATGCAGCCAGGCAATGTCTCAATATGCTCTTGTTTTCTTTTAGTTTTGTTTATTTTTTTGGTAATGCGATTTCTGCCTTTTAAAAGACACCAATTAAGGCTGGCTATAACGTAGTCTGAAGGTAACTGTGGGTACTGAAGTCTATGTGAGTCCTCACCAACTATTTTGTAAACAAGACGTGGTAGAATACAAACTAAAAAAAAAAAAAGTTTGGATCAGATTCTGAACTTCAAGACACTTTGCAGTTTCCAGCATTGTAGGATGACAGCTTTAAACTGGAATCCACTGTTAGACTTTTAGTCACAGTTTGAATTTTCTAGATTGACTTTGAATACAGTCTAGGCTTCATGGGAACAGCCGGTCTTGTGAGTTTTCAGCTTGAAATGATAGTGATATAACAAGATGAGCAAAAATGGTGAGACCCCAAGCAATTAAGGTGGGTGTGTACTCTTCCTGAAATGCATATTGGTGGTTTGACAAGGGAGACAAGCTGGCTGCTTTGTTTCACAGTAGCTGTGTTTAGTTCATGCTGTCAAGCGTGGATTCTGACACTTAACAGTATTAATATTGCTATTTCTATTGATATAATTAGCACTTCTATAAATAATAGCTAAAGCTGCCATAGCTAAGTATATTACTGCAATCAGCACCATCAGGCCCTTCTTCGTTACACACCCTCCTGGAAATACAAGCTGATTGATCTCAACAAGAAGACAGCCAGTGAGCAACTCTGTTGATTCTAGCAGCCCAGCTAAGAGCAGCCACCACCATGTAGAAGACTCTCCTAAACAACTAGTTTGTATGTGTGAGACTAAAGTTTCTCACCAGTCTTGCACCTGCCAACGTTTGAATGCTATTTTCAGCCACATGATAAAAAAGCCCTCACATTGAGTTCAGTGGGTGTTATTCATACACTACAATGAGGGAGAAGTCCTACAAATCGTTTTGGAGATAAACTAGACTCAACACTTAAACTCCATCTAAATAGCACAAAGCTTTTATTTATTTACTTGACAGCTATGAAACAGAAAATTTCTTAACAAAACATGTGTTGCTGCTTTTAACAGAAGAACAGCAGCACTTGCCATTTCAATCCCTGACTTCATTCTGTTACACTTAAAAATACTGAAGAATGACAACTTTTCTAGAGGCCCAAACTTCAGGCACTTCCAATCTGTTTCAAAGAACTTTGCCCTTGTTTCACTACACCTAAAAGCCATAACTTCTACATGAGTTTTGACAGTGTTCAGTATCTTCCTTGAGGTAGTTATGCTTCATGACTGCAACTTACAGCTTATAGCACCAGTGGGAGAAGGATGTGTACAGAACTAGTAGTGCTGGTGTTGGAAATAAAGCCTCAGGGTCTCAGAAGGCGCATGCAAAAATACAAGCAGTCAAAAATTCCAGTTTTGGAAACAGTGGGTATTTTCTTCTTTCTTCATCTTCCATAAAGTGATGTGGGTAAACACTGTACAAAGCTTTTCTGAAGGCCAATATTTACAGTGTCTGGAAATAGAAAGTGTTACGTATAAGAAAAGCAGCCTAGATGTCTGACTGGAGTTTGTTACAAAAATGCTGTAAAACTTCTACGTTCTTAAGCTTTAGTCAAATGGATGTGCTAAAGGCCATATGGGAAATTAAGTCATTTGTGTGTACAATTAGTATTGAGTGTGAGACGTGCACATTTTTGAATCCGGTAAGTTCTTACAGAAACACTGCTTGCTAGCTGCAGGACTTGAAAACTTAAAATGGTAAAGAGGAGACTACAATTCCAAAGAAGTTTTGTACTCCTGTACTACTAATACAGCTCACTTTGTATGAGGCCAAAGCACTCACAGAGCACTATGTTTTTCAGTAGTATCAATGCCAAAATCATTCCTGTATAATTCCACTGATGTCACTTCAGTTATTTCAAAGAGGAAATTCATGTCTAAGCCACCTTCTCTTTTCTGATGCAAACCCAGAATAACTACACCAAAGTTTATAAAATTACTGGCATTGGCATTTATTGTCAAACCAAACAGTCAATGGAAAAACTGGCACCTACCATTTGAAATTATTACTCGAGATATTATTTATAACCCTGACAGCAGCATTTCGGAATTCTCCATGTACATACCTTTGCAAATATTTGTGATGACAGCACATGGTATTATTCCCGTTGTACAGATAGGAAACAAAGACTGAGCAATTTTCCCTAAAGTCAAATATGCTATTTGTGGCAGAGCAGAGAGCTTCATGATGCCCAAGTCTTAAGCCAGGAACCCAAAACAGTAAACAAGTACTCAGTCTTCAGCATGCTTTCGTGAAAACGTAAGAAGCAATAACTGAGTTGGAACCCATATTGGATCAAAAAATTAAGGAAAGAGGAAGGAGTAATTATTTCTTTGAATAAGCAGCTACAAGAACCAGAATCAGAACTTTCCCTTATGAGAAAATTTGATAACAAAGTGTTGTATTTTGGTATTCCTTGAGGTATCTTTCACAAATATCTGGGAAAATGAGAGTAGAACCCGAGACCTACTGATATCGGTAAGCACAAAACAATCTACACCCCAAAATCTTTTTTTTTCTGCTCACCCTGATCAGGCAACAAACCTGGGACCTCTTGAAGCAACACAGACCTTCCAAAATCACCTCAGGTTGTGAAAAACAATCAATGGCAACTATTGTCTTTCACTTCACAAATGTCCAATGATTCATCTCAATGTATACATGAAAATTAAAGAAATGAATTTTGATTTGCTCTGATACCCAAGATCAAGGGTCAGCATGCCTGTGTAAGGGTAAACAAGCAAAGTTTACTAAAAGCTGCCAATTTGAGACACTAATTTTTTTGTTTGTTTGTCAATACCGTAATGATTTGTGCACACTTTCTGCAATAGCTCTTCAGAGAGCTTAAACTGCTGGTAAGATTTCTTGGGCAATTACAGATGAATTCTGCTTACTTAACATTAATCTGGTAGTTTGAGCAAATTAAAAATAATTATTTTTCCCCATAGCATCTTCTACATTAATATCTGCAGTCACTCTGGAATCTTAATGAGCTAAACTCAGTAAGTTCTGTCCATACTTGGCTAGAGGACAGCCTTTTCCTTCAGGATACACATGCGATCATTTGGGAACAGTTTGCAAATCTAAAATTCCACCTCGCTTGAAGGGATTTACAGCCTCACATGACAAACTATACTGAACAATACCGAGGCCCTGTGAAAAATAAACAGAAAGAACACACTTATTTTCTAATACCAAGATGGAAATAGCAAGTCTTGAGGGCCGCCTGGAATTTGACGAAGGTTACCCAGCAAGGATCAAATCCTATTTGTCTTAGGCAGGCAGCCCTGCCGAAATCAAATAAGCCTACAGCACAGATCAGTATACTGAGGCTATGGTTTAACCTCTGCGGCAGGCTATAAATCCTGTGCCATCAAATAGGTGCTATGGATTAATTTCTAATCCAAATTACAACTCCTCATTGAAGAGCTGAAAACCCAATTCCCCTCACAGATTTCCCTAACAAGGACAGGACCACGCTGAGATTTTTTAAGACTTCACTTATAAAATTTCGAACAAAACATTCTCCAGGATACTCAATTAATGCAGTGACAAATAAATCACACTGTTTGAGGTAACAGAAGAAATCATACACTATGACACACCATCTTTTTTTTTTTAATCTGCTTGCATACCTAGTCATTAATTTACCCAATAAATTAATTCCACAAGTGGCTCTCCGAGTCATCAGTTTGAATTATCAAGTTTCTGCTGTATTTCCAAAACAATGCCAGGCATGCATGTGCGTAGGAGGGATGGGACAATGAAGCCAATAGGTGCAGCTGTGGCCTGGGAGGCAGAAGGTCTGTTCAAACTCTGTCACTGACTGCTCTTTGACATTGGGAAGTCATTTCCGTGCTGTTTAATTCAGGGTCTTTCTACTACATAATATTTTAACAACAAAGCCACTCCCCAATGCTCAGAAGGCAGAGACAAGCCTTTATGAACTTTATGAAATCTTATTTTCCTCTGAAAATCAGAAATATAGAGGAGGGGGAAGGGGTGTGTGCAGCCAGTCTGTTTGGATTTCTTGCCTTTGTATCTTCCCCATGTGTAAAACAGGAAATAATTCAACTTTCACAAAGCATCTTTATGCAAGTACAGGTGAAAGACCACCTCTGTAAATTCAGATGATTGAATGAGCTAGCTTGTATCTCGTACATCTGGCACTGCCAGGATCTGAATTGTTCTCCTCTTTAGTCTGAATGCTGGCAACCCTGATTTTAAAGCAGGGGGCTTAGAGTTCCATTCCTAATGTTATAACATAGTAAGAGCAACCACGAAATCCTTGGCCAAAAGGATTTTTATTTTATTTTATTTTATTTTTGTGCTAACACAACAAACAAGGTACATTTTAAGACTCATAAACCATTTCATTTTGGAAGACACAAGGCATTCGTGTCTTTAACAACTGACTAGGTACAGATTCCACATGCTATCAGAAAGTTTTTTTTCTCCTAGAAATGAGGATTTTTAAAAAACACCTACAGATTAAATGATGAGATTTAAAATAATGCTAAAATTTTCTGTAATGTTCTTCCTGCATTACAAATGGACTATTAAATCAGTGAAGTGCCAATCAAATGCTTTTGTACTTTGAAAGAAAGGTTTAAATAACAAAAGCAGTTTTTCAGGCCTCTCTCTCCCTCAGTAGTCAGTGTCACCTATGCACTAATTACAACATATTTACTCGCTTTTCTAGTAAGATCACAATTGAATAGATTTTTCAGAACATGATTTTTAAGAAAAGTTGTAATCAGAGCCTTGCGGATTCTGGTTCTTATTAATCCAGCTTGTCTAAGAAAAATATAATGTTGTGCAGTAAACTTCAAGATATATGAGAGGATTGAATAATAACAGCTCTGGATTCAGTCTCCAGCTTTAAAAATCAACTTGCTGCATGACCTCGGGTGAACCATTAATTAACTAGGGCCAAATCCTCTGTGGACTAAACACAATGGAACTAGCCAGTTTGTACAAGCCAAAGATCTGCCCCAAGTTTCCAGAAGTTTTGAATTGGGCTGGCCAAATACTGGAATTTTCATCCTATGAAAAAATGTTCAGTTCTGTTTCAGGGTAAGAAGTAAAGCTTCTCATGTCCTTTGTAGAATAAAAATTCCAAGCAATTCCTTTAAAGGGGGGAGAAAGGGGGAAAAAAAAAAAGTGGAGGTCTCAGGGGAAGATTTTGTTAACCATGCTTTCTCCTTGCAAGCAGAAAGTAGAATTGACAGAAGTCTTCAAGGCAGGTAGCCATGAACCATCACTTTAATTTTCTGGTCAGAAAAATCAAACTTAGTTTTTTCCAGCAAAACTGGAATCTGCAGTTTTTCTGCAGAAAACTGCAACTTCACAAATACCACATTTTCCACTGGGATGGGAAGGATCCTCCCAATCAGCTCTAATATTGTGTACTCATTGCATCCTGTGAAGACAGCCTAGCTGCTAAAAAAGCTCTTGCCTCTGAGGGTGGTTTGTGTGTGTGTGTGTGTGAGAGAGAGAGAGAGAGAAGGGTAACAATACTTTCGTATCATAGATTTATTTTTGTCTTGAGTTACCCATTCTTTTACAGCACCCCAAGATTCACGCATGCTAAATGATTCTGCATTTCTACCACCTTAGCCCCGTAAATTCCAAAGACATCGTTTCTACATGGAGAGTACATCCCAGGCATTCAGAACGACCCAGGAAGGCGCTCGGATTTCAGGGCTGTGATACAGTAGCTGTAGACAACAACAGGTTTTATGGCGGTACTTTTCACTCCCAAATAACTACTCTGCCGAGAGAGCCCAGCTACAGGCTTCGCACATTACTTTGCTTTACTAGGCAGCGACTCCTACTTTGTTACAATTTCCCATCTGCCGTCCAGCAAAGAGGATACAGGGCTGACACAGGAGGGCTTTTAACCTGGGAAACACCGACTGACTCCGCTGCAAAGGGAGGCAAAGTCTGGGAACACGGCCGGCGGGTCGGCGGCGCGTTTCCTCTCATCCAACATACCCATTTTCTTCGATTTACACCCGCGAGCCCCCTCCCTGCCGACGGGGCTAAAGGATCCCGGGAGCGAGTCCCTGCGAGGGGCGATGCCCGGCGCTGGAAGCACAAGGCACGGGGGGGGCTTTTGGAGTCCCGCTCGGGTGGGACCTGCCAGAGCCTCGGCCAGGAGCAGCGAGGAACAACTTATTTGCTCCACGAGCCTTCGGCCACGGCATAAAACAACAACAACAACAACAACAACAAAAATAAAAGAAGAAGCCGAGCTCTGCAGTGGGGGAGGACGAGCAGCTCCCACCCGGCCCCTCATCCCGCAGGGCATCCCGGGCGGCAGCACCCGCATCGCCTCCATCCCGGGGGTCAGGCGGGGTCAGGCTGGAAGGGAACACAGCGGTTCATCGGGTCCGGCCTCCCTGCTCGAGCAGGGCCGTCCCAGAGCACAAGGATCCTGTGGCACACAGATCCTATGGCACAGGACCGCGTCCGGACGGCTCCGGGATCTCTGTCCCCTCCCCAGCCCTCGCGAACAAACAGGCGCCGCCAACTTTTCCCAGCGCCGCGGCCGGAGGAGGAGGAGGAGGAGAAGGAGGAGGAGGAGCAGCGGCGCTGGGGTGGGGGGGGGGATAAGCGGGGGGGGTGGAATATCGGTGCCAACTCTCCCTCTCCGGCCGCGCGCCCTCGGGGGAGCGGCCCCGCCGGATGCCAAACTTTTTTTTCGGGACGGTTGAAAAAACTCCGGGCGGCGGCGTGTGCGGGCTGTCCCCCCTCCCTCAACACGGGCTGTTCTCCCTCCCGGAGCAGGGTCTCTCTCTCTCTCTCTCTTTCCCCCTCCCTGTCCTGCGGGACGCGGGAGCCCCTCACCCCCCACCTACCCCGTCCCCTCGCCCGCCCCGCCCCCGGTGGGCGTGTCCCGGCGCGAGCCCCGCCCCCGCCCGCGCGCTGACCCCGGAAGCGCCGGTACCTTTCTCATCTTCCCGCGCCCCCCGCGCGCGCCGCCGGCTCGCGGCACTTTCAGAGGCGGCCGCCGCCGCCCCGCGGGGGCCCCTCATTGGCCCCGGGCCCCCCCGCCCCGACGGGCCGCTCCCATTGGCTCCCAGGGCCGCCACTCACGGTCCGGCCCCGCCCCCTCCGCGCCGCCGCCTGGGCCCGCCCCGCTCCTCGCGGCTCGGCGCTAATTCTCTATAGGCGAAGCCGGCCCGCTACGCGCCGCTTCTATTGGAAGGTGTGAACGTCGGTCAAACCGGCGGCGCCTCTGATTGGCCGGATTTTAGAAAGCCAGCGGCCGCCCTCGCCGCTCGCGGGCTGTGATTGGCTCCGCGGGGATGTCACTCTCTCCGGCGGCTGGGCGCCGATTGGTCGCCGCCAGGGCGCCCGCCCCGCAGTCAGCAGGTTCGGTTGCACTCCCCCGCGCCCCGCCCCCCCCCCGCCCGCTGCGCATTTTCTATTTCCCGCTTTATTTATTTATTTCCCTCCATAAACTTAAATGACCCCTTGGGGGGCGGGGCCGGGGCGGGGCCGCGCTGGCGCGGGCGGCCAATGGGAACGGGGGAGCGGGGCGGAGCCTCGGTGCTCCAGGCCAATGGGAGCGCAGCGGACGGGCCGCGCGCGGCCAATGGGGGGGCGTCCCCCGCCCGGAGTGCGCGGGGGGTCGCGGAGGGGGGGACTGGGATGAGAAGGGGAACGAGGGGTCTGGAGGTTGTCCCGCGGGTGGGAGGAAGGGACACGTATAATCACTTCCTTTCTCGCAGGCCTGAGCCACGGGAAAGCGCCCGCCCCGCTGCCTGTCCCAGGCCGGTCTCGGCTGCTCATCCTGGGAAGCGGCGAGGGAAAGGCGTTTTCTCAAGAGTGCTCCAGTCCCTGCCATGGCCCTGGGACGCCTCGCCCCGGCACAGGGCGCTGTGGGACCTCTGTGTTTAGGGCTGAGACCCCCTCAGACAGAGCCAGCAGGTGTTTGTAGAGCAAAGGCTTATTTGCAAGTGCTGGGTTTGCAGCCGAGTCCGAACCGGGGAGACCACGGGAATTCTCAGCCCCAAGACCCGCTTGTTGGTTGCTGGTTCCTCCGGAAGGGAAGTTGGCTGTGTCAGGCTCCATCCTTTCCCATCGAAAAGGCCAAGACCTTCCTCAATTGTTATACCATTAGTATGTTTATAGAGCTTTTCACCGTCCTTAACACCTCTTTGTTTTTCGGGGTGTTTTTGGTTTGCTGGTTTTTTTTGGTTCTCCCAAAATTCTCCACCTGAGCTACCTTTCTGCTTTCTGAATGCTGCTTTTTTATTTCAGGTCAAATAAAACTCATGCTTTATCCAAATTAATCTCTTGCAGTACTTCCTTTTCCTTCCTGTACACCAGAGTAGTTGACATTTGGTGGCTATCAAGCCTTTGAAGAACCCTGAGCTTCCTATTTCCTTTATTCCTGATGGACTACTCCTTTGTGATCCAACATAACAGTTCTCCCAGTTCCCTCATCCTGGAGGTTGGTTATGTTTGCTGTTCTCTGTCCTTCCCTTTGTGCAAACCATCCAATTTAAAGTTATCACCCTTACCCAAGTTGCCTCCCGTGTTTGTAATCACAAGTATTTTTATCTGTCTCTTGGAGCCACACGGGGAAGCACTCCTATTCCAGATGGTTTCTCCATCTTCCACGTCAAAGTTTGTCACCAGTGTTTTCCCGGAAACATCCCTTGTTGGGGTCCTTCTTGCACGACGGGGTGTCCCATTACCATGTGCTTGGGTGATTCTGCTGGCTGATTGCACAAAGCTCCTCTGTCTCATGAGCTGGGTTTTGTAGGAGGTCCTCACCAGGACAGTGCCCAGCTTCTTTCCTCTCGTCGTGCCCAGGGGCTTCTCTCAAAGCAGCACTTCTGTAGCACACTCAGCTTCGGAAAAGGTGTGTAGAAAACAAGGCCATCTCTCTTCCTCCCCCTAATACTTCCTTGAACAAGGCATTACCTTTGTATTTGTATTCCAGTCATATGGGTTACCCCACTACCCCTCTGTTGCTCCAATTAGCAACAGTTTATTTTTATACTCTTTATTTTTTAGTCTATGTAGCCCTTTGTGTTTTGGAGGAATTTTTGGTTTTGGTGGGTTCTGTAATATAATGGCAGTAAGTAAATGACAACTGATAGTAAAAAAAGGTAAGGACCCTCATAAGACTTGGCTCAGCATTGTAGTGAAGCACTTGGATTTTAAGCACGGGTGTAACCTGACTGCACAGCTGCTTCAGTGTAAGCATATGCTGAGGTTCTGTGCCGAATCAAAGCTTTAATTTCCTTCTCATTTCTTCTGGCCTGTTCTGCATTTTTAAGCTGAGACAGAGTGTGAAATAAAATACTTAGAAAAATAATTTCTCTAGGGCATATTCTGTTTGATAATGTCATACCTGGAACTTCATCTGGGCTGTCAAAACAATGATGCATGACGGTAAAACCGAGCACACCTCATATACATAAATCTTTCACAGCCTGTAACTAAGTATCGAGAATTAGTTGAAGGCTCCTCTAGCTGAGTTATTTCACTGAGTGAGAAATGATGTGACCATTAGAGAGCAGGTTCCTCCCAGCTAGTAACTCCAGGTAACAACAGGTAGAAGTGGCAATGAATAAATATATGGACGGACATTTATGAGGCACACTGTGAAAGGACAGGGGATTTTAAAGAAATGCAGAAGAGGAAATTCCTCTCCTTAAACAGCATTTGTTGTCCACCATGGACCATGAGGCTGCCTTTCTGGTGGGAATTGCAGTTGTATCAGAAATGCCCAACAAGTTATTGGTGATTTATTGACAAAGGAGGGAACAGTATTTCCAGTAGTGATGTGGGTCTGCTTATTTTTGATGTCATCATTGACAACTGTGAGATACCTTTAAAATCTATGGTAAGAAATATGGTACAAAGCTCCCAGAGGACGTGATGAGAACCAATTGTGATAACTTGAGGAAACGATTCAACCAACAACCTGGTATTGAATAGAATTGCTTAGCATGGTGTAGAAATATAAATCAATTACAGAAAGAGTTAAGGAATTTCCTCCTCTAAGAGGAATAAATAAGAAGGCAAAAAGACTATAGAAGAGGATGGAAGAGGTCAGAATAGATCACCAAGGAAATAAAAAATAAAGGTGAAAAGGGTAAATCTCATTCCGGGGTATCTGAACAGGAGAGTCATACTTAAAGTAATCTCAGGGAGAAATAGTTCTATACTCAGTGCCAAGGAGGCCTCAGCTGGAATACTGTGTTTGGTTTCAGACACTACATTTAAAAAAGGTTCTAAAGATCAGAGATTGAAATCTTTGAAGTGGCAATGGTAATGATCTTAGAAAACGTGGCCAACAAGAGAAGGGAAAAAGAACTAAATTTGTTTAGAAAAGGGACAAAAGAACGAGGGGAACAGTACAAAGTTCTAGCAATAAGTAGAATTACTGTGGAGGAAGAGAAACAAATTGTTCTCCAAATCCACTGTGTCAAGACAAAAGGTAACAGCAGCATTTTATTTCAGATATTGGGAGAGCCCTTTGTGGTTTCAGCTCTGTAACAGAGTCTTTGGAGGCCATAGGATCCCCGATGTTGAACGCTTTTAAACCTACAACAGACTGGAGCCAGCCAGCCTCCGGACAGTCGCCCAAGCAAAGCAGGAAGATTTGAGGGGCGCGCTGCCTCGCTTTGCTGGGACAGACTGGGAACTGCAGCACTGTGAACAAAGCATCTGTGAGAAACAACCCAAACCTCCCCAGGTCTTTCAGCAACAGCCAGTCAGCTCCGTGGTAGCATATCACCTATTGAAGTAGCAGCATTTTCCAGCTTCTGCTTAGTTGTGTTGTCAGGTTTCATGTCAAATTGGAGATGACAAATATAGTCAGGACACCACTCGGGGAGACTCCCAGGCACTGGGTGTCAGATACTGTCAACTGTTGCCTACACTTGTCCCTGCAAGATCTTTCAGGTCTGTCCTAGCATTACATTCTTATGAGCAGAGGTTTGACGAGAAGAGCATTATAACAAAAGGCCACTCTGTAGATCTACACCTCTGTGCTGCTTGAGCTAAAATCCCATAGGGAACAATTCCTTTCACACCAATAGAGTTGCAAGAAAATGCTTCTATTTGTGGAGTCATTTGAAACAGTTGTTAAAAATAAGGTGTCTGGTCACACAGTAAAAGGACTGGTAAGATTGGATTCTCGTAAACAGCAACGTTGAAATGTTACATTTTTTAGTGACTTTATGCATATGAATATCAAATTCCATATAGATGTTTACTGAATTCAAGGTTTGGGGGCTGAATGTCCTACCTTAATTGGCAGGAATGGAGAAATAATACCTCACCAGACAGAGTTCATAGTAAAAGCATAAAAAGTCTAATTTATTGCATTCTTTGAATATGACTTCATTTTCGAGCATTTTGTGACAATCTGACCCAATATTGCACTGATTCAGACAATAGAGCTGTTCTATTGTACTTTAATGGCTGGAAATGTAATTTGCTTCCTGTTTAATATTTAAGCCAGCAATAATATCAAAAAGGCTTATTGCTCCTAAGAAAAGATGAAAGGGGCATAACTCTTAAGGTTTTTTTTTGTGTTCAAAATTTGACCTACTTAAAAAACACTAGAAACTCATGGGAATGGTCCTCAGAATTAAAAATACCAATATAAGATTGTTGCCTGGGAATTTTGAGATACATCACTTCCAGCTCATTGAAAAGCAGAATTTCCCTCCTAAGAGAAATCCAGATAATTCAAAATTAATTTTGTCCCAAAATACTGATTTAACAGTTTTTTCACAGAAAATTAGGTTCAAAAAGAAAAAATATTCTGAACTTCAGAAATATTTAATTTGGGTTTAATGACTGTCTTGAAATTTTTCAGTCTGGCTCAGCTGAAGAACAGTCTGTGCCTATCCCAGCTGCTTCAAGTGACTCTCACGTCACCAGTGTTCTGTGGTCTTGCTTCATTATGCTCCTTGGAGAGAGCAGCTCCATGGCTATCCTGCCTTACCATATAGCTTTTCCATGGGGAATGAGGAAGAGAAGTTTTGGTGTAATATGTGTGGAAGACAACTTGCAAAGGCTAATCTGAAGAGGATAGCAGGAATACCTGTTATCTGAATTGCTACAACAGTGAGGTATATGGTAGCCCAGACAGGGATGTAGAGCTACAGAACTAAAGCAACATGACTAAAACAACCTTCACATGAGGTGCAGCTGTGGATTTGCCCTATCACTTTGCCCAATAAAGGCCTGTTGCCTTTTCATTTGGCATTGCTGCACGTCCTGCTATCCTGTTGGATGATATTACACAGCTCTCCAAGACCTCTCCTTATCCCCGTCCCCTCATTTCCCATGTCAGACCCTTTGGCAACCCCATTCGTCCTTGTTGGTTTCTTATTAGGGCTCCATTGCAGGGCTCAGTGTGCAGAGTCCCACACCTACATGGAGAGGAAACCTGACATCCAATGCTTCATGAAATCCCTCAGGGACAGAGCCATTTCTAATACTTTACATATTACAAGCAGTTAGATGTATACTGAGAAGCCTCTGCCATACTTTCACTGGACAAGTGGATATGCTGGTGTTTGCATAAATTTACATTGGTAGATATAGGTTAAAAAATCCCCCCAAACTATCGGAAGTAATTCTGCAGAAATACCCGGTTTTGCCAGGCCCAACTAAACTCACTCCTCTAGAAGTGCAGACAAGAATTCCAGGTGTCATTGGAAGGAAAACATGCAGGAGACAAATACCTTCTAATGTTTTGTTTCACTTGCTTTTATAAATAAAAGTGTGGCATCTCTTTTTAATCCATGACATTTTGACAAACAATGATGCTTTGTGTTACCCTTTGGTGAGAAGAAATGTGAACAGAATAGTTTCAGGCAATCTGAAAAGCAGCTTGGGAATGAAGACTGCTGTGTACTATTCCCAGATCAGTCATTTACTTACTCCATATATTTGGATAAGATACTTAGTCCTTATCTATATTGCCAAGGTTGCACTGCTTCAGCTTTACCAGTTCAGTAAAGCTATACAAACTCTAGTATTAACACAGCTATATTGGCATTCAAGTACTTTTATCAGAATAATATATACCCATGTTGGGCAAATCTTACCACTATAACATACCTTTGTACCATTACAACTGCTGGCAAAGCAGGGAGCGTACTGTTATAACAAAAAGATAAAAATCGTATCCCTTGCCAAAATACTTATACCTAATACTAAATTATGTGTAGCTCACCTTTGCTGCTTCACCTTCACCCATTTATAAAAGACTTTTAGATGTTACCTTGCCAGGTTGTTGAGCTTTAATTCCTGTCTGTAACAGGGCTTCACAAAGTCTGCATGAAAGGTGCCAGGGCTTGTTTTTAACCAGCCATAGATCTTTGTTAAGTCTCTAAAAAGTGTTTGCAAGAGGCAGCTCTGCCCAAAACATGCCATAGCAGAGGAGTTTGGCTGGGCTTGCTTCCTGTTTCTGTGAACATTTCACTTTACGTTTGACTCAGACTTTTCTGACAGCTATTTCATGACATATTGACCGTATGATTGTCCCTGATATTTCATGTATTAATCTGAAATCCACTCCTCTTTCCCTGGGCTTCAGAGATTGGCTTCTTTCCCCCACCACCATTTGTCTGACAAGCGAAGGTTAAATCAAGAAGGACAAAAATCTTTCATGTTCAAGGCAAAAGTATAATAAGGCTGCTTTCCCTGCTGCCTTTTACTCAGAAACTGAGCGTGAAAAAGAGAAGTCAAGAGGCTGCCATCTGTGGGAGAAACGAGGGAGGACACCAGAGCCTGGAGCCCTGGCAGCACCTGAGGAGAGTTGAGCAATGTTGGGCTGATTGTTGGTGTAAATGACATCAGCATTTGGCCTAGGATCAGTAGGTTCTCTCCGAATAATTTAGTAAGTACAAATATTAAAAATACTTGAAGTTAGACATTAACCAGATGAAATGTTTAGACAGCAATAGTAAAATGCATTTGATCAAACTTTATGGACTGAAACTCAAACAGAGGTTTATTTAGTAAAAATAATGGGGATGATGATGCAATTCCTAGTTAATTAAAAAGGAAAAATTCAGAAGAAGCAGTCTTTTGAAATTAAAAATATAATTTCAAGGACAGCTTTGGACTTGTTTACAAAAGATTTCCTAATCCATAAATCCATTCTGATGGCTCTTTTCCCACAAGCATTCGCTCTAAGCACCAAGGCCACTGATGTTTTCTTCAGGTTCACTGTTCATTTTGAAGCCATGGAGCAGAATACTTAAAAGCAGAAATCCTGCTGCAATCTTTCAAACCACGCAGGAATTCCAGCTTCTCAGCCCTGCATTGACTCAGTTGTCTGCTGCGCTGGATACGAGAGAGACTCAGATGCAACATTATCAGGAAAAGTCTGGATTGCATAGGCCCCAAAAGATGCCTACACAGAATAGGATACATAGGAATGGGATCCTCTGGATTGTCAGACTCTAAAAGTTTACGTACCTGTGTTTTCCAACATCTAAATAGAATGTATTTTAACCCACATCATGGACATAACCCCCCCCCTTTACCTGCTTTCTTCCAAGAAGTACATTTTTAAGCAAAGTGCAAGGACACTAGAACAGCCAGTCTGCCTGCTGGATGATAGCCTGGGTCCAGAAAGTCCTTCAAGCTGGAGGAAAGGTGAGACCTTCAAGAGCCCCACTCAATTTTAAGTGCTGGAGCCTTCCATGAGGCTGCAATCCAAGGCACCTCCACCAGCATGGGACTCCAGCTCCTCCCTCATGTCTAGGGAGGGGGTCACATCTGGCTTGAATTTAGCATTTGCTCTTTGTTAGTGCTCTAAAGACTGTTTAATTTATGCTCAGCCTGCGTGTGTGTATGTATGTATTAAGTAAGAGGCAGCTGGTCCTATGCAGGCAAGGTTGACTGTTACTCCTGAGGCAAGAGGCCCATGGAAAGCAAGAGTGACCACTGTTTTATTACTGCCCTTTACTATTCTTTTGACCTCCACTTGATATATTTTTCCATAACCCTAGGCAGTGAGCAATCTGGGGTGGGAACTATCTGTTATTGTATGTTGAATGAGGACCTCACTGTGGAATACAGCTTCTGAACATCACTACTAGACAAATTTACCAACAGGCAAGGTGGCCAGCATCTGTCTTAACTGGTCCATCACCACAGGCAAAGTGGATATCACCTGATCCCAGGGAAACCTGCAAGGGAGTAAAATGCTGTTCCCTTAGACTTGTGTCAACACCACTAAAATATGAAAGCCACAATTACTAAAAGCATGAATAAATAATACATACGCATTTCAAGAAGCAATAACTATGTTAGCAGCACACAAAGGTGACCTGTGAACCTCCTGAGAAGGACAATGGGGACACAACAGCAAGTACAGTCAGAAGTAATAGTGTGGGAAAATGCTGCTTCAGGGCACACCAGAGGCACATACTAGTCGTTGGTGTTGTCCTTTCAGTTGTGTTTGTTGCTGAAAACTGAGTGATGTCAGCATATTAAGGGAACATCCAGGAGACTTGTACCTACATTTCTGACCCTCCAATAGTCCTTTGTAGTCCAGAACAAATGGACTTGCCTATGGTATCTGATATGTGACAATGCTCACAGGATATTTATACCCAGGTGCCACTGTCATTCAAAGGAGTAACAATTAGAGTAGTTTGAATTGCACCGTTAAGGATAAATGAAACAAAGCTGTATCAGAATGAAGTTGAGAGGCCCTTAGCTCAAAGTAAACTGAAGGGCCCAGAGCATTCCCCAATTCTGTGGGAATAGTGTCCATCATTTTGCCATGAAACTGCTTTAGAATGTGAGTCCTTCCTAAGGAAGCACTGAAAGCATTAGCTGAATGTATCTGATGAAGTATTGCCTGACTGCTTCAGTGGACTCTGAGGCTTTAGCTTGGGGGAAATTACAAGCATTCAGTTCCTCTCCAGGGGACATTAACTCTGGAACGTAATGCTAGGCATTAAATTACAAAGCATATAATCATTTCACTGCTAATCAACTCATGCTCATACTAGAATTCCTATTTATTCCTTACACCTTCCCAGATCCCACAAGTTCATGTTGCCTTCTACTCAACTGCCCATTTGGACTGACAATACATGAACCCTGTCTGAGTGGTGTCAGGACAAAAGTGTTTGGCATTCTGAAAACTGAAAGTAAAAAGATTAAACAAACCTGAATATAAAAATATAACATGTGACCTAGGGTCCTCAAGGTCCTATTTATTTTCACATTTAATTTCAGTAAAAATGTACCTCTAAGATTAGAATCAACACATTCACTGTCTAGTCTGCTGCACTGTCAAAGATAAAAATCCAGGAGGCTTTCTAAAGGGACTGGATCTAGCTGCCTGAGAATTTCATGGTGGTGAAAGGCCCTGATAATGCAGAATGTTATTCAACAGGAGGGGAAACAGGATATGCAGGTAACTGCTTGTTTGTGCGATACACTTGCAGAGGATTCTCAGACAAATTATTTATTCTTTGTGTCTTCACCCCCCCCCAAAAAAGAAGTAATAACAACATTCAATACAAGCAAGAGGCGTAGAGGTATTACTCATATACTATCTACTATCATTACTATGGATAATGAATAAGTATAATTAGTGGCATAGTGGACATTATTATACTAGCAATAATGGAGTAAGATTGTAGTGTGTTGAGGTTAGAGATCTGTAAAAATGTTAACTTTCTTACTGATTCCAAAAATAAGCTTGTCTCTCTCTGGACAGCTGACAGCACTTGCTGTATCTTGTGGTAATGCTGAAGTGACAACTCTCTGCCCTGGCTCACTCCCTCATTTCTGTTCACATTAGGTTAGGACCTAGAGGATTGCAGGACACCACGTTGCCTCATTAGTGGATGATGTCATCCCCAATCATTTATATATCATGTCTCTGAGGCACTGAATCATTTCCCTTTTTGTGCTCTTTCTGATGAAGAGGAACTGGAACTAAACACTTTGCCTTTCATAGCCCTGGCTAGTAGTATCTGGCATGGGAAACCAGTTATACTGAGCAGGCTCTGCTGGAACTTCACATTTCAACCAGAAGTGCCTAGAAATTATGGTGCTTGCATCCCATCTAGTGGAGGGATCAGATGAATTCATCAACTGTTTGTTGCTAAGTAAGCGCATACTTCTGCTGTGACTGTAGGAGCAGAACTCTCAGCCTTGTCAGGATGCAAGCAGTCCACACAGCACGCTCACATGGTGTGATTCACTGTGCAGAGTGAATTGGGTGCATTTCTTGTCATGAGGAGAAGTCTGACAGTTTATACTGATGTTAGGCATTTGCACTGGGAAGGAACAACTGGCTGCCTTTAACTGTGGGCAACAGCTTTGCTGCTCCAGGGCATCAACATGAGAACCAGCTGTAATTTCTGAGTTGCTGCCAATGATTAAAACTAATTAACCATTTTGAGGCTAACAAACACTTTTCAATTCCCTCTGAATCCTTCTACAAACTCGTAAGTATCATGATCCTTAGAAGAACTTGTATCTACTTCACGAGCAAGATGAAGGGGGAGATATCCTTTCTTCCTACATGGAAGAGGCTGCAGAGCCAAAACCTGTTCAGGTGTCCTTACCTGAAAGAAGGACCTGTTCACCAACAGGTCAGATAAGCAGGGAACATCACAAACCACCCTAGTGCCAGTAGATTTAACCATTGCTTTATCTGTACAGATTATTTTGACTTGCACTGAAAAAAAGGGGGAGAGCTATGTTTCTAATAAGTCTGAAAATGAACTTGAGTGACTCCCTCTTGAGGACAGTTTATTCTGCCAGCCCCTAAGCCTCATTCCCCACTGACTCCCCGCAGCTACACAGTGCAGAGCTCAGCTGTCTGCCACTGGGCAGACAGCTGCTATATGGTGTCACATGCAGGCATTTCCCACTGTGTGCCTCGGCATGTGGGAAGCTCATGTGCTAAGGCAAGAGAGTTATTCCTGAACAGGGAGAGGGCTGCAAACACTTTCTGCTGTTATTGCTTGAATACAGCCCATCAGGCCATCTCTCTTAAAAAAAAAAAAAAAAAGCAAGTGATCCAACTCAGTTTTACAGACAAGAGTTTTTCTTACAGCCGAGAGGTACAGAGAGAAAGCCTGGGGCATGTAACAAGCTGGGTGCAAGTGTGCACACAAGATAGGTGAGCATGCCACCATCCTGACACATTATGCACTACCAGAAAGGAATCAGGCAATATGAAGGACAAGCTTGCATCCAGAGAGCTTGTGGAAACCTACTATGTAGATCAGGCACAGATTCCAGCTGAAAGCATTACTCATGCATAATGAGTGTGTTAGAAGGGGACTGTTCATTCTTCTTCCCCTTCATATTTAGTGATCACCTGTAAATTAAAACACTGTTTCTTTAAACAGCATAAAAATACAATGCCTTTTCTTACCTACCAGTGCCTCCAGCCTTTGCACACACAGATGCAAATCACATTATTTTCATAGTATGGAAAATCTCTGTTCGAAGTGCACTAGATGGCAGTGTTCCTTTTGAATCACTACAGAGCCACTGCTCCACTATGATCGCCACATTCAGAAAGCAAGGCTGTTAACAAGTATTGACATTGTCATTCCCAGGATATTCTTCCAAATTTTGAGTTTCCAACCTTTGTGACTTTCAAAGGTGGAAAATGGCATCCTAGTTCTTGATTCCCTTCTTCCATTGCTTCTACAAAAGCTTGCCTTGTGTCCAGTTGTCCACTGTTGCTTCTTGCTGTTGAGCCCTCAGAGCTAGTACTGAACACAAAGGCTGGTTGTGTTTCTGCAGCACAGGGGCTATGGCTCATATGTTCTTTAATCTTATTCAGACTGAGTTTAAACAATAAGTTTACAGCAATTTCCCAGTACAAGCTTTGATCTGTTGTCTACATTGCTCTTTGGATTCTTTGGTAGAGAAGGTGCTTCCTTGATGTATTAATATGAATTTGAAACTTGCAAGTAAAACATATGGCTTTCCAGTATGAAGCCAAAGATATTTTTATTCTGTGAGATGCTGGGAATGCTTAGAATCAGCACACCTTACCAACAGAAAACTGCAAACAGGGAGAGGAACAAGTAATTTTGATAGGCTTGTCCCATGTTTGAGCTTGCTCTATTCACTCACTGGATTCCTGAGAGAAGATTAGGATTGCCTACATGTAGTGAGAAATTTAACTTTAGCCAGCTCTCTCAACTGTGCAGGTCTGCTCCCTTTTGTCTCAAAGTAGGGCTTCAACTGACTTAGCATCTCTGATTTTGGGAGAGAAAGCAACTCTAAAGGAAACTGCGCTCTTCATTTGATGTTGAAGGGATGGTGAGGGTTGAGAGCACTCAGAGAAAGAAAACAGGGAAAGAGCAAAGCAGTGCTCAAACTGTCTTGTTTGACTTCTAAGTCCTCATAATGCAAGAGTGCTGTAAAAGACAATCATTTAGGAGGGAAATCTGACAGTAGTGTTAAATCCCAGGTGGCTGAAGGACAGAAACTGTCACCCTAGACTCTGCTGTAAAGTGGAAGGTAGAACTGCTTCCACGGTAATGAATCCCTGGTAAACCCCAACACTGCATTAGCAGTGTCCTGTTCAGTGCCTGCATTCAGCCCATTCCTGCAGACACTGGAGGAAGAGAGAGGAAATTAGCCCAGCCCTTATTCCTGCACAGTCAGTCTATAAAGACAACATAAACATTTCCTTTCCAGTAGATCTGAGCTGAGTCCCAAACCCAATATCCATCTATAGGAAGAAAACTGAGCTGGTATAGCCTTAACGCTGGGTCTGGTCTCAGAGTTCAGTCCAGGCATTAATGTATAATTGGAGGATGTGAACACTTCTTGTAAAACAAACAAACACTCCCCCCACACAAAAACAAAACCAAACAAACCCACACAACCTGCTCCCCCCCCCCCCCCCCCCCAGTTATAGTGTTTCTTGCTTAAATGCCCCTACACTAACTACTTGGATGGAAAGCCACCAAAGCTTGTTGGGTACCATACCCTGCCAGCAGCCCTTTACAACATGTCAGATGACCTGCCTTGACCACAACACTTGGGAGCTTGTAATCTACACACTGATGCTACGACCTCAGCTGTATCCTATGGTGTCCTTCCGATGGCCAGAAACACTAGCCCCTGTGGGGTAGTTTCCGGTGGCAAACATGGCTTTGTGTCCATATCCAAGAGAGGGCAGCATTCTCCTTCTGCTGGGAAGGTAGAGGAGGAGGGAGCTGCATGACCACACATCTCTTTCTAGGAAAAGGCATGCTTTGTCAGATGGTATTTCAGAACAGACTTGCGATTTAAGACTTTGTGCATCTGTTAGGGAGACAGCAACTCATTTACACCTTGAGTTGCTGGGGACAATTTATGACACACCTGTAAGTAGAACCCGAGCCAATTTTTGGTCTGTCATCTGCAGCTGCCCATTCGTGCCTTTATGTCATCAAGAAGGCGTGGCAGTCTCTTGGTAACCAGCATCCCTCCCCAGGTGGTGGCACAGCAAGAAAGGCAACTGCGCCTCTGTTTCAGAGCCTACAGCTTTATACTGCAAGGTGGTGATGGTGAAGGAGAGGAGGCAGAAGAGAAGAATGAGTGGGCAGATGCCTACACTTTCTTTCCTGTTTTGTATTCATGCATAAGCTGTACCAAAACTGGACTTCAGAAAGAGCAGCCAGTAAACATAAGACTCCAGCATTTAGCAGTGGGGCCTCTGTTTCCTAGAGCTGTATCTCCTCCAATTAGTTATCAGCATAAACCACTGAGGTGGATGCCTGTGGAGGCCCACACTGATGCTCATACTGTCTGTACATCTGGCAGCCTTCAAGCACTGAGTGCCTGATGACTCAATGAAGATGTGGTGCAGCTGAGAAAAATCCAGCCTGTGCTGCAGCAAGGGAGAAAAATACACAAAAGCCTTTCCCTTCCCAGGTTCCTCCTGCAACAAGTGAGAAGGCAGGAGAAAATGTAAATAGCTACTGATGCACCTTTTCCCAAAGTATAGAAGGTGATTGATCACAGAAGGGTTCCCCATCCAGGAAACTAGCAAACTTGGGAAAGGTGTTCCGCCAGCATTTCATTGAAGAGTTGTATTTCAGAACTCCTGCACTATGCTTCTTATTGGCCTAATTAACGAGCTTGAAAGGCTAGGAGTCACAAGGTTCACATATAAAACAGATGGTAGACAGGACATCAATAAAGCTCTTTCAGATTATGCTGGAAAAAAAGCAGAAGCTTCTGCTTGAAATAGTTTCAAGCAAATAGCACTTGATTTACAGCCCTAATATGGCATATTATTTATACTGTTACAAACATATATGAAAGTGAGCTTCTCACTGAAGATGGGTTTAACTGTAGCAGTAGATGAGGGTGGGTTGGATGTAGTGCTTTGAACATTGCATCACTGTCCGAGAGAAGAAAGTCTTACTGCCACCTCTGCTATTGCCCTGGCACACAGCACTTCACCGCCCTTCTGGCAGCCTTTTTTAAAGATAGGAATACCTCCTTTACATAATGCTTTGAGATCCTTTTAGGCTATGTATGGTTTAATTATCCTAGCAAAGAGAAGAAAATGGAAGACTGTAAGAAACTTATATACTTCAATTTCTGAGTACTGCTATATTTAAGTTGGCAAGTGTTTTCACCATTTTGATTAGTACACTTTCAAAGAAAAGCCAGGATGAGCCACTGTGCACTGATACACACAAATACTGTACAGTTCACTGAGCCACCTCTCTGGCTCAGTCCCAATTCTTCCATAAACCACATGGAAGGACCTAAAACCCTGAAAATACACAGGTGAGAGCCAACAAAATTGCATTTGTGGGGATTGTACTGGCGACACTGTCCCCCACTGTCAATTTAAGATTAGCAGGACTCATACCACCATGCCCATGGTTTGACATCTAGACAGTTGGAGGGATCCAAAGAGCAGTAAAAATATATGATTGTGGACAAAAAATCATAGCCACTAGACTGTGTGCCCAAAGGCCAAGCACTGGTTGGTACTGTCTGCTAGCTCATGCTGTCACATCACCACCACACCAGGACACTCACACTCCCAACAGAAAGCAAGTACTAGGATGTGAGCCCATGCTACACTTCCACTTCTATTTAATGTACAGACATGGCTCTCAGCTTCACTGTCACCGGTGACATTGGATGCGGATTTCAAGCATAAAGAGAAAACCTCTCTGGGGACAACTGCAGGTCACTGTATAACAAACCCAGCACTGAAGTGGAAAGCATGAAGTGAGAGTTTAGTAAAAGCCTGGTCTGCTCTATTGACCAGGCCTATTGAAGTGACTGCTTACTGAAAAGCAGACAGAACATTTGGAACTTGGTCTCATGAGAAACCAAATATAAACAGAATAGTGCTATTTCTGCAGCCTGTGCCTGCTGGGCCACAGAGAATGCTGGATGTGCTCTCTATTCCAGGGGAAGAAAAGATTCCGCACTCTGCTATCTGGTCGTTACCTAAAGCCCTGATCCTGATTGATTTTAGCAGAAGGATAGAAGGGGCACACCACACCCAATAATTAACTTTTGTACCGATTGTGGCAATGGTCAGAGCAGAGGTCATCTGATATGCTTGTCTCCTGTGAAACATTGATAGAAATGTGAGGATTTGCAGCTCTCAGGCCCATTTCAGTGGGAAGCAAAGATGACTGGTGTGCTGAAAGCAAATGGCATCAGTGGTTTTCCTGTATTTCTTAAAGTGCTAAAGCGACCTGGTTCATTCAAAACCACAGGAAGGCACATTAATATCCGATAAGCTTTTGGCAGAACACAGAACAGCAGTAAAATGCTTGCCAGAAGAGTTGAAACGCAGAGACTTGGGACTAGGCAGATCCAGTAACAGGCTGGAGCACCTAGAGTGGCAATTAGACAGAAGTACATAGGTCTAAAAATGCAATTCAATACCCCTAATCTCCTTTCCCATCATATACCGTCCTATCCCCAGTCTCAAAGACTGTAGGCCTCTTCACTTCCCTCCAGGAGTCCATAGGTCCTTTTAGTCTGGAGGATGTTCATAGTGCTGCTTGTGCAAAGCTATGAGCAAAATAAACCCCTCCAAAGGCAAGTTCATCCCACTGCTTTTTCCACAGAGGCGATGGGGAATGAGAACACCACACAACTACATTCTTATGTAGATGTCACCCTAACCTGCACATCATGGATTTCCAAGCCTTGCTTTGCTTCTCTGTGTGCCTGATGGGAGCACCTCTGCACTGAGCTATCTCACCCTGACTGGAGCTAAAGTAATAGGTATATACCCTTGAAGCATGGATTCCCCCACATCAAGCACAACTACTGTACCATAGGATTGTTCTTTTAGATAGAATCCCCTTTGGATGCATTAAAGGGCAAGAAAAATTCCTTGCTTAGTCCTTCGACAGATGCAGCAACACACACTTGAAAACTGCAGAGGATCTGACAGCAATGCACATGTAAGATGGGTCCTGCCCTCTGCCACAATTTATGTGTCCCTCAGTAACAACAGAAAGACTGTCTTCTGCAGGGCCATGGGGGAACTGTTTGCATTTCTTGTAAAGTTTCTCCTACCTCTGATGTACTTTTGTTTCCCGACCTGATACAAACCAGTCCAGCCCTTAAACCAACACATCTGCAGAAGCTCCAGGCTTAGTATTGAGGCAGCAACAAGCTGCTCAAGGAGAGGCCTCCACAACATGGTATTCCTGATGTTATCCTATATAGTGAGCTCTTGCTCTCAGAGCAGCAAGTCCTAGACAAGTACATGGGCCTATCTATGTGTAACGATTGCTTGGGCAGGAGGATTTGCTTGCCCCAGCACTTCCCAATTGCCTTGGTTTTGCCGGTTGCCAGCAGACCCAGAGCTATGCCCTTGCTTAATGAGCAGGCTTCTGTAGGTCTCTTTCTGTGCCATTTATCTTCCCTCAGACACTGCAAAGGGAGCCTAAGCCAGGATGCTGGGCTCCAAAAGCCATGAAAGCTAAGCACTGCAGCACCCACATCCTTATGGGATGTCATGGGTTGAGTGGAAGCTTCAGAGAGGGTTTATCAGTGAGACTCCCCCATTGAATCAAAAGGCGCAGAAAGGACCCATTTGCTTTCTAAACTCCTTCTCAGAGAGGAGTCTATGGTGTGGCTGGATCCAATCCTGAAGTCCCAGACTTAGTCAGCATTTTCTATCTAAAGTATTATATAGGTGAAACTGAGCCTTTATATGACTTTATCCCGCAGAATGAAGAATAGCAAACCAAATACGTTTACATAAATAAATAATTTATTTAAATGGGTGACAATAACGTTTAGATCAAAAGATCTTAATCAAAATTATTTACTACACAGTATACATAGCTGCAACTAGTAGTGTAGTGCACTGTTTGTTGAAGCAATTATATTAAAACTAGCAAAATAATTCTTAAGTAGACATTGATGGCACTCACCCGTGCCAGTGATTGTGGGCAAATCTCTTTTGCTCAGCCTCAAGGAGTAACCTTGAGAGTCATCTCCACTTAAGGGAGGAATCTTCACACACACTCCAAGAAGGGAGTTAGAAGACCCTACTGTTAAGTCTGAACTGGTCTTTTATAGCACAAAATGATTGACTGTCAGTTATATGTCTCCAGGCCAGCTATGTCAGCTCAGCAGCTTGAGATAAATTACCAATACTGTCTTGTTGGTTCCTTGATCGGGTACTTTGTCTACCACACCCTCACCAGTTCCAGTTTCAGTCAAGAAACATCATTCTTCCTTAGAGTGTTTAACTTTGAGATTGATGAGTCAGGCTGGTCTCAGCATTCTTCAACACATCAGCAGCCTGACCCCCCTTCTCTATCCACCGCTGTTAATTTTTGCAAATAGGGTAAAGTCTGAGCTGTTTTACCCCCACCTAGGCAAAGCATCCTCTTATACAGGATCTTGATCTGATCAGTGGGAAGCCACATGGTCTGGTGACTAAAGCACAGACTTGGGCATCAGTTTCTACTGCCAGTTCCAATATTGACATCTTGTGTTGTTAACTAATACTCGCAGACAAAAAGGACATCAATGGCTTATTGCTTGAAACACATAGCACTTAAAGAGAAGGCTATTCTCTTAATGACTACTCCAAGCATCTAACACATCACCCCAATGGAGTCACTTGTTTAGTAACATTCCTTTACATACTGTTTTCACTTTGACTCACCTTTCATTATAACTAGAGAATTTTAAAATAAGATCTCTGTTTTTATGGAGGTTCATCAGTTGCAAGCAGCAATACCCCTTCTATTCCTTAGAAGATATTCGTAGTACATAATTGTTGTCTATAGAATGTCCTCTTCCCGCACTCCAAAATTCTCCATAAAGTTCTATAGGAAACCACGTTGCTCACCTTACATTACAGGTACTTCCAAAGCAGAATGCTTAACAGTGTTAAGACTATAAAACTTCAGATAAAACCGACAAATAGCTTCATACCCAAGTGAAGTGAAAGGGAAAGCATAGCTAGACATCAGATTTTGTAGTGCCAGCGCTTTATAGGAGTCCTAAAGGAATCAATGACTTTAAATGGTCAGAATCTCCATTTAGGCTTCATGCAAGAGATGGCACTGTTAGCACCAGCAATGATTTAGAACTAGGAGGAGGTGTATGTGGGAGGGCACGGATGTATTTTTAATGGTAGATTACAACATTAATTATTAGAAAAGATATTTTTGTTTCTGTTTTGATTAACAGAAGGTTATTAAATTTTTCACTGAAGAAAGACTCATACATTCCACTGCAAGCATATTCATATTTCACTAGGACACAGGAAACAGAAAATAGAGCCAGCTAGGAAAGAAAACACAGAAATCCAATGCCAACCGAGATAGGAATGTTTCTGTTTAATCAAGAATTTACTTTTTTCTCCCCAAATGAAGAGATCTATGCACACACATGTGCCAGCCACACTAGCATTGTAAGTGTGAAAAAGTGAAGAATTTAGGTCTTGCTTGGCAGGTATCATGTAAACCTTCACTTGCTAGATTCTGCAGATAGTAGTCAAACATTTCCAGTTTTAAAAATCCAAGGTAGAGTTAAAAAAAAATAATTAGCAGAGCAAGTGATAGTCACAAAGCAGACTATCAATGCTTAAACACACTACTCAAGTTCCACAGATGTCTCTTGCTAACCTTACACTCACCTTAGTTGTAAAGGCTACCAGTAAAGCATCAAACCTCTGCTGCTCACTACACCACCTCAAACACACTGAGCTGCTCAATGCCTTTTGAACGTTGGCCCTTGACTGGGACTGGAATGATGAAGGAGAAGAGCTGCCTCCTTGGTGGATCCTGACCTGGCAGGTGTGTCTAAATCACACAGAGTTAATAGAGTGCAGCTGAATAAGGCAGTGCTGTTGTTCTGATAGGCAGATGTACCCAATACTTAGGATATTCACCATGGTGTGAGGCACCTAGATTTCCCTCTCAGGTAGGGAAGGGAGCAGAGGCTACTCTTGAAATGTGCTTTTAGGCATTTAATAAAAGCCGCCTTTTCCTCCTTCCGCTTTGATGCTAAAGACCAGTAAAAGAAAAGGCCTTTAATCACAACATTTCCTATTAGTCCTTTGGGAGGTTTCTTGCAGTATTTCCTATTAGTTCCTTTGGGCAGTTTCCTGTCAGGTTGTGGTTTCCTAATTGGTGAAGCTGACCAAAGTGGAGGCTGGAAGACCCCATCTCCCTCCCTCCACTCCACCTCTCCCTCCACTCCACCCTGTCAGCATGTTCCAATCCTTGCCCTGTGCCGGTGCAAGCGCCTATACAACCACTTTGTGTTTGGTTGGGTTGACTTTTAGGTGGGTCAGCCCTGCAGTCCAGCTTCCTTGTGCCCCATGAACACTTGTACAGAACAAGGGATGAAGTGGGGGAAAAAAAAGGCTAAGGGTACCTCTTTTGCCAGCAGTTTTTTGGGGCAACTAAAAACAACACAGCACTCCTGTGTTGTCTTTTCTGAAGGGTGGCTGGTGCAGGATCTGAATGCACCTTTCCACAGAGAATCTGAACACTCTCAGCATCTAAATCAGTTTTTTAAAAGAAAATGGTCTTGAAGTCTCAGTGTAAATGTGTCCTAAACAGTGAATGTATTCATTGTGCAAAGAGGAGAATAATTCATGAGAGAAATGCAAGCAGATGTTGTTGACCAATTAAGTTACTGGAAAGTGGTTGTTTCAACTGCTGAAATCCCAGTGTGCCCAGCTCTGCTGTAAGCAGCTTTTCTTGGATGTTGGGCAATTTCCTAGGGTAAGAGATCCCGTAACTAGAATATTACTAGGTGACAAAAATACACTGTAAGGCACTTTTAATGCCTTTCAGATAAAACCCCTAAACTGACATAGGCCAGATCACTGCAGGTTGATGTGCTGTTTTGCTTTTTCATCCAGGGGACAAGAGGAGTGGGAAAACATTCAGTGCCCAGACATTTCCTCCAGTGCCACCCACAGACTGAGGGAAAGGGAGCAGGACCATCACACTTCATGCATACCAGGACTGCCAAGTTCCCTGGCCATCTGCTGAATCTCTGAGGAGAGTGGGAACATTGCACAAAAATTTAGAAAAAAGCAAAATCAGAAGTTAAGAGAAATCCAGTTCTCCTTTTTCTTGGATCAGGGTAAGATAGATAACTTTGCCCATTCTCCAGTAATAGCCAACTCACCTGCTCCAGAAGGAAGGAAGGAAGAAGGAAGGAAGGAAGATGGATGGATGGATGGATGGATGGATGGATGGATGGATGGATGGATGGAAACAAAGGTGGGCCAGCCACAAGCTAGGGTAGGAAATTTCCTGCCTGTCACTACAGGAGCTCTGAGGTGGGAACACTGAAGAGGACAGCCCCAAATGTAGTTATAGGGAATTGTGTTTAACTCATGTTTAACTATAGGACAGTGAAAGTACGGGTAGTAGGATGAGGGCATTAGCCACACAGAGGTGTCTGTGGAAGTTTCTGTGCATAGAGTGCCCTTCTCTGGGAATAGTGATGCTGATGGGGTACTGGACAATCTGAACAGACAATCTGAGGGCCTGTGTTTGTCCATATATGCTGTTTGGATGTGATAAGGCAATCTTGTTCCCACCAAATATAGGATTCCTGTGCTAGAAGCATTCATGTTTCTGAGTATAAGGTAACTGAAAATCTGTTCAGGTATGGAAGGTTAGGGCTCTGTGCTGGACTTGGGAACAGAAGGAAGATAAATGCTGCTGATTTAGCTGAAAAAAAGTTGTGGGAGGATGATGCTGCATCCCCATTACAGAAGCTCAATTAAATAAGCACATAAAAAATGGTAACATAAAAACCTGTTGTCTCAGTGTGCTAATATGAGCCGGTTTCTGCAGACAGTAACACCAAGGGACGAGCGTATCTAGTGTTAGACCTGGCTGCTTTTGAAACTGCATTCTGAAGTATGAGGTATTTATTTACTATTGGGCATATGGGGGTGAGAAAGCCTCAAACATTTGCTTTGGGAGCAAGAAACTTAAATGACAGCCATCACACCTCTAAGGGTCTCAGTGTTCATCACAGGCAGAAGTATTTGATAGATTATCCTATCTTCATCTTAATGAAGCACTTCAGTGTTGCTCACAGCACAGAAGGAGTAAGTAGACGTGTCCTAGTGTCCTGTTGTATCATCTCTTTCCAAGGTTCCTGGAGTTACGAAGTCATTGTAATTCAGGTAGAAGGCTTTGCATTGATCCGCCAGAGAAGCTGAGTGAGACTTACTGGGTTTAGGTGCTGGATCTCAAGCACTTTCTACCTATGTGCAACATCTTACTTCAAAGACTGGAGATATGGTCTTTCCACTTCCATACGCTTAAGTCAGCTGTGTAGGAAAATACTGCCCTTTCCACAGCAATGCTCCGCTGTGACTTAGTAAAAAAATCAAACAAAAATGCACAAAAAACCAAAGGTTGATTGGAGAGCCAAATGTTTCTCCCAAAAAAGCACTATCACTTTCTGCTTCCGCAGCACAGGACCCAGATGGGACCAAAACCAACAATCTTCCTGCATTGCTTCTGGTACATGTCATTAATTTAACACAAGGGATGTTGTTGATAGACACCAGTTTCTCAGGCTTCCAGTGTTATTAGTGATATGGAATCTGCTGCGGAGTCTGGTGCAATGTCTTGTCTGCAGTAGCTTTGCTGCATGAAAAGAGAAAGCCCAGCCACCACAGTCACAGGGGTGTATGAAACATTTGTTATTTACCATGACTCCTAACACAGAGCTTTTGTTCACATGTGCCTAAGCTTTCACAGTAAAGATATATCTATAATATGATATTATGAAGCAACATTTGTTCAGCATAGTGGGTTTTTCACAGCAGAGAAGCTTCATATTCTTTGATGCTCTCTGTTTTGCTGGTGATTTCTCATGCTTTTGAGAATCTAGAACATTCACGTAGTTTAAGTACATAAGTCATCCACCATCAAAAAAAATCTTGGACCTTCTTCCTGTGGTGCTGGTTTAAGGCAGTGACTGAGAAATTTCTTCTCTGGCTTTGAATGTAGAAGCAGATGACAAACTGGGCATGAAAGAAATTTTCTTTCAACGATGGATAATGGACCTCCCCTGGTTTCTGCGACTGAAACTCCAGTACTATACCTGCCTCTGACACACTGTATGTCTCACTCCCCGCCTTGTAGGCAGCAGACTGACACTCAGCACCATGCATAGGCTTTCAGCAGCAGCCTTACCGGGTCCATGTGTCAGATTCCACTGCTCCCTACCTCCTGTTTGCCTCCCAAAGCTATATAAATGGATTGCTATCATTCGGTGCCGATGCCTTCTCTGCTAATGTTTATTTCATGCATGCTAATGAGAAGACCGGTAAGAACAGATTTATGTTTGGCTCAGCCCAGAGGTAACACGCATGAAAACGCTGACACAAATGCTGAATAAAAGGGATTTGAAAATCAACATCCCCTACTGTTACTAGCTACAGTGTAATCCTTTTCCAGGCCTGTTGGGAAATGTCCTCGGAGAAGCTCTGACATCAGTGCAGCTGCTTCGCTCCTCAGCAGCTCAAGATTGTTTTCACATTTTCGACTGAGGCAAAAAGAAATGGCAGGGAGTGAACACATTAGAGAGGGAGAGATTATCTTTATTTCTTAAAGTTTTGGAGATAATGTTCTTTATATTTCTGAAAATTAAATGGGCAATGAAAGAGGATAATGTATGGAAGTAGCTAACTCCTAGGCACTGCTTTGCCTTTTGCATGCTAAACCCCTCACCACTGAACCTTTTCTAATCCAGTGGGATTGTTGGTACAGTTATTCATATGATCACAGCTCTGCTTTCTTGCAGCCAAGTCTCTCAGTCTTTCAGGCCACGTGCAGAAAGGCAGCTGGGAAGATGTGAGGATATGCATGATTGTAACTTCTTTTTCCCACTGTGTCTGTTCTTAATTCCCTAAAATATCTACTTACTGCACCTAGCACGACACATGGCTCCAGTCTTCTCCCCTGGGCAAAGAAAGCAAATATGGGAATGTCAGTGCTGGCCTTCAGCTGAGGAAAGCAGTGCAGCTCCCTGGGAGTCTGAGCAGCTTCGCATTTGCACTCCCTCAGAGACCAAATAGCAGCCCATGGGATTAGATGAGCACTGACTGAAAGTATTTAAAAAGGTGAAGAAGACTGGAAGAATGTGCAAAAGCCCAGTCCTTTGTCTCAATCAATGTAACTTGCACATTGTCTGGGGTGAAGAGAGAGGCCTGGGAGCTTTAGTATTTCTGGATAAATGCCATCCTTGCAACCCATGCCTAGCATGTAGGTATTTGGAGGCCCTGTGTACTGTAGTCCTTTTGCATTAGTCTTTGCTAAGAATATCACTTAGACTGGACTATAAATGAACAAATCTTCCCTAAAAAACTGAGGGCAAAATAAATGATCTGTCCAGGCTTCCCCTACAATAAACATAAAGAGACGGGAGAGAAATGCATCCCATGTTGTCTACCCTGTCCTGACTAATTTACCCTATTTCTCCTTGGGTGGAGTGAACTATTCTCAGAAGATGTTTTATTCATCTCTGTTGACTGTAGCAGGAGCCTAAGGAGTAGCTTAGACCTGTCTTGGTTTCAAGTTGCATCTGCTCTAGATGGGAGGGGTGTAAATGTTGTAAGAAGCACTGTGCCTCTGTTACAGAGATGACCAGTGGGAGCCTGGATGCTTGGCAGACCACAGGTACGGTCAGATTTGTTCCTTTGCCCCACTGAAAGTCTCAGTAACTGTGTACATGCAGCAAGTATGTTTTGGATGCTGAAAACTAAGTGTTAGGTAATAACTCTCTGCAGATTACTTAAAATTTATAAGTGGTTATAAATAATGAATTATACAATTCAGCTTTTAAAGCTATCTATGCACTCTGAAATTTAAAGCTTCAACAAATGTGTTTATTTAGTTTTGGAGAACTGCACCCCTTTTTTTTTTGTTGTTTTTTTTTTTTTTTTTAAGCTATACAACCTATTAAAAATGAATGAATATTTTAGGAGTTATAACAGCCCTACAGTAAAAAGAAACCTGACTCTATAACGTTGCACCTGATTTCTTTTTTTTTTAGTTGTCTGTCACTGCGTGCAACATTGATGATTGATCCTACCTCTCACCAACCAACATGAGGATAAGGAGACATGTGTGTCCATAGAGATGGCCTCATGTGTCCATCCAATTACATATGATTCAGATGACCTTGGAAAAGTTACCTGAAAAACAAATAAATTACTCACTGCATGTCATAGTGGATCTAGAGCCCCAATCTATAAGACACCTCTGGAGGTGCTGACTACTAGCATTTCAGTGAAAATTGAAGGTGCTCAAAATTAGTTAAAACTTCATAGAATTGACCTTGTGCGTCTTGATCGAAAGCCCATTAAAGTCCAATGGAAAGACTGACCACCTGCACTGGGCTGTTGATCAGGAAGGAACCCATAGATACAAGATAACAAAACCATGCTGAAGAAAGGACCTTAGCACAACCTTGATGTTGTCAAAGTCCTGTATAGTGATTTCCATACATGCCAATGTGAAAAAAGACCCCCCAAAGGAACTAGCCATCCCAACCACGTCTCTTGCCCTTGCAACCTTTTTCTGCACGTCTTTAGGGACTGCACTTCATACTGGAAATTGCCTGTATCTAATGCTTCAGTCACTGATGCATGGGTACTTGATGTGATTCAGAACTAACTTCTGGTGCAAGCTGAGCCTGAATGGTCTCTTCCTGGGATCAACTGGAATTAAGAACTACTCAGGTTGTGCCTAGTGAGCCATAGCCTGAGATCAACACCCACACAGACTGAGAAAGAATGAGGATGTGTTTAAATATATTGTTAGCATGTTTTGAGGTAAATATTGATTCACTCCACTAAGTTGATAATTAGTGCTTAGTTTCTTTTCTGCAGCTTTTTTTCCTGGATTTTTTTTTTGTGTGTGTGTTTTCTTTTGATTTTTTTTAAAGGAACTTTCTGGGTTCTTTAATTCGCAAAAGAAGTACTGAAGTAAAAAAGAATTAATGAAGGTATCCCTAACTAGCTGTAATTTTCGCTCTCTGTCTGGCTTACTTTGCACAATAAAGGATGTGCAGAAGTTGTGAAGGATTTGGTCAGACCTGTAAATAATGCTGTTACATAATTGTCTCCCCTCCATCTCCATCGGTGTCCTTAAATAGAGAGACTGGTGCCACTTACATAACCCACTCCCATTTCCTCCCTTCTGGCTGCAGTCAGATCCCTATAGCTGATCAAGATTCCTTCTTGCTTCTCCAGCCCTGGCCATGTCCCAGCATAAGTAACCCTCCCCTTGGGACTTGCTACCAGCTATTGTCTGGTGGGACCCAGCCTTTGGGATGTGTTTCTGCGTGGTGGGGGAGACTGAGGCTGTCCCTGCTTGAGCAAGTGCAGTGCATCTTCCTGGGCCTGATCAGCGATGGGTCATTTATCTGACTCCACCTGGAGCCCATGTCTTGTCCAAGTAGGGCATCAAGAGGGGTGCTGTGCCTTCTGGGGCCAACATTAAAGTCCATGGAAGTGGTGGGTTCGACACAGCTCCTATGGTACAGTCCTTATGGTAAAGGTAAGGGCTGCCCTTACCTGTCAGGGATGCTGACAGACCGAGACATTACGTGTTGGCCGCTCTTTCCTCAGAGCAAAAGCACACACCGCCACGTTCTTCCAGATCTTTTCTGATGTTAAGCTGCTTCTCCCCACTCCACTAAGGAAGATACCTTGGTTTGGAGAATTTTTCACTTACAGCTTGGATGAAGCCTGTTGTGTGTCTTAACTCCAGGTGTGGGGCCCCATGACCATTGGGTGGGCTCTGCAGGATCCCTGATTGACCTCAAGATCCCGGGTGAAATGCATAAAGCTCATGCTGCCCCATGCGGTCCTGGCTCAGGGGAGGTTCTGGCAGGCATCCTCCAGGCTCTGCTTGTCTTGTCTCTTACTGCTCTAAAAGGGAAGTCAGACATCCAGAGGGAATACAACCACAGGATATTACAAGCCACTCACACAGGCTCTGATAGAAGCAGAGTATTGTAGTAAAATGATCCTTTATGGTCTCAAAGGTATTAAAAAAAATCTACTGGGGAGAGTATTTTGACAAATACCTCATTAAAACCCCCAGAATCTCACACTGCACCAGTTTACGTAAATCCCAAGGACAAAGGAATATTTAACTTTTCACGTACCATAAATAAACCTGTTAGACTAATACATCTCCAAGGAATAATAAAATAGGCAAATACAGTAAATACATTAGTTCTGCTCCACTTTTATGTGAGAGGTGCTTTCCTTTGTCTGCCAGACAGGCAATTCTTTCTGGAGGGGAAAAAAGGAAAATTGTTATTGATGAAAGGTGGCAGCCTGTTCAAATCTCAGGAAGCGAAGTCACGGCCTTCAACTGAAGGAGTGGCCAGAGCAGGCAGAATATTTGGGAGATATTGGAAAAAATCAAAGGGAAAGGAAGGCATTCTAGTGCCAGAAAAGGAGCATGAGATAGATGCCAAATACAGCTCTAGGTATGGCATTTGTGACTGTTAAGATGAAATTCCAAAGTTAGTGTACACTGCCTCTCTTTTCAGCAAACGGGGTAGAAGACTTGGGCCTTGTAGTTTTAAAAAATCTCTTGTTTCTCCATTCCTTGTTATAGCCATCTTAGTCAATATAGAAGAAAATTTTGAGACTTGAGTCACAAATGACAGGATGTGGGAACACAGAGTATTTTATACTGAGTTGCTGCGCATAAATAAGAGAAGGGTGTTGAGTGGTCCTTAGAGCTGAAAGCAGACAGTGAGTATTATGGTGAATGGGCACACACTGCAGAGTCTGTCCACTTCAGCCAAATTCAGGTCAGGATGTCTCCAATTCTAGTTGTGTCAAGTCAGGGCCAACCTCCAGCACACAGGCAGGACCTCTGTAAACACTGGGGATGTGAGGGGTTTATGAGACAAAAGCCTGAAGGAAAGAGCTTTACCTTGGATAGCATTTTGCTTCACAGATGAATTTCGCCATTCTGAACTTTGCAATTAAGTACAATAGGGTTATGAGTTATGCAGAGACCTTTGGAGGTGATGAAGGAATATGGATGCCTGCTAGTTTCCATGGTGGACAACAAGAGCAATAAAGGAATTGAAAATGAAATTTTGGAGCAATCTGGATGCAAACCAAAGCCTTTCTGTCCTGTTCTGAAGGGCAAGCTTGGGACACACAGAGAAGCCTAGTCTTTGCCTGACAGCATAAATCCGCAAGTCCTCAAAACATAGGTACTGCAGTGTACAGCAAGCTTCTCCACTGTATCCCGTCACTGTGCCTCCACAGTGGTACAAAGAGGCTGGATGTGAGAAGGGTCTCTGTACTCCCAGTAACACACCTATGGAAGGACTACTATGCCTTAGAAGTCTAGTTCGGGAGGTTTTACAGAACATCTTAAAGAACATTTTAAGGCCAAGTTGGATGGAGCTCTGAGTAACCTCATCTAGTGAAAAGTGTCCAGGGTGGTTGGAACTAGATGATCTTTAAGGTCCCTTCTTACCCAAGCCATTCTATGATTCTATGATCTGCTCTGCTAACAAGAATAGCATAAATCCCTGTACTCTTACAATAAACTCACAACGTATTCTAAGACCAAAAGCTTATCAATTGTTCCATGGAAGAGAACAGGAACACAGGTTACCCCCATTAATATCCTACGCTGCTAATACAGTGAGGCATGTTAAAAAACAAATAACCTCTCTGCTAAGACAAAAACACTGAAGGAAAACTAATGGGGACTCACCCACACCCCGTCCAAGTGGTTCTAAGTGATCTGACCAGTGGAAGACATCCCCTGTTCCTGAATTCAGGTATCAGTTTAACCTTGAGCGCATGTGTGGAAAACATACCAGCCAGGTAGCAGAAAATCCAGTGCAGGTAGGCATGACAACATGCCCTACCTGCATCGAGTCACTAGTTACAGTGGGAATTAATTATTTTCTCATCCTACAGACAATTAAGGTATGAAAAGTGGAGGGAGAATTCCTGTATTTGGCCCAGACAGACCACCAATGGAAGATAGATGCATGAAATTAAAATAATGCAAATATCAAATGCTATTGATCCGGTCTCCTTTCAGCCCCTCCAAAGTACCAAAATATGACACCCAAGGGTTTTATCACAGGCTGGCTTTCCTATCTGCAGGGATTCTTCTGTTGAGCTGTATCTTCTTTCCACATGCTTCCAGGTCTTGGTTTCTCCCATGGAGCTGTAACTAAAATTGCTCCAACTAAAAGCATGTGCTTTTCTGTGATATGGATTCTTATCCTCTTTCTTTCCAGCAAAAGCAAGCTTTTTGGGTTTTGCCTCTTTTTTCTAGAGGCTTATGAAGGTGAAAAGTGATCTCTGCAAAGGCTTGCTCTGTCTGGTTTCTTCCTATGTGTGAACTATAACTTCAGAAATACTTTTGTTTTCCTCACACTGCCTTTCATTGGACCAGGTAGCCATTCCCTTTTGCTTGTTTCTGTTTCTGAAGATGGTGCTCTTAACTCTACCAGGTTCTTTCTCACATACTGCTCGATGCAGGGAAAGGTGGTGGTGGTAAAGTGGCAGACTTTACCTAAATGGAGACTGCTGGTCTCCATTTAGTAGGAGATGATATGTTATATATAACATAAGCAACAGTACTGGCTTAGAACAATGATTCAGCTGTCCCAGTATGTGGTCTCTCTTGTTGGCCAAAAGTGGATACCTGAAGAAGTATGTCAGAATAGAGAAAGTATGTATAACACTACTTTCAGCTTTGTTTCCATCTCAGGGACATCCTGAACCTGGTCTTATTTCTGGGCCTCTGAATTTTATTATCCACCAGTTTGTCTAGTTGGTCTCTGAAGATAACTAAGGTCACTGCATACCTTGTGGCAAGGAGTTCCCCAGTTCAGCTGTGTGTTTGGAGATAAACTACCTCTTTTGTTTATTTTGAACCATCTATGTACTGGCTTCATTTGGTGCTCAGGGTTCTTGTTTCAGAAAAGATAGGTCACAGTCAGTATGTGTCTACCTTCTTCGTGGCACTTGTAGGTTCACAATTTTATCTGTTGTCTCATTTCTAGGCTAAAGAGTCCTAGATGACTTATCATCCCCTGTAGGTAAGCTTTTCCATACAACCTCGTTGTCTTTCTCTGAACCTTTCCCAGCTTTGCTATGTCCCTTCCTGAAAGGGGAAGTCAGAGCAATAGACAGTCTCCAAGATGTGGGCAAACTGAATTTCTAAAATAGACTGCATATAGTCTGTGCTTTCTGCTTGGGTTATCTCCTAGGGAGTCCTAACATTTTCAACCACTGCAGGTTGCCATTCTCTGGAGTAAAACTTCCAGAAGGAATGTATATTAATGGATGAATGTTGAAAGACAAGGGCCATGTGTACACATTTGATGCAATGTATTTGTTCATTGACTTGTGTCCCATGAATCCTAGCGTTAAGGATCACTCGGCTGCAGCTGGTAGCTGACATGATTAGCAGCCTGCAAATGATGGTAATGTGGTTATCTAGAAAGGTTAGCAGGTAAATAATCTGTGGATTTCCTAAGGGAAGTCTCAGGCACCGGTGGCCAGAAAGCACTGGCTCTTCAGACAATGCCAACACATTTCATGAACTAGGCATCAGAGCTCCCCTTCCTGTGTTAGCCCAGTAAGACCAAAGCAAGATGATTAGTAGAAGGCACAAACCTGCCACTTTAGGACTTTTTTCCTACCACCATTGGAACCCTTATTTTTCAGCCATCCTGTAATTCCAGAAAAGTCTAGAACTTTTCTCTCTATGCTCTCTGAACAAGCTCTTTCATTCCTGGTTCCTTGAAGAGAGAGCAGGTGCAGTCCTGCTATCCACCTGAGCCACAGGGACACTGTCCAAAGGTGTTAATCCAAAAAAAGACATGGTACAGCATTGGAAATCAGTCATGCTCCATCTTCAGTAAGCTGGAGTTTTAGGTTTCTTGGAAACATTGATCAGTGTAAGTGCAGGTCAACAGGGGGTTTTGTGTTGGCCTTTAAATGTTAATCAATCATATTTTATTAGAAGTTTATAGAGACTGACAGTATGGGTATGTCAGTGTGTGTGTGTAGCAGGTGGATAGCAAAATCTGTCAATGTCAGATCAGGTAGCAAGGTGGGCTGTCTTGCTGCTGCACAGTGGAATTTCAGTGCCACAGCAAAGCAAAATGGTGCTTTCTAGACTTGCACGGAACAGAGACAACAGAGCCCTATGGGACAGCTGAGAAACAATAACTAGTTGTGCATTTGAGCTCTGTGGTTAAGTGCTCAGTACCTCCATGGCTGGTAGCAGGAGGGTCGAAGTTAAGGCAGGGAGATATGCCTTGAAGCAAATGCCAGCACACAGTGAGTCTGCTGCAGTCATCCAGACTTGCACTGGTAGCCTCCATCTATACCAGGGCCCTTGAATGACATAAGTGACCGACCTTTAAGTAAAGAAAGAGAGTGGTATGTTTCCCTGTAGGCCCCTGTTATCAAGGACTGCAAGGGCAGGGATGCATGGCCAGCTCAGGTCCATACTGCTCATCAGCAGAGTGTGAACAAGGGGTCTCAGGCTGTGTGGGAGGGCTTTGGGGAGCCCCTCAGAATCTCAGAAGATCAGATAAGTATAGATGTGGCCAGTGCTTTCCCGTCCCAACACTGAGCAGGCAGAACCTGGAGCAGTTCTTTATGGCTTTGTTTCTCTTTACTGACATACAACCTGTATAGCCCAGGAGCGTGATAAAGCCAATCCAGATCTAAAATGTCTATAAGCAAGTTGGGAACTAGGACTATAAAGGGTTATTTTCCTGGCTGCCACATTCCCTACTACTTCCTGCAAGGCGATGCCTGACTGCTTCTCTGCCATGTTTTGAGGCAGCTGGGTAAATGGGGCTGTGTGCCCACTCCCCCACAATGGGATGAAGAGAAGAATCAGAAAAAAGTAAAGTTCATGGGCTGAGATAAAAACAGTTTAATAATTGAGACAAAGTAAAACATAATAATACTATGGACTTCAGCAAAGCCTTCAACACCGTCTCCCACAGCATACTCCTGAAAAAGCTGGCAGCCCACAGCTTGGACAGGGGCACTCTGTGCTGGGTTAGGAACTGGCTGGAGGACTGGGCCCAGAGAGTGGTGGTGAACGGTGCTGCATCCAGTTGGGTCACTAGTGGTGTCCCCCAGGGATCAGTGTTGGGTCCAGTTCTATTTAATGTCTTTATTGATGATCTGGATGAGGGGATTGAGTGTACCATTAGCGAATTTGTAGTTGACTCCAAGATGGGGAGGAGTGTTGATCTGCTGGAAGGCAGGAGGGCTCTTCAGAGGGACCTGGACAGGCTGGAGAGATGGTCTGATTCCAGCAGGATGAGGTTCAGCAAGGTTAAGTCCTGGGGCCTGCACTCTGGCCACAACAAACTCCCAGGTCCCTTTCTGCCTGGCTGCTCTCCAGCCACTCTGTTCCCATTCTGTAGCACTGTAGGGGGTTGTTGTGACCAAAGTGCAGGACATGGCACTTGGTCTTGTTGAGCCTCATCCCAACTCATTCCAACTGTTGAGAGTTGGAACCAGCCCAACTCTCCAGCCTGTCCAGGTCCCTCTGCAGAGCCCTCCTGCCTTCCAGCTGATCGACACTCCCCCCCACTTAATGTCATCTGCAAATTTGCTAATGGTGGACTCAGTCCCTTCATCTAAATCATCGATAAAGATACTAAACAGAACTGGGCCCAACACCGATCCCTGGGGGACACCACTAGTGAATGCAGCAACTGGATGCAGCACCGTTCACCACCACTCTCTGGGCCCGGCCCTCCAGCCAGTTCCTAGCCCAGCACAGAGTGCCCCTGTCCAAGCTGTGGGTTGCCAGCTTTTCCAGGAGTATGCTATGGGAGACCCTGTCGAAGGCTTTGCTGAAATCCAGGTAGGCTACATCCACAGCCTTCCCCTCATCTACCAGGTGGGTCACCTGCTCATAAAAAGAAATCTGGCTGATCCGGTAGGACTTACCTTTCCTAAACCCAGGCTGTCTGGATCTGATCCCTTGATTTTCCTGTGTGTCCTATGTGATCACACTTGATTCCTGCGCAGCCACTTGCTGGCAGAGCATGAGAAACTGAAAAGTCCTTGACTTAGTGTAAGCACTACTTAACAACAACTGAAATGTCCATGTATTATCAACATTATTCTCCTACTAAATCCAAAACACAGCACTGTACCAGCTCCTAGGAAGAAAATTAACTCTATCCCAGCCAAAACAGGCTGTAAGACACATCTGCTAAGCGTGATCAGTATCAAGCTGTAGGGAGAGGGCAGAATTTGTACTTCCCAAATGCCTCTGCTGATCAATGCCAGAGTGAAAGCTGAAGCAGAAATGGATGAATGAAAGCAGTAGTGTAGGGGGCAGAAAGCTGAGGAAGTAGGTACATCATAGTTTGAACAAAGTGGTAGGAAGAAGACAGATATCCAGGAGAGGCAGAGAAGAAGGCAGAGTATAAATCCAGGGCCTCAGTGAGGGACTGTTGAACTGAAGAAAAACTCTGGAGTATATATAAAAGAGGCCTTTAACAGGGACTTCCAGTGACATCTGGAACAATGAATGGCTGAACTAAATAGAGACAAAAATCTCTAGGAAAAAAGTATGCATCCTTCCCTCTGTAAAAGCCCTCTTGGAAACCTGTGCTGAACTGTTGTTCTATCCCTCCTATAATAGAACAGGGAAGTTTTCACTGGGAAAGGGCAAGGCTCTATTTCAGGATCATATTTCTCCCAAAAAATGAGAGTGAAATATAACTGTGGATGTAATTTTACTGCCTTATGCAACAAGTCAGACATATGCTCATGATTATTTTAATTGTAAAGGGATGGCTGCCTCTCTTGTGTTGAGGAGAAAGGAAATTCCTCTTTCTCATTGTTTGAAAGTCTGGGTTCATGTCAGTAAAGGTCCACAGCACTTCGAAAAATTAGATCATACATGCTGTGATGGGCATCTGGCTTGTCCACCAGTTTCTATAAGAGCTGGAGTGACAGCTCTGGTTGAAGATGACACTCATGCTCCCAGGAAGCCTGTTCCAGGGACTTTAGCTGCCACTGCGAAAGGCTCACAGCTTAGATCTGGCTTCTCCTGGAGATCAATCTTTAGCTTGAAACTGTCAGAGCATGGTACAGGGATCATATCTGAAGGAAAACATCTTCCTAGTTAGGGAAAACCGTCACGCCTTCATTTGTCATATTTTTAAGATAATTCTAGCTGTCTGCTGTAGAGGTGTGCACTGGATAAGTGCAGTATCTATGCACATAGAGAACTTGCTGCTGACAGCTCAAGTCAAACCGTTTTTGCTGTCTTTGATAATACCTGTGAGGAGCTATGGATACTATACTGATTGGTACTTTAGGTTTACCTATCAAAGAAGAAAAACAAATTGCAGGATAATAAGGGTGAACAATACTTTCTTGGTGACTTTCAAAATAATGTGCAGTTTGTCCTGTGCAATATTTCAGTGGGTATCAGGACCCAGAACCCTCCAAGATTTCCAGAGTTTTGTTCAGTCTGTAGCCTTGCTTTGAGCCACAAAGGTGGTCAAATTCTATTATTATTACTGAAGGTCCCTGATGTATACAGGCTCACTGGAAACTGAAACTCACAGAGAAACTTAGAGATGCAAAACTTTGCAAAACTAACACGTGGAAAATGCCTGCTTGTCCTTTCCACTGAGCTTGAGAGTGGGTTTGCCTCTCAAATACAGTGCCATATACAACACCATGTTGCCCCATTCCTTTCCAATATTCTGTCTCTACTTCCTATATAGCCTTGGGGAAGATGCTGATTATCTCTATGCCTTTAGTTTCCTAAAATGTAAATTAAAATAATGGTTACCCACACTGTGATGAGGTCCTGACTCTTCATCCATTAATGTTTTCAAACTACTTTGGGAACCCGTGTAGAATGGCACTGTCGTTGTTTATATGCAGGTGAAAGAGCATGTTTTAGCTAAGATGGGAGGTGTAGGCGGAATAAGGTCAGATGCAGATGAAATGACTCAGGCCTTTAGAATTGAAAAGTCATTTGTCTATCTGAGGACCTGATGTCGACTGATGAGTGCTTTGCCATGGTCCTTATACAAACCATCTATCTGATAAACAAGATTTATTGACCCACTCCCAATAGGCTGGAGCACTCAGAAGCCCATGATGCCATCAAGGCATGAGTGTGTCACAGGCAGGTGGCTGGATTTCATGGGTTTGTGCTGAGTTACAGTCATGTTGTCCATCACAGCATTTGAATCCTGCCCACCAAAGAGCAGATGTAAGCAATGCAGGGATCTAACACAGAACAGCTTGGGTGACTTCAGAGTGACTGTGTGCTTCTGATGCGAAATGGTAGTATCAGGGCAGAGCAGGTGTGAGTCATCTCCCAGGAGAGGCAGGCAGAGAAAGGGAGATGGGGAGGGGAGGAGGAAAGCAAGAAACAGATTAGCTCATACAGATATATTCCCCCTGCCTGGCTTCCCCTCCCTTTGTGCATCCCCCTCTCCCTCCACAACACACATACATAGGCACGGAGACGTGACTGTTACGGCTCAATTCCAAAGGCCTGTCAGACAGATCATTTGCTGCTTTGTTTTCTTCCCTTGCCCATTTCTGCCCCAAATTCAAGATCATTTAATATGTGGCTAGATAAAACTTGACCAGTTCTTCAATAAACATTTACTTTCTCCTGTGCATTAGTCCAGTTCAATAATTCCTGTGTCAGGAACTCAAATAAAAGTGGGATGAGGATCTAGACAGCATTGGTTGCAGAATGATTGCTGTATTTCTTGTAGGATCATCTTTCACCACATCCCTAGTGTGTGCCAAGTGCCTCGGTCTAATGACTTAAATATGCAAGGCCATGATCAGGGCAGGAGGTGCTTCAAGTTTGTTAGCTGGGTAAGGCAGATGAGCAGTACAGGAGGTGAATGAGTAGCAGAGAGAATCTATGTGTTATCAACACAGAGGAAAGGACACCCCAATGCAAAACAACTCGTGTTGCAAATGTTCCTTGTCACCGTTAATCCCACAAAGAGCTAGATGTGCTCTCTCTGGCAGGCAGTGAAACACATGAAAACACACAAATGAAAGCACTGCCCCACTCGCCAGCCCTACAAGTTGTTCTGAGGCTGTAGCACCAGTATTTAGGACAGTGGAGGAAATAATCTCTCCAGAAAAGGAATGGTACTCGAAATGTTTGTTAGATTAAAAGCTAAAACAGCAGAAGAGTTCCTGGGAGGAACAGATTAATAACAAACAAGACAGCCTCAGATCCCCATGGATTCACTGCTCTACAAATGACCTCACCCCTGTGCAGTGTGCCAAATTCTGCCAGATTGTTACCAAATACAGAATCAGTGATCTTAAACTGCATTTAGAGATGACGATTGTGCACCTAGAGTAACAATGGGGAAAAGAAGTTGGGTGACTCTCTCATTCAAGTCCCAAAGGCCCAGGGAAGGGAGATGAGTTTTTCTTTTAATTGTGAGGACACACGCAAGGTGTTCTGTTAAAGACAATAATGGGAAAGTGCCTAGCAGTAAAGATAGGGGCACTACAGAGTAACCAGCAGCACAGAGTATGAATGAATATACAGAAGAGGTCCAACTCTAAACACACTGGAAAGCCATGGTCAGTGAAGATGCTTGTGTTAATGTATATACCTATAACAAATACCAAAGGCTTTTCTTCTGCTATATCTTGACAACATTTTTCTCACCTGTAACACAAGTAGAAGATTTTATATTTAAGTGTGGGTTTGTGTGTATGTATGGCAGGGAGTAAGAGTTAATAAGTCAAATGAAAAAGCCTGGGGAAATTTGACCATTCTCTGCTGAGAGCACCCCTTTTTTTCTGCAAGCATTGAATGCACTCCTTTCACACTATCTGAAATTATGGGTTGAAGTAATTAAGCCAAAAATAAAGAGAATCAAATCACTGAGAAAGTCTTGTAATGCCAAAGGTTTAGTGTTCCATAACAGACTGGGATGACTCATCTGCAAAGCACTCTGAAATCCTCCTGCATGTTGACACAACTCCATTGTCCTGCTGTTCAGTGTCTGTGTTCCAGTTGTCACAGAAAATGAAAGGACAATACTCACTGTTATGTTGCAGCTGTATATTGTGACTGATTCATAGTTTCCCTTTTGGGAAGGAATACAAGCTGGTCTTGCAGGTTCTCAGGCGTTTGCAAGACACATATGCAATTCTGACATATCTGAAGATGGTGAATACTAGACCCCACTTGCTGCTAATAAACCATCATTAGTGAATAGCTGATGTAAGCTGTAAACAGAATTGGTATGAATGTTTCAAGGTGTAAGAGAGGTGAGATTTTTAGGCTGGGAAGCCTCTTTTATTAGATGAACTGACATGTTTGGAGGGAAAAACCCCACAACAGAAAAGCCGTTGGGAATCCAAGACCTTCTCCAGGCTGAATGCTTTCCAGCAGAACCTGAAAAAACAGTGTTGTCGCCAAACGAAAATTCTGTTTTTATAACAAGTTTGCATTTGTTGTACCAAAAAAAAAAAGAGCTTGTGTGGTTTTTCATTTCACTGAAGCCCCAATATTTCAAAACAAACATGACACCTGTCTGTCTGTCTTTCAACTGATATTTTTTGTGGAGAAAGCAATCCTTTCTAAATGAACTCCAGTCTGGCATAACATTGGAGAGCATGAGCCCTCTCTCTCATTTACATAAATATGTCTTTTATTAACTGTCAGTACAAGAACAATTTATCATGTAAGACATAAGCATCTGATAAGTAAACAAGTTGGATCCTTCACTGGCATAACTCAGCAGACCCACGTGAGTTCAGTGGGTCAGCATCAGTTTACATCATCTTGAGGTCTAACCCAGAGACGTGTAGGAACACAGGCCAAATCCTAACCAATTCTCCATTTCATTTTCCCCAGTTTTAGATGACAGACAGCAGAAAGTAAGGGAGAGTGAGCCCATATGCAGAGGTAATGTATATGGGTCTGTGCATGTAGACAAACTCTTTTATTAAGCCACTAATAAACATGGATACAAATAAAAGGCACCTGGGGTGAATGACAGACAACTATAGATGCTGCTCCTCTGACTTCCTCTGTTATTGTTCGTCTCTGCTCGGGTGGCAGCCACATGGTTGCCTTTCAATAATTCAGGATCCGTTTTGCACGCATGGCCAGTCCTGCTTGTCGCATTTTTTCACCTGATCACAAGTCCATTTCTCTGTAAATGAAGCAAGGTTTGTATGGAGTTGCAATATCTTTTATTAGGCTGGCTGATACTGAAGGAGGGGGGAGGGAGGACAGTAGGAAGAGTTTGTGTGCCTGAAAGCTTTATAATTTTCTTAATTGTATCAACTACTCTAACAATGTATATTACTTTCCCCAACATCTTGTTTTCCTGATTTCCTTAGATTGTCGTGACTATCTTTTCTGCTATTTTGCTGATGCTATGTTAAATTTGTGTGAACTAAGAGCTGCATTCCTACTAAGTGCACACCTCCACTGACACCTATGTGCCGTTTTAATTACCTCTCATGGATACCACAGTTCATAAACATATGGGAACAAACAAGATTTATTAACGTTTGATTAAAGATTATTTAAATAATTGCCTGTCACTTCAGGATTTGAACCATTGATCTGACCATTTATACATGAAGATGTTAGCAGTAGAACTGTTAAAAAGTAGAGATCAGTAACAAAACTGAACTGAACAGTAAAAAAACTCAGTCTGAGTCTCAAGCACGCTTTCCTAGTGTAATATGGAATACACCACTAATGGCCACTGTTCTTTGCAGTCTGACGTAGGAGAGCTTGCATTAGAAAGCTCAGTAGCTGCATCACTTTTAATCCCTTCAGAAACATTTTTGCTTGAAAAATATCCTTTGCTTCCTCATATGCCACTCTTTAAATGAGCGTTTCAACAAGTTCACCATCAGCAATGTCAAGGTATTATCTTTGCAAACATGGTTGTAGAATTACCATGGTATTTAATTAATGCATATAGAATGTTCTGAAGAGTGATCTGAACTGCAGTGTCACACACATGTATAGGTACAAGCTACTACAGATCTTTTGGGCAGCATAATCCCCTTTGGGGGGTTGTAGACTGCTGTGTAGAAGGGATAGAAAAGAGCCAAAACAAAAATTAAGGATGTTGTAAATATCAATCACAAGGCAAAGGTCTCTTTCTTATGTCTGTCACTTCCATCTTTTCTTCTCCTTTTCTTCTTCTCACCTGGCCTAAGTGGCATACAGAAAGGAGTGTTCCTTCCCTTTCCTCTGAGCACCTCTTTCTCAGTCCTAAGCACTCTCAAAACAAGAGACTGTCCCTACAGAGATCAGTCCTGAGAGTTTAAGCTAATCATGTATTTCAAAATAACAAGGTCTGAGTTCATTTCACTTGCCATTAGGGTGCAATAGCTTTGTGTTTCCAGGCTTTTATCTGCAACCATGAAGGATGGATGCTTTATCAATTTTTTAAAATGTTTCTAAAGAAAGCTGAGGATCTCCTTTAATATCTCAGTGGTTTAAGCAGTGTGAGGCAGCAGAGACAACTCTGATTTCGGGGGTCTTGACTCCCTCTCCTTGCTTTACTTGTTACACTGATGTTCAGCAGAAGTTAAGATGCCAGTAACAATTTACGTGTCTCTCCCATTAGCAACTCTGAGAAATCTCTGGGATTGTCCTTTAGGTTTGTTAAGGTTTATTGTTTTGTTCCGATCCCATCTCTTATTATGTACGAATATTTATACATAGATTTAATATATTTTGCTCTCCTGTCTTTCCTCGGGTTATGTTTTTTTACTTGGTGCTTTCCATTTTGATTGAGGTGGTGACTAGATGGGCCTCATCTTCCTCTTGGTTCAAAGAACAATTCATTATTTGCTCATGTCTGGGGAATGAATGCCTCTGTATGATATGTTGGGAGACAGGGATAAACATCCCTTCTGGCTGATTGATAGTCTTATTAAAGATTGCAGTAGATGAAATAATCCCCCGTAGCTTCATAGGGGTAAGATCCCTTTCTCTTTTCCCCTCAGACTGGCTTTAGGGCGTGCTTGGGACTTGGCTTATGCTCTGTCCAATCTTAGAGCATTACTTAATTAGCCTTTATTGAAAGCCATTAGCATTGATCAATGGTGGCACACACTTTTTTTACTGAGGACAATGACCACAGTGTTTATCCACTAAAAACTTGCAAATGAAAGTTGAATTTGATAATTTGTTGCTATTCTTGCTGTCATTTTATAATAAATTTAATCGATGTGCAAAGATTTTGATCTCTTAGTTGTCATCTGCAATATGCAGGAGGAGGAAGAAACAGCAGTGATACCTTGATTCCTCAGTTATGTATTCCTTGCTTGAGTTTTCCACTTTGTTTCCATATTGATCTTCTCTTAAGGGGCTTCTTTGCACATTTTCCCATCCTGTGGTCCATCACTGGTTGCACCCTTGACACTGTCAATGCATTCAGCCTTGTCCTCTTCCTCCTACTGCCCTCTTGCCTTCTCCCACTGTACCCTGTCTGCAGGAGACAACCATCTGGACTCTGTCTCTCTCATACCATAAATCCCTTCTTGTTCATTTTTTCCAGGAACATTTATCATCCAGTCCCCCCATCGACTGAATGTCCTTTCTAAATTAATAATTAGAGAACAAACAAAATGTGTACATAGCCTGCAATGTGTTCAGCTATTGTAGCTTTCTGATCCAAAGCATGTGCAAATCAATGTGGACCCCTCCCTTGATGCTACAATCCTTATCCTTCCTATAAAATGAACTTTTTTTTTTTGCTTGTAATGCACTGCTGCAATCCATATAATAAATTAGATTATAATCCCCTCATGGGCAAGGACCTGTCTTTTTGATATGCCTGTGCATTGTTGATCTCATAGTACATATGCATCTTTGCACATTCTCACCTCCTGCCTACATCCAGTGCACCAGGATATAAGAATGAAATGAGAATAAAAGTGGACAATATTTTTCTAATTATTAGCATGCAGATAAGCCCCTTTAATTAAGGAAATTATATACCCTGTAAAAAAAAAAAAGCTTCTCTGTTAGATTGCAGTCTTGTAATGGCTTTGTGTTTGTGCAATTAGGACCAAATCTTGAAGCCACCGAAGCCAATAGTGGCCCTTAATGGGATTAATTCTTCATTTGTGGGGTGATGGGCTAGATGATCTAAGAGGCCTTTTGCTTCTTGCGCTTCTCCAGTCTCTCTCAGGGTAGATGACACATAATGGAGAAGACAGCTGTTTTTGAATAAACTGCATTAAGTGTCCACATATATTTCCTAATGCAGGTTAAAAACCCCCCACCCCTGTCTCTCTGCTAGTGTGCGTGGCCCTCTTATAGAGCAGGTCTCTCCTGTGCTGCAGACAGTGTATGAGCTCGTCAATACCCTGCAGGTTTCTTGGGGGTATGGATCTCTGTATTTCCCAAGATCCTCTGGGAAAACTCCGCAGCTAACGCTAATCAAATTGAACCACTGTCAAGACTTCCTGCGAAGCTTCGAGGAAACATTTCTGAATATTAGAGGTACAGGAGAGGAGAGTTAAAGTTGGGGGAGGGAGGCAGGACAGTTTTAGAGCTTAAGTGGATTACATAGCTCCATAACCCAGTTATGGGTCCGTGGACTCGAGTGAGCTGTTTTTTCCCCTCTTCTGGCTGTCTGCCTGTCAGATAGTTCCCCTGACAGGCAGGCTTTATTAACCTCCCCCAGCTGGCTCTCTCAGCATTTCTTATTTTCCAGTGCTTGCATCCCCCAGCAGCTCATCTCAGCCCTTCTCATATCTCTAAGCTCCCCAGGGTCCTTCCTTTAGCTGCACCAGCTGTCAGCACCCGTTGAAGTCTCCTCACTAGCCCACTCTACCCGCATTTACCAAACCCACTGACTGGTCTCTGATCTCTGCCCATGCAAGCCCCAGGGAGCCAGCAAAGTGTGGATGGTTTAGCTCAGACCACGGGACCTACCTTTCAAAGGTAAACTGACTTGCTTCTATTTTAAATAGCTAAGAGGGCTAGCTTAAAAACAGATGAGCGCTTGAGCATCAGTGTTTGCTGGTATGAAGGAGCAGCAAGTGCCTAGTGCATCTGGGTGCTCTAATACTTCCACACTCCGCAAAAAAGTTGTGTGATCATGAGTTAACTGCGAGTCTGGTTGTTGAGCCTGAGCCCTGAAATGTCACCTTAAGACTGAGGTGTGAGCCTGACATCTGCTGGGGACAGCACCCTGCTACAGAAAATGCCAGGCCATCTTTCCTCAGGGATGCTCTCCCAGGAGGGATGGTGGCAGGGAAGCTGCTGCCTGAGGCACTCTGAATGGAATACATCCAGCCTGGAGGAGGCAACACAGACAAAGGACAGGGTGACCCAACCACAGCCTGATATGAGGTAAAGGCTGAAAACCCAATTTACACCGGAGGGCTTCAGTCCCCCAGGAGTGAGACAGAACTAAGGCAGCAGCCAGACAGCCAACGAGTATACCCAAGTATACCCAACATCTGCATGGGTGTCCATGGCCACATGAGAGACAGAGCTCTGTATCTGCACTGACACCAAGTTGAAATCTGCTTTCCCTCTTTTCTTTTGAAGCATCCACCACTGTCACTATGATGTTTTTCCTTTGTTGACATAGTTGGTGGCTTGCCTGAGTCTTATTCAGCCCTCTGGGCTTGACAGCCAGAAATGCTGCAGATAGACTCCCAAAGTCACTGCTTGGTGTCTGCCATCCATGCGTCTCCTCTCTGTCCTCAGCCACAGCCTCCTTCTCTTCCCTCCTCTCCCTGCCACTATGACATATCTGTATGGAACTTTAGTCCAGTCGTACAGGAAAGGATGGTATCCAGGGCTGACCGTAAGAAAGTCATGTATGAGTGGCTCAAGGACATAAGGAGTGATGGAGAGTAGAAGAAAGTGCCCCTTGGTCTGATTAAATACTGATCTGCTGTATTGGCTCTGGCTTGAGTGCCGTAAAGGAGGATGGTGGTGACTAGGCACCATCCCTGGACATCTCTTTGTCAGTGAGGGCATCAGGTCTTCTGCTCTGACCAGATGCAGACAACCAGACAGGGCTCACTGCTACGCTGTGGTACTGCACAGGTTGCCACTAGTGGAAGGTGCTCCTGCCCATGGCAGGGAGGCTGGAACTACATGATCCTTAAAGTCCTTTCCAACCTAAACTATTCTATGATTCTATGATGAGGGGCTGTGCTGCTTCTGGATTTGCATACAGCTCACCCAGTACCAGTATAGGCACTCTGGGTCGTGATCTAGTGGGTATATTAAAAGGAGGGATACCAGAAAGTGTGTAGACAATATGTTAGCTTGGAGGTTTGTTGATAGCAGGGCTATCAGCAGCACCTTTGGGCTCTCTGCCAACACCTAAATAATTGGAAGTGTTACTTTCTCCTAAAAGTAAACCTGGCCTTTGTGCTGTTTAGTCACAGCATTGTATTTTTTGCTGACAGACATGAGCAGATAAAACATATTTTAAACCCTTGAGGAGAAAAAAGAAGTTGGCAGTTCTCATGGCTTTATCAGGGTTCTTATGACAGTGTATGTTGCTTTTTTTCCCACAAATATTCATATTCGAGAGGAATATGACTAGTTGAGGACCTCAGAGGTTTCATTAGTATTTTTAGAGTGAGGTTTTAGAGCTTTAGATATGGAGGAACACTAAGGACATGATGCCAGTTTAACCTAATGATTCAGAAACTATAAAGCAAATAATAATAAGCTAACACATCTATTTTTAAACTCACGATTTAAGCCACTGTCATGATTTTGATAGGGCCTGACATGATTTTACAGCATTGGGACTGGTAATAAAGCTTTTGTGTACTAATTTGAATGGAAAATCCTTTGAAAATCCTCCAGCTTGCTTGCCTTAGTCAATACTTAACAAGGACTCAGCCACAGCAGCGAAAAATATCCACCAGTCAGGACTTTTTTTTTGACTTTCTCTTTCTCTTCCCTCATAGAAAAAAAATCTGACACCTAATAGTCATGATTCATTGTAGTCCTAGAGTCCAGTCTGAGAAACCTGTGTGCAAAGATCCCTGTACATGGGAATCCTGGAGCTGACAACAACCTCCCTGGAGTCCAAACACAGGGCAGGAGTATCCCTGTGTCAAAGGAGTTTTCCATAGGGCTGAGCATCAACTAAAGAGAGAAGAGGACAGACCTGAGTCGGGTCTACACAGCTGGCTAGGGCTTGTGCTACAGTTATTCCATGTCCCTATAAAGTTGTCCTTTTACTGGGCAGGACCTGAAGGTAAGATGAGCTTCAGAGATGCAGAGAGGGCCAAGCCATGGCACCAAGCCTCGGTGCAGCTCCTTCAGTCCCTGTGTGGGCACATGAAATTGCTTGTCTAGTGGCTGTGTCCGTGGAGGAGTGGGAGAATGCCAGCTGCTCCCTGTGGTATTTAATTTCTTCTCAGGAGCTGAGCAAGGAAAACGTACATGGGATGAACCAGCTGGAAGCAGGAGAGATGAAGTGCCATGTCTGCTGTCCCAGCCCACTGTGCCCTTGCACTCTGGATCCAGATACCAAACCTGGTGGGAGATAACTGCTTTTTTATACCCCTAGACACAATCCAGTGTTTTCCAGCTCATCAAAAGGGCCTGGGATCAACTGAAAGAGCAGTAGGCACTGAGTAAGGCAGTGCTATTTTGAGGCACTTAGCTTTCTGGCCAGCGGGTATGCTGTTATTCCTCTAATACAAGACAGCAAACACATGGAGAATACATATGAAAAAACAGGTGACTCATAAGTGAGAATAGCCTCATTCTGTCATTAGAGGACGGTAATTTGCCACATATTTGTATCAATATTAAAAACATCTGCACAAAGCAGCACTGCCCCGTCACACACTCTGGGCTGCACATGTGGCTACAGCTGCCTGCAGCAGGGGAGCAGGAGAGGGTCCACAGTCAGTCACTGTTTGACCCCAATTTCTTCTTTTTGTCTGAAGAGAGAAAAAGGGTGAATCCTACTGCTTGGCCTTAAATCTGTCACCTGCTACTTGGCCTTAAATCTATCACCTGCTGCTTGGCCTTAAATCTATCATGAAGTAATTTGAGACTTTGAGTAGAGCTTGGTCTTTTCTTCCTCATATTAAAATGGAAGAAGATGGTGTTTTATAGGTCTGTTACATCAGCAAGTATGCACTGATCTTTAAAGAATGATGTGAATAGCCTTTTGTGCTACTACTAGACACAGAGCTGTCAGTAGAAAGATGACCCGAAATGAAATCTCAGACAAAAAGTGAATTGTGAATGGCCTTGATCAACTAAATAGGTGTGTTCACTCTGAGGACTAATGATGACACAGGTAACTGTTTGTATTGGGTTTGCGTGGCAAAGCTTTGATAGTGGAGGGCTACAGGCATGGCTTCTGTGAGAAGATGCTAGAAGCTTCCCCTATGTCCAATAGAACCCATGCCAGCAGCACCAAGATGGACCTACCACCAATCAAAGCTGAGCTCATCACTGATAGCAGTAGTTCCTCTGGGATAACATATTCAAGAGTGGGGAAAAAACTACTGTGCAACAGCATCCAGGAAAGAGGAGTGAGAATATGTGAGAGAAACAAGTCTGCAGACACCCAGGTCAGTAAATGAGAGGGAAAAGAAGGTGCTTCAGATGCTGGAACAGAGACTTCCCTGCAGCCCATGGCCATCCCGGGCGGACCAAATATTCACCTGCAGCCCATGGAGGACTCCACGGTGGAGCAGGTGGATGCCCAAAGGACATTGTGACCCCATGGGAAACCCATGCTGGGGCAGGCTCCTGGCAGAACCTGAGGCATCATGGAGACAGGAGCCAATGCTGGAACAGGTTTGCTGGCAGGACTTGTGACCCTGTGGGGGACCCAAAGCAGAGCAGGCTGTTCCTGAAGGACTGCACCCCGTGAAAGGGACCCATGCTGAAGCAGTTTGTGAAGAACTTCGACCTGTGGGAAGGATTCATGCTGGAGAAGTTCATGAAGGACTGTCTTCCGTGGGAGAGACCTCACAGTTGGAGGCTGAATGTGTCAGGAGTCCTCCCCCTGAGGAGGAAAGAGCAGCAGAGATAATGTGTGATGAACCGACTGCAACCCCCATTCCCGTCCCCCTGCACCACTGTAGAGAGAATGGAGAGAAAAATCTCATCATAAGGCTTTTTATTTTCTTGGTTTTTTTGAGGCAGAGTTTTTGGTGTGGGCTTTTTAAAAACAAAACTAAAACCAAGTATCTGCACATATGTGGAATGCATCAGCCCTACTGCCAGTGGTGTGCAGGCCATCTATTAATGAAAAAATGAATTAATTAATGTGAAAAAGCTGGATAGGGAAGGGCTGGAAACTTCTAATCCAAGCCTAGAGCTCTGCCAGCATGGCTATAGAAATAGAAGGGATGGCGCAGTTCCCTGCTCACTCCCTGGCAGCAGGATGGCACTGCTGCTGGGGGCAAGAACAAGGCATCACCTTTTCATCAGTACTCTTCTCTATTCCTCCCCATTTTGTAAGAGAAAAACAAATATCTTTTTCAGAAAAAAAAGTTTATTAAAAATCAGAAAATAGAAAGAACCAGGAGCTAAGCATCTTTTTGGAGACAGGAGAAGTGGGGGCAAGCTTTACAATGGCATTTCTTTTTCAGAAGTAATCTCCCATTATTTCAGGGAAAAGCAGTTGGCAACTTTCACTCAGCTTGGTTTGGCCCATGGCACTGAAGAAACATGGAGTCAAATGGTGTGGAAGATGGGAATCCCCTCGTGCCCTGGCTACCACGACCCCCACCTTGCTTCTTCCTATAGCTTGTTTTGAGGAAAGCAGGCCGCAGTCTTTCAAGGACCTTAAAGATCTGCTTCATATTTATTTCAGGTGCCAACTGTGAGTGCAAATGCTCCCTACTCACCCATTTTCAAAGTCCCAAGTGGAAGAGGAGTCTACCTGTTTGCAGGAGAGTGTTTGTTACTGATCCTTCCAACAAGTGCTCTGATCCACAGCAGCTATGGCTGTGCCAGTGCTCTGTTAATTTAGTTACCACAGCATGAATATATCTCAAAAGATACCTCAGTGAAATTGCAACAGCTCCAGGCAAGAGGGCTGCCAGTAGGGAGCTGCCTTACCACTCAGCTTGAAAGAGCTCAAAGGTAAAGGCAGGTTCAGTAGTGACAAACAGGGAGCAACAAGCATGTCATTCTGCCTCCTGTTTCCTGAAACATTATGTTTTCAGAAAAAAAAAAAAAAAGAAAGAAAAAAAAAGTGTCCTTCTAGTGGAGCAGGTTTATCTGAGCCTGTCAGGTGTCAGTGGTGTGCCATAGCCACTGGCAGGGTGATGCACCGAAACTAAGAGAGGTAGGATGATGCAAGGAGGAGTAAGAGGAAGGGGTGAAGAGTATCAGTGCTCTTTTCTGGTAACAGAAGAGAGAGATCATTGAACCTGCCAGAGCTGTCTAAACATGGGGAAAAAGTAACACAAGGGGTGCCAGGATCACAAATCCTGGTCCTATAAGAAGCAGTGTTCCACATCCCGGGCTGTGTTTGTCCCCCTGGCTCAAAACAGAATGAAAGACGACATGGCACAGTCCCAGTCATTAGGGGGGTCATTAGACCTGCTGACACATCTGGCTCCGACACATCTGGATTGGATGGTTTCTGAAGGATGCAGACTTTAAAAGCAGACCTTATCAATAGATGTTGTCCTGAACACAGGCCAGAGGGATGTGGGAACATGCAGGCACTCCTACCAGCCTAATGAATGGGTAGGAGACCCCATACATCTCAGTAGACCTTATCACATAAAACTATGCTTCCTCTGCCTTGTAGGTGATCTATTCCAAAATGGGAATGTTTTCAAACAAGCACTCCTTGGTGTAAAGATGTCATGTGGGGGGGGGGGGGGGGTTGTGTTTGTGTGGAGGGTAGGGCAGAAACTGAGTGCTGAGAAAGAAAGGCACGTAGGTAAAGTCCAGGTACTTAGAGGTGCTTAACAGCTTGCATGAACTAAAACCTGAGATTTTCATATATTTTCTGTCAGAGCTGTGTTGCTGGCATATCAGACGGTCTTACAGCAGGAGACTGGTGAGAATCACTTTGTCCATAGTTGGGAAAAGAACTACTCATAAATGTCTCGGGGATGCTTTCTTTCCGCACCTGCAGACCAGAGTCTGCGCCCTCTCACCCTGTGTCCCACAGGGAAATATGGTGGTGCTAAAAGCTCTGTGTGCATTTCCAGAGTACCTCTACATGCTGCCTGCATGAACCTGAACCGCCAGTCTGTGCAGCAGTGACACCCACCTCGCTGTGCAAGATGCAGAGCCATTCTCTGCACATAGGTGTGTGTCTGACTGCACGGCACGGCACGCACGGAGGAGGTCTGCTCTGCCACACCATCAATCTGCTACGCCCCGGCCTCGGCAGCCCTTCTGAATGCAGGACCCAGGGCACCTGCCTTTAAACAGCACTGACACTGTGACCACAAAGACAGCGCCTGCTCCCTCTCCACGGAGGAGGAGAGAGAGAAAGGAGCAATTCCAGGCTCTGCAGTGAGTGTATGACTAGCGCACATATTGGTAATAGCACCATGCCGGGGTCTCGGTGTGATCTTCCTGTTGCTCATTTGCTGGCAAGCGTGAAATGCAAATCCCTCGGGGCTTCTGTCTCCGCTCAATATTCACAGGAGCATGAAGGCTCCTGCGCGGAGGGGAGGGTGAAAGCCGGCAGACAACAGGGAGCTTTGTCTCCTCCTTTGTCTGGAGTTTACGGGTTAAAAAATCTGCTTATCTGCGAGGCTTTGCAGGGAGGGTCAGCTCAACACCCTGACCCCTGCCTCTGCCTCATCTGGAGGTCTGGCGTGGGGCACGATATCACCACGTTCGAATTCGAGTGCAGAGGCCATTGCACCAACGCTGTGGCTCCATCGAACCTGGTGATGGCGGGACGGGGAACTCGGGCTGTAGGAGGGCTGTACCCCGAAGTTAATGTGGCCCGGGGGGCTCAAGAGCAGTTACCCCCGCCCGGGACCCGTAGGGCGATCGTTCCCACCCTGCCCCTTTCCTGTGGTGTGATGGTTCCAGTCCAAACCCAGTCAGCTCTCTGGAAATGGCAAGTGAGACACTTGTTGCCATGGTGATCCTTAATAGTTCTGACTCAGATGTAGCGTTGCTACGGCAACCGCATCCGCAGCCCTTGGGAGGCAATACCGGCACGATTTTTCTCTCGTAGTGGAAAAGGGCTCCGAAGCCCCATTTTGCTCACTCCTTGCTGCAGTGCAGTGATGAAGCTTTCAGGCTGTTTTGTTATTCTCCTAATGAACGGCAATCCTGATCCTTCACCAGAGGATCTGCTGCTATTCTGCAGGCTAAAAGTGCTCCGGACCGCCTCACCATGGGCACAGTGTCTGCACCGTAAAGCGACCCCAGTCTCTCCCTTCCCGTGGCTCATCAGAAAAAAAAAAAAAATTAGTTTTCAAAAGGAGCGGTAACCTTTCTTCCTAGGTATGAAAAGCTCCTTTCATCTTGGAAGCTGAAGATCTGTCTGGGAGGGGGGGTGGGGTGGGGTGTGGTAGTTTTGAGATGAAGAGCGGCAGTGGCTGTGAAAGGCAAGACAAAGGCAGAGCGCATGTGATGGAGTGGGTGTGCCTGTGAGAAAAGGAGCGGATCTGTGTGCAGAGAGTGTGTCCGTGGGCATGACTACGAATGTGAATGGGAGAGGAACTGCTGGGAGGGGAGACGCGAAGCGGAGCATGGGTGTGTCTGCTCTGAGAGAGGGGACACTTATAGGCCCGCGCTTTTGTTTTCGAGAGCGTGCCTGCACAGGCGTGGGGGGGGAACAGGTTCAGGTCATGCAGATCTGCGTGAAAATGCTCTCGCTCACATTCAGTCCGCTCTTCTGTTATCTGTACAAAGTCAGGCACCAATACACATAATGTTTGAAAGGCACCTGAGTCTCTAAGGGACGGATAACTGTAGGGTTGGAGTGTGTATGTTAAGTTTGCTCTTGCAAACCTGTCAGAAAAGATTTCTTCAGCACTAAATAATCCAGCAAAAATCATTTCATAGTATCCTTCTCAGACAGAGGCAAGTAAGAATGAGGAGGCGTGTGAGTTCTACATGTCGGTGTCCCTGGACCTACATCTCAGCCAACCCCTGTCCTGAGGGACCTGGGCATGGATCCCAAGGTAACTGCTCAGTGCTTTTCCTGAGTCGAATGTCTGACTGCTCAGTCAGGCCAGAGGAGTCACCAGAGAGATGTTTAAAGCTCCCCAGACTTCTCAGGGGTTTAATAAACTTTCTCTGTGGTTTTTCCAGCTTGTCAGAGAATCACACCAGGCTCTCTCCTATCTGACATCCTGGTTCTTCTAGACACCATCTTGCACTGGTAGGGCATGGCTGGATGTCATGGAGCAGGCCTTCAAAGAAACTGGGATGACTGAAGGATGGAAAAAATTACAAATTCATCATGAAGGTGGGAGATTACTGCAAATAACAGTCCAAGAAGGGTCTGAGAAGGATTTAAAAGTGGCAGATGCAAAGGATAAAGGATATTGCTAAAGAAATCAGTCACATTCTACACTTGGAGTGTCCAGGGTGACTCTTGTGTGTCTGGCTTAGGTGACAGAAGGACAGAAGCCTTATCAGCAAGGCTTAGTAACACAAGTAATGGGGAAGATTTTGGCATGGAGCCTGATGAATGTAAACCAACCTTAAAGAGGTGTTGGGGGACAAAGACACAAGAATGAAGATTCTGGAGAGGTCTAGGATGGGGAAAGATATCTCAGAGTTCCTGCAGTGTACAGATGAAGGTCCCCTGCAGGATAAGTTAAAAGGGAAAAATAGGGCTGAATTACGGTATGAGCTATAAGGGCTCCAGCAGAGAGAGGCTCTCAGGAAATGAATGAACCTGTGGTATCTGCAAGATTTCAAGGAGAGGAATCTTGGGACTTGGGAAACAGCCAGTGGAGGGTGAAAGCCAGATAGAGACGCTCCAAGAGCAAGTCTAAGGCTCTTCAGAGGTTAATACGGCTTATCCAAGTAGTTTAGGGATATGGGGAGTTGTGAAGGTAATTGAAGAGACTTACTCAAAAGTAACTTTTAAATATGTACAATGACTTGCTTGGTATGCAGAGAGAAACTCATCCCTAGTGTAAATCTAATGAAATCAGTAGCTTTGGCTTTAGCTTAGTCTGTTAATTCCACATGCTGAAGGCAGAATGAGGGGAAGTGGCCCTTCTTCCCAGCTCCTTAGAAGAAAGTGCCCACGATTGGGAAGGTGCTTGTGAGAGGCTGCAGCTGTGCCTGCACTGGGCCTGTGCAGTCTCACGTGAGCCTTTGTCCCATATGATGCCAGAGCAGGGCTTGTGCCCTGTCACTGCACACGTACCTGTTCAGAGATGGGACCCTGTGCAGTAGCCTGCCTTCGTCTTGCAGCCATCCCCAAGGACCAAACTGGCTCTGGATTTGATTTCTTCACCCCATTGTGAACTCACAGACCCCTCCCTCCCAGTGCAATGGTGCTGGTTCTAGTAATCATGGTCTGTGTAGCATATTTTGACCATGACACCTGTTGGTATCAAAGTGAGAGGAGAACCACACCAGGGACAGCAAAGCCTATCGGAAGAGTTCTTTGGATCTAAGACTAAATGAAGCAGAGGACTAATTATTGCAATGTTTTCATCTCTACTTTTGGCACGATAAGTTACAGAATTTGCTGAATGTGATTTCTTGCCTGAGAACTGTAATAAAACACAAAAAAATTGGACTGAATTACTGTTTGGTTTGGGGTATTGTTGGGCTTTTTTTCCTTTTTTTTTTTTTTTTTTGTTTTGGTTTGGTTTTGGGGTTTTTTTTGTGTGTGTGTGTTGTTTTTTTTCTACAGAAAACAAGGGAAACTGGAGAGGACAACCCAAGTAATTTGTTATTTATTTACCCAGACAATACCTAACCTGCTAGTCTCTGCTTTCTTTGCTCACACCTAAAGAAAGTGATGAAGCCTCTGTAAGGCAGTAAATATTTTCCTTCCTTGTTGGTCTTTGGGACAGCTCAGTCTCTCTCACAGAGCAGCAATTTTATTAAACAAGAATTAGTGTAAAGCATGGAAAAAAGAGAGAATTATTGTTAAGCCAATACTCTCAGGAATTCCAGCAATTACCAGGTACATCATGATTATTTCAAACAGAAAATCATGCCTCTGCATGGATAGGGTTTGGGGGCTGGCTGGGAAAGAAGGAAGAATAGGCCTAAGTACTGCAGCTGTCTTCTGTGCTGTTTCTTGACCCTGAAAGAAATAAGTTGTTGTGCAGTTGTGCGGGTTCAGCCAGACCTGAGCTGCAGACCTTCTAGTGGGATTTGAAATCACCAGCTAGGAAAAATGGCTAGTTGAGGCATGGGGTTTGGGGGGCACATGTGTTCTGAGGCAGTGGAAGGCAAGAGGAGGTTGTAGGGCAAGTAGGAATGGAGAAAGGGGTGCAAAGAAGATAGGATGGTCTCGTGACTTGGATGCTAAATAGGGTCTTGGGACGATATCTACTTGCTCTTGTTGAAGAGGATTTTGTTTAACAGAACCCCTTTCTTCACAATAAACGTCCCTTAGAGTAAATGATAAAAAAAAAAAAAGAAGCACAAGAAGGCAGAAAACTTGATCACTACTGTTCCATATACATTTGGAATCATACTGTAGTGAGGGGTCAAAGCACAAGAGCCATGAAAATGTTGTTACTTTTTTCTCCCTGTGCTTCTTAAGCAGTGATGTCCATCAGATTAGTGTTTACCTTGATTTAATGTCTCATCAGAAGCATGACTTCCCCGGTAGCCCTGCTGCAGTGCTACTAAATGAAGCATGCCCTGTTTTCTCAGATGGGACTTAAAACTCTGCCCTTAGAGACCTGAGAGGTGGGAAAGAAGGATGGGGATAGAGTGATAGATATTGACCCACCTAGCATGTACGTTAAATTAAATAACCAGGCTTTATTTTTTAACCTATTTAACGCAGTTACTGTTCTCTGCACAATTGATGTTTGTGTTTGCAGAGGTTATTGGGGCGGCAGCCACCACAGCATGAGCCTCCCTTGCTCTGTACCTTTCCCATGACTTATTCTATGGACGACCTTCATGTGTAAGGACAGACACTATCTTAAGGAAATAGGAGAGAGAGGGAGAGAAAGAGAGTGAGCGAGAGAGAGAGAGAGCATTTTCTCTGCCAGTTAATTGAATCCAGGTCTTCCCTTCAAGTAACACTGGAAAAGCCTTATCGTCTTTTCACAGTGAGGAAACATTTGCTCATGAAGGAGCTGAACAGATGAAACCCTCCAAAGTCCCATTGCTAAAGATGTCAAACTAAATTTGGATCACATCTGCTCTTAAACCAGAACTGACCACAGTCTATGGGAGAACGTCACTGATTTTAGTGCTGCAGTAAGCAGCAATATGGCTCAGTGACTTATCCAACTTGATGACCAATTTTTCAGTGTATCCTACATTTTCCTTTTTCCTCTTCTCTTCAGCATATATGCCCCATACTGAGTCTCTAAGAAATCCCACTCATTAAAAAAACCCTCCTTTGAGGGCCTGTTGTGACAACCCTTTGAACTTCTATGCTGGGAGAGCACAATGCACAGGACACAGAATTACAGGCAGTTAAATTGCCTCATTAAGAGAATATTATTAGGTCCTATGCGGTCTTTTCCTATCAAACACTTTTGAATACTTTATCCAAGCCAGTTTTATGTCACAGGATCCCTGCCATTTCCCCTGAGAAATTTTCCTTTACTCTCTTCTCTTTGCATCTGTGTCCCCAGAAGGGCTGAATGTGAGGTGTGACGTGGAAAGGGTGCAGCATCAGAGTAATTCCCTTGCCACAGCATGCCCAAGAAGGACTGTCTGGGGAGGACACTCTTCTTTCTGCACCAGAATATCTAGTGTCTGCACATCCCAGAAAACATCTTTGCCCTTGAAGCCAAAATTGCCATTTTTTTTATTTTTTTAAATCCCACAGAGGTGTGTGCCTCTGTTCCCCCCCAAGGTGTTGAGTTTGGTTTAGCACTGAACTACCAGCTAGGAACTGTAGGATCTTCATAATTCCACTCCTTTGTCATTTCTACAGGGATTTACTCCACTGAGATCTTTCAGACTGTAAATTTTCTGACCTGCTGATTGTGCATTTCTATTTCACAGCGTCCCAACCATGTGGACCTTCTAGGTAATGTGTGCTAACACTTTACACATATCCTGACATCTTCTCTCATTTCCTGTTAATCTTTGGTCACAGTTCAGAACTGCCCCTGCATCCTGTGTAATGGTTTGCCTTTTAATGTTACTGTGACCTGTAAAGAGCAGCTTACCCCAGACCAGGAATCTGTGTGTGCTTGTGTGCTTCTGACTGCTTTCTAATTAGGGAGACCTTAATTTACAACCTCCCATGTTCCCTGCAGTGTTCCCTGCAATACTGTTTATCGTTTGTCTGCCAGGATCTGTGCTGGCTTGCCCTCACCAAGGGAGCTGCCTTCCGTGCTGGTAGGAAAGGTGCCTCAGCTGCTGATACTGGGGTGGGAGATGGGGGATGTTTTACACAGGAGGTTACATGGGGTTTTCTTTTCCCCCAGTTTCTTACAGGACATTGAAGTGGTACTGCCTGGGTTCATCTCTGCTGCTTCCCTCCAGGCAAAGAGCCATGGTAGATGCCTGGTCAGCTTGAAAAACGGTGCTTTTGTGCTGTATGCTGAAACACACACAGTAACTGATGGCCAGGATAAGAATCAGAGGCTTAGCCAGGGTAAATTGCCATGGCTTCAGTGAAGTCAGTAAAGCTAATCCATTTTCTTCCAGCTGAGATTCGAGGAGCATGGTTTAACTCTACTGTCTGGAATCATCCTTGATTACAAATCCAGGCATAATGAAGGATGTGGCTCCACTGACCCCCTTGTTCTGCAACACCTCGAGCTTGTCCTCCTCACGGTGGGGCTCAGTGGCTCCTGTCCCCTGCCTTCCTGCAGTGCATAGGAGAACAACCTGGCTGCTCATTCACAACGGGGATGAGGAATGCAAAGGGAAAGAACCCACTGTTCGTGTGCCGAGATGCATGCCAAGGCAGCCTGGGTCCACGGAGACTCTCTGATTGATGTGACAGGGAGGGAGTGACAAGCCTGCTGATGCACTAACAGCATTCTACTCCAGCAGTTCTTGCCAAAAAAATAAAACACCTGTGACAAAAACTAAACCAGCTCATTTGCTCAGGGCATAGATGCACAGGACCTGAGAGCAGCCACCTGATGTGAGTTATGAAGCCTTGCCTTTCTCCGGGAAGATGAGTGTGATAACACTTGACAGGTCAGGTTCAGGGTGCTCTGCGCTCTGGTGTAATACAGCACTGGCTTGGCCTGTCCCTGAAGGGCTGCTGCCACCCTGTGACTTGTAATTCAGTCTTAACTGCAGGTCAGGAGGTGAGGAGTATGCATGTGAGCCTGCATATATATAAATATAACACGAAGTAATGGACTGGGGTTTTCCTCAGGAAATACTAATTTTCCTCGTCACTTTTACCAAAAAAGTACTTTTACTTGACTGGCAGAGATCACACCGAATTTTGGTAGAAGACTGGTAGAAGCTGGAAGAAAGCTAGACCATTTGCTCAGCTGAAAGAGGAATATAAATGTGTAATACCTAATTGCCTGTGAAATCCATCACCCTTTTCCACCAGCCCGCACCATTGGGGCTGTTGGTGTGACAGGACAAGACCTTCTCTTTTCATACCTGCCTGCTGGATCATACACTTTTCTGTCATCACATTTTCTGGGTTCCTATAACTTTCCCTCATCATTCCCGTGGTTGAACATCTTTTCCTGAGTGGTGAGAGAGCAATGCCTCTTTCCCCATATCTTTGGTAGAGTCTTATATCTATCTTCTGCGATCTTTTTGCTCCTGTTCCTGATTGTGATGGCAGAGGTCTTTGGGCAGCTGGGTTTTGAAGGACATTGAAAAATCTATGGGGCTTTAAAAGCACAGCTTCTCTTTTGGCAGTTTATTTTTAGGCCAAGGTACTATTTCCCTGCCCTGGTTCACAATGTGATGGTGCAAGCACAAGAGCCAGCTGTGGGAAAGCAAGAATACTTAATGTTCCCATTGCTGCTGAGAACTTTGTCACCAGAGGGCCAAGTGACAAAAATGTATATTTTTCTCCTCCTCTGCATGTTGGTGCAAAGTGGGACAACCTCAGCCAGAAAGACTGGCAGTAGCCTAGTTCAGAGTACCTCAATCTGGTGACTAAGTCCTTCTCTTTGAGACTGAAAACAATGTAGGTTCAAACTCCCTCTGTACTGGAGGCTGATACTATGTCTGGGCCAAGAGGATGCTGTTGGGGAAGGAGGGTGGCTGGCTTCTCCTGCTGTAGCCAGGAGCTCCTGCTTCAGTGTATCCCAGCTTTCTTTACTGTCTCATTTAGGAAATGAACTTAGAAATAAGAACTGGAAGTGTACCACTCGTCTCCCTACTGATATGGCCTCTTTCCCCTTAGTCTCACTTCACATGAAATTATTTAGCAAATTCAGTTTGAATGCGCTGATAATTTTGGCGTCCCGGAAAATGCGGCTTACAGGAAATAAATGATTCAGCAAAAACAGAGAACAAAATTCACCTGCCTCCTTGCTGTCACATTTTCTCTACTCAGCTGCTGATGTATCAGTAGCAAATTCTTCTTGTCTGTGACAAGATTAGACATAACACAAAAGCTGCCATCTGCCTTAGGAGGTTTTCTGCCTCATGAGGTAATTTTCGTTGGATTTTCCCTAATTCCACCAAAGTCAGAAGAGGGATTCTTGCTCTAGGGCTACAGATTATTTTCTTGCTTATCAAGACAACCCCAAAATCTCTTGCATGAATTTCCTATCAGTGGAAAACAAAATAGGGAGGTCTTTCTGTTGGAATACACATAATCGGTATATTTTTTTCCCTGAAAACAGGAATGGTAGACACTAGAGAAAATGATTCAACCCTAATTGCTCCAGTGACCTTTCCTTTGATGTCCACTGATTATTTCTTGTGTCCAGTCTAGCTTCAAGCTCTGCAAGCAGTGGGGTTTCTGTTGCTTTTTCTGGACATTATTTCACTGCCTAGAAAATCCCACTCTCCCAGGTTACTCTGAAGTGGTATTTTCATTAATTTCATGTCAGTGCATTTTCCTATGACCATCTGCTTGCTGTCCTTTAATACTCTAAACCATTGCATTGCTTGTGTTTCCATCTTCAAGGCTTGTTTAAACCTTTAATCCTCTCCTGAAATTATCACTTGATTAAATTATAGAGAATTACTTTCTTTTTAATTTTTTTCTCTCTTACTTCTTAACCATTTTTGTTGTTCTTCGATGAGTTTCTCTTTAATGTTGTCAATCTCTCCCTGGCTTTCAACATCCAAAATATAATGCAATGTTCAAAATACAACACAATGTTTTCCATTTGTGCCTGAAAAATGTACAAGGAAATAATAATTCCCCCAGATTAAGAAAAAAGTCCACAAGCTCTGCCTTTTTTTCTACTTGGTCTCTGTACTTTGTCGCCTCTTCCTCTTAACGTACGAACTATTTGTTCCATCCAGTAAGATTTGAAGATCCTTATGCATATTCTGTCAATGCCATACTGCCACAAAAAAAAAAAAAAATGTCATATCAGGCTGTAAAAAAGAGGTGTGTAACATGGGAGGCCATGGTCTGCTCTGTGGTGGAACAGCCTCACTGAAACACTGCAGCCGATGTTGTTTGCTGCATGTGAATAAAGACAGCCTATTTGGTGGGAAAGCAGAGAAGAGGAATAAAAAGGAGCTGAGGTCTAGAAAACACAACCTGTGAGGGAAGACAGAAGGATTTATTGTTGTTCGGGCTAAAGAAGGCTGGGTCTAGAGGGAAGCAGTAGGAAAAGAAGTCTTTTAATATATAGGAAATTGCTTTCCAGAGAAAGGAAATTAAACAGTCTTCTTTTCTACCGAGGGTATAAAAAGGAGTATTGAGCTTAAATTGCAGTAAAGGAGGGTTAAGCTAATCACTAGGACCTGTTTTTAAGCTAAGGAAAATGTATGTGAGGTCAGGACTAGATAGTCTAGGAACACTGCGGGAATTGTCAGCACCAGAGGTTTTTTCAGAACAGTAGGACAATCATTAGGGTAAGTTTGTACAAATACTGACCCTGCTCTGGGGCAGGGGGTGGACTTGGTGAGCTGTTTTTCTTCTGGTCTTGAGAGCAGAGAGTGAGTACAAGCTGCTGACCTTTTCGCAGTACTCCCTCCTTTTAAGTAGGTGCTCTGTGTGTGTATGTGAGTATGTGTGGATGCTGCTGACGTATCTGTGAGAGAAGCTAACAGATAACACCCACTGAATGTTGCCTTTTCCCCTTTTGCAACCAACAATTGCCTTATGCTGACTTTTAGTTAACCTTAGGTTAACGGTACAGAAGTGATATCAAGGAGAACTAACTGAGCTCCACAGGCTAAGGTTTGTATCGCTTCTTCAGCACATCTGATCACTAGCTCCTTCCCACACCACACCTGAAATCAGGCTTAGAATTATTCCAGAACAGTAAGTACTGGATCCTGTTGGGCTGATATGTGAATAGAGATGGAGAGATATGTTCACTGCTCAGCCCTCAGCTCAGCCTACTCAACCTTGGAGCCAGCTAAAGCATTTGTGCCACGCTTCTTGTTATTTACTAGTTCTTTTCTAGTAATATGCTTTCCTGGTACGTCTCCCCCTAGGCTCTGAGTGAACATCCTTTAGCACAAATGAAGAGCATGTTGGAGCTGAAAGAAGACACAGGACAAGGCAGATATCACAGGACAAGGCAGATATCTTTTGGGCTTTTAACTTGGAAGTATACAATGGAGTTTAATGTGCTTTTCATTTGTAACCTCAAAGTACTTCACAGAGAGTGGCTGGCATCAGGATCCCTCATGATAATGAGCTTGAGCCCTGGGACCCTGGGTCCCTGCAGGGATGTTGGGTAGGGTTTCAAAGGGGGTTAAAGAAGCAGGCATCAATCCACAAGGATGGTGCAGCAGTGAGAACCCAAATATGTTGACCCTACTCTTTCATAATGTCCACACCTCTTGGGCTTGGATTTGATTCAGAACTCAGATGAGGTCCTGTTTTTGGGATGAATGTGAGTGGTTTAGGGTCTTTCTGCACCTGCTGGGAGAGCTGTGCCCAGCAGTGAGCCAGGCCCCTTTCTGTTCTCTCACTAATGGTGTGGAGAATTGTTGCTTGCTGGTGAGAGAAGCAGGGGCACTGAATTAAACTGACAGCTGAAACAGAGCCATTAAAAGGGTGTGGTTCTTTGAATATGTGGTTCACGTGTGAAGATCTTTGCTGCAGACACTGTAGGTGCTATATGCTTGCTCTCATTGGCTTCAGAGGAGTCTGGACTAGTTTAGGGCAGGGAAACCTACTGAGGGTTATAAAGACATCAACAATGGCTCATGAAACCCTGGTTGCAGTGTGCTAGAGGGAATTTTATGGTTTTCTGGATATTCCAGATATATATTTGATATTTGGTCTCTGAAGAACAGGCACCCTCTAGTTTCTTCCCATCACTGATGGACTAAAGGGTCCTGGCTAGATGGACCTTTGATGTAACCAAGGATAGCTGACCATAAATTCTTATGTCAACTTGATCTGTAATTGTTACATCAGAAATTCTGGCATGAACTGATGATTAGTGTAAAAGTTGACACTGTTTTGTTTATCTGGGTGAAAGCTTCAACTGTGATTGCTAAACAGAGACTGCTGCAAATCTGCTCCAAATATAAAATCCCACCTGTAAAATGTATTAAAATTCTGAGCCAGAACTCAGCTTGTCTTTGGTGATTTTCATTGTTTCAGCTATTACAGACAGCAGTTTATAAAAGGGCCTTCACATGACATTGTAAATCCCACAGTGAACTATTGCAAGGGTAGGGGAAAAAATATGTTAATCCACAGTAGTAAATTCAGGATCACACAACAAGCACATGCTTCCTTCTTGAGGCTGCCAGTTTACATGTAGCTGCAAGTGACTCACTGTGAGCCATTTTGCACTCTGCATTGTTTCCTCCCTTGGCTGATGGTGTTGTTAAAGACCTTTGCACTTGCTAGTGACAGTCGGGTGTGAACAGAATTGACAGAGGACTTGGATTGTTCCTGACCCTCTTCTGAAGTGTGATGAGACAAAATGCAGCCAAAACACACGCTTTTTCATATCTATAGGGCAGTTTAGTCTGCTTTTGAACTCTACATAGTGCCTTAAAGCACTATGTAAAAATCTCAAGCTCTCTTAAAATTTGAGCCTGACACCTGAAAACTGACTTTGATAGCACATAAAGGAAATGCTCTGTAAATCCTGATGCTCCATATGAAGTTGTGAACTGTAGAAAGCAGGTATGACTTGTCTTCATAGGAGGAATGTCTGCAGATTGGGATTTGCCCTCTCTGGAACGGGTGTTTTCATACACAGTCTTGTTATCTCAAGTAAATAGCCAGTGCCATGCTGTTTGTGACAAGCTGAGAATCTGGATGTCCCCTTTGTGATCTCCTCAGCTATTCCCCTACAAGTCAAGGGTGACAAAGGAGGTAAGCTAGACTGCTCCCATATAGCAGTTTTGCATCAGTTGGGTCCATGCTGTGCAATAATGCTGCAGAGTGATTGAGGCTTTTCTTTCTCTAGTGCTCAAAATTTTTATCATTTTTTTTTTCATTTCTATTTGCTATTATTTGCCTTTTCCTTTGTATTTGATCCCCTATACTTTATAAACGCACACAGTCAAAGTTAGGTTAGGGCACAGATTTATGAAGTGTGATCCTGAGGCATGCTCCTGTAGACAAAGCCATTTTGCTGTTGGTCTTGCATACAGCACTTCTGGGAACTGAAGGAGCATGTGCATGCTTCTTGGCTGATCTGATTGTTTGCTGTTCTGCAGGAACACTGGAGAGCTGTAATAACCTGCGTATTGTGCTGAAAGATCAAGGATCTCTCAGGGTGATGAAGGTTTCTGGAATGATTTTCTGTACTGACCACGGTCACAGTATAGCTGAGGACATCTGATTACCAAATACTTTGTTTGTGGTGTGACACCAGCTACCTTTAGGACTCTTTCTTTTTTTTTTTTTTTTTGAGAAGGATACATGAAATTCACTGTCATAATTGAGGTGGCTGACTGAAAAGGGCATCTGCGTTTGCTTGTATGTGTTGTAGTCCAAAACCTTGCTCTCCTTGAATGCTTAAGGCAGCACAGGTTCCCAAAACAGTTTTCAAATTCACAAATCATTGACTTTAAAAATCAAAGGTATATGTACCGAGTTCAAGATCAGAATGAAATGTGGACATCTCAATAGATCTCTTCTCTTTATCCTCTCAGTATTTCCACTCTCCTGAAACAGTAAGACCAAATAAAAAAATATTTTGTCCATTTTTAACAATTTCTGCAGATCTCAGTGGATTTTAAAAATATGAATGGTATCTTCCAGGTTTCCTGTGACTTGTCATGGGCATTTCATGGATGGGGTACTGAGACACACTTTGTGCTATATCCTACAGCAAGTCAGTGGGCAGACTGGTGTCTAGCAGCGCTGCATAGCACTCTTCCACCTCTACAGCAATACACAATCTTTAGACAATGTCTTAGAACACTTACGTTTTTGTTCACTTTACCTCAACACTAAATATGAGCATTTTCTCCAACTTTCTAGAGGGAAAAATCCATTTCCAAGGGGATTTCTCTGCAAAGTATCAAACTCGGATAGATTTCCGAATGCACCAAATCTAAGCTGCTCTAAATGAGGCCTGGACCTGGGATCTGTCTTTCCGCTACTTTTTAGTTTAAAGAGCAGGAGCATGAAACTTGGAAAAAAGATAAGCAGAAACACCTAATTCAGCTTCTTCACAGAATATGCAGCTATTTAATCTTGTTCTTGTGCTTTCCTATAGCAACTCAGGAACCATACTGCTTTCATAAGCACTTGCTTATATCTAACCAGCATTCACACCCTACTAGGTAGAGAGCAAGTTTGATCTTCTAGACTGATAAGGAATGAGAGCTGCTAGCAAAGGTGGAGAAGAAGCCTCTTTCAAATCACTGTCTGAATCACTACCTCTTAGCAGTATTTAGAAATCTGTGATATCCTGCTGCAGTTTCCTGAACCCTACTAATCAAGATTTTTCATTACAATGTTTGCTGTGGGACAGAAGTGGAGATTCATGGAAGGAGACAGTGGTGCAATGAGTAAAGATCTGAGTTTTCAGCCAAGAAAGAGAGGAGCTGGACTCATGTTCTCTATGGAAATGAGCAATAGTGAAGAGTACAGTTTGAAAATTGGGAAAATGTTCCCACAGGTGAGATCCCAGGGGCTGGAGAACAACCTTCCCAGGAAAGGGGTAGCAAGACAAGCCCTCAGGTTTGTTTCACAGCAGGCGAGCACTTCAGACAATAGAAGGACATGTGCCCAGTGGAAAGTGGGGAAGGAAATAGGCACTGCTGCATTACTCCTGCAGGCTTCCCTTGCCTAGCTGTATTACCAGGAAACTCCAAGCTGCAAAGCATAAACAGTGGCAGTGGCAAACTGAAGTGACAAGACTGCTGGTATGTGCCTGTGCAAAAATGACATCTATTAAGTGACTGTGCCAGTCTAGGAAAAATGCTGCTAAATCCTATTCCGTGCTGTGGGCATAACCACTGCTATCTGTTGTTGAGATGCCTCCCAGAGTACAAATTTAATGAGGAGAGCTCATGCCTCTGAAGGCCTTTGGATACAGATGCAGAACAAGTTATACCAGATAAAAGGTTTCCCAGATTAAAGTGCGATCTTCAGAGCGTGACAGCACAGAACCTTCCCATGGATCTACTTCTACCCCACAGTCAAGTGAGATAGTTTATTTGAAAATGGGATAAATGACTCCACATGAAACATGGGGAAAGAATGTACACATGGGGCCATTACACCATAGTAGCTGATGCTCTCCTCAGGATCACACTCTAAGCTTATTCTGGGCTAACTTCTTGTGTGTTGGTACTCACAGATACCAGGGGTAGGATAGTTCGGTGTGGGTGATTAGAAACATGTGGAAAAGGTACAGAAATGAAGGGAAAAATAGTGGCCTTACAAACCATGAAGTCATCTCTGAAGAGGGAGGACCAGGGAGTTATATGGGGACAGCACTGAGTGAAACCACTGTTGTCTTGGAAACTCAAAGGGAAAAATTAGCATACAGAAGAGTTCTATTTTTCAGACACGCTCTAAACACACAGACACACACACACACAGACACACACACACACATTACATAGATACATAGATAGATAGTCATGCTCCTCTGCTTCTTTGCTGATGACTTTCTTGCCCAAAGCCAGTCAATATAAGAATTGTTTGTCCGACTTTAAAAATGAGAATGAATCCCTATACTTTTTCTTCAGTATAATGAGAACTGATCTTGTGTTAGCAATTCAGAGATACAGCTGTTATATATATGGAAGAATTAAAGAACATATAAGGATGAATTAACAGCTTAGCTTTATGATGCACCACAGAAAAGAAAAGGAAGGAGACCTATCTTGGATTATGAAGGAGAGCTGTGGGCATAGCTTAAAGGCTTCCTCATGCATCACATTAGTATCTGAAATAGCCGAGATGACTCAATTCTCTCAGGTAGCTGGGATCACAGGGACAACGGGCATTAGTGATGGAGGAGGCTTGCAACCATAGCTATCCCTACAGACTACTTCCTGACTAGTGAAGGCATTTTCCGTGTGCAGGAGGTGGAATAGCAGGAGGGACTTGCAGAAGACTCTCTTGCACCCATTCGGAATACAGCCCTTGCCAGTAGGGACAAGCAGCCTCCTGAGGCGGAGGGTGGTGACTGTGTGTGTATGGAGCTGAGCATGCACAGAGTGGGAGACACCACTCAAATTCTGTGGCTGAAGGCAGCTCAAGATCAGATACCTCCTGTTCTCCTCTTGCACAGCTGAAATGAGCTTCCATCAAGAAGAAGCAGTGGAGCATTTGGTCCCTCAGCTCAGATTGATAAGCCTCTAAACCAGCCTGCCACAGACAGGCAGTGGTAGTGCAAAGAGGAAGAGATACTGTCCAAGGGAGAAGACTGCTATCTTTGTTGGTTCTGTGGTTCACTGAACAGGTAGAAAAAATATGTCCGACTCTCCCTTCTGAGGAAAAATTTGTTTACCTTTGCCAGAATCTCAGAAATAGATTTTGTCATTTCTCTCCTGCCTTGTTGTGCACTAGTTTGGGAAGGCAGCCAGTATCACAGATCCAGGCTCTGGCATATGCACGCACTCTAGCATGGGCAATGAACTCCTGTCAGCTAGATTTATTTTACTCCTCTCCATGCCACCTCTCTTTGCCCATGGTGATACAATATCATAGAACCCACAACTAGCTCCTTTAATCCATAACCTGCATATACTAGCCCTGTTACTAATAGCCTGGAGTTTGCTCCTCCATCCTCAATGTGCCCACCTCTTCCAATATATCAGCAAGGAAACACACTGGGGTTTTAAGTCTGAATTAAGTCTTTTTGTATCCCGCACTGCCCTGTGAGGGTCTGTACCTGCCTTTGTCTCTACCACACTTAGTCTGTTAGGACCTGGAAACCCATGATCTACAGTAACAGTCCACTGCAGCTCCAGCGCTTGGCATGCCACTCACCTGGAATCTCCTGTATGGATCCACAGAAACCTCTTGTCTGTTTAGAGACACAGATTTTCTCAAAGTGAAGACCTTTTATGGCTTGCTGGTTGAAAGAACTTCCAGTGTTATATCTCCTCCTACTCTCCAAGCTTCCGACTGTGGTTTATTTTCCTGGGTGGTCTGGCCATGGGAGATGACAGACACAGACAGTATAAGACCAGGTAGCCTATCGGAGGGGAATATGCAGCCCACTTGGAGTCTAATCTATCCTTAGAAAGTAACTTGGTGGACATGATACAGTTGACTGTAAGTAGCCCATACACTAGTGTCATGAGTACTACTGTCCTTGTGGCTAAGCCTCCTGGGGCACCTCGCACCAGGACATGTGAACGGAGGTTGTCCTGCTATTAATTTAAAACAGCAGCACTTAGAACAGGTGCCCCTAAACCACTGCTGATATCTTTCTGACAGTCTCCTTATCTTGGGAGAAAGGCATTGATAAAAGCCACGTTAAAGAAGCCTGTCATCAGGCAGAACTCTCTTGCCACTGTAAGTCAAAGCCACTGACTTACCTGTGATGGTTAATGAGGGTGCGTCAGCTGCCACAAGCACGACCTCAGTAAGAAGTGTCTCTAGTAACACTTGGGGTATGATTAGTCCCTTCCAGGAAAGGATGACTAAATACATGTTCTGTGGTTCATGTGGGGTGGTGTTGCCCTAAGGCATCCCATCAGTTAGATAGCAGGGCTGACTCTCCAAACCACTGTTCCTTCACTCCATCTGATGCTTCTTGAACAGCTTAAGGAGCAGCCCTTCAATATTCTCTGAAGTGTCAAGTGTGTGTAAATTAAGCAACAAATTTCATAGCCTACCTAACACCGCACTTGGTCCATGCTCCCAGTGTAAAACTGGGACAGAGATATTTGCCCTATGGTACTAATTTGGCTTATGCTATCAAGTGCCTGGCTGCTTTCTGCCAGATTCATGTTAGCAAGCAGATCTTGCCACCTCTACCCTGGGAAGAGGGAGCTGCAGGGCAACAGCAGAGGAAAAAACTCCAAGAGAAACCCAGAAGAAAGCAGAGCTGGGGGCTGACACATGATTTCTGCTGTGTGATGGGTTTACTGAGTTTTCTATGATGTACTTATGATAAAGTGAGTCAGAGTATTAATTCATACCCTGTGCTTTACCATGGACTGGCAAAGTGCTCAGCCCAGGTACTCTTGTGTAAGACTTGTGTTTGTTTGTCTGAGGATGGTTTCTTATGTGACTTCTCTTCTGCGTGCATTAGGGGAAGAAGGGGCTATTGCTTCAACTACAATAAGTCCCAACTCTACTCATCTTCACAGAGCATCCCTGGGGACTACAACTGGTCAGGGTTCCTGGAAACATACTTTGCATCCCTCTTCACACATGATGGTTAGAGCCTATGTTCCGGATGTGACCTTTGTGTAGGTGACAAAAGAAGGTATCCTTTGTAAATCTAATGGCATCCGTTATCCAGCCTGCATATTTCCAGAGTTCAGAGATGGATCTTTGTGAATCAAGAAACAAAGAGCTATGCTTTCTTCCTGTATATGCTTTTTTCTATTTTGTACCTTTTTATCCCCTACTATTTTATATCAAGGGCTATTCATCATAAAGACTACAAAATGAATCCTCACAGGAGATAGAGAAATGTCTTGGCATCAACAGTTTAGTAATGGGTTAGACAGCCTTTTCATGTGGTGTTTGCCAATATGAATCCAGCTCCCACACCAGCAGGGACTGCAAATTTCTATCACGTGCTGACTGGCTGTCAGCCGATAGGAAATGAACTTAGTCCCAGTCCAGTTCCTACTCGATCAGTGCACGTCAGAAATACCATCACTGCTGGAAACTGTCTCCCTCTTTCACTGGCAAGGCTGGCAGAGAGGCTAGAAAGTGAAAGCTAGTCTCTCATCTCTGGGGATACAATCTGAGACACATTAACATCAGAAGCTGTACAGAAAAAGCTTATTCAAGCATCGCTCCTTGCTCAACCTGCTCTTTGCTGAGGCTTTGATTGTTAATATGAAACTTTTCACCAGCCTCTCATTTAACACAAGCATAAAGCAATTCTCAGGAAGAAATAAAAAAATTGCAGGTGGTGTCTTTATTGTAAAGGCACTAAATGAGTAGCCTAGGCAGAGTTTTAACAGGTAACTGTGCTTTCACACAAGAGCTTGAAGATGTCCCAAATGCAACAGTTTTGCATTCTGAAGCTGTGCCAGGGAGAGGCAGAACTGCTCAGATGTCACAGCAAGGCCTGCTTGGGAATTCTCCAGCTGCATTGATTTGGCAACAAAAAACTGCCAGGTTGCTAAAATCTAAAACTTCTCAGTAGTTAAAATTTAGTTGGGAAGGTTTTCTTCCAGATTAATGATTGAATTCCTACCAAATGTGATTTTCTGTCTTGCCCTAAATGGAGGCCACTAGCCAAATGTCTTCTGGTGCTAGACACACCTTCATGTCAAAGAAATGCACACAGGGAGGTGCAGCGGAAAAGGAGAAAAAAGGGCCAGATCAGAGTGTTGATACCATGCCACCCCACTGGTACAAAGATGATTTGCTTCTCCTCACACCTGCACCACTGCAACAGCCCTAAGACACCCATATTCATCTTTCATCTGCCTTTTCTCATCACATCCCAGACTATAGGAACAGGTATGAAAGAGACATACAAAGTTTCTACATTGTTTGAACTTCTGTATTGGGAACTCTTCAAAACAAGACAGAACAAAAAATGTCTCTGTGGAAGCATGGAGCATGTGTGCCAGTGCGTGCATGACTGTAGAAAAGTGTGTGTGCACCATCTGCCACTGGGATTCCATTCTGAACACTATGAACAGAGGATGATTTCACCTGTGGTTTTGGAACATGCTCAGGGCTTTTCTTTTCCCCAAAGAATTTCTCACTGGTTTCACTGTTTTGACAACTGGAAATGACAGGAAAGGTAATAACTGGATTCATTTGTCACCAATTTGAGATGGCATTTACGTAGCATAATGCTTCAGAGGACTGGTAAGCATCACCATGTCAATGCTATGGCTGAGGGAGCCAAGCCACAAATTCCTGACTGCAGCCATCAGAGATAGTAGCAGAACCAGGACCAGGATTCAGATATTGTGGTACCTCGTTCCACGTGCTAACTGCTCCAATGCTGCTTACTCATTGTGCTTACAACCACGTATCCTGCTTTCATTGCTGCTTTCACATTCTTGTTGATCTGAGCTCTCCCTTTAGCTATGCCTTTCAAGTCTTAGAAGCTGTAATGAATATGTATCAACATTTCAAAGCCGTAGATCCTGTGGTGGAGAAACAGAAAGGGGACGGGAGAGACAGACACACATACAATCTAATTCATTTTTAAATGTCTGTAATTCATCCAACAGCATTATCAATAATTACTAGAAGAAAGCAGTAACTCACATCATGAAAAATCAGTGCTTTGACAAAAAGCTGGCAGCAGGCCTTACAGATATCTTGCACACGCAAAACCTTTCTGGAGCATGATAATCAGCTGGGGGCTGGGGTGAAAGGAGACCTTGCTGTCTGTTCACAGCTCTGGTGGCCTCACCAGGGAACCCTGCTGTTCTGTCATCGCTGTGCCTGCGTCAGGCATTCTGCAGCTCCTGCAGACAAACGCGGTGGGTGTGTGCTAGATCTCATCCCTGCGGGAGGTATGGGTCTTCAGAGGATATTTAAGGGAGCTGGATGCACTGTTGTATTAAGCATCCCTTGAAAAATCAAGCCTGAATGCTCACTGAGTATCCTCTTGGGGTTTTACTACTGCTTCCTCTCAGCTCCAGCTATAGCTGTCCTGTGCTCATGGCAGGGCAATAGGCATCTATGATTATCTTTGCTACGACATGTTTAAACTCATTCCTCTTAAAGCTGTGACTAGGAGATAAACGGTAGCCTGGGACATAGCAGTGAAAACAGATCCTGAACTGCTTTACAGTACCTTTGCAGTACCTGTCAGCTACCTCCTACCTGCAGACCAGAACCCCCACCACAGACAAAACCAAGCAAGACAAATGGGGGAAAGGGAGAGGGGCACTCAGAGAAGCAAGGCTCTTTGTGCTAAAACTTGAATATTTTTCCATCTGAAGCCAATCCTAGCTGCTCATTTTCTGGACATGAAGCTACGAGGGCTGTGGTATTTAGATCCATTCCCATCCACCCATTTTCATGGGCTGCCAAGACCTTCTTCAAATGTATGACCCTGGCAGGGTTGGGAATAAGGTGTGAGGATGCTGTGTCATCTTGCAGACCTTTCTGTTTGTCTATGGAGGAGATGAGTGATCCTCCTCCTCCTTCCTCCCACCATACCATAACCCCTGAGATGTATCCCTGCCTTTTGGACAAGGGCAGCTGGGGGCTGTGGCCTCTGCTGCTGCCACATGTTGCCAGTCAGGCTGATTTCTAGACTGCTTCTCCCTCGGCTTACCAGCACTATGGGAGCAGAGACACTGGCACAAGTACCATGGAGCATCCCTGCTGTCATTTCAGACCTCAGGCAGAAACACAGCTGGGACACAACATCCTAAACCCAATGGTTAGATCTGCTGGGTCTCATCAGTCTGAGATTTGAGCCTCCTCCACTGCTAAAGCTGATCAAAATCTTATTGCATCACAGAGAGCCACAGCATTGGGGTAACCTCTGGTACAGGCCTGTGTGCAGGGCTACAGGTGAGGAACATTTGGCAGTTTCAGGTAATACAATGGCAGCTGCTGACTCTGTGGTGTGTGTCTCCTGAAACTGCCAAACACCTGTACTCTCCAGTTGGTATCTAGTTAATTAACAGATAAAATTCAAGAGATTAGCTTCCTGCACAAAGACCTATATGCTTTAAATCCTTCAGGTGCACCTGGCACTTTAACAGATATAGAGAAGGTCTGGAACCAACTGTCCCAGTGGCCTGAGAGAGCAAGGACAGCCCATGGCCCATAGATGGACAAATAGCTCTCAAAGGATGCTTAAAGGAGTTGGAATTCTTTTTTTTTCTAGATGCTACTGTTGAAGTCTTTATTTGAACCCTGCCAGTGTGTTAGAAGATGGACTGCTTATACACTTTGTACAATTTCTTATTTTTATGTGCAGCTCATGACTTGATAAACACATTTTATTTAATCTCTTAAACCGAATGTTTGTAGCAGCCCTTGCTGTTTCCTATACAGTGTCTGCTGTTCTGTGTTATAAATGAGCCATGTTGCACTGGCCTGTAATGAAGGAGGCCATACACCATACATACACTCAAAACAGGAGCATTTCCTCATTGACAAATATCCATGTTTCCTACGGAGAACTGAATTGGGGTATATGCTGGGTTTTGGCTTTTCTTCCCTTTTAAATCAGGTCTAGTTCAGCACTTCAACAATTGATCAGCTCGTGTCACAGCCTGATGTAGGTTGTTGAGAGCACCTAACCCCGTGATGTCATCCCTGTGCTGGGTAACAGCAGGTGACAACACCTGTGGGGCAAGTCTGTCTCCTAGGAGAGGGAACTGAAAGTGCCCAATGCTTTACTGGGCGTAAAGCACTGGGCGTTTGTTATTCCATCCCTCCCTGAAGTTGTGGCACTAATGCCACGATAAAGGCAGTGAAATGCTGCGTGGAAATTGGTTAGATTTAGCACTCTCTAACTTTGTTATTACAGCACAGTGAGAAAGCCAGGCCAGAGCTGTGCTTTGTGAGTAATGATCTGAGCTATAGATTAGCCAGAAAATGAATCCTCAACTGGTATACAATGATACTGTCATTCCTAAATCCATTCCAAACAGCAGTATATGTAAAGTTATAATACTGACTGCATAATCAGTGGGTGGTGTTGCTATTTTTTCCCTTAAGCATATGATGGACAAACAGCTTCTCCACTGTACATTTAAACCACTTCCATCATTTCTATTCATCCGTCCAGGATAAATTATATAGGAAAAGATGTGTAGGTGATAAAATTGCCCTCCATTTTTATCTGGGGGTTTTATTATTTTTTTTAACTGACAAAGGAGAGACAACAGACGAGGTGTGTGTTGACACAGAGGTGGGTGGAAATCATAAATAACTTGTGTCTTCAGAAACAAACCCTAAAAGCCAGCTGGAATGTTTGGGGAGTAGGGCTAGGGGTAGCCTGTGTGATAAGGTGTTGGCGTTCTTGTCTTCTTAAAGCTTTCTATCTAGCTCTGTGATTTCTCAGCTATTTTTTGTGGGTTTCTTAAAAAAAAAACCAACAAACCAAACAAAACAAAACTAAGATCCCATCACAGGGATTAGAGTTTCCATGGAGAACTGTAGCCCTTGGCGCCTGTGGTACGTTGTGGTGTGGTTGTAATGATAGCCCTAGCCTGGTCCCACCAGTCCGGAGACACTAGTATGTGCACAAATGTGCACATGGAGAAACACACACACTTGATCTTTAATGGGGTTTTAATTCTGACAATGTGGGAAGCGCCAGATAACAACCCTGGAAGCAGAATTTGATTGATCACAGATCTGGTATGGGATTTGGGTGGCACCAACAAGGCGCTTGGTGCCCTTGCTGGTCTGACTGTGACGTCCCAGCCTCAAGAAAAAAAACCTTTCAGGACCAACAGCACCAGTGGTTTTTCTGATGTGGAGGTCGACCGCTGAAACTAGAAAATCATCCTCTTCAAACTTCCTGATGTTTCTTGCCCTTCTCTGTCCTACTCTCCAAGGCTTCTGGCCAAATTCAGCCTGGAGCCGAAGGGTCAGCAGCTAAATGAAATTACAAGGCTTTTAGAGAACTCAACTGGCTGGGCAAAGGCCTGGCTCGAAGGAGGAGTGAAGCAATTGGGGCAGAGATCAAGGGACAGGGATCTCGCATGGAGCTGGGAGCTGAGGGGGGAAGGAGGGGAAAGGGGTGCTGAGATCAGAGGAGCAGGAAGGAGGCGGAGATGGAGATACAGGGATGGCAGGGAGAGGGGTTCATGCAGGAGCTGGGCAAGGGGATTGAGGCATCAGAGGGGTTCCACAGGAGGGGATCTGCTCTTGGCTGTTACAAAACCCTGGTTCATCACACAGGAATCAGAAGGAGCACAGGGCTCAGACAAAACCATGGCCAAGTCAAATATTATCAAGGCAACCTTCTCCAGGCTTTGTAGCACATAGCTGCTAAATTACCGTCTGATTATGTGCTTACCTATGATTTTATGTGCAAGGGCTCTGCCTTGCAGCCACCCAGGCACACCTTGCTGTCTGTGCTCTGGAAGCCGTGCAAGCTTCCCCGGCAGTGAGCGCTCAGGGCAGTCAGCAGCTGGATTCTGCTGCAGAGGCAGCAGTCCCTGCTCACAGGGGAAAGGCACTCGAATGAGAGGAAGGCTTCCCTCAGTTACTGTGCCAGCTCTATAGCTCTAGTGTGTTTTAAAGCTAAGAAAAATACTTGAGATCTGGACATCGATTTCTGGTTTTTTCACTCACACTGACTCACTCTTTGGAGGGAAGGAGCCCGTGTGAGCAGCCGGGGGCCCAGGATCTCTGCTGGGCTGGAGCAGCAGAAGGGGGGTGTTAAAGGGAGAGGGTTGCAGCCTCCTTCATATCAAGGCAGGGTGTCCAAAGCCAGAACCTGGAAACGTGCTTGGAGAGGGAAGAAAAACATGATTTTACCCAGCCTAAGCTAGAATGGAAGTCTGTGAGACCAAGTGACTGGAACACATAAAAAACTAACTAATAACCAAAAGAGAAAGTCTGGACTACACTATGCTGTGCTATTCATTCCTTCTTTTCTCTGCACAGGATTTTCACAGCTGCCTGATTACTTAATTTATTAATTTTAGAAGATATATTTTCTATCCCCATAACACCTTTAGTCCACTGTCCTCCTGTATTGGCTCCCTGCATACAGCCATACCTAGTTCCTGGTAGGAGGCAATGAGGGCTCTGGAAGAAGGGACTAAAGCCAATCCAAGGTTTATTTCAATGCATATAGGGGGCCATTATTTGCAGTACAACAGTACATAATTCTTTCAGTGTAGGTAGGCAAATATGCTTGGTGGCTGGAACAGCAGGAAAATTAAAACTTGATCTGTTTCTGTTTAAGGCAAATGAGATTTTAGTCACCGACTTCAGACAGAGGAGGATTGGGACCCAAGAACAGAGTCAGTTCATCAGTTTGTTGTTTGCCTACTGATCTCATGCCAATATTGCCTGCACTGGTGCAGGGGAGCACAAATGCCCAGTCATGGGCAGAGGGGGGAATAATTAGCAGCACTTATTAGAACTATGGTGATCATTCATTACGGCTGCTGTAGGCCACCCTGCTTCAACAGCGTGGGCTCTAGTGTCAGAGGCAGGGGGAGGGGAAAGGAGAAGTAAATGGGGGCCTCCTTCATTCTGGTGTTCCAGTGGCCGTCTCTTTTCCAGAAGACGGATGTTGCGCTCTAAGTACCTCTCCAGAGAGCTAATGGCCGACATGGCATTATTACCAGCCTGCGATGAGCTCTATCTTTTTTTTTATGATAGTAATTTGTTACACTGGTTTGCCACATGCCCGCTGCTTCCTTGTTAATCCAATAATCTATATGAGAAAAGCAATTTGACATTCCTCCTTCCCATCTGCCACCCATCACCCAATCTATATCTTAACTATCAGTGATTTATTAATGGTGTCTGCATTAAGTACATCTCCGCTTCATTGGCGCCCTCGATTCCCTCTCTCCTAGAGACATTCTCTGGATACATTTAGAGAGCAGAGTCAGCATGAAGAGGAAAAGCAACAATAAAAGCAACCAAGCCGGGCAATTTTAGGTGCTTTGCTCAAATACTCCATGTGTACAACAACCTGAAACCCACTCAGCTGAGATTCAAGTGCACACTCAGCTCTCCTGCTCCTTGCAAAAAATAATGCACTACAACAATGCAAGACTTTATCCAGTTTATGTCTATAATTCCTTTGTCAGCATCAGCTTGCATCCAGTGGGCATTGGTGTTCAGTGGCTGTTAGAAGAGGCTTTTGATGGGGCTTAATCCAGTGTTTGTTGGGCAATGCTTCATCAAGGGAAAACAACCAGATTCATGACCAGTGGAAATAATGAAGTATGGTGTCCAGTCTGGAAAGAGTGAGTTTGTTAGCCTTTCTGCCGGTGGCAGAATGAGTAGCACAGTCTTTATGTGATCACCTGTTTTCATGACTCTTGTAAGAATAAGGTACCTTCAATACCTTCAGCAAAGTTGGTTTGAAATCAAGCAATGAGCTCAAAAGCTTGAAGGTGAAGGGCATTCAAGAGGCTAACACACACACATACACACACAGACACAGACACAGACACAGACACTCCTGCGTGCTTACAAAGGCCTTGTTTCCTTAGAAACCAAGCTAAATATCTACTGGCGGTATTTCAGCCTGCTTGCCAGTATCAGTATGGAGCTCAGGGACTACTTGAGTCCTGCAAAATGAAATTCTCTTTTCCTTTCTAAGGAATTCTCTGCTTGAAATTAGATTTGGGAAGCATCGATTCTCACATAGCTCAAAACTTGTGCTACTCCACCCCTGTCGGTTGCAGGACTGGCATTCCTGGTCATTCCCCTTTCATTCTCAAAATTCAGCCAGTGTCCTTGCACATGCTGGCTGGGCACTGCAAACGGGTTTCATTGATTCAATTACTCCCCATACAACGATTATGTATGGCACTTACAGTACAGCTCAGCATCTTGCTGGGTTTCCATGTATGCAGAAACACTGCTTAATGACTTTTAATTTAACTCACATGGGAATAGCAAAAAAGAACATTGGACTTTACATTGAAGTTCACTATGCACATTTTTCCTGCCATACTCCTGGGAGCCTGAAGATGCAGAGTGCATCTAGATCTAGACGACTATATAATCTAACTATATAATCTAACATGACCAGATTTGGTCATGTTAAAGTACCTGTTATACAGAAAGTTTATACTACAAGTTGGATACCACACATTTAGAAAGCATGGGTTGTGGACAGCATGGCAGATGATGCTTTTATTTCATTTTCACTACAGCTCTTTTTAAAGGGCCTTCATTTATTTAAAATAGCCTAATAGAAGCTTTTCTGTAACTATTACTATTATTAAGTTTCAGAAAAAAGCCATTAAAGAAAAAAGTGCAGTGAGAAGGGCCAGATTCCCAGGGAACAGTGACAGTGTGGAAATTAGAGATTTACATGAAAAACTGAAATGGATTTAATTGCTTTTTGAAGTCCAATGCAAAGAATGGGTAAACAGCATCCACCTGCCCTAGATCTGCAGGGGCAGAAGATGATCTGTGCCAGGCGGGGGCAGTGCACTGTTGGTGCTGCCAGATTGCCTTCTGAGATAGCTGGCACTATCTGGACAGTTCCCACCCAGCTTTTTTTCCTGGTACAGGAAGGAGAACTGGAAAAAGCATGGATTCACGGGGATCTGTGGTGACTGACTTGGTAGTCCTACAAAGCAGTTCTCACCTGACTTTGCAGTCTTGCTACATTGAGCAGTGTTTAGTTTACTCCTGAATTTTTGCCTCTTGGTGCTGGTGAGCTGTGGTTGAGATGCTGCTTTTCCCACTGCTCAGCTCCCCAGCCATTTTCAGTGCCTCAGGATGCCAACCTTAATATTGTTGAAGGCTCCCAAGGTGATTGTTTTTTCTGTTCCCTTTCCCTAAGGCTGAGATTTTCATTTGAGTTTTAGAGTATCAGTTAACCCACATTTATCAAATGTCAGTATCATTTGGACTAATAACTCTTTTAGGCATAATGAAAAATCTTGGAATAAACAGACTGAGAAGAATGCAGGTATGGAGTCCTCATTAGGAACAGGGTGATCTGGTTTGGTCTTTCTTTCTTTCTTTCATTCTCTTTCTTTCTTTCTTTCTTTCTTTCTTTCTTTCTTTCTTCTTTCTTTCTTTCTTCTTTCTTTCTTTTTCTTTCTCTCTCTTTCTCTCTTCCTTTCCTAATGTTTTTGGTTAATAAACTGTTTCTCGACAATCATGAATTCAGCCTTGGCCATACAATAACTACAACTAGATCAGCTGAATAGCCAAAAAGGGGTTTGGTTTGGTCTGTGTTTTTTTTTTTTTAAAGGAGTAGGAAGCTTAATTCCTAAACTGGAGGATGATGAGGAACAGCCCATGTTAACCCAGCTGTCTGCTCCAGGCACTCACTCACACCAATGGAGACACAGACCCTATCCCTGCCTCTGCCTCACCAGCTTGAAATTTTATTTCTAACCCAGATTTTCTGAGGTAAACCTCTTTTATTCCCTCCTGCTGGACCTGTTCCACTTTCTATAACATATTTAAATCCTTTTTGCATGGGGTTCATTAAGAGGTTGGTTACATGCATTTGATTGTGTAGTAAAAAGAGCAATGTGAAGATTGACCTTAACTACATGAGAACCTCCTTGAGTGGAGCAGGTAGGCCTAAAATGGGGAAACTTGAATATTTCACAGTCCCATCAGATGGAGAAAGCTGCCCCTTTGTGCTTTGTGTTTTTTAACACTGCACTGCCAAATAAAGCAATGTCTGCCTCCAGTGTTTTATTCCCATAGTTTGTTTCTGTTAAACTTACTGAAAATGGAAAGGGAACATTTCCTTTTGAATTGAATGACATGTTTTCTTGGAGCCAAAATAAAGGGGGAAAAAAAAAGAGTTTGTTTATTTGTTTGTTGAATAATTTGGCAAGGAATGTCCCCCAAGCATTTGAATTTTGGCTCAGATCAGAACTACTACAATGTTTTGTCTTTTTTCTTTTTCGTGTTATCTGCCAAACAGCAACAATAGCTCCCTACGCAGGCCTCCTGGAAATAAGATGCAATGGCTCAGAGTACCAAATGACTGAGTAAGGGCGGGTGTGATTGCATGATAAGACAGTTTTGACCGTGCAGACCTAGGGGGGTGTACGTGGCACTTCAGCTGAAGAGAGTAAGGCTGAGGTGTGTGGAAAATAGTGTGTGAGCAGACCTGCTTCTCTCCCTCCTCCTCCCCAGAGACATTGCTTGTAGTCCCTGCTGCACTCCCTTCCAGAAGCACAAAAGCACAAATATTCTGAGAACTGCACAATGCCAGCTTCTCCAGCTGACTTCCTCCACGTGAGAAGGACAAACACTCCCCCCCCAAAAAAAAAAACAAACAGGTAAGATTAATACTGGCAACCATTTTCATAAAGGGTCCTATAGGCAAAGATGGGAAGCACATCTTCAGCGTATGATATTGCAAAACTTTAAGAAGAATCTGTATATTTGCTCTGGGCATTACCTTAGGCTCCTTGTGTTTTAATAGCATAATCTTAAATCAAGTTAAGGCTAGAAGTAGAGCAGAGAATATGGAATACATGCAGGAAACTCTGGCTGAAGCTAGATGCCGATTTCATATATTCCCTACTACTCCAGATAACACCAGTTTGCTTGACCAATAACCATTACAAGTTGGGGCTTGGTGTTCTGGGACCTGGGGTTTCCCAAGATTTTCCCTTTCCCAGAATAGCTCTTTAGCAAATAGACCAGAGGAACTATTTAAATCTTTATATCATTATCCATATCTACAGCCTTACATGAGGAAAAATTTAAAAGTCAGCATTTTGTATTGTAAAACTACCTGATGTTCACTGTCACAAGTTGCAGAGGGACAAGGTAATGGATTATTTGCTCTGCCTGCCATACATAGACAGGATCATTTGGGGGTATTGTAGGGAGAAAAATTTCATCAGTGGCTGCAGAAGACAAAAGTGAAAGCTGAGAGTTATTTGAGGTGGAGGAAAACAACAGAAGGAAGAAGGGTAATCTCTCATTTAGAGCTTTGGAGATCTCTGCAAGTACTGTATTAGATATGAAGTTATTTCCCCCTTATAATCTGCTTGTGGTATGTTTTTTCTGCCAAGGAATATGATGCATGTATAAAATTCTTACAATCAAATGTGAAATAGCAGTGCTGGAAAGATAATGGTTTGACAGCAGCCAAGCTGCCCCAGGCTGCCATCACCTTCCATATTACTCCATGAGGTGTCTGAAACTTTTTTTCTGTGGAAGATTCAATGGAAGATATAATTACAATTTTATAATTAATATTTTCCTTTGTTCTTTCTTTAAAAAAAAAAAAAAGAAAAATCTCAAAAGGTATTTTTCCTGTTTATACTGAAAACATTTTTGTGTTTGATGAAAGATCTAGTTGTCTTTTTTTTTTTTAAGAGTAAGCCTTTAGGGAAAAAATGCAAAACCAAACTCTGGCAATTCACGTTGTAAAAATGTTCCCAGAGAAAAATACAATTGCTTCTGACTAGCTTTAGTTATCATGTATTTTTTTATTAAAATCTCCATCTCTTTGCACTCCTTCTGCTTATTCGACAATCTCTGCTTCTTTTTCTTATATTCGCTCCTCACCATTTCACAATCTCTCTTTGTACTCCACACTTCCTATTTTTAATTGGAATTTTATTCTTTCCGATTCCTTCACCTTTTCTGTATCACAACTCCTAGGTAGTGGATGATCCTAATAATATCTGAGTTGGAGCTGAACTTTAGACCCACGGTATATCTGAGTTGTTTTGAGTTAGCTAAAAATTATTAGAAAGAAAAAAGGTAGACATGCGACATTGTTGAATATTTTTACCTGATTTGTATAAGTGGAAAGGAGATGCATCACTACCAGATAAAACAGAGTTCACATTCTTTTCTCTAATAAGGACTAGAGTTTGTTATATGGGAGAATGCATCTATTTTTAATATCCTTATATATATTTATATGTTTATAATGAATACTTTGCATTCCACTTCTATTTTTCTGCCCAAAAATGCGTCAGTGAAACAACTTGAAAGATCACTGAATGCGAGAATAAAGGATGTGGTGAGGGACCTCTGGAGGTCTGTAGACCCACCTCCTGATCAAAACAGAGCCAGACAGACCAGGTTTGCTCAGCACCTCATCCAGGAGAGTTGTATCTCCATGGACAGAGATTACACCACTTCTCTTTGTGCACCTGCAGTAAACTGTAGGGACAAAGTGGAAGCCACTTTGGGGTCTGCACAGTAGGACTGAATCATAGAATAACTTGGGTGGGAAGGATCCTTAAAGATCATCCAGTTCAAAGGCCCCTGCCATGGGGGGGCTGCTCAAGCTGCTCAAAGACCCATCCAACCTGGACTTGAACACCTCCAGGATGGGACACTGGACATGAAGCTGCACTGAGCTAAGCCTTGGCCTCTTGTTTTGTTGTGACATGCTCATGCCCTCTCTGTCCCTCAGCTTGAAGCATATCAGAGAAGCAGTTCTGATTTTGGCCTCTCTACTGCATAAGTGTCATTCAGGTTTAAATCAAACAGATGCAGCTCACATGATCCCATGCAACAGTTTTCAGAAAGAAAGGAGAAACAGAAATACTCCCATTGATCCTGTCAGATGGGCTTTAATGTGCTGTGAGACCTCACACCCTGCCTTTGTACTAGAAGGTGGCATAAGGTAAAAAAAGTGAGGGAAAGCAGCTTTGGGGCTTTTGTTGTTTTTTGTAGGCCAAGAGAAAGGGCAGCACCCAGTAAGGGTGGATGGTTGGGATGGTGCTGGCATCAGACAACTATGGGCCTCTCACCATGTGAGTGCAAGTCCTTGTGCAAGTCCTTTTGCATTCAGGTGGTCACATGAAAATGAGGTCAGACTCTCGTATCACACATTGAGACAGAGCTCTACAGCTCCACAGGCCCTCAGGGGATACATGTCCTACTGCCCAAAATGCAGTGTGTTTTGCTGCATGGGGCAGAAGATGGTGAGGCCGGAGGTCTCACCCTGCAGGCAGACCCCAGCACTTGTGGACACCTACAGTGACTTCCATGAAGCCATGGGCACTCTATCTGGGGAAGGCTGACACAGATTTACCATATGGACATCTGTGACTTCTCCTTTACATCCAACTGAAACAACCTCAGCGCACTGTAGAAAAAAATGGCCTTGTCAAAGTTCAGTAACGGAGGAGAGATTTATCAGTCTGGCCACCTTCTTCTCTTCTGATACAGATTATATCTACTCTTTAGATCAGGGGAAATAACCAAATTATATATATTGAAGATGGTAAAGTCTAGAAGTGCATAAAACTTCTGAAATGAAACCTGAAAGGGAGTGAAATTTTACTAGTTTCAGCTGTCGGTACAAGCTTAAAGCTCAGGTAGGGCTCATTAGGAAGTTCATCTGACCTTTCTGACTGAACCCAAGGCTGATTTTATGTCTGATCCATAGAGAACATCTTTTTTTCTATTTTTTTCTTTTTTTTTTCCGCCTACATAAAATCTCACTGAATATGACTGGAAGCTCCTAAGTTTGTTCAAATCCAAAGTTCAAAGCAAGTTCAAAGTACAGGAAGCATGTAGCCATGAAAATGGAAATGGTTGAGTTTTAAATCCATGAGATCAGAGCAGCTGAAATTTGCACTTTGCTGAAGTTACCTGAGCTAGAATGCTCTGAAAAGATGAGAGTTAAATCCTGGTGAATAGAGAAGAATGAAGGAGGCCCTGGTTTTGCCCTTGATCTTTAGCAGAGATATCTGTCTTTCCTAAGGGGTTTTGCAATAGAGATGAAACTTATCCAGCAAATATTTGGGTAGACACTGCTGTGCAATACACTAGAAATAGGTAAGTAAGTGCATACAAGAAGAGAAATAACATCTTGTCTTTCTGGCTTTTAAATAGAAGTATAGTAGGACTAGGAGAGGTCTGCTCCATGGATTTAGTTTACTCAGGACTTGTTATCTCAGTAGAAGTCTAAGCAACACTGTTTGCAATCTGCTGTATGAAGCTTCCAGGTTTACACTAAGGAGTGATGAAGAAATCAAGACTCAAACTTGCTAAGCTCTGAAGATAAGAGCGGAATGTGATGCTGGCTGAAGACACACAGCACAAAGATACTGGGCAATAAGAGGTTCCATCAGAATTTAAAAAAAAAAGAGGGGCAATAAGGACTGAGAAAGAAATGGAGGAATAGATGCAGGGAAGATTCAGTCCTGACGTCTGGAAAGATCTATCTGTATCATCTTGCCTGATGTCAATCCCAGCATCAGGCATGGAGCCACATCCAGCAACTGCCTTGCCTCATCCAAAGGCACATAGCTGAACAAAAGTACATGATTTGGAAAGTCCTCATCATGTAGTTTCACACAGGCTTGGATCTGACAACCTGTAGCTCTGGGTCTGTCGTCACAGACATGGAACAGGACTGTACTTTGAGCTAATGTGATACATTGTGTTAGATAACTATGACTTCTTGTGACTAGCGCTGTCTGAATTTCAGCAAGAAGGACAAATCAAAACTTTAGGAAGAGATCTTGCTTACCAATGCTTTTGTACATTTCGGTGGTTAAATCAGGGAGTTTAATCCACAAGTTTTTCAGGCCCTCTTCTGTCCGACTCAGTTACTCTCATCATAATGTAATTCATGCTAGCAATTAGGCAATGCTGCCCACAGCAATACCTCATCCTCTCGAGGGATTAGAGGCAAAGAGGAAGTCACCATGGTCTCCCAGCACATTTCAGTATATATTTCTGTGTCTCTGCAGGTCTGCAGCCTCTTGGAGCATACAAAAATCATCAATCTTTCATGCTTTCATATAATACACTGACTTTGGCTGTAACTGGAAAGCTTTGGGTGCTTTGAGGGTTGTAGAACAGAGGTGTGGACACAAGTGAAAAAAAGTTGTTTACAGTATTCCTAGGGCAAAGGTTTTCTAACTTTCTGTAAGCTACTGTTACTCCCAGTTTGAGCCACATGTATGTCTACTAAATGGCATGGGCATCAGCCATCCAGTGCTTGCTTATTCTTCTAGTTCTGGTAATTCAACTAGAGGTGTGCTCTTTCTTCTGCCCCAGGAGCAGAGCATTCACTCTAGAATGAGGAAGAATAATGTTGGCTCTTCTGCTACTTGTACCCTGCCTTCATTGCCTTCCTGCTGCTTCTGAACCCTCTGACCCTTTCAAAGGCAGCTCAGCAGCCTGCTCCATCTTTTATTGAATTGAATTGCAAATTTGGAGAGGCTGTAGTGGGAGCAAGCCATCCATTTCAATTCTATGTCCCTGTTGTCCCTCCCATGGGACCAGGGCAGACCCTGAGGAAATTCAGTCAGCATTTGTTGATTGAGCCCTCTGATGAGATTAACTTCTGCTTTAGTAAGAAGTCAGTCATATGGTCCCTGCTGTGTTTGGTCCAGCCAAGGCTCAGTCACAAGACAGAACAAAATTTCTGGAGCTCTGCATACCCTGAGCGACTGATGGAGTGATTCATCCTTTCAGCAGCGTCATTGGAGAAGCAAACTTGCAAAGCTCTGTTGCCCATTAGGAAAAATGAGGCAAGAGCAGGCAGCCATACTAAGACAACCAACCAACCAACCAACCTACCTACCTACCTATCCTGTGACAAGAACACTTCTGACAGGAGCACCCTTTAGCAATTTGCCTTTCTGCTGACGAACCATGGAAGATGGATGACAAACAGGAGGAGCATCATGACCTGCAGCACATGCTGCAGGGAATTATAGTGCCCTGATCCTAAGGAAACCAGAATGGACCACAGCCCTAGAGTCTGTGTCTTTACTAGGAGTGACTAATTCTCAACCCGACTGCCAGAGGTAAGGGGTCAGAGGGAGAGGTCAGAGTGGGTCACAGATCAGTGGACAGAATACAAATCAAAAGGAAACCCTTGGCCTTTCAGGTTAGTTTATATTAGCAGTTGTATCTATCTTTTTTTAGCTCCAGCCTTGCCTACCCTTTGGAGCAAGTTGCTTTCCTCTGAGCACCTACAGAAGAGCAGGTCAGAAGATGGCAGCCACACTCACAAGGTTTATACCCGGCATCCCTCTGTGGTGACCCTGTGACAACAGGATTTCACTGTTGTGTCTCCCTGGAGCTGCCCTCACTGCCGTTGACTTCAATGACAAAGCTCCTAGCCTTTTTAAGCCATGCAAGACTTGCAATGAACTGCAACATGTCATTACAGTGGGTTGCTCAGGCAAAGCTCTGCTCTGTGGTGTGCTGGGTGGCACATCAGCCCTGGTGTGGTCTGCTTGGCACCCTACATTCATCTTGTATGAGCCACCAATGCCCCCTTCAGCACACTGGGGTTATAGTGCTACTTGAGAGCATTTCTTTTCACCGCTACTGCCGTCCCAAGGGTGCTTGTTACTGACTCTCAAGGACTAGGTATGGAGAATACAGGGAAAAGAACTTACTTCCTCACTCTGTGTCTCAGCTTTGGTATGTATATGTGTGTTTATGTTTCTCTTTCTTTCAATGATGATAACAAATGAACCCACAATCCTGTTCCAAAATTAGGAGTTTTCTGAGACTGGAGTTTCTTTATGTTTGGAAGGTCTTTCTGAAGCAGAATACTTTCAGTCTGGGTTATTTCTGTGCCATGCTTGCAGCCCTAATAGCGGCTGTCGTGAAAGCAATAGTTCAATTTTTCAGCAGACTTGGAGTCTTTGGAATTAGATTTTATTCCAAAACCGAGACTCAAAAGGACCCTTCTGGCTATTTCTTGACAGAGTGTTTTTGTCTCCAGCTGAGCAGTAGCTCAGTGGGACCGGCATGTCCTGATGGCATTGGAGTGCCAGGTAATGCAGAGTTTGACCCTGAGCTCACCCCTCCATGTGGGCGGCTGCTCCCTTGTCATGACCCTCATGGCACGCTCTGGCTGGAAGCTGAAGGAAGGCAATGTGCAGCCTTGCTTTTCTTTTCTTATTAATGTTCTTTTCAGAGGAGGTGGTAGCTCTTTCTCCCCTTCCCTCCTTTCATGTGTGTTTCATTTGGGGGTTTCATAGATACTGTTTGGTGTTTTCAAATCCCTCAGGCAAAGATGTCTGGCCCTGGGGGACAAAATTGTCACAGGGCTGCACATTTAGAGGCTTTGATAGGGACCAGAAGCTGCAGGGTTTGGCTTAGTAGGGGAATGTGTTCTAGCTGGGGAGAAGATAATTGGTTGTAAAAAACATATGGCACATCTCTGTGTGAGCAAGAGACAGACGTTGACAAACTCAGCCTTGTTGACAAAATGACTATGGAGCATTTTACTGTACAGTGTATTCTTTATCCTGTTGTACGTTTCCCTGTAGCTACTATTAGAAGTTATCATCTTCAATATCCCTCTTGTCTCACATCTGGTGAGAAATAGTAAGGTCAATATCCCACAAGCCATCAATGTCTCAGCAAGCCCACTCTTTTTTCTTGTCCTGACAATAGCAAATAAATCTCAGAAGGCTTCCTTGAAATCCAAAAGAGAGAAATCTGTTCATATTCTGTATATTGTTACTTAGAATATTCATAGGGTCATAGAAGAGTTTGGGTAGGAAGGGACCTTTAAAGGTCATCTAGTCCAAACCTCTTTCAATGTGCAGGGACATCTTTAACCATATCAGGTTGCTCGGAGCCTCATCCAAACTGACCTTAAATGTTTCTTAAATGTTTCTATGCAACCTGTTCCAGTGTTTCACTACTATTACCTGCTTTTGTTGTTGGAATGATCACTTCTAACTGAGCTGGATAAAACCCCAAACTAACCCAGGAAAAGGTGGCCTTGTGCCCAGGAATGTGATGGTTTCCATGGCAATAGATTAAGATGGGCTCTCTAGGGCCAAATCAGATCCCAGCAAGCTCTGAAGGAGTCTGGGGCATTGGTGCCCATTTCAGTCTGTGAGCGCAGCACCACAGTTTCTGAGTCCCTTTGATTAGCTGTGAAATAGAAGTGGACTCTGCAGCTTCTTAGGGCTTTACATTCAACAGGTGCTGCAGCAATGACTGACTCGGTCAATGTTGCTGGAAAAAAAAAGTAAACCATTGGTGAATTTACTGTTGAGGGTTGTGCTTTCACAGGTGAAGCAGAGTAGAACTAGTCCTTGAATCATAGGAGCTCCCCTCTGTCTTTATAGTCTGGTCATGACCCTAGTCATGGGAATGCAGGAAAAGGAGTTTTAGGATTATTTGGTCCCATATGCTTTGATACAGGCATTGAAAATTTAATCCTCTTACTGTGTGTAGTTTTTTGTAGGAGACTTAACGGAAACTTGAAATAGAGTCATTGGGTTGGGAATGTCAGTCTGTTTGCTTTAGACATTTCTGCTTTGGACATCTGCAAATGGAAGTAGCTCCAATAATGGGCAGCCAGCAACAAATGATCTGTGGGTTTTTTTAAGGAGCTCTAACACTAGGAATTGCTTATTTGGTGATACTTTTAGCATGCTTGATGTAATCTATCTTCTTTTCTGACAGTAAGTTGTTGAGATGAGTGATTCTCTGCATAGGAAGAGAACTATTTTTTGAGAAGAAATCTGGTTCTAGTTTGACTACTTAGTCAGTATCTAAGTAGATATTTCTTTTCTGCAGAGCTTCAGCCAGAAAAAGGTAACAAATCTGCTGCAATCTCTGGCAGAAGTCTTTCTTACTCATGACTTTAATGAAAGTCTGAGTTTTACAATCCTTTTCTTAGACAGGCTGCTTTGGTTGTTGTCCAGAAAGTAACTCCAAACTATGTATTAGCAGCTTGGGCTATTTTTGAACAAAAACAACATCTTTTTTATATTAATAATTTATGTGCCTAAAAATTTCCCTGTCATTCTTCCCCTCAGATTTGGATTTCTTTTATTAGCTCCCTGTTGAGGAGACTATGTTTTGATCTGGAGAGAGATTACAGTTACTTCTCGATGACAGTTGAGATAGGAATTATTGGGAACATCCCTGAATGTCTTACCAACAGTTGGATATATTTGGCTGAGTTGATGCTGAATGGCATTTTCATTTCAGTGTAAGATAGCACATGTGGTTGAGTGGTGGTGTCCTGCTGTGTGGTAGCACATAACATAAAAACAGATACCTCAGCACTGGTAAGATTGCCTTGTCCATTTTTATGTTTTCAGCATGGACAGTTGAAAGCAGTGAACAAGCAGTGAGCAATCTTTTCCAAACCCACCTTCCAAACTCCCAACAATTAGCAGATTCAAAATCCATGGATAAATTCAAAAGTCACAGATAAACTATAAAGTTCCATAGTTACCAGCAGTGAAACGATCAGAATCCTTTCTGAAAGCATTTCAACCGTTGACCTGAACAACTTATTATAAGAAGATATAAATATATTTAAACTCTATATGAAAGAACTACTTCTACCTAACCCTGTCAGTTCTGATGATTCTTCACTGAAGAAAGGTGAAATAGTAACTAATTGTTCCTTAAGTATCCCTGGCTTGTAAGGTTTATTGGTAGTCATGTTGTTTTATCTTTAATTACTTCAGTCATAAGCCATTCTTTAGGCTTTTGGTTAACACTGTGCTATATTCATCAACTTGTTGATGTCCCAGTTTAACAGGGCCAGTATTTGTCTGCAAACTCACTCCTCAGTGGAACAGAGTGTAAGTACTGAGCTCTAAGGATCTTAACTGGAAGGATCTTTCCTTGCCTCTTGCTATCAGTGCATCTCTGCACCTGTCTTTTCCATTTGCTTTTCTTTTTGAGAGGAAGCAGAGGAGGCTGTCTCATTTCCCTTAAGAGCCAAGCACCCCTGTCAGCCACCATTACTCATGGTGGCTGTGGCACACAGCTGCAATGGTGATGGAATCTCTCAGACTGACACCTATGCGTCTCATGGGACAGGAAGCCTGCTTGAAGACCCCAGGAGGTAACATGAAATAGGAGCACAAGACATTTCATACTGTTATTCCCATAAGCCACTTCAAAGTAAAAAAATAATGGCACTTAAAATTATTGTTTTATTGTCAACCAGACCATTTTAGTTCTGGCATAAAATAGTTTGGTTTGCAATAATCAATAAGGAAAACTCAAATTGTTTAATTGAAATTGTTGATTAAATGATTTTTCCATTTTTCTCTTTTGATTGAGATTTTCTATTAAAACACCTGACAGTAAATTTCTGATGTTGCTAAGCTGAATCTCTTAGCAGGTGTTCCTACCTTCCCGTAGCAATTTCTTGTATATTGAATCAAAACTTTTGAGCAAACTTCTGTGATAATGTTTTTCTTTGCCCCTTTGCTCCACTGTACCCTTGTCCGTCACAGCTGAAAAAAAACCACAGGCTAACAATTTCCAAAGCAGCCAAGTCTCCTGAGCCTAAGCTTTATTCAAGGCCAGTATGATTAGTGCCAGGTTTAAGCACAGCTAAAGCAGGCAGTCGCCGAGGGCAGCAGACTGCTGGTGGCAGCAAAGCAGTCGCTGCTCCTCTGTCTTCTTTTCTGTGTCAGAGCCACAGAGGACCTGCCTGCTACTGCCAGGCCTGTGGGCCAAGGTGTGTGAGCCAGCGGCTGTGCCTGGTTATGCCTCATCTCCCTGGGAGCAGGAACTGCTGCCCATCCTCCCCCCCACTCCCCTGGCATAACTGGGCATGTCTGAGGGTGGCAGCTCTCCCGGCTTCAGTTCTGCCCTCTGCTTGTCACCCCCAGGTGGTGATTGCCCATCCTTGCTGCTTCTCCATACGGTGGCAAAGTTGAACTTCATTTACACCTACAAGGACTCCGAACTAGCTCTGCAAAAGGTTTTGCCACACATTTACAAATGGACTTAGGTTCTTCAGTCTTTCATATTCTTTGGAAGATGTTACTACACAGGGAGTATTCCCACCACTGGGTTTTCTATAACTAAACGTAAGTAATTTAAATGGTTGTGAGGCATGACCTTGGTACCTTCAGAAATGTGTACATTTGTGAGTGTGTGTCTGTGACTGGTGGAAGGAATACATATTTTACATGTGCATTTGTGCATGAGCATGATCTTGACCAATGCTGTGCTTATTTAATCATGGCTGCTGGCAGTTTACATAGAAGGTTTAAAACACAGATGCTGGGTATATATTCTGTAGTGCATTGGTATATGTCTCTCTGTAGGCAAAAGAGAAGAAGAGGCTAAGGGGTGACCTTACCACTCTTTACAACTACCTGAAAGGAGATTGTAGCCAAGTGGGGCTCGGCATCTTCTCCCAGGCAACTAGAGACAGGGTGAGAAGACACATTTTCACACTATGCCAGGGGAGGTTCAGGTTGGACATTAGGAGGAATTTCTTCACAGAAAGGGTGATTAGACATTGGAATGGATTGCTCAGGGAGGTCGTAGAGTCACTGACACTGAAGGTGTTTAAGAAAAGACTGGAAGTGGCACTTAGTGCCGTGGTCTAATTGACATGTGGTGTTCAGTCGTAGGTTGGACTTGATGATCGCAGAGGTCTTTTCCAACCTGATTGATTCTGTGATTCTATGATTCTGCAGCTGAGTTTTGCTCAGTTCAGAGCTCAGTTCATCTGGCTCCTGTAGTCTGTATTGCCTGCTCCCACCTCCAGTGGGGAATACCTGGGTGAATACCTCTAGTTCCCGACGGGGGCTGTAAGGCACTACATGCTAGATGAAGGGGTGCCCACTGCAGTACCTCTGGTGCATTGCCTGGGCTGGACCTAATAAAGATGATGCTGGTATATAAGGCAGCTATAAAGTCTTCTGCAGATGACGAGTCTCCCTGTTCCAAGAGACTCTTGAGGTGGACATTTTTAGCCAGAGTAATATTACTGCATGGTGGGCAGTGACCGCAGTAGGCATGTGTGTAGTTCCATGACATGATCCCTGTTTGGTGTGGTGGCTGTGAGTGACAAGTGATGTTGCAGCTCAGTGACAGTGTTTCAGTGCTGCACAAAAGATGCTCTCTCACTACTGAGTTGCTCTAGTGAAGAGCCATGACTGTGGACATGGTGGGCAGAATGTGCATGGCGAGAAACATGGGCCAGCTTTTTATTTGTGTTGTTTTGTGGGGTGGGCCATATGTTGTGTGTGTGCTGACAGAGTGAGCATGGACATGGTGCCTGCAAGGCACTAATCAGAGCAGTGAGAGGATTATACGCTCAGTGTCGTTTGGGTGGCAGGCACTGTGCAGTGTGTTGGGCCTCCACAAAGGACTGTAGAAGGTCAAATGGAAATGCTGTCACTGTGGACACAGCATGAGCCAGAGCTGTATTTTTGCTTCAGTCCTTCATGTTTTCCCCCATGGCTCTTTCCCTTTCATCGTCCTCAGGGCAGGGAGATCTTCATTTCATCTGCCGAGTGACCTCCCCATCCCCTGCCTGCAGGGCTGGAAGGAGATTAGCACAGATGAGAAAACAGAAGAAACCTGCTGAAGCCAATACAGAGAAGTCTGTGACAGGAGGAGTGAGCAGCAAGGTGTCTGAGCATGGCTGGGTTGTCTCTAAGGGACACTGACACAAGAGGGTTTCAGGCCCTGGTGCCACTGTTCCAGTGGGGAATTGCAAACACTTTAATTAGGAGCTAGCTTTAGCATTTCCCCAGAGCAGCAGCAGAAGGGGAGACAAGAAGCCCCTGGAGAGGAGGAGGAAGCTGGTAACAAGGAGCAAAGAACACAAACTGGAATAGACTGTCTAAAGGAGGTATCCCTGTTACATCCACAGATACCCCACATCCAGAAATCTTATAAAACGACGTTGAAAAAATAGGAGCAGTTGCAATTAATGCAAAGAAAAGCTGGTGGGGAAAGATTTTCTTGTTCCAAATATCAAGAGTTCCCATCCGTGGATCATTGCGTGCTTATAGCATGGCTGCCTTTAGGCTATGAGGTCTGCTGTGGGCTATGTAGGATTACCTCACTCATCATCCTCATTTGCAGTGCTGTGCCTGAGGAATTGCTCAAGGGCCACCCTGAGCCAGTATCAAGTTGAGGTGAAAAGTAGGGCTGGGGGGTGAGGCAGCCAGCATATTATCAGCATATGCAAAGACAGCCTTGCAGTGGGGACTAGGATCAACCTTTCTGCAGACAGAGCTGGTTCTAGGCTTGCAGGATACAACAGTAGGTGTGGGGAGGAGAAACTGGATCATGCTGGGTAAGCAAGCAAAGAGGGATCTCTGGCAGAATGGGTAGGATATGACTAGCCTTCTCTCTGCAGGCAAATCTTGTCTTCCTATTATGGGACATAACTTGCATAGAAAAGGCTATTCCCTGGTGCCTAGACAATATATTAAGGGTTAATGCATTGCATGGTGGCAATAAATTTTGCTTGTATGACAGAGGAGTGGGCCGGAAATGTTTGCTGAGGAGAAGCTGATGTCAGCATTGTGCTTTTATTAGTCTGTACATTCCTTCCTTCCCTCTAATGAAATGCCCACTGACATTTATGGTCTTGTCACCTGGTGAGAAAGCCATCGTCACCTCCACTGACACTTCTCCCATCACAGCATGTCCCATTCTAGCACTTCAAAGTCCTTGCTGCCTTCTTTTTCAATGGACAAACCTTTCCAGGATGGATTTTCTTGCCCTTTGAACTGGCAAAGATTACAGCCAGCAGAGCGGACCTCTAGGGCACTGCTGTCTGTGAACTGCACCTGCACTCTTCTAGGGACACTCGAGGAGCTTGTGTCATAGGCAGTGGCTATTTTGTTCCCTTACATGCTGTAGCCTGTTGTGAAGGATCCCAATACACCCTGCTCTCCAGTGACTTACTTTTACGCTCTCCTATCTTTGGCCTGCTTTTTCTTCTTAATCCCACTGCCTCTTTTATGGGGAGGACAGGTCTCAAAGACAAGCTTTGTACTCTGACCAGATGGATAACAAAGACCCCCTCAATGTCTCAATAAGGAAAGGAAACAGTGTGAACTCAACTCTTATTAGCCATCAGAAACTCTACACTAGAGAGCCCTTGAAGGTATCCAAGATGTGAAAAAAGCTTCTTAGTTTCCATGAGTTACAGGATTCAGATGGGTAGCAAACTGTGCTTCAATAGTAGTGGTGTTTATGGAGCTACTTGCTTTATTCCAAAGCAATAGTTTTCAGATAAAACCAACCCATACTGCCTGTCAATGAAGAGGTAAGTAATTAGTCTTTGCTCAGTTGTCTTTGGTGTCTTTCAGTCTCCTTTTTGTTTGTGGTTTGTTTTTTGTTTTTTTGGTTTTTTTTTTTGTTGTTGTTGGTTGGTGGGTTTTTTTTGTTTGTTTGGGTTTTTTGTTGGGTTTTTTGGTTTTTTTGGGTTTTTTGTTGGTTTGGTTTGGTTTGAGTTTGGGTTTTTGTGTGTGTGCGGTTTGGTTCTTTAAAGTTTTCTTCAACATTGCTAAACCCCTTAGATTGGGCACCTACTTCCACAGGTAGGAGGGTGACATCACAGAAATCTTTCATGGTCTCTCAGAGGAACTCCCAGGTTGCTGGTAGGAGTGTATGAGCAAAGAAAAAGGCTTGATGCCAGCACCATTCTCTACTGCATGTGCAGCTCTAACCATCAATTTTTTTCACAAGCATGGGGGAAGGTGTTTGATTCTTAGGTCCAAATGTGCTTCCTAGGCAGCTGTTTCCTACCTCCTAAGAGGAGACACAGTGGGCTGGAAGGAAGGCTGCTTCTGGTCTTCAGGTTGCCAGCTGGACCTCTCTGGTATCGTGTTGACATCTAGAAAGTTCAACTCCTGTATGCTTTCTTCTGACGGTTTATTTCTGACTATGAAAATGAACAGGAAGAACAACTCCTAATCTGAAGGTGCACAGGTCTCACTACTTCACATGGAATCTGAAATAAAAGTCTTTACTCCTTCAAATCAGAGAATCACAGACTGGGTATGTTGGAAGGGACCACAGTGGGCCATCTGGTCCAACCTCCCTGCTCAAGCACGGTCATCCCAGAGCGCATTGCACAGGGTTGTGACTGGATGGTTCTTGAATATCTCCAGTGAAGGAGACTACAGCTTCTCTGGGCAATCTGTTCCAGTGCATGGTCAGCTGCACAGTAAAGAATTTCTTACTCTTATTCAGGTGGAACTTCCTGTGCCTCAGTTTCTACCCACTGCCTCTTGTCCTATTGCTTGATATCACTGAGAAGGGTCTGGCTCCATTGTTTTGACACCGTCCTTTCAGTTACTTATAGACATCAATGAGGTTCTCTCTCAGTTGTCTTTCCTTGAACAGGCCCAGCGCCCTCTGTGTTCCCTTGTTAGAGAGATGCTACAGTCCCCTTAATCGGCTTTGTTGCCTTCTGCTGGGCCCATTCCATGTCTCTCTTCTATGGAGGAGCCCAGAACTGGATACAGCACTCCATATGAGCCCTCACTAGGGCTGAGCAGAGGGGCAGGATCACCTACTTTGACCTGCTGGCAATGCTCTTCCTAATGTACCCCATTGGCCTTCTTGGCCACAAGGGCACTGTTGCATCATGGATGGCTTGTCCACCAGGATCCTCAGGTGTTTCTCCACAGAGCTGCTTTCCAGCAGGTCAGCCCTCAGCCTGTGCTGGTACATGGAGTTATTCCTCCCCACATGTAGGTCCCTGCTTTTTCTATTGTTGGATTTCAGAAGGTTCTTCTCTGCCCATCTCTCCAACCTGCTGAGGTCCTTCTGAAGGGCTGCACAGCCCCCTGAGGCATCAAACACTCCTCCCAGCTTTTTGTCATCACTGATCTTGCTCAGAAGGCATCTACCCCTTCACCCAAGTTATTTATGAATAACTTAAACAATACTCTTAAGTTAAACAATATCACTCCCAGCATCAAAGGTAAGAAGTTTCCTATGAATTAAAAGGAAACAAGAAAGAGAGTTGCTTTTGCTTCGTATTGTTTCCGTTAATAACATTATAATAACTACACTTACGAAAAAAGAGCCTGTTATTGATTCTGGCAGATCAGCATATATGTTGTGGCTAAAACTGTTTGCTTAGAAAGGACTGTTCCTCATCACTATCCTGAATTTGGCTTCAACAGTAACATATTCACTCACATCTTCCTTAGGCCAGTAAAAAGGAGAATAATTTAATCATTCTTTCCAGTAACTCAGGCTTTTTCCTATCTCTGAACCTTTGTCTTATAACAGCTGAACGATGTGTCACCATTATTTTTCTTCCAGTCTTTTCTGGATATAACACTGGACCTCTCCCCTTTGACAACACCTTCTTTTCCTCTTCTTTCTCTCCTTTGTTATTTCATAACTAACTGTCTGGTCTAGACATAAAATCCTAGGAGACAGATATTGTGGTTTATTTACTCTAAAGAATTTTTTCTTCTGGCTCTTTTGACAAATCCTTTACAAGTAAATACAAATTAATCTGTAAAATGGTGGTTTAAAAATAATGTAGTCAGAGTTTTCTCCAGGGTCAACAGCAGCACAAACTTGTGAGATAGTACAATTAAAAAAGGTTATTGAAAGACCACCTTTGAATGTTTGTTCCAGGGCTCTTTGAAGGACTTGAACAAAACTTGCTGCTAGTCCATCTGACATTAGGTGACAAGCAGGCAGTGCACTGCTGAATTTCTTTGAAGAATACTTGGAAGTTTCTCAGAACTGAGACAAAAATGGACAGTTGCTGGCAGAGGCAACATTTTAAAACTCATCCTTTTTGAAGTTCAAGGCATAATTCCCACTGGCCAAAATGTTACCCATGCTATACAGTCAGGCCATAGGCAAAAAAAAATACTCCCTATAACATCACTTCACAAAAGGGTTGTTTGGTTTTCTGTTTGGTTTGTTGTTGTTTGGGTTTTCTTTTAATAAGTCTTTATAGTCAAATAATAGAAGCAGTGGTTCACATTTACAGGAGTAAGTAATTTCTTCATTCACAAACTTACAATTTAAGGGACAGAAGGGAATAATACACTATCATCTAATCTGACACATGCCATAGACATTTATCCAGCTGTTTCAGTAATGAATCCAATAACTTGTGTGTAGTTAAAATAATGTATCATCCAGTAAGGCATCTGATCTTCATTTGAGGATTTAAAAAATGTGACCAAGCCAGCCTATTATTGTACTTCATTCTTATATTTGTTAAAATAAGCCAGGTCTTGTTTCTTGCCTGAATTTGTCTGTGTCTAGAAAAAAATTATGAGTTCTTGGCTCATTTTTCTCTATCATACTACAGACCCCATAAGCATTGGGCACTTCTCTTGAGGTGTTTACAAATCTTAAGTTAGGCACCCCTTGTTCTGCTCTTTGATATGGTGAACAGACTGAGCTATCAATATGTTAGTCTCCTCACTCCTGAGACTTGTGAGCTGCCCCCTGTCATGTTCTCTTCTTGGTCCTGTTTTCACCCCATGGCTGTGTACAGAAACAGCCATACAATGCAGAGTCCTTGTGCTTTGCTGATGCCATCTTTGGTGCCTGTGATTTCCCCACAGGGCCTCCTATCCTAACCAAAAGATGTGCTCTCTGGAGTTGTTTAATTTTGGCTTGTATTCACAGTTTTTGGGGTGAATTCCATCATATAACTGAGCCCAGTAGTCCCTGTATGTTCCCATTTCTTTATGTGAACAAACTGCAACTTTTTCTGAGGAAAGGATTCTCCATAGCAGCAGGTTCTGGAAAGCTCTTTCACTCAACTATAAATTTGAAGAGATTTATTTTTTAAAAATAACTCAAAGTCCCAAACTTTGAAAACAGCAGTTGTCTCCATTTGAAAGAAAAGAGCATAAATAAGCCATCTATGAAACTGCAAAAGTATGGAAAGTTGAATAATGTTTCCAGACATCAAGAAGCAAATCAGACATTTGGATTGGGCAAAGTGTGAAGTTCTGTGAGGGATGAGAAGCTTGTTAATTTTGTTCAGACCAAAATCGGTCCAAAAATACTTCCATCGCCTTATCCAGTATAAGAGGACATTCCCACAGTAGCCTTCCTCTGTATTGTAACTGAAGACTACTTGAGGCTGATCTTGGATTCTGGTCCATTTTGAGGATCTTTACATGCTTTAATCTGTCCAAATCTCTGAAATATGCTCCTCTTTGCAAGTCCTACTCTGCAATCTCCTTCTCCATGTGAGTCTCCTCAAAGGAATTCCTGAGCAAATTTTGTCTTCAGTTTTACCAGTAAGTGATGCTCTTTGTGATCCCCTGTGGATCTGTGAAGCTCAGGGTGAGTATCTGCTAGAGAAATACAGGAGCAACGGATATTGGGAAGAGGGCCAAGCAACTCAGATGTGATGCATTTGTTATTATGGGGCTGTAGGAAAAGCCCTCATTCCTTTACCCATCCCAATTTTCTTTTTCATTAGCCTCCTGACGCTAACCTCTGAATAACTTCTAAAGTAAACCGCCCATAAATATTGCACGAGTCTCCAATACTAAAAGCTGATAAAGTTTATAGCACTTATAAAATAAATAGAAGGAAATGCTTTTCAGTTTCCTATTTATAGGTCTCAAGAGGGATCTCAGGTATGATTTATCACTTCAATTTTAACTGTATTAGCCTCCCCCTATCACAAACACACAACTCTTTTCCTTGGTCATTCTTTTTTTCTCACACACAGCTGCTTCCTCTTTTCCCTGTAGACATGCTCACACCCACACAGCCATTTGCCCTCCACATCCTTTTCTAGCAGACAGGAGAGTGTTGAGTGCCATCAGTTTTCACCAGAGTCAGCAGGTGTTGAGGGTTCTCAGCATTTAGCGAGGGGCTCTCAACCACACGTAATTCAAAGGAAAAACTACTTTTTTTAAGTGAACGTGGCACGTGGCCAAAGAAGGATTAAAAAAGAGGGAGGCAACATTTTGGACGTGGGTGGATCATTAAAGCACAGAGAGTATAGTTAACATAGGGTACGTTTCTTTTTAGGGCTTTCCTATATGCTTTCCAAGTGTTAATGTTTCTACATATGCAGTATTCATCATGCTAGTGCATTGCACTTGAGCAGATAAATGGACTGTGGCTAATAATACCCTTTTTCTCGGAGCAAATAAACATCACTTCTGTTTTATAAAACGTGAAGCACACTTCTGACCACATATCATGGGTCTAAATTAGCATTTTATTTTGGTGCAAAGGTGCACTTCTGAAGTAAATCTCCTTGTCCCCATTTAGTTTATTTTCCCTTTTAAATAGAAACTCTTGTTCAGAAATATAGCAGCTAACTGGCATTCAGCCCATGGATCCAGACTACAGCTAAACAAACTTAAACTCCCCAAAACACATAAATGTGGACATCAGATCTTCAGTGCCAGCTGGTTTGCTTTAGAGTTCCATTCCTGTTACAGTGCAACATTTGCTACTGTGTCAAGCCACAGTTCTACCACAGCATTTGACACTACCGCATCCTCACTGTGTTTTCCTGGTTCTACATTAAAAACCAACTAAACAAAAATGTTTTTCATGACTGTGATTGAAATAAATATATTTATGTTTGAAATTCACACAGACTGTACTTTCAGGGTTTTCCTCCCCCAAGAGCTTCTATTGATTCTGGAACACGAAGAATAGTGAAAGAGAGATCAACAAAAACAGGAGCCCTCACACCTGAAGTCTAACTTGCTCCAAGAAAATAAGGGATATTGCTTATGTTAAGCTGCCCATCTCATCACAGGAGGGAAACTGCAGTTTAGATGACATGAACCTGCTTGCTAGAAGGACCCATATTGAATGGGGTAGGTGAGGGGAAGGTGTAATGGAAGAAAGGTTCGACACAGGAGAAAAAGGAAATGACAGTGGAAAGCATCTGCATGCAGTGGAAGGGGAATTCTTCAAAAGCAAATGCTTCTCTTACTAAAAAAATCCCAAAACTGATATGGGAGGAAGTGTACTCTGCAGGCAGAAATTCTGCTCCTGGGTGTTAAGAAGTGGCATTTCTCTTTGAAATTTGCAAAGCCCTTCTTACAATTTCTTCATATATCCTCTGATAACAGTCTCTGCACATGAAAGGCCACTGAGAAAAAGTTAATGTCAGTGAATTATTCTCAATTGTTTTGGCTTCAGTGCTGAGGCTCTGCCTCGCTGATCCTCCCCGTTACAAAATATTGCCTTGTCAGCACTGCTGTTCTTCAGGGCCTGCCCCTTTCCTTTCCAGTTCCCATTGCTCTAGATAAGACTTTGCTGCTATTGGTGTATGAGCCCTCACCTCTACCACATCTAATCAAACCATCACCCTTTTGTTATTCAGCCTACTAGGTAACACAGGTAACATGCTGAACCACTTGGATCCTCACAAGTCTATGGGACCAGATGGGATCCATCCTAGGGTGATGAGGGGGCTGGCGGAAGAGCTCGCCAAGCCGCTCTCCATCATCTACCAATAGTCCTGGCTCACTGGGGAGGTCCCAGATGATTGGAAGTTGGCGAATGTCATGCTGATGCACAAAAAGGGCTGCAAGGAGGACCTGGGAAACTACAGGCCTGTCAGCCTGACCTCAGTGCAGCAGATCATCCTAAGTGCAATAACACAGCAGCTACAGGATGGACAAGGGATCAGATCCAGCCAGAACAGGTTTAGGAAGGGCAGGTCCTGTCTGACCAACCTGATCTCCTTTTATGATCAGGTGACCCACCTGGTGCATGAGGGGAAGGCTGTGGATGTGACCTATCTGGACTTCAGCAAAGCCTTTGGCACCATACAGCATACTCCTGGAAAGGCTGGTAGCCCACGGCTTGGACAGGGGCACTCTGTGCTGGGTTAGGAACTGGTTGGAGGACTGGGCCCAGAGAGTGGTGGTGAACGGTGCTGCATCCAGTTGGCAGCCAGTCACTAGTGGTGTCCCCCAGGGATCAGTGTTGGGCCAGTTCTATTTAATATCTTTACTGATCTGGATGAGGGGATCGGGTGTACCATTATCAAATTTGCAGCTAACACCAAGTTGGAGGGGAGTGTTAATCTGCTGCAAGGCAAGAAGGGTCTTCAGAGGGACCTGGACAGGCTGGAGAGATGGTCTGATTCCAACGGGATGAGGTTCAGCAAGGCCAAGCGCTGGGTCCTGCACTTTGGCCACAACAACCCCATGCAGCACTACAGGCTGGGCACAGAGTGGCTGGAAAGCAGCCAGGCAGAAAGGGACCTGGGAGTGTGGATTGACAGGAAGCTGAACATGAGCCAGTAGTGTGCCCAGGTGGCCAAGAAGGCCAATGGCATCCTGGCCTAGATCAGGAACAGTGTAATGGTTTGGTTTTTAGGCCTTCCTTGGTAACCAGGTCAAAATCAAGGAAGTACTATGTCTGGTATTCCATCCTATCTTTTTTTGTAAGCAAGAATATAAATAAGAACGAGAGAGGAGGGTCTGCCCTCTTCTCTTTTGGTGGACACTGAAAGAGAGGGTCCCTGTGGCCACTCTCGCTTGCGTGGGAGTGAGGCCTGCTGTGGCCTGCTGTTTTCCCAATCCGAGTGGAGAGATCCGGAGAGTGGCTTTCGACTTCTTGAGGAAAGTATTTAAACTTTGGTTTATGAGTTCTTTATCAGTTGGGTACATCTGTTTTTCTGGTTTTGGGGGTTGGGGTTCTCTTTCTTATATGTGTATAGTGTTTTTATAACTGTAATTAAGTGTAAATATATATAATTTGCTTTAGTTCAGTTTATTTTGGTTTTTATAGGTTTTTTTCCCTTTCCCTTCACTTCCCAGAGTGACATGGGGAGGGGGAAGGAGGCTCTCTTCACTGTAGTCTGGGAGACTTGGCAGGGAGCCAGGTCCAAACCGACACAGCGTGGCACAGCGGGTCCAGGGAAGTGATTCTGCCCCTGTACTCAGGTGTGGTGAGGCCACACCTCGAGTGCTGTGTCCAGTTCTGGGCCCCTCAGTCCAGGAGAGATATTGAGGTGCTGGAGCAGGTCCAGAGAAGAGCAGTGAGGCTGGTGAAGGGACTCGAGCCCAAGTCCTATGAGGAGAAGCTGAGGGAGCTGGGGTTGTTTAGTCTGGAAAAGACGAGGCTGAGGGGAGACCTCATCACACTCTACAACTACCTGAAAGGAGGTTGTAGCCAGATTGGTGTTGGTCTCTTCTCTCAGGCAACCAGCAGTAGGACAAGAGGGCATGATCTTAAGCTGTGCCAGGGGAGGTTTAGGTTGAATATTAGGAAGAAATTTTTTATGGAGAGAGTAATCAGACATTGGAATGGGCTGCCCAGGGAGGTGGTGGATTCACCGTCCCTGGAGGTTTTTAAGATGAGGCTGGACGTGGCACTTAGTGCCATGGTCTAGTAACCACGGCAGTGTTGGATTGAGGGCTGGATTGATGATCTTGGAGACCTTTTCCAACCTGGTTGATTCTATGATTCTGTGGTAAGTACCTCTTTCATCATGTACTGCTTTATACCCCACTGACCACATATTGTCTCATATTGACAGCAGCTACAGCTGCAGTTTTCTACCTGCTCAGGACAAAGACAACTAATCAATTAATATCAACTCAATTCCTTTCCAGTTCAAAGTTTACTCAATCTCTGCGGTCACTGAGAACCCCTTCTGGACACAAAAAGTAATATTCTGGTTTAGTTCATCTTTAATCATGTCTGACAAAATTGACCTGCTGGATAATATTGGGTTATATTCATTGCCTTCAGGAAATATTGAAACTGTAAGAAGAGAACTGTAACTTCAGATGACTTACACTTCCACCATTTAAAACCCCCTGTTGTCAACTTGAGAATGTCAAGCACAAGGTTTGTTTCAGCTGAGTTCAACCACCTAAAAATCAGGTGTATATATAGAAGTGTGAATTCAGACTCCCTCTATAATCAGTGGGGAGACATAAGTGGCTACACATGACATTACCTCCTCCATTAGAGACACCTCTTAGGATGACATGAATGCTGTCTAGGATAGGAAACTCATTTGTCCATGTGGCCTGTATTGTTAATGAGATGAGAGGAGTCCTTCAGAAGGGTAATTCAAAGACAGATTTTGTGCTTTGTGGTGTAGGAAGAAGCTGGAGAATGTAGAGAAGGCCAGTCTGTAGTCATAGGTCTGGCATGCATCTAGTTCTCCATGCAAATGCTTTTCCTGCTAAAAGATAGTATTGGAAATTAGAAGGGTAGTGTCTTTTGGTTGTCATCCAGTGCCTGGTGAATAAGTTGTGTAGGATTTTCATAGCAATAAGGAGAATCCTGAGCTGTAGCTGCCCAGCAATTCTTCCTTCCCAACCTTCCTGACCACAGCTCATCCCCTGTCTTCGAAAGGCCTTTCTGCAGTGCATATCTCCTATGGCAGCAAAGAGGTTAATGAACAAGCCACCCGATATAGTCTGCTTAGGATAACAACAGACTCAGGTGTTGAACTGCCTGTCAGATACCGCAAGGCCAAACGCAAATGAATATAGGAGCAAAGCAGAAGATGTCTCTGGTTGCTGAGGGAAATGAACAGGACCTGGAGATGGCTGGGGGAAGCGGCCTGACAGCCAGCCATCAAAAGCCAGGTGGATTTATTAGTCTGCCAAGAAGCATCTTGGTGAAAGCAATATGTAAAACGTAAATGTCAGGAAGCAACATGAGCTTTGGAGCTCTGTGAATAGCCTCTAAAGACCAAGCCTGACGTGCCAAAGAGCCTTTATTCACAGAGGTCAGTCCTCTTGCCTGTCACTGAGTAAGGAGGATGGACTGAGCTTTCCAAGTCCAGAAAACGATATGGGTCTTATCAAAGCATTTTATTCTGTGCAGCCTTAGGGTAACTCGTGCCTCTTGATGAGCATACCTCTGGTCACAGAGAGCTGCATGCATTACAGCCCACTAAGGGGTAAGAGCCCAGTCAAGGCCCGTTGGTCCTGCAGACAAGATTGGTAAAGGCCACAACAAACAGAACCTGAAGCCTGATGAACTGGGAACAAAAGACCAAGCACTAATGTAGGGCTTAAATCCTCCCTGGTTCCTCTCCTGGAAGAATAGGTTTTTGTGAGCTGAGTAATCTTCATTGCTCTTGCTCCTGGCCTCAGAATAGATAGGAACAGCAGCCCACCAAGCCCTGTACTTTCCTTGCTGTCCCTCAGCACAGGACCGCCAGACCTTCTCTGCAGGAAGAACTGTTAGCATGGAGTTTCATGCTCCATTCAGCTGTGGGCCTCTCCATTGAGATTTCCAATGAGAGTGAATGTAACTAGCTCCAAAAGAGCTGTGGTTTTAGTGGTATGGGCACCTGTCCACTAGGAAGTGTGCTGAAACCTCTGACGCATTTCACAGGTTCCACCAGAGACCCATCAAACACTAATAACATTCAATCACTGCTAACCAAGGCTGATTTTGGACCAGATGCTTGGAAGTGAAATACTACCTATCCCACCACAAGCCCCTGCCATAAGTCAATTATACATTGCAATATTTGAAACCAATAAAACAGAGCTTTTTACTATATGACATGGCTTTCTTTGGAAGGCATTGCAACCACAGTGGAGTTTGGAAACTTCACACATAGCTTATTTTTTTCTTTAATGACTTTATACATATATATCTTGTTACCAACCTTTTTATACACATAATTTTTTTTTTTTTAAATTGCAAAGAATATTTTGTTTCCTTGTTTCAATTTGGCAATGAACTATATAATCTTGTTCCTTATTTAGATGCATTTGTTCACTATTCAGACAGCATTAGTACTGCCCACAATTAGGATCCACTGTAATTCAAACACCATCACTTATCACACTCCAACCCACTCAATAGACAGTGTGGTAGCAGAGAGATCGACACATCTTTTGAGAGAACCTAAAGCCGGAGACTGAGCAGTGGTATGATGCAGAGAGCTTCACCAACTCTAATGGTGTCTAGTCACTTTGGTGGGCAGTCAAAGGCCATCAGATGCAAAAGTAAGCCACATCTCTTACATATGACCTATAGGCTAACAGGGATTTGTAGTGATTTGGCATAATCCAGGCTTAGTTTTGCATGAGGACAAGCTGCTGCTGGTTTCAGCTGGCTCTGAAAGAGCCCCTTAGATGAACAAAGCAGATCTTGAGTGGAGCTTAGGTAGCTCTGTATGGTGAATAACTTAATAACCCTGATGTTACCCAGAGAGAGGTCATCTGTCAGCACACCATTACCTCTAGGAAGAAGGAAAATTTTGATACATAAGAAAAAAACCCTTGTTGTTTAGTGTCAGTTGAATTTATCAAATGAAGTGCATCCACAAATTCAATGCCGCAGTGGAAAAAAAGCAACAGTCCCTAAAAGTGAAGGAAAGCAAAAATAAGAGTTGCAATTTTCTTATTAAAAGAGGAAACAGATGGAGAGAGAGGTGATAATTAAGTAGGAAACACTAAATTAAAAGAGAGATATCCTACCTCTGTCCCAGAGACACTAAAGAAAATAAAACAACCTAGAGAAGCTCTTTAGCAATTTTAAGAAAACCCAGTCCTAGAGGGATGGGAATTGTTTCTTTGTGGCAAGATGGGGACCAATTCCCACTCCAGGCTCTTCAGTCTTGACCCTCTCACCTCCCTTCCCCCACCACTTTCCCGATCTGCAGCCTTGGCCTGCCATCCCTCTGCTGCTGCTCTCCCCTTATCCTTCGCTGTCTTTTTGACTTTTAGCAGTTCCCTAGCAACAGCTGTTTGCAGCTGAGAGGAAGAGCTCTGGACATTTTGCAGGCACAGCAGTGGGCAGGGCTCAGCCTCGGCTAATGGGTGATGGCTGACCCCAGAATTGGGGGAACATGGAGCAGCTCCAGGGCAACAATTTCTGCACTGATCTCTGGTTATGACCTGAGCCAGTGGGGCAGCAACTAACTCTTAAGCCTCAGTTGTTCTTCTTGCTGGTTAACAACAGGTTACTCATTCTGCTTAATCTGAAACACTTATTTCCCCTTGCCAAGCACTGGGCTTCACCCAGTGGAAAAGCCTGTCAGTATGGCAATCCTATGGTAGGGACATAGGTATTCAGACATGGCACAAGTGCCCCCATTCCTCTTGTTAAAACTAAGAGCTCTGATTTTTATGTGTTGGATGTTGTCCTGACCATTCTGCTGTCCATCCCACCTTGTTGCTGGAGGCTGTTACCTCTGGAGCAGAATTAGGAAAGGTGTGCTCACAGCTCAATAGCTGCATTTCACAGTGGCACGTGTTAGCCAGAGCCACATGGGCTACATGCAGGGACAGCCAAGGACCCAGGCTTGCGTTCCCTTTCACCCACTCCGCTTCTGCAGCAGCAAGGCTCCAGCACAGGGGAGGATGGGCAGCTGAGGGCAGCAGCATTACTGCAGTAGAGCTACTGGATCTCAGCTAAAAGAGTGCTAACTCATCATTATTATTGATGATGTTGTTACTATTATTGTTACCATTATTATAGTCCCCTTTTAATTCACCCCAAAGAAACCAAACCTGTGTTACTTCATACAGCAGCCATTCCCTCACCACCCACAAACTTCTCCTGTCAGAAGTGCTGAAGTTACTCTGGAAAATATGATGCAAGTTTTTAAGCCATTTGGTAGGACTTTTGAAAACTGGACTCCAAGTCATCACACTGCAATAATGAAGTTACTCCAGAATAGAGTAGTACACTAAATTTGTAAGGTGGGCACATACTTACATAAACCTATAATGCCAACTGATCAAAGCATCTGAAAGACCCCACAGAATAGTTATTTCACTTTAAAACAGAAGAAGAAAAAAGACAAGATTTTCTCCATTATCCAACAAAACAAATGGCCAATGTTTTTTATCAGGTAGCCACTGATGTGTGAATTCTGTGACAGTGCCTTGATCATAGGTTTTTTTCCTCCTGTTTATTCCAATCTTCTTAACTATCATGTTGAATAAAGGTGCAGAACTGTCTTGCATGATGGAAATTATATGTCTGTGATGTGTTGTGAATCTGACCTCATCCTCTGTCTTGTCTTTTTCCAGAGTGGTGTTTTGTCTGTTTCTTGCTCATCCCTGTATGGACAGGGTCTTGGCAGCCCTGCCAGCTGGCACACCTTATGTATGAGACACATCAGTTACCCATTGTTTCACCCCACCTCCCACCACCTGGTGCACATTTCCTGGCAATTCAGGAGGTTGTTCAGCACTCTTAGCAGTGTCTCCTTCTGGTACCCTGCGTGTCTGCCAGCCAGCTGTGTCCGGGGCTGGGGATCCCACAGCAGGAGAGCGGATGCTGCCTCCACAGCTGCTACCAAATGTGTGACTTCTGATCCCCACATGAGTCCCATATGCACATGTTTTGGGTAGGAGTAGACTTTCCCTGCCCACCCCATGTGACTTGGCATACTACAGCAACTTAAGAGTGCTGTAAGGTACAGAGTAGTGTTAAAGTGAAGCCTCATAAAGGATAACTAGGTGCCTTTTCTCTCCTAGCCTAAAGAGGCCCAATCTGTACGTTGCCCTTGCTGTCCTCTACATCAACAGCAGTCATCATTTGCACTTGTATCCCCTCCCTTCTCCTTGCTCTACCATTTTCACTTTCTGAGCTCTGTCCCTAAGCCTGCATCTCTATGACAGTAATCTCTGTTGTCTGGAGGAGCTGTTGTGCAGACTGGGATAGGACGTAAATGGATGGTAGATGGGATGGAGGAAGTACATGTGGGCAGAAGGCTGCTCAAGTAGAGAGAAGAGACAGTGGGGTATAGGGAAGGTGGCAAATTGGAAATGGAGCCCATATACTCCAGGGAGTAAGAAAGGAGCAAAGGACATCAGGGGGAGAAGGAACAAGAGAACTGGAGGAAAATTGACAGACTTGTCTGTCATCTCCTACTAATCTGAAAATCCCACTGCCATCCTCTCTTGCTCACACTTCCCATCACACTGATGCTGCCCAAAGTATCACTGATTCTTCCCACGCTCCCCCACTTTTCAGCCTTTGGAACTGCCTTCCTTGCCCTTTTACACCTCTTGCAGAAAATCACTTTTCTTACCCAAAACATGCTGGCAAGCAAGAAAATTCTCTGAGGCTGAAAAACCTTTGTGTGCTGGGGTCGTGACCTGATGCCCGGGAATTTACCTCCTGGTCTTTTATTTTTTTACACCAACCTCACAGGAGCTGAGCTGTGCCTGCTCTCACACCTTTTTGAGCTGCAAACAGCAACTCCTTCTTTGGTCCACAGCTGAGACCTCTCTACTGGGGTGAAAACATACCCATGTCCTACAGCCACACATTTTTCCTTTTGTGTCCTTTCTGAACTTCCTATTTTTTTTCCCTGCTCCTCTGTATATCTTAGCTACTTTCATTCTTTTTGCATTTCCTTCCTTTCTTTTGGCAATATTCAGTTTTTGTCTTATCTCCAATCTTAAGCTCATCTCTTTGTCAATCATCCAGGCTCAGCAGCAAAATAGTTAATTTGAAGTGCCCTCATTAGACTTGAAATGAGATTAGTTGTAGGGTACAGGAGTTTTCACTTCTCAGGTACTGTTTTAAGCTATCCATTGTCTCAGGCAAAGAACACTGCTTTAGTTATAACGACTCATATTTGATAGCTTCTCTCCAAAACCAGAGGCAAGACTACTTTTGTTTCCAAAGAAATTCTGATATTCTTAGAACTTGAATATGCCATTTGGGCCACATAAACATATGTTGGCCAGATGTTTAATATCCCTGTTTCAATGTGTTTTGCTACAATAAAGGAATAATGAATGTTCCTGCAGGACAGCTTCATGCAGATGAGGATACAACAAATGCATTTTGATTTTCAAGTGTGTAAGAAGAGCAGAGAAAAACAAAAAACTGAATGAAATGTAAATTCTGTTCTAATTTTTCCTCTGTGAACTTCATATTTTATCCATAGATATGAGTATAACATGCATTATGAGTTGACCAACAATATACTGTAAAAACAAGGCAAGGCATAATGAATGCCCATATAATGGGTCTATAGAATCTGCCCCTCCTACCTATACTCAGTGGGTATCTTCAGCTGCTTTCCAGCAAGACTGAACTTGGTTAAGTAAATGACAATCTGGAGTGTTTAAGTGTTCCACCAATTGAATAGATGAGCATTAAAAAATACTGACACTAAAACGGATCAAATTTGCCGTAATTTATAGATCTTAAAATTCTCCAGGAGTTACTGGGGGTGTGTTGGTGTATCTGAAAGCAGCATTAAGTCTACGATTTATGGGATCAGTTTAGTACAGTGATAAGCCTATCAGAGATTAACACACACACACAGACACACAGTTTCTGCATTTTGTAAACTGCCATCAATCCCCAGTACTGCCACCAGAGAAGATAATATCTTCTTGTCTGCAATAAAATACACTCTTTCTAAATTTGGTACGAGAAATATTTATTCCTCACACAGCTCAACCATACGAATAAAGAACTCAAAATGACTAGACCAAGTCCAACACAAATCTGTTGGTGTGCAGCATATTTTATGTCATACGAAGTTCTCCAAGTTACATGTTCAAATATGATATAAGACAACATATTGGGAACTTGGAATATGAAATCCTGGTTCTGCAAAAATCGTGGTCTAGTCATATCACTGCTTCCAACAGAGTTTGTCTCTAGGCAAACCTCAGTTGTATCAGTGCTAGAATCATTTTGCAGAGCATGGACTACAGATGAAACTGGTGGGTGAACATTCGTGTGCTTGAAATGTATTGTGCAGCTATGGCTGGTCCCTAATGGTGTATTATCTTCTAACTACTTAGCTCCTTTGGCCCTTAATAGCATTGAAAAACGCCAGAAGATGGACAGAGTGATATAGAGTGATAACCATCACCAAAAGATGAGCTGGACAGCAGTGCTTCTCACTAGAGGGGAAAAGTCACTCAGACGCGAAATCAAGAAGCAATGAATAAAATAGCAAAAATAGCATTCCGAGGTAGGGTTTAAAGTGAGCCTGAGACTGGACCACGGCTGATGTGGTCTGTGAGGTTTGTGGGGCATCATTTGGGAGTTAAGAGATGTGAACTGTTTTTTCAGCAGTTCCAATGGGACCAACTTTTCCCCAACTTGTGTTCCCTCTCTGTTCTGCTGTGCCTTTTCTATTTATCTTCTGGTTTTGGTATTTAATTCTTCTGAGGAACAACTTCTCTCTCTTCTTATAAGGTATTGCAGTACACATTATAATAAAAACCTGATTTCTGTTACGACACAAAGATCATTTTACAAATTCTATAAAGGATAAATAGGTGACGATGGAATTTCCATCTCTGGAATGAAATATAGGGATCTATTGCCATTAAAAGCTGATGTCACTAAAAGTCTCTTTAGAAAAAGCCTCTGTTTCCCAAAGGTGGGATTTCCCTGTGTGGAAGTGTGTAAACCCAGAAGATTCTAGTCTCATCCTGCATTATGTAAGAATACATAAAATCAGCAACAGCAGATGCAACCATTCTGTGTAGTCTAGAATCCTTTCTCTGATAATGTCCAGCAGTGGTGCTGTGGTAAGACTAAAGAGTAGGGCCAGCATATGGCAACCTTTGCCCTATATACTCTTCCAGTCTCCAGCGAGTTTTGGCTTAAGAACCCCCTGTATAATACAGCAGCAGAGCTGCATCAGGTAGCTTCTGATGTTTATTTCTTCCAGGATTGTATTTTGATTACTTCTGAAACTCACAGGAACTTCCAGCATCTATAAAATCCTGAGAAAAGGTACTCCAGAGCTTAATTGTGCATTATGTAAAGGAGCTGTTTCTTTGTTCCACTTTGAACCTGCCACTTGCCTGCCTTGAACATGTGCTGTGTGATTCCAGCATGGTATTTCTGGCCTTTCCTCCAAGCTGAGGTGCATGAAATCATGTTTGCAGACTCAGCAGTGTGAGGCAGCATACAGCAGCACCAGAGAGCCACATAGGAGATGCTGTTATTTTCATACTACTCCTCTTGAGCTTTCAAGAACCAAAAGACTCCTAGTCTTCTGGTCAGCCTTATTGACTGGATCTGGCTTTCTGGGGTTTGTGGATGGATGTACATGATAACGAGCCTTCCTGGCAAAAGGAATGTCCTGGCTATCAAAAAGGAATTTGAAGAGAGTCTGTTTTCTTCCTTCCTCTGATTCACAGTCATGTTTCATTTCACCAGCTAAAAGCCCTAATGTGACACAGGAGGTTATTCAAGGCCATCCCACAGCAGTGCAGCTGAGTAAAAAGCATGGTTTACAACCTTACTAGCAGCTGAGCATGCTAAATACACAACTAACTTGCCAGCATGAAGAAGCCACGTGGCTCCACCAGCTTTTTCACTGTAAAAACGATGGAATAAATTTTCCAAGCTGCACTCAAAACTGTGCAGTACAGCCTCCTTCCTCCCTCTGCATCACTCTGCAATGGCTGTAAAGTAACACAATAAGCATCTTTATAGCCATGTTCCCCGATTTTCTGGTAAAGCTGTTGGTATAAAATCCCGATCCCTTACATGCTTTTTCAGATCCAAGTACTGTTTATTGCACAAGTGCAAGCTCAGGTCTGCTGACACTGCTGCGGGGTTTAACAAGAGGAGCACACCGGGTTGTGCCCTCCCATGCCCTCTCATGCTGCCAGTACAGGCAGGTCCTCTGCAGTGACCGTGACAAAACATCAGGCAGCAGAAAAACTGGCAACAACTGCGTGCACATTTAGCGTTACATTCTTACCGGGTTCAGTTTACCTTCTCCTAAAACGAACTTTGTTCCTCTATGAGAGAAATTAACGCCTCTTCTCTTCTTCCTCGTGAACATCACCAAAAGGGAGAAGCACATGTGGTAGTAAAAAAGTGTCGTTAAACTACACTTGAAGTTTTAGCTGTTCTGGAATATTTGGGAAAATGTGTGAATAAAGAACCAATAAGGATGTTCTACAGGTTTCAAATATCACACACAGGATTGCTGCACAGAGAGGAAGTGAGAGAAAGAAGGTTGTATATTCGATGACTGAAATACTGCCAGTCTCTCCCCGCCACAAAACATGTTCATGACGCTGCCTAGACATAAAGTTCAGTGTTTCATTCCATCTCAATAGGGATTTTATGACTAAGGTGTCGAGGATAAGAAAAGACCAATTTGTAGTTTTATTGATCAGGCTAAAGGTCAGGGGCAGACGTGTAGGTCATGGTGCTTCCTCTGAACAGACACAGGACCAAGGGCCTACCTTCTGAAAGTGAAGAATGAGGCAGGGGAGGGGGAACTTATGCTGATGAAACATGACAGCTGAGATGTCAATCACGACCAAATTGGACAGGCTCAGAGATGGGAAGCCTCAAAGCAACCACAACTTTGCCCCATGCCTGCACGCTTTGGCAGAGGGGCTTGTACTATGTTTGCTGAAGCTGTGATGTGGTATATGGGCAAACCCCAGGATGTGATTTAATATAATAAAAACATAATTCATGGTGATGAAGTTTATGAGATTGGGTTTCCCAGCCCTAGCTGAACCACATAAAGCATATACTGTCACTACAGGCATTTTGGCTGAAATGGTAGGGGCTTCTGCTGCATGGAAATAGCCTGGAAGGCATCTGTCACCATGCCCCTCTCTAGGCTGGCTGCAATAGTAGAATAACACAAAACTACACTGATTCATTGTCAGGAATTTAGTTTAGACTTAAAGTGCCATGAAGTGAAATGGTTTCCACAGCAATGTCAGTTTTTCTCCTCTACTTACATTAATTTTGTCCTCATTTGCCCCTGTGAATCACCACTGAAAGTGAGACTTGGTCTCTGTAGTATATTCTGTTCCAGGTCTCTCTGTGTTATATTTGCAGTGTAAAGCTGCTTATGGCTGAGACTCTGCTTGCTGTAAAAGACAGAAGATACAGCACAGCTTTAATTAAAGATGGTTTAAGCTAACTTTTGTTCCTGCTGATTCTGAAGTATGCCAAGAAGTCATCTCATGCCTCTGGAAGATCCCCTGATTGTTCTGCCTGCTTACCCTAAGACTAGCAATAGAAGGAGGTCTTCATACTTTCCTACCATTTATGATACATGCAGGCCAGGTAAACATTAGTATAAGTGACTTCATTTAGGTATTGGTTTTCCTGACCTTACTTCTTCAGACGTAGTCAGTACAAAGCAAAAAATGGGTTTTGTTTTATGGTAAATTCAATCTTTAGGTACAAAGGATTCCTAACTCACAACTGACAGGCTAACATAGCTAAGCTCTTTGAAGATGAAACAGAGAGCTAAAACCTTCCCTTTTACTTCTCTTCCCTACATTCAGCTGAGGGCAAAGTAAGCCTGAAAATAGGCAATGTCTCTGAAGAAGGTATATCATTACATGTACAAAACATCTCTTAAGAATCTGTCCCATCATCCAGGCTGTAAGATGGCTTGATTAATATCCCACTACTTTACTAAATTTGTAATGAAGGAAACAATACTGGTAATTTCTTGGTATCTGATCCAGCCTTATGGCAGAGAAGGCAACTGTTCTGTATACTGGTATCCTTTTGAACCCTGTTTTCTCTGAATTTGGAATTAACCAAGAGCCAGTTGAAGGCCCTTGGAAGCAGAAGTTCAGGAATGGTGCATGTTACACATGAGGTATCTCAGGAAGTAAGATGGTCTAGCATACACATTTGCACAAACCACACGCTGAAGTAGAGAACAGACCTACTTTTATTTGTGTTTTCTCATTCTAGATCTCATATTGGCTGAATTTTTCTGTGCCTGTACCATCTTCATCCTGATGGTTTTTGAGCTCCAGACAAAATCTGTTTTTATCCCACACATGCCTTCCAGCAATCTAATTTCCCATCTTTCTTTTCATGCTGTCTTTATTTCTTCTACCTGTTCATCAGCTGAGTAATGAAGCTCCATGGTAGGTTCTGGTGATCATGAGACCTGAGTTCTAATGTCTTGAGTGGTGTAGTTAAGTTACACAGCTTGTTGCTATGCAGCTTGGTGGCTTCTAGATGCCTGCTGAGTTATCAGTCAATTGGAGCTTTCTCTGGCCACAGCGAATTCACGACTGTGGTAAACTGTAAGAGTCATAAAAATATGGATGTCCTGTCTAAGAGCTCATTCTAAAGAAAAAGATGCATCCATGTTATTAGACAAAATCTTATAATAGTTATCTATACCTCAAGTAGCAATCTTCATGCCTAGCAGACTTAAGAATCCAGTGTAACACTTAGCACATATCTCCCTCTGTTCTATATCTTTTCTCTGGACTGTGGAGCAAGAGAAAGGTCCTAACCTCGCATAACAAGGATTGAATAGCCAAAGCTCTGTATTCAAATTATAGCCTCAATGCTCCATTACTGTGCATTTCTATCACCTTCAACACTCATATATTTGAACGTCTGGTAAATAGGGTATTCTAGTAAGGAAAAAGGAAGGATCATATTTACTTAGTGTGATAAGAAAATAGAGAGCTGCCAGCAAATATACCCACATTTTGCAGCTGAGGGGGTTTGCATTTAACAGCCATGCCGATTAGACCACATCAGATCTTGTAATTAGCTGACAGCACTGGGGGAGAGACATTCCCAGGGCGAAGCCAAACTGCAGCCACAGTGTCTGTGCTGTGTCATATGGGGAAGTGACCCACGGTGGGAAGATTTGGGAGGACAATATCAAAAAGGATCCTAGACTGCAAAGAGTTCAGTCTGTGGAGGAGGTAATAGGCAGAGATTGTTAGAGGGAAAATGCAGGGAGGGAAAGCTGGAAGCCCACAGGCATCAGTTTGATTTAGAAGAGCAGAGACAATACAGTAGCCTCATGTACGCAGGCAAAATCTTAATCTCAGAAGGATCTTATTGTATGGAGAAACACTCTTTTTGATCTTTGATGTATAATGGCTGGTTAGGGACATCATGAAACATTACAGAGAAATTGGGCAGAAAGATTTCAGCAGCCATATAATCAAGGACAGGAGACAAGAGGATGAGATTTGGGAGGGTTTACGATGAGGGCACAAGATAGGTTTTGGGCTACAACAAAAGAGAGTCAAGTCCAAAATTGGGACCCTACTTTGACCTTACAGGTAGAATAGGTGTAAAAAGTCTCTCAGAGCTGAAACTGGAGATAGCATTTTGCTAGCCAGGAAGGTGTATTTGAGATAAGGGTGGTAAAAAAACCAGACATGATTCACTGTGGATAGTAAGATAGCAAAGCTGAATTTCCTCTTTTGTTTCAGCCTACTTTCAGGACATCCTTTGGCATGAGTTTTCACCACCAGGCCAACTCTCCAAGCTGGCACACAGATGAAAGCAAAGCCTGACCTGTTCCCATGGGATCTGTTGTCACCTGTGCATTTTGCAAGGGCTTCTGGAGCCATTTCCTACTCATGCTGCACAGTGCAGCTCTTCCCCGAGGAGCTGTGATCAAATGTGCCTGTGTGGGAACACATGGGAACAGTGCAAGGGGAGCTGCAGTCCAAAGAGGCTCATCAGGTGGGCTACTAGCGTAAACTAGTAGCTAGTGACAACTTTTGCCACAAAGAGGATGTGTTAACGATCCCAAGTGAAATCAACTTCCATGTTTTGCTGTGCATCTCAGGGTAGGTCAACTGCACCTGACCAAAAAACAAACAAACAAACAAAACCCTCAACAGAACATGAGCCTGAGTAGGGGAGACACAAGGGTTGGTAGTTACTGCCATGTGTTTGCTGGAGGAGCTGTGGTATAATATGTGACACTTCTGGGGAGTTTTTAATCTGAAGGTCTTCCTCTTGGATGTGAACAGAAAGGAATACAAAGCCCTGAGCTCAGCTCCACATCCCACTTCAGGGCCAGCAGATGGCTCAGCCTGCCTCAGGTGCACCTACCTCACCTAAACCTCTATTTTAGAGTCATAGAATTAATTCTTTATGTTGGAAAAGACCTCTAAGATCATTGAGTCCAACCATTAACCCAGCACCACCATGTTCACCACATCCCCAAGTGCCACATCCACACATTTTTTGAACACTTCCAAGGGTGGTGACTCAACCACTTCCCTGCACTGTTGCAATGTTCATAGTTTACTGTTCCAATGCTTGACCATCCTTTCAGTCAAGATTTTTTCTGAATATCCAATCTAAACTTCTCCTGGTACAGCTTAAATCTATGTCCTCTTGTCCTGTCACTGGGAGATGACTTCCTGGAAGAAGACACCAAGATCTCCACCTGTCTACAACATCCTTTCAGGTAGTTGTAGAGAGCAATAAGGCTCCCCCCGAGCTTCCTTTTCTCCAGGCTAAACAACCCTGGCTCTCTCAGCCACTCCTCATAGGACTTGTGCTCCAGATCCCTCACCAACGCTGTTGCCCTTCCCTGGTCATACTTCCTGCCCATATCTGGTCAGACCCTCAATGTCTTTCTTGTAGTGAGGGGCCCAGAACTGGTCACAACACTGGGGGTGTGGCCTCACCATGGCCGGGTACAGGGGGACGGTCACTGCCCTAGTCCTGCTGCCCACCCTATTGCTGATCCAGGCCTTGATGCCGCTGGCCTTCTTGGCCACGTGGGCATTCGCTGGGCACGTCCCTGCCACTGCTCCGCACTGCAGCGCCGGGACACGCCGGGCTGCCCCCGCTCCCCGGGGAAGCAAACGGGCTCCCGGGGCCGGGCCGTGGCCGCCTCTGCCACCGCCTTCGCCGGCGACACCGCGGCGAGCGGGGCGCAGCCGGCAGCTGCTGCGGGCTGGTTTCCATGGAGACCGCGGGGGGGAGGCCCTGGCGGAGGGGAGATGTCTGCGGGGACGCGCGGGGGGAGCGGCGGGCAGGGATGGCGGCGGGGAGCGGGAGGGGAAGGGAGGGCGGCGAAGGGCGGCGGCCGGAACGCTTCGCTCGGGAGGGAGAGGCTTCCCCGCGGGCCCAGAGGGGCAGCAGCAGGGAGGCCGGGGTCGCTGGGGTGGCTGCAGGACAGTGACGGGGTGTGCAGGGGAGGGAGAGGAGGATGAAGAGCACGTGGGGATGCTGCTGTGGCAGGCCGTCACTTCCATGGAGGCCTGGCCAGGTGACTGCTCTACAGAGCTCTGCGGCTGCATCCTCCGTGGAGATCTGCAGCACGCTTAGGGAAGGCACCAGCCATCCTCCCCGTTAAATATTTAGCAGTTTAGCCCAGCCGCATCCTCTGGTGGGAGCCCCGATGGTGCCCGTGGTCACGCTCCGGTGTTGGAACACAGGGTGCGGGCAGGTGCTCGGCGAGGATCAGAGCTTGGGGTAGTGGGCAAAGCCGCAGAGGGGCTGCAGAGGAAAAACAAACTGCCTGTGTGAGCACACGGGCTTGGGCTTCACAAAGGAAAGAGTTGCAGAGTTCAGGGTGGTGGTTATCGTGCAGCAAAGTGCTTGTCACCATGGTGACCGAGCAGTGCCGCATCTTCCTGGGAGTGGAAAGCACCAATCCTAGAGTTTTGCAGTGTGAGACCACTGGGTTAAATGCAGCTAGTTTCACCTTTTGAAGCCAGGGGTGACAATCTGTGTGAGAACTGTATATATTCCATGATATGGATTGATTGGAATCAGCCTGGTGCCAAGCCAGTGGCTATATGTATACAAGGACACCATTAATATATGCTGGTGTCCATCGCAGGCAATGTCTTCCAAAAAGAGATTTGCAAAAGTGAAGGCAGCAGCAGGGAGTGCAGCAGGGCAGGAGCGTGGAGGTGGCAAAGCTATTGTTTGTCTCAAACTTTGAAAAGTAAATGAAGTTTTGTTTGAAGGTTAAGATATATTGGTGTCATTGAGTAGGGGACGGGATTCATCAAATTTTAGCTAAGGTACTTGAGACCTACAAAATGTTCAAATTTCTGTTTTAGGTAGTTATAAATATATCAGTGTATATTTACGTATAAATTTAACATAAATATGTTGAATGTTAAGCCCAAAAGGATCCAATGAAACTTTTTTGGTTGTTTGTTGGAGGTTTTTTTTCATCTGTTTATGAGGAATTGAAGTAACACTTCTAGCTATCCATCTTCAGGTATACCAAGAGCTTTCCTGGTATTTTGGAATTTGTTTGGGTTGTTTTGGGGTTTTGTTTGTTTGTTTGTTGGGGGGGTTGTTTGTTTTTTCTTTTTTTGTTGTTTTTTTTTTAATTTTTTTTTTAATTTTATTTTACCAGCAGCAAATCATAATTTGATAAAAGTTATTACTGCTCCATACAAACTTTGGTCCTTTTCAGGAAGTCCTAAGTATTCATTCCAGAAGAAAACTCTTTAAAAACCCTCATCACTGGTGGCTCCCATGAAGGGTGACAGCAAACTTCCTTGACCCTCTGGAAAATTTCTCCATTCCTGCATGTCTGTCTAAGAAGATGGTAGCTCTAAACATGGTCTAAGAGACTTGCCATTCACTGGTTCTCATATATGGGAACTCAACCACAGCGAGGGAAAACCAAAAAAAGAAAGAAATAGTGGATTCACCCTTAGCCAGGTCTCCTTAGGGTCACTGAGAATGAAGCTTGCTGAGGGAAATAGTGGCAGATTCCTGAAGTATTCAAGGAAGATTTTGTTGTAGGGGAGAAGAACTTTTGAGTTCAAGAACTGTTTGCACTCCAAAAGACAGTGCCCATTAGGGAGGTGAAAACAGCACTCATGGATGAGCTATTTCAAAATATGTTCAGATGGGTAAGGCAGTGTTGTGCTGTGAGTACTTGAGAATGCACCAGATGAGACGGTGTATCTGTGCATATCCATGCAGAGATATGATCCCCGGAAGGAAATTAGCCATATTAGCATAGCGTGACATTGAGGTTAATATCCCCCATTTCTGAGTAGAATTTGTTGGGTCTTGAAGCACATGTGGCTATATTGTTTCCAGCTCTATAGTTATTTGGGGCACAACTACCCATGACCAAAACCAGAAAAAGCAAGCAGGAGCTGCAAGAGGTGAAAAACCTCCAACCCCACTGTCAGCTCTGCCAAAGCCTGGCTGTCAACTCCACTTAGAGAAGGGCTGAGTTGTGTACAACAACATTTATGGCTGAGGCTACTGGCCTCTCAGAAACATCCTTGTTTCCTCTATTCCCTTATTTTTTGGGGTCTTGAGAGACTCCATTACAGCTCTCTGCTTTCTTTACCTTCCCAATCCTTTTTCTTTCTTTCTCCTCTTCTTGCACAGGAATACTGCAGCGCCAATCTCCGCACCAAAAATGATTTTTCCCTACACTCCTGAGAATCCACCAGCCTCCTCTGCCACTACATTGAGGGATCTCTGGTGTAGCCACATCCTTTGAGACCACCCAGCTCAGGTATATTCCCTATAACTAACCTGACAGAAAGCCCTGCTCCCTGTCACACTTCCTTCCTTACCAAGACACTGTGGGAATGGCAGCAGCATCAGAATTACCTGGCTGCTTTTCAGAGGAATGTGTCCCAGAGCAAAGTAAAGCAGTGGCCTCAACCACTCAGTATAATTAAACACAGCATCATTTTTGTGTAGCCTGTGCCGTGGCAACCACAGCAGTTATTCTCATTCAGCTGGAAGGTTTAGAAGGCAGAGATGTGGCGGTTCACAAAAGATCCTCCTTGCAGGCAGGGCCTTAAACCATTTCACTGAATGAAATACACTCATGGAGAGAAGAGTGCCAGAGGAGGGAAACGGGGATGGAGAAAAACGCACTGCATAGAACCACACTATTTCTGGCTGTTGCTCAATAATAGCTCTTGAGGCAGCACCTGATATACTATTAGGGTGAGAAAGGCTTTTTATATGTAATGCTTTGGCACCTTGATAGCATCTCTGTTTTTTCTCTTGTTCTCTCTTAAGTTCCCCAGAGAGGCAATATATTGTCTTCCCTCTAGTTAAAGGGAGAGGGGGCTAATTGCATTGACAGGTCACTCTGTTTCTGTTGAAGGTGAAAGCAAAGGGCTAGCTAATTCATGCACACAGACAGGAGGATATAGCACTGTACTGTCAGCCATTCCAGGTACTATCATTAAGGTGGGGTGAGGCAGCTTGGCACAGTGCATGTAGCACTTGCTGGAGCAAACATCTGGGTCAGGGTGGCAGAAGGAGTAATGCTGATGAAGAAAAGCTAGTCAGAAATGAAGGGAAAAGCAGAATAAAAGACAAAGAGTCTGATTGTTTGGTTGCTATATATGACCCTAAATTCTTCTGGCACCATTAATGGGAAGAGAAATTGTGTGGTCACGGTACTTTTGCATCCCAGCTATTCTTTACTCTAAAGCACCCAACATACAGGTCAGGTGGTAACATTGCCAAGGGTAGAGTAGCAAGCATAACTTGGGACATGCCAAAAGGACTGTGAGATCCCTTGCCACCCAGGATGGGCTTTAGATATTATGCTGGAGGTCCTGAGACACACAGACAGAACTCGAGTCATGATATGCTGAAGGGAGCAGCAGAATTGGAGAGAGTAAGGTTGGAACTCCTGCATTCAAGTTCAAACTTCTTCAGGGCTTAAGGTTTGGATACTGCTGCCAATGAATGCAAAGGAAATTTGGCAAATGCCCTCAGCTAATGCAGGAGAATAATATCACCTGAGTCTAACATAGTGCTTTTCATCAAAATATCTCATGTCTGTGTCATTACTGATAGTTTTGTATGTCTTAGGAAACAGAGTTGTGGAGAAGGAAAGTGAAATTGTCCAAAATTGCCCTCTAAAGTGATGGTAAAACAAATAGGAAACCTGCTGCCAAACTGAGTTTACTTGTCATGCGCAAGGGAATGAAACATAAGGCTGCTGTCTTCCTCTCAGTCCTTCTGAGATAAAGCAGAGGACTCTCTCTCAGACTGTGGATACTAAAGTCTCCTGCGCCAGGATAGCAGATGACTGCGCTGTGTGTGTCCCATGCCCTATGAGGATCATTGTCCAGACACGTCTCACTTTGCAACTGGTCTGAAGTATTCTTTCCTTGTGTGGGATGGCAAATGGTGGGGAGGTAACTAGATTGATCTCCCTTGTAGGCCTTTCCCTGGGACTTGGTACACAGGTTCCAGATGGTACAAAGCCCCTGCTGCTTGGATCTGCACAAAATCCTGCGTCTTCCTCAACCTATTTCACAACAGATTTGGCTTGCTCTCAGTCGGTTGCTATTTGTACAAATTAAGCTGAGCTGCCAGGAACGTTTGCAAACAGGGAAAAGCAAAGTGGGATGCACAAAGCAAGTCAAAATAAGTCTCAAATCTGGCAAAATGCCTTCAGGTGCTTATAACATTTGACTTACTCTAGCCCGTGTATTACACACCCACACACTCATTCATCCAGCTTTCTCTTGCCTTCACGCCCACACATGCTCACCCTTCACAAATTCATTCACCTTCTCTTCTCCCCCCCCCTTTCTCTCCCAAACACGGTCATTCCCACACACAAATCTACCTCAGACACACTCTTTGTTCCCCACATACAGGCACACACACATTTTTGAGTGCTGAGTGCAGTGTCTGTAGGTGGTGTATATACATTCATGTAGCAGACGATGCTGTAACCTTATACCTATGCTGAGAAAAAGCCTTTGGGATTAGTGAGCTGAGAGCTCTGATTGCTCTCACTTTCATGTAAAATACTACTAATCCAGTTTATGAGGCTGGCTGTTTCCATCCTTCTCTGCCTTCATTTTCCACAGAACCTCCCTTTCTACTCACCTTCCTCTTTCTCCCCTTGCCTGTTTCTCCCTATGCTTTTCCTTTCCCACGTTACTGCCCAAGATCACAGTGTTTTAGAGAGCTTGGCCACCCCTGTATCTCTCCATGACCTAACACTGGTCCTGATTATCTCACTGAGAGAATGATCAGGGATGAGCAATGAGCCTGCCATGCAGTGTGGGGCACAGGGCAGGAAATCCTGCAAGGTGTGGTGAGATCAGAGGCAGAGACGGTAAGTGATGGGGCGGATCATGCTGCCATCCGAGCAGCGCTGAGTCCGCCTGGCATTGAGCCTGCCTCTAATGGAATGTGACCCACCGCTGGGAATGAGCTCATCTGTAATCCACTTAATTGAGTTTTATGAGCAGGACTCTCACATCAGGGAGCCAGCCTGCCTTCTCCCTAGCACTCACCCTCCTTTGCTTGCTGCTTGGGGAAGAGAAGGGAAATGGGGGTTGCATGCACTGCTCTACCAAGCTGTTGATCATCTGGCTTCTGATTTTCTGCCTGTCCTGGGGAATGGGCAAGGACTTGGACAAACATGCTCTTCAAGACACCCACTGCCATGGTGTAGTGTTGTTTATTTCTGCTTCAGGATGCTCATGTGACTATTGATAATGCTGTCAGGACTGAAGAGCCTTAACTTTTCCCAGCTTTTTGGTCTCTGTGCAAGTCCTGGGTACTCAAAAGAAAAGTGTTGATGTGCCTTATAGATCTCACATATGCATGAACCATCTTACCTGTGAGTCCAAGTAGCATGGGGACAGAGTCATTCTGATCTCACTCCTGCTTTCAGTGTGCAGTGATCTAAGTGCTGAAGCTGTCAGGATCCCGTAAAGAGCCTTTGTTTACACTGTAATGTCTTGCCATCTTTAGCATTTGCATCATCATTTGTTTGTACTGTGTGAATTGGTCATATAAGAACCAGCAGACAGAGAAATCTGGCTGGTGTCTGCCAAGGGATTTGCAGGCTTGACTCTGTCTGGTGAAAGATGCAACCTTTTCTCTTGGTGAAGTAGAACAAGGGGATCAAGAGAAAGTGAGGGAGGGAGCCTTCTCTCCAAGAGAGCATTAATCTCCTTGGAAGGGGCTTGTAGGGACCTTCTGGCATGCAAAATTTTGGATGTATTCCCTCCAGTGCTGACATAAATGTCTACATTTGAAATAAGTTCTGGGTGCAACTACCACTGCTTTTCTATCACTTCTGCTCTACCTTGTAGGAGAAAACTTTGTCATAGTTTCAGATCAAATGTGGCACACACATTACGGAGCAGTAGCTCAGCAGTTCCACAAATCTGTAACTTCAAGGAAAGGTTGTGGTATATGGAAAGGGAAGTGTCCTGGTGCATTAACACAAAGACCATAAAAGACCTGTTCAGGGAACAGCAATGTTACCACTGTGCACTGAGTGATACTTCAGATGTTTCTTAAAATCCCCAGACACCAGATTCATGGAAATACAGGATAATAAAAAAATTCATTTTTCGAAATATGTGCTTGTAGTCTTCACAGCTGCAGACAAAACTGAAAAATTGGACCAGAGAACATCTGAGGATTCAAAACCCAAAGAGGAAATAAAAAGAATCCATATTATATGGTTTGATAGTTTGGGTTTTGTTTGTTTGTTTGTTTGTGTTTGGTTTGGTTTGTTTTTATGGTATGGTTTTTAAGCTAATCTCATAGAGAGGTGCAATGACTTTCTATTGACATCCCGATGCTGAGATGCTATAATGACTATTCAGGATGGTTCATTGCAACTGTACTACAGATGAAGTGCTTGTTTTCTTCCCTTCTGCTTTCTGAAATTTAGGACTCTGTAAATTATGAAATCATAGAATCATACAATATTTTAGGTTGGAAGGGACCTTTAAAAGTCATCTAGTCCAACCTCCTGCAATGAGCAGGGACATCTTCAACTAGGTCAGGCTACTCAGAGACCAGTTCAACCTGACCTGGAATGTTTGTAGGAATGAGGCATCTACCACCTCTCTGGGCCACCTGTTCCAATATTTCACCACCCTCACTGTAAAAACTTCCTTCCTTGTATCTAGTCTATGCTCTTATGGTTTAAAACCATTACCCATTGTCCTAGTGCAACAGGGTAAAAAGTTTGTCCCCATTTTTCTTATAAGCCCCATTTAGGTAATGAAAGGCCTTAATAAGGTATCCCTGCAGACTTCTGTTCTCCAGGTTGAACAACCCCAACTCTCTCAACCTGCCTTCATAGGAGTGGTGTTCCAGCCCTGTGATCATTTTTGTGGCCATCTTCTGGACCCACTCCATCAGGTCCATGTTTTTCCTGTGCTGAGGACCCCATAGCTGGATGCAGTACTCCCGGTGCAATCTCTTGAGAGAGGAGCAGAGGGATAGGATCACCTCCCTTGACCTGCAGGTTATGCTGCTTTTGGAGCATCCCAGAATGTAGTTGACTCTCTGGGCTGAAAGCATACATTGCTAGCTCAGATCCAGCCTCTTATTTACCACGTCCTCCAAGTCCTTCTCAGCAGTGTTGCTCTCAATCCCTTCATTCCCCAGTCTGTATTGATACTGGAGTTGCCCCAACCCATGTGCTGAATGTTGTACTTAGCCTTGTTGAAAATCCTGAAGTTCACATGGGCCCACTTCTTGAGCTTGTCCAGGTCCCCCTAGATGGCATCCCATCCTTCAGGTATGTCAACTGCACACTCAGCTCTGTCTTGCCTGTAAACTTGCTGAGGGTGCACTTGATCCCACTGTCTATATTGTTGAAGACAGTATACAGTACTGGTCCCAGTACAGACTCAGAGACACTACTTGTCTTTGATCTCCATCTGGACATTTTGCTACTGACTACTGCCCTCTGGATATGATTATACAAACAATTCCTTGTCAGCTGTTGTTTTTCAAGAGGAAGTAATTTTGTCTTATAGTCACCTAGAACATTAATCCAGCTGCATCAGCAGTTCTAGGGGTTTTTTTCAGAATTTTGAAAAACAAGCCTTGCAGGACCCAAGAGTTCTTTCATGACCCAGCATCTTACTTTCACGTTTCCCTGCTGTCCCAATTCCGTGTACACATGTGTGTGAGGAAGGGCTTTACTCATACAAAATGACTCTACTACTCCACTACTACCAATTTAACAGATAAATTTGTTGGAAATCACTGAAAGGCTGGTATTCAGTTGGACAAACTTAGAGACTGTCTTGGAGGGAATGAAGATACTTTTTTTTTTTAATACCATTTACTTTTAAATCTGCAAACAGTCGTCCCTGCATTATGTGAAGTCCCCAAATGGCCATGCAGTCTGGATAGAGGTAACACTGTTCCAGTGAATCCAATGCTGGAAATATCTTCTCCCAACTTGAATACATCCTTCTGCCATGTCCTTTCACTGTGAAGCTCCTGACATCATGTTTGATTCTATTTTATCCCTTGAGCAATACTTAGCTTCAAAAATGGCAGGAGACCCTTGGTATTGCCTCCGGCTCTCTCTGTTTGTAGGAGCTGCACAAAACATATGGTACGTGGAGAAAGGAAGAGCTGTTAAAAGGATGAAAGCTGTTTCAGTAAATTTGCTTGTTAGGAGCCAGTGGAGTATCTGTCATCGATGAAAACAAAATATTTTAGGATATTTGTACTTTATGGTACACATGTTTTTCAGAGAAGTTTGGTAAAAATAATTTTTTTTGAAAAATATACTATCCAGGAAATTTCTTCTGTCATGTCTTGGAGCAGTAGAAATGTCAAAGTTTCTACAAAGGTCTGCACAGTGTTTCACTCCACTACTGCTTCAATCCCAAAGAGAAGCTTGTGTGCATCATGTCCTCCCTGTCCATGGCAGTTGGCCTAAGAAAAGACACTGACCCTCTCTACAGTATTTGCCTCTTGTTTAGATGTTCAGGCAATAGTGGGGGATATATTGTTTATCTAGGACAGAGATAATCTTGAAGTAGCCAAGATCAAAATAATTGCTGCTCTTTCTTCCTCCTTCCCCCATTAAATATCCTTCCATGGCAATTGCCCAGATTTGCTGGTGAGGCTGAGCTACAGGCAGGAGACAGAGTGCTAACAGGGGCTGTGCTGTGCTGTGGAGGTCCATACCTCATCAGCTGTGGAAGGTCATGTGGCTCTCCACTCTCAGTAATAAATACACAGCTTGGCTCTCCAGCCCTCCCCCACTGAGCTTTTCACATACATCTATAAAACACCCACTCACATGTATGCCTATAAACAAGCAAACAAATCATGCCACCTAAAAAAACTAATTGAACAATTCCTCCTACAGCCTGGGAAGGAAAAGAAGAAAAAAGGATGTTGGTTTTTTTCTGTTTCTGAAACATTGAAGAGCTACTTAACTACTATTGCAACAGAAAGGTAGATAACTAGGTTGATTACACAGTAAGAAAAGTAGAGGAAACTGGAAGAGAGAGAGAGAGAGGGAGAAGCTTTGTCTTGTATCTCTGTCAGCTTGATTAGTGGCTTTCTTCTGAATCCTCAATGGAATGGCTTCTGTGGGTCAATCTCATTAGAGATAAAAATGGAAGAGCTGCAGGAGTCCATACTGAGATTTACCTAGAAAGTTTGACAGCAGGGCCACTGTTCAGGCTTGGAGGAACAACAGCAAGGTCAGAAGGCCACTGAGGTGGAGATGGCTGTGATAACAGCACCACTGACCAAGTGACCTGTGGAAAGCCATTTGTTCAGCAGGACACCAAAACACAGGTTTGTTCCTTATGACAAACCAGTAGCCAAGACACCATGATAAGTAGATGCTGAGCAGATAATTTTCCAGACGAGCTGACTAACCCACAGGTGACATTTCCCTACAGAGGAATTCCCCAGAGAATTACTGAAATCTATCGAAGGTGATTCTATGAAATCAATCCGTTCACAATCAGCAAGTAAGGTTTTAAGGTCAGCAGCCCTCATGGGGCTGTGTGAGGCCTACAGAATTTTCTCAAGCAGGAAAGGCATCTAAATAGCATTCAAAATGATCAGGATCCCTAGGGTCAGGGTATTTAATGTCAGGAAGAAGTTGTCAGGAAGGAGGAAAAAAGTCTGTGGTTCCTGAGGGCAGCTGAACTAGTCTCCCAGTCTGTTTTCTAGGGAATATTCTCCTTGCAGCAGATGACCATGTGGCTATTAGAAACAGCAGAAAAGGGGTCAGGAAATCCATGTGCTGCAATAGACTTGCAACTGCACTGGGTTTCTCACTGTAGAAAGGGGCTTGGTGATGGTTTCCTACCTCAGGGGATTGGGTCCTGCTTGGGAAATGTTCTTTTATCTAGTGCAACACAGTGTGCCAGTGCTATGAACAGCCTCACAGATGAAATTGTGGACACTTGGCATCTGTTCCAAGGGGCAAAAGGGGAAGATGCACATGAGGGTATGTGGTACATGGGAGAAGTTTGCAGTGTATCTTCTCCCACTCTGTCAATTCTGGGGAGAGAAAGAGGTTGGCATTAACACTCACTGTATGGATTTTGCAAGGTCTGTGGTGATATGTGCTTCCTACAGTAGATAACAGTCAATTTCTATATTGTCAAAAGTGGCTAGGAAGTAGTCTATTTTGCCATGTGCTTTGCTTTAGCTGTTTTTGTGGGAGCGGAAGGCTGCACTGGCAGGGTCAAGGAAATCACTGCTTCAGAATTCCAATGGGATTATAACATAACAAGGGCCAAAATACTGCTGGGCATGGGAGTTTCCTGCAACCTCTTCAGTGCTGCTGACAATGCACCTGTGCTATCTATAGTGTCATAGCTACACTTCTACCCTCAAACCTTCAGAGATACTCCTAAAATGGGATCTAGTGTCTATTCTAGTCTTTGCCTATGTACCTCTACACTGTGATCCCAGCTAGTCCTGGCTCAGCAGTCTTTCTGTTGGGAGCTGTGTGGCCCTTGGCTGATACAGGCAAGCAGACAGTGTTCTCAAAGCAAGGTGTCCTTAATCAGAGCAGTGGCATAGGCCATAAAAGGAAAAGCTTTCTTTTACTCCCTTCTGGTAGTAGGACAGCTGCTTTTGCTTTTTCAGTCCCTCAGTGGATCAAGTTTTTTTTGTGTTTGCGCTCCACAAAGGTATTTACTTTCCCGTGTGTCTCAGGAGGTGCTCTTAAGCCATACTGATTCTTTGACCCAAATTTTTAGGCAAAATTCCCCTTATAACGTAGAAGTAGCATTTTTGCAGGGATTATAACAAGTTACTCTCTGTTAGTGACCCTAGATGTGTTTAGTCAAGAGTGCTTATTTAGAGATAAGACAATACCTCTGAAGCTGGCTTACTGGTATTTTAAAAAAACCCAACAACACATAACCTTTTCCTCTTCAGTTTTTCTTCAAAACATCCTCTAAGGAGGTAGTAAAAATCCTTGTAGCTCAGCATGGCCCAGCAAAAATGTTCTCCTTTAGCTACTCTTTGATATCACTGATCAGCTCTGGATCCTTCACTGCATTTTCATTTTAATATTTGTTTCTGTTATGAGGCAGTTTGGAGGAATCAAGCAAGGATATGAAATTCTCTTTTGAAGAGGTTCCCCCAAAATTATCAGCCAGTTACTCTGGTTCTGAATCAACGTAATGCAAGAGAAGTGCTCTGTGTTGCATCCTCTAATTCTTACTGTTAGCACTCTCCATTGTGCAACTAAGCTCGCAGAGGCAGACATTCATTTAATATTCCCATTAGAACAATCCTGCTAATACAAGTGATTTAAGCACAGACTTTTGTTGTAGAAATAATAGCTTAAGTGGAGGTGGAACCTCCTCTATACATCTTTCTTTTTTTTCTTTAGAAATTTCAGGGCCTACTGCATATTACATGTCACAGGAAATATCAGTGTAACTGCATATTGTAATTTGCTTGCAGCACATATTGTGGAACGTATCAGTGAAGTGTTTGACAATGATAGCAATACAGAAGTAATCTTTTTTGTGATCTAGCAGACAGTTTTTTATCAAGCTGTTTAAGTCTCTTACTATTTGTTGGTGGTGTAATATCATAACAAGAAGCAGTGTGTAACTAATGCTGCATCCAAAGTGAAAACATTCTTATAATGTCTTCTCCCTTGTAAAACAAAGTCTTGCCAGAAAAGGCCTCTTTACCTAAGAGACAGGCATTTGCGTGATCAAGGACTTCCCTCTACATCCTCCCATCTCTGCAATCATTTGTGTAGTTGTGAATGATGGAGTCTACAAATGAAAATGTCAGGCAGAAAATGTTTATGCAATTTTGAAAATAATATAGTTACTGTAGTTGAATCTCAGAGAGATAAGATTACACTGGATGTGTCTGTTTATGTGTCTGTGCCTATGAAAGAAAGTGAGAGATTACATTGTGTTAGAAAAAAGGAATGACTGTGTATTGGAGAGAGATAAAATTGTGTTTTCAGGGCCTCTGTGTTAGAAAGATTTCATTGTGCAGGTGTGTGTGTAGCTGTCTTTATACTAAAGGAAAGGTTTGTTTGTGTGTGTTTAGAGGACAAGATGATGGTGTATATGCATTGTAGGCATGCAGTGTGTTATAGTATATATGCATGTGTATGTATGCATATGAACAGGAAAGCCTATATTGTGTATATATTAAATATAAGAAAGCAATTCTGTGTGTCCTCAGAGAGAGAGAAAGTCACAGTGTATGTCTATTTCACAAAGCTATGAAAATAACACAGCATGTATGTTTTATGTATGTTTGTATGTATTTTAGATAATTTGTAAATTCTGTTTCAATTTTGTTTACAAAATAAGCCACTGTCAGTGTTTTAGAAACATTTTCCTGGAATTTTGGAATTTCCTAGAGTATTTTATACTTTTTAACTCAAAGCACATTTAAAAATTCTTATTCAAATATTTGTTGAAGAGGGAAAGCTATACATAGGGAAATGTGAATTATAAAATTCCTCCTGAAAAAAGAGTTAGATGTAATAAGTGTTCAGTTCATTGATGAACAGCACTTGGAGCAAACAAAAAAAATAAAAAATTATCAGAATTGTATTTTGCCCAAAGCAAATTATATTCACACTTGATGGATATTTCATGATAAATTCATTCAAACCAGTAAGTTACCGAAAAACATCTTTCCTTCCAGGAAACATGAACATGTACTGTGGTGATTCAGAAGCTGTAAGTTGTGATATATACGTGCATTTTTAAAAAGAATGCATTATATCCTTTTTCATGAGTAATTTGTGAATCTAAACTGCCTTCTAAAAGCACTCTTTTTTTTTTTAATACACAAAGTAGTCATGTGTATGGTGTATTTATCTATGTTGAGAAAAGGTAACATTTTGGATATGCTAGAGAAAAAGTATGACTGAGACATATGATAGAGCATTCAGATATTTCTTTTTACGTGCTGAAGAGAGAAAATAAACTTCTAGTGTCTTCTCCTTGGCTTGGACTGCCCTTGCATCTGGACAGCAATGTCTCTGCCACCCTACATCTTACCCAAAGTTACTTCTCAGCACCAACACCAACTGTCTTTACAGCTCTGCTGGGGGGCGATGGCCCCTTGAGATGTGCCCACACTGTGCTCTGCTTCCGTGGATGAGGGCTGAGCCTGCCAGGCAGTGTGGCACTGGAGCACAAATCAGAGGCCACTTACTATGGCCTGCAGCTTAGTCATTTTAACTATTGTCACCTTACTCAGGAACAAAGTTGAAGTGGACCACAGATAACTGCTTAAAATCTGACCTTGGCTTCATCATTTAGGTTACTTGTGTTCCTGCGGTTCTATACTGCTGCATACATGTAGGAAGTGGTCTCCCTCTCCTCTCTTGCTTATAATCCCTGAGGTGACTGGATACTCCAAGCTACTTCATACAGTAAGCAGGGGAGAACTGGATGGTCAGGACTTGCTTCTGTTAATCTGAATGCAGCATCTGCACGTAGGCTGGTGTTCTCTACAACTGTGATTCATATGCCCATCACTTCCATGTCATGGCAACTTTAGGAAAAGCTGTTGCACTGCCAGGACCGTCACCACACAGGTTTGTAGAGAAGCACTTGGCATCCTGCTTCACACCTGCTTCTAGCAAGGGGAAGAAAATCTGCCTCAAAGGGGCTAGAGGCTACTGAGGCCTGCAAAGGTGTGTGCAAGGGGCAGGAAGAAGTTGGTAGAGGGCACAAAGGGATATTCATGTTTGGTCAGTGATGGTTCTTGTCTACCTGGGGTGAAGTCCAAACCCTACAGCCTTTTACTATCAATAGCCATAAATCCATGGGACGAATTCCATAGGTATTCAGCCTTGCTAAACTTCTTTGGCGTTAACTGGGATTTCTCTGTGTCATTCTGTAAGACCCTCATTGCAATTCCGTAATAGTTAACTTCTAGCAAGTTTCCTTTCTTGGTCTACAGCAATCTCACTTCTGGCTGCAAGCTTCATGACAGGCTTGAGGCGTGAAGAAGGGTGAGACTGTGAATAGTGAAGAGAAGAAAGTGAAGACAGAGCTCTTTCATCTGTTTCAGCACTATCCCAAATGCAAGCCATACCGGTAGCCATTCAGGACAGCCATTGAACAACTGCGCCACTTTGTGCTGTCAGATGATGAAACTTTCCCTATCTCTCATGCCCAAGTAAGATGATATGCAAGCATCTACTCAAACAGTTAATCTTCTCTGTGCTCATTCCCCAAGAGACCCAGGGTGTCTAATTTGGGACCATGCTTGTTTCAGTGGTCATGCAATGTGTCTCTGCTATGCTTGGACAACACCTCTACATCTTGTCTTGGTGGCCATGTCTCTCTGCACAGTAACACCCAAGACATACTCCACCTTGTACTCTCATACACTTTGTAGCAGGTGCATTTGCTGGTTCTCTGGAGCACTCTTGTGTTTATGTGCACTGCCAGGCTTGCCACCTCTCAGCACCTTCTTGTGATTCTTCTTACATTTGCTCCTTTTCTGCAAAGCCACAGCTCCTGGAGTCAAGTGGTTGCATGAAAATGTTGGCTATCATTTAAAAAGAGATGCAGATTTGTAGCTTTTCTGGTTCTGGAGAAAGCTTGTAGTGCTATAATGGATTAAAAGAAACAACATTAGTAGACATACTCTTTCTTGTTTAATTGCTTGATTTCTAAGTCAATTTACTCATTTTTTGGAGGGCACACAGTTCTGGTTTTTAATTACTCAGTGTGGATTTAGATACCCGTTTGTATGCACACGTACCTTCTCAGCTGCATATATAAAAATACACATGCATTTTGGTGTGGATATACATGTGTACTCCCACACCTGCCAATTGCACATATTGCCTTCTCACAGAACCCTTCTCTCACACTCTGCCTTTCTTCCACACATTTCCCTTTCTGCAACTTCTGTCCACTGCCTTTCTCTGAGTTATGGAATCTCCACTGTTGCTTGTACTGAGTAACCTTCTCCCCCACTCTCCCTCCCTCCTCTCCTTCACTCCAGGAAAGCTCTTTCTGATTCTTTTTTCACTGATGTCTGGCATTTGTACCTCTGTAGACAGAGAATGGCAGGAAGACAGTGACGTGAGCAGACAGAATAACCGGGGAATAAAAAGGAGTTGGTTGAGAATCTGTAATTAGAAGCCCAATTTCCATTTCCTTCTCAAGCACTTTAGAATCCCTTTCAGGGATTTCTTAACTGTCTCAAAATTGAATGTCATTGAGATTTTTTTTTTTATTTTTTTTTTTTTAAATTTTTTTATTTTATTTTGCATCCTCTTGTTTCCTTGGCAACAAGTTGGTGATGCAGGAGCTAGAAATGTGCTGTGTCTCCGTGGAGATGTTGGCGTGGGTGTGCCATGGTGACATCCACGATGGACGCACAGCTCTACCAATCCTACCCCACCCCCCTGCAATAAGCACAATAGGTCCAACCTCAGAGGTGATGCTTTTATTTTTAGATTCATAGGTGTTAATCTGCTCTCTTTTCATGACAATGGGTCCAGATGTCTCATTAGTTACATCAGCACAAACTGACTGACTTGAGAAGGGCTTTTAGGGCCAAATCTTTAGTTTCGTATTCAGGAACTTCTTAACTCAGAAGAAATTACACTTCTATCTTGGATTGCACCCATTGGAATGACTTGATTCTTTCCTTATCTTAGTGAAGAAAGAGTTACCAGTCATTAACGAATAGTACTGTGAATCAGAACTCCCATATTTCATTTTGTTCTAAATGAAGTTGTTTCTCTCCTTCAGACCTCAAGGGTTGCTCATTTGGAACACAAAGAAGCTCCTATCACTCTTGGCCTGGGGCATGCAAGATTAAATTTTATTGAAATGTTTAGCTAGGAGGTTCCAAGGCAACATACTTGTATATTCTCATAAGACAAAACTGTCTCCTCCAAAGAGTCTGTTGCTCAAATTGCCTAGCCCTCCCCTAGGTCTGCCCAACAGCACACAGGTCACCTATAAAACTGTTCATAAAACAATAATATGTAAGTTTGGAAGACATCTGAGACTCCCTCTTGTCCAGCACACAATATCTTTACAATATTTTATTACTGTGCATCCAGTGTATTCAACCTTCTTAGTCTTATTTTGCATTCATCAATGTTCTGGCTTCAAGCCAGGACCCAAACTCTCCTTCGACGTATCTCTTGATACATACAATAGCAGAGTAAGGACTATCCTCAGTTTCGTCAAATATACGGAGGTTCTGCTGCTTTTTTTCTGTTTGTTTTCTAGGAGTCACTATGACATCACACAGAAACTGTGATGTCAACAAGAAACCCTCTGGGTAGGCCTTTGAGAGGTTGCTATGGAATTTCTTACTGCCAAATGACTGTAACTTCATCCCAATGGGATTTGCAATAGGGCTCATCCATGCAGCAATAAAGCCAAGTATCAAATTCTTCTTGCCAGAAAGACCAATTAAAGGATTAAATGTGAAAAGCTGAAACCCATAACATCCATGATGACAGGGTTTTCTTTTCCTTTTTAGACTGTAATCATCTTTGCTGTGTATTGTTCTGGGGTCAGCATCCTTGGGGATACAGTGGTACAGCAGTTGATGGAAAGAAGCTGGAGAGGGAAACAAAAGTGAACCCAGCCAAGGCAAGATAAGCTTCTCTTCCAGCCATGCTGGCAGGTTTCTTATGCCTTCTTTCCTACATTTTTTAAGTGATTCAAGCACAGACTGAGTTTATTCACCTCCAAGATGGCAAGGTGCTTGTTCAAAAGATGTTTTATTGTGTGAAGCCAGAGGAAACATGAGGAACAATCAGGCACCAGAGGACCATTAAGAAGATGTGCCACTGACACAGTATGTCAATAAGTGAATCCAGATTCGGTTTTTAAGGACATTATGTTCCAAGGCACACACATAAACCTGACTAAAATGCCTTGCTTGTTGAGTCTGAATCTAGAGTTTAGTCCCGGCTACCACTGAAATCCAGGTCGGAATTTTCTTTTTATTTGCACCTGTGTTAACAGATGAAAGGAGCTGACACATCTGTCCAGCGCCAGCATTGTATCTAATGTCGTCTAAAGGAGCTCTCCTGCCTCAAGGAACTAGCAGCCCATAGGTGTGATCTGATAAGATGCAGAACACTGTATGAGAGACACTTCCACTAACTTTGGTGGGGAAAAAGGCTGCATGTTTGGCTACATGTTTGCTGGGAATGGAAGTGACACAGCCACACAGCAGTGCCCACAGTCTAAAACCTATTATGTGATGAATTACCTGGAATCAGCAGTAAAGGTAGGAAGTTGGAAGGGGGACTGTGTGTAAACTATGTGACTAAAACTAAATAGAGAGGAAGCTGAGCTCAAAAACTTAGGCAAAACTGTTCTATGGGACTTTTTAATTTTTTTTAAAATTTTTTTTCTCTAAACGGACTAAGGGAAAGTATCTGCTCTCTGCAGAAAATTTTAATTAAAACATTGCTGTGTTTATGTTTTCAGCCCAATAACTATTACTGATTTTGCAGGAAGAATAAAATTTTTCCCTAAAGAAAAAACCCTCTTCTTCCTCCCCCTCTCCCAACTCTGGAGCTGTGGGAATGAACTCTACACTTAAAAGGAGCACTGCAAGGAAGATCCTGCCGACTCAGATTCTTCTCCATTTTGAGTCGTTACAGGGAAATCCCAGAGCAGTTTTACTAATACCGAGCAGCAATAGATTTCCTCATGTCATTTGAAAAGAGGGTATAGCATGAAATAAAGTTCAGTCCAGATTCTTCCGGCCTCTCCTTCTGCTGTCTCCTTGTTGCACTTGTTAGCACCCCTTAGTCCTAGGTGCTGTGTGCACAGAACACATGAGAGACCTCACCCTGTCTCTTGCCTGCAGGAGATCAGACAAGCATGCACCAAGTATGTGATTGCTTTTGAATTTTCTTTCCTTCCCCTTCTTCCCCTGACTGAGGTTCAGCAGCTTCTGCAATATGACAAGTTCCTGTCGGCTGTCAGGGCAGTAAAAAAACTCTTTATCTTGTCTCTACAGCCTTGAATGAGGGGGCTGGCAATAGGTGCACTGCAGCCAGGCAGCCACTCCTGCCATATGCTCTTTCAACCTCACTGCATGCTAAGACAGCAATCTGTAGCCTGGCAGATTTGCTGTTTTTCCTTGCAAGACCTACAAAAGGAGGCAACCCTGGTTCCTATCTCCTTCTATTTCAGTATCTTATTATGCTGGATTACAACCTTATTTCTTTTACCTTCTTCCTCCAGCGTTGGGTGAGAGTCAGAGCCAGACTACCAGTCCAATGCCAGAGAATGAAAATCCTACTAATTCTGTTAAACTAGAATTGGCTGAAAAACTGGCCTTGGGGCACACATCATAAATTGAGTTGAAGCCATGCATCATGCAGTTGGAGGGAAAAAACCCCTATCTTCCTTGAGGGAGAGAGGACTTTACGTATTCACACTTCAAGCTTGCCAACTGATCCTTCTTATTTCACAAGGCTAATTTCAAAATAACATTTATATGGCATGGTTTGCTGGGGAGGGCACTGATGAATCAGTTAGCTGCCCTTTATAATAAGAACAACTGCTTCCTAAACTGCTCTTTTCTACTGCCTTGTCTGCCAGTCATCTCTGTGCCACATGCTCCTTATTCAAAGGGCACCTGTTGAATAACCATGAAGCAAAGTTACTGAGCAGGGGCAATAAATAAGGTGAAGCACAAATACATAGTACAGTTTAAGCCACTATATTTCTGTGTCCTTGCTGTAGGGACATGGGGATCCTGCTGAACGACTCTGCCGATGCTTGAATGAGGAATGATAAGCCTGTAATTTACTTGCATGGCTGTGCGACTGCTTCCTGCTGAGTAGGAAAGCCTGGAAGAGTGTTGTTAGTCCTAACACTGCTGTAGCTCAAAGCAGTTCTTTGGCACCACAGGCATCACACACATCATTGGCTAAACAAGCCCTACACTACAGCATTTGGTTAAATATTGCTGCCCAACAACAGTTGGGAAGTCCAGAAATTGCAGAAGGAATATGTTTCCACCCAGCTGCCATAGGAGTAGCTTCTGCGTGGTCTGAAATACTGTATTCATTGATTTGGAAACATCTCCCTGGAGCAATTTATGTTAAAAGTGCACTACATTAACAAAGAAAACTATCCAATACACTGGTGATTCTGCAGGCTCAGAATGTCAGTCTATTGCTGTCCCTGTTCATGAGGAGACTTCAACTCACTATCTCATCCCACCCATGTTTGAAAACGAGGCAGTAGTCACAAAGATAGTTCAGACTCCACATCATCTCTGGGTAGAGGGCAGAGAAAGACTCAAATTAGTGATGAAGCGTCAGGGAAACTCAACTATTACTCGGTCTGTTTGGCAGCTTGAGAATGACCATCCTTGGGTAGACCAACGGTCCATCTAGTCCACTCTCTTTATTCAAGACCCCAAACTAGGGACAGAGAGAAGCAATAAAGAAACCAGCAAAGGTAACCTTCCAGCCTGGAACAGTCTGTAGCTCCAATACCTTCTGAAGAAGAAAATATCTGATAAATGATCTTAAAAAATTTAATTCTGAAAGAGCCCTGACAAGTTCTGCTTCTTCCCTTATGGCTAGGCAAAAAGCTGTTAGGGGCTACAGGAGTCAAATGAGGGGACCATGTAGGTTCAAGGACAATGGCTATGTCAGGGAGAGTTTATGGTATATAGTATAGTAAAGAGGAAATTTTAAGAGCATGGGGTAGATTTGGGGATACTGCTTACCACAGGAGCATGGAACAGGAGTTTTGCCTCATATGACTTCAGAAGGATCAGATTTAAATATTTCAAAAAGCATCTTCATCACACGCAGTAATATTAATTACCTGTTTGTCAGTGACTAATAAAAAGGATGAACTATGATGTATTTCAAAGAGACTTAAATAAAGATGAGTGAGGGTTTTTTTTTTTCTTCTTTAGGGATGTGGTAATTGAGAAACTGAAGTAAATTTATCAAGGTCCCAAAGGATGTTAGGAGCAGTAAATATACCACTGCAGTGAAAAGCAGATATGGAACTATTTGAAATTTAAAAAGAAATGAGTGATTGCTTTCTAAACACTGAAAAAAATGTATATAGCTTTTAAATAATATGAACTCTGGGCTAAGTCTTAAAAAAAATAGATAATGCTGTTGCCAGAGCATAAGTGTACATACATTGAGAAAGGGTTGTTTGTTGGTCAGCTTTATACATCTTTCTGTTAAAGAATTGTTTCCTGAAGTACATGAAAGTGTCCATTTGTTTCAGGAGATAATGCTGACTTACTTTAAGCTTTACTTAAGAGTAATTGAACACCAAGATCAGAAGAAAGCAGCAGAGTCTATTAGGTTGCCTTGACTGGGGCAACTGAGGAGGGAAGAAAATGTGCTCAAAGTCAAGGATAGTATAAGTGAATCAGGTTCATTAGGATGTTACAAAGAAATTTGAAAAACTGAAAGCAAGTGGTTCTGCATCTAAATTTGAAAACCACCTGCAAACTAATGTTTATCAAGGCATCTTTCAGACAATCTGAGGACTACTGGCTTTGATCCTTCTATGGATTTAGCTCCTAGGAAGAAGGAGTAAGGATCTTAGAAAGACAGAATTCACAGCAGATCCAATCACTTACCAGTGAATCAAAACAGACAAAACAGAAAACCAAAATGAAAGCAAACAAAAAACCCACAACGAAACAAATTAGAATGCTTGGATAGATTTTACAGAAACAAAACTGCACTCGATATAATGAAAGAATTTTAAACCTTTAGTAAAGTTATTAAGCTAGGCCAATTTGGCTTCTGTGGGTCGAAAAACAGAGTGTGACTACCAAGTAGAATTTCTGTCCACTTAATAACATTGCAGGAGAGGGCAGAAAGATTTACCATCTCTTATGCTTTTTAATAATGTCTTTGTAGGAACTATTGTGAAATTCTCAGTATTAGGTGAAATGACATGTCCAGCACAAACAACTTTGATATGTAGATTACCTCACTGCTACAGGAATGACAGAAAGTATTGTGCAATAGAATGCTGGAGGAAGTGATAGTAAGATAGGACTGAAGATCAGTTTTAAGACAATGAAAGTAAAACAAATATTTCCTAAATTTTCTCTGTGCAGAGAAATAGGGCTTTAATGTTGAACATGACTTAATTTTTCAAACTACAGACCCATCCTTTAATTTTCCTGGAATGTGACACCAGAGTACTTACACAGAAGGAACTTGTAGATGTCCTGGGAAATAATGAGACAAATTTTGAGCCAGTGAGGTTGGACTGTGTGTGAAGAAGATCTAATAAAGGCCTGCAGGAGTTTGACAAAGTGGTATAAAGGGAGATGCACCAAAGTCCCATTTTCCGTGGGCACAGTGTGATCAAAATTAAGTCAGACATGGTAGCTCAGCATCCCTTGAGAGATCATTTTGACTTCTTGGATGACTAAACATACAAAGGAGGCAGTATTCACCAAAGATCTAAGAATTAATAACCTTCTCTGGCTTCCAAGCAACAATACTAAATGAGCTCTGTGTTTCAGCAACTTTCCTTTGCCTGTTGGGCTCAGTTTTAGCCTATTAATTCCCAGCAGTTGCAGGAAATGCTGAAAGACCTTGAGGGTGTCACAGTGCCCCAAGCCATGGCTTGGTAACTACTGAGCATAATGCAAGAATGACAATGACCATGCTGCTCTGTGTGCCATGTTAATGACTAATAGCTAAGCAGGGGAGGGCCTGGCCTGTGCCATGGAGATCATCTGACAGTGTCAGGTTGTTACCTCTTTGTGCTTGGTGTCACCTGAGGACTCAATGTTTTATTTTCTCGTATTTATTTTTCTTTTTAGCCTTTTGCCTTGAGGAGAAAATTAATGACATATAAAGTTTTAGGCAGAACTCAGGACTATTCTTGAACAGAATCATAGAATCATAGAATGGTTTGGGTTGGAAGGGACCTTAAAGATCATCTTATTCCAACCCCCCTGCCATGGGCAGGGACTCCTTCCATTAGACCAGGTTGCTCAAAGCCCCATCCAACCTGGCTTTGAATGCTTCCAGGAGTGGGGCATCCATCACTTCTTTGGGCAACCTCTTCCAGTGCCTCACCACCCTCACAGTGAAGAATTTCTTCCTAGTATCCCATTCAAACCTATCCTCTTTCAGTTTGAAGCCATTTCCCCTTGTCCTGTCACTACCATGCCTTTGTAGATAGTCTCCAATTTTCTTGTAGGCTCCCTTCAGGTACTGGAAGGCCACAGTTAGATCAGTCTGAAGCCTTCTCTTCTCCAGGCTGAACAATCCCTGTTCTCTTAGCCTTTCCTCATAGGAGAGGTGCTCCAGCCCTCCAGCCGTCTTGGTGGCCCTCCTCTGGACTTGTACCAACAGGTCAGTGTACTTCCTGTCTTGAGGATCCCAGAGCTGAGGCAGTACTCCAGGTGGGAGCTCATGACAGTGGAGAAGGGGGGCAAAATCACCTCTCTCATTCTGCTGTCCACACTGCTTTTGATGCAGCCCAGGCAATGCCAGTCTTATTTTGTAACTGTGACTAACTTTGAGAAAGCTGGACAAATTTGCTTGTCTGTCTTTACAAAGACTTATTTTCATTTTAGGAAGTACCCAAGGAAGTAACATGCAAAAGACCATGCTGAGAAAACACAGATGCCTGACTTGAAAAGAACTCTAAAATGAGGAAGCTCAAAATTACAGTTCCTGAAGCAAATGAAATTGTATTCTCTTGTATCTATTCTTAACAATAGAACCTTTCAATATGTGATGATATGATACAGATAAGATTGTCAAACTCTCCATCATTTACTATGGAACATTGTTCATATTTGAGCTTAGCTTTCATAACAAACAGAGAATGAACTTCTTTTTCCTCCTCTCTGGATGAATAAATTAGAGTAACAAGGAAGAATTACCCTTCCCATTTTATAGCATAAGATATTAAAATAAATTTTAACTTGACCCGGCTGAGATGATCACACATGAGAAGACCGTCAAGATCAGCACACTTGTCTTCTCTGATGTAGGAAGTAAATGAATGCCTTTTAACTCCTTTCTCCCTCAAGCTGAAGGAGACCTTTCCACCTCCATGGAGCAACGTCTGCTGTGGCATTACCAGAGTAGGCATAAAGCTCCCCGTGTTCTTGACTGTAGGTTCTCATCGCCTCCCTTGCTGCTTCCCACTGCTTTCCTCAGGCTAAGAAACTGTCTGGCCTCTACTTGTGTCAGGTTGTACCTCTTCTATTGGGCAGAGGAGACTGGCAGCTGTAGGCAACTACACCAGGAGGATGGGACAAGCTGAGTGAATTGTTCATGCAGGTTGTAGGGCAAAGAAAGGGGTGCAGCAGGCAGGAAACAAGACTGGCTTTCTTAGCATGTCTGAATGCCAGGTGTGCATGGTATATGGCACTTTGTTGTATAAAGTGTCTGTGAGGTAGTAAGGAGAACTGTGTAAGAGCCTGGAGAGATTAGGCTGCCCCTCTCCAGAAAGTTTCTCTTTCTCCTTGCCACCAGAATTGCTTGGGAAGGAGCTAATCCCTCAGATTTACACAGAAAATTTACCATTATGCTTGAAGTAACTGCTAAACCTCCAGAAAAACACAGTCCGGAAATACAGCTCTGTATCCTGTAGAGCTGAGCTAAAATAGGGCCTTCTGCTGTAATGCAGTTTCCATGCACGGGACAGAAGATTTGGATTCCTGCCTGCAGCCCTGGACTCTTAATAAAATTCCATCTGTGTTTCCTGCCCTCTGGGGTGAATTCCTTTGGCTAACAGTGAAGTCTTGGAAAAGAAATAATAATATGATAATAGGGCACTATTAAGAAGTTTGGGCATGGAGTGGCTCTGACAACGTAGAACCCTTGTAATGCACACACACAAAACACAGCTCTGATGCTGCTGGATGACAGTCTATCCAAATCTTAACTATGAATTTCCATTCTCCAATATTGATTGTTTTATGGACCAAATGGAGCAATTTTTAGCATTTAGGAGTGTTGCAGTCCCAAATGCAATTCATATAGGTTTGATCCTGGATTGGATCAAAATCACTATAGGTCTATCTCCCACTTCTAGCAGATTTCTAATTAAAGGAAATGAAAAAAATTTTGGCCATGGTGAGACTGAAGTGCAGACCCATTATCTGTCAAAGCCCTGTGCTCTGCATTTTGGAGTGGGGAGCTCTTCTACTTTAATCACATACAATGAGTTGTGTGTTAAAAATCTCACTGCAAGAGAACAACCTCTGCATATGTTACATCTGCCTGACAGACTGCAGGATATGGACTTTTCTCTTTCCTCTCAGGGGGTATCTTGTGGCAAATCTAAATGAAGCCATGGCAAGGAAAGTGGGTTATTTGAACTTCAAAGGCAAGTGGATGTTTACAGTTCCTGCCCATATAATTCAGGTAGGTCTTTGCTGTTCTAACTCCCCGACTACAGCTCTGGGTAAGTGAAAAGGTCCTGTCAGCTTACTCCATCACTTATCACTTCTCCAATACAAGTACTTCCTACGTCCTTTAATTGTCTGTGTGGTTTGTGGAGTTTGCTGCTGTGGTCCTGATTAGTGCATGGCCTGGTCACCATGTGTCTGTGAGTGAAGTATGGCTATGGTTAGAAATTTTTAATGTCCTTTCCTGAAAGGCTAAAGTCTAGGACAGATTTGGCCTCTTGGATGCTCTTCACCCCTGGTAACTTCACCCCACAGCTGACAATGAAGTGCCAAGTAAGAGCATAGGAAGGTCTTTAGCTTTTTTTGCTCTCATCCATTTCCTTTCTGGGTCCAGGGTACTCCATGTACCTTCCCATATGCAGCCTGGTTTAGCTCAACTCAGTTGCTTTATTGGAGAGAAGAAAGAGTCTGATCAGCTGAGGGGACAGGACAGGAAGAGGATGAACCTATCCCTGCCCACCCACCTTTCCAGTGCTGGAGCAGCCACATCATCATCCTCACTCTGGAATGAATGAGGAGCATTGTGGGCAGGTGCAGAGCAGGGCCAGGTGGTCCAAAGAAAGATCAGAAAATTGTGACTCACACAGTAATACTGTCATGTCATCATATTGGTATCACTGGGCAGCTCCCATGTTCAGCACTGCAGTGTCGGGAATGGCAATATATCACTGAAGAAGCTAAGGAGGGGAGTAAAACAGCATTGAAGAGGGACTTCCCTTCTCCAATCATGTGTGTAGTTAGTGGGTAATGTTTTTCTGCATCCCAGTCCCATCACATCCCGCAGCATGGAACAGCATAGACATCCCCATGTGTCACTGTAAGGTGAAAGCCTAGATGCTGACAGCAACTTGTCATGGCACTGCAGGACTTGCAATAAAGAATGGAGCCATGCTGAGAAGCAGGGTGAATTGGCCCACACTGAGCTCCTGGTTGACCCTGATTCTCATTCAAAACTTCCTTTGCTAAGCCTGTGCTACAGCAGAAGGGACTGCTTTGTATATCCAACAGCACATATTGAATGGTCCCTGGAGAATAAAAAAGGGGCTTCCTGGGTCATCCTCTCTAATATTTGGGTTGGCTTGTAAAGTATCACATTTTCCCATGGCAGACTATAACTACACTGAGGATAATAGCTGGTAGGTTGACTCCTTTCTGTGATGACATTATTTTTTTTGACAGACAAGCAGATCCGATTTCATTTTATTGAAGAGTTACAGTCTTCAGCACTAAGCTGTGCCAGGATTTAACTGTTATGTTGGCATTTTTGATGATTCTGAAGCTCAACAATAATGAACATTGACCTGGGGGTTGTACAGACCATTCTTTGTGCATGCTAAAATTCTGTCTCCCATGTAGATATTCCAGTTTGTATATGCCACACAATTTACAGAAAACACACTTTTGCTAAGGATGGTGAAAACAGGGAAATTATTGAGGCCATTTCTTATTATGTTTGCTATTGTAAAGTCAGGTGTCTTCAGTGCTGTGAGCCCAGCTGTGCAGGCATAGGAAGAAAAATGGAAATCACAGGGAATAAATACAGAGCACCTGTGCATATCTCTTTGACTAGCATGATGGCAACAGGTGCTAATGTCACGTGTGCTCAGTATTGTGCAGGATGAGCAACCGAGCAGTCATTAAAGACACGGAATGAATTAGAGCATTCCTGGACTGGAACTTCCTGAAGCCTTTGCTGCAAGAGTAAGTGGCATTGTGGCTCTTGAAAATCGTGCGTTTAAAACCTCTTATTTCAGTCTGTGGCATACGGACAGTCTTAGGTCAAAATAAACTAGGCTCTTCTTTTCTATTATTAATAATTCAGGATTAACTGAAATCCAAGGTAAATTGTCATAAGTGATCCTTATACTGAAAAATGGATACTCCTCCCAGAAGATTCATGACTATGCCTAAATCATTTATAAAAGAAGTTTATTTGTAGTGTTGCACTGCACTGTTTTGTGTCATTAAGACATAGATAACTGAAAGTGAGGCCAAATGATACCAGAGTCACAAAGCTACTGAGGAGACTGAAAATGCTAGTTGTCCAACAGTGGGATTTTCAGGAATGTCTATTAAAATGAGGATACCAAAAAATCTTTATAAAATTGGCTTTTTTCCTTTTCAGCATGAAAGCTGGCTAACAAAAGGCAAGGCTACCACTATATGTGGAAGATATGAATAGAGAGAAAACCCAGTCTATCTCCCAATGAAAGCAAGTCGCTCACTTCAGAGCTGTTTTTACTGAAGCTTTAAATATCCCTAGTAACGGGACTTTCACAGTACTTCTCTCAGAGACGCCTCTTCAGTTTAGCATGCTTACCATTGGGACAGCTCTTATAGACAAACTATACTCTTCTTCTTGGTCCTATTTAGCTTTTTCTGGCCAGGGAATCAACCTGATTACAGTCCCAGGAGCAGGTTGAAACTATGTGGTTTTTCAAACCAAAACTGCATCTGAGCTGTTGCTATTGAACCTAAATTAGTAGCTGGGCTGAAGATGCTTTTTCTTTCAACTTGTAAGGACCTTGAGCTGCTGGGGTAACCTCGCAGCAGAACTGAACAGGCTTAAAAAGCACTGGTTTATGTCTCTCACTTCACCCACCCCATGTTGTAACAACCACTAATACGTCTTATTACTTTGAAATTATGTGGACCTTTTAAATCAAAGACATGGCTTTGAATTAAAGGAGTCGTCTTAAAAATTACTTTATACAAAACATACCCTCCTTCACAGTGAAGCAATGTGCAGCCTACACCAAACAGTGGGCTACATATCACTCCAAATTATTTCCTTCATGAGGCATATAGCTTTTGAAAATATCACAATTCTTCACCTCCTTAGCTGTCATTCAATCAGTTCTCACAGATGAAGCTTTTAAAATCTGTGGTCATTGTTCACCCCCTCCTTCCAGCCCCCTTCACTAGTTAGTCCCCCATTCATGTTATTCTTTGGAACTGCTCTTGCTTTTAGTTGTGTAGATTCAAAAGCCAAGGTCAAAGGGGCCTTTCAGGGCATGTCTACACTGCATGATGCAGTGTTATCCTGAAACTCTGAAGGAGTGCTGAATGGCAGTGCAGTGGAGAGACAAAAGTGTCATTTGGATGAAAGCATCCCATCTTGACTTGGTGACTTAAAGACATGGAGATTCACCTGCTCTTCATCCCCTGAATTTTGCTTCAGATTTTCATAAATTCCCTGGATGGAGTTTGTGCCTTTAATTTCTTCCATTCTCTTTGGCCTTTTCGTTGCTATGGACTTGTCCTTTTTTTGTTCCATGTTACAAGATAATTTACCTTACAGGTTGAAGTGAAAACAGCCAAAATGGCAGGGCAAGGGATGCTGGGATATGATTTTCAGAAACATATAATTTGCTGAAAAATTTAAAGTTCAACTTTATATACTTAAAGGGTCCTGATTTGAAAGACGGGGATGTTAGGAACTCACATGCCCTGAAAATTCGGGTTTTGGCTTATGGCTCTTCTGCATAAGAAGATTAATTCAGAGGAAACGCAGATGTGACTCTAGAGTGGACTGGCCAGTCATCACTATCAGTCTATATGTATGGGGAACCTATCAAGGGCTTGATTATGTGCCAAAAGTGGTTTGCAATAAGCTAGAGCATACAGTGCTCGTAGGGCTGGGCATGAAGAGAGGTGGCTCTGCCTTTGGCACTGACTTAAGGTGATGAGCAACTGCCCTGAGTGAGCACAGGAAGGTGGCTTGATTCTCACTTACTGCACAAGCGCAGCTCTTCTGCTCTTCTGCTGCCAGCCTGCTCCCCCTCTGGGTGGGTGTCTGGGAAAGATGGGGGATGGGAAGGCTTTCCTCGGCAAGGCTCCCTACCACGGGGAAGTTCCCTAAAAAGGCCTTGTCAGTGGGAAGAAAATAAGCTTTGAAAACACTTCTGAAGAGTGATTTGTCTGACCTAGTTTAGACTCCTGCTTTAGGATGATCGGAATTACACCCTGAAAGTTCTTCATTGTCACCAAAGGAAGACCAGGGTGAAGCTCTCAGATGCATGGTTGACCAGAGGAGTCACATCTCCCAAGGGAATGGGGAACAGCCCTGTGGGTTAGCAGGTGCCCACAAGCTCATGTCACACTATTTCTTCATCCTGGACACAAGTCCCCAGCAACTCCTGGGGCCAGGGCAGAGGCTCCTGAGTCCCACAGACATAATTCAAAATGCCATTGCACTGCTCCTCAGTGCCTTGGCATGGTGTTGCCAGCAGTGACATATGTTACAGAGATCCCTTCCTTAAATTTGATGTCCACTGCTTTCTACTGCTCCACTTCTTACCTAACTTCTTTTATGATTTTATAGTTTGCCTTCTTTTTCTCTGCATGCATTTTCTGAAACTGAATCTGATTTTCGTTACTTAATCCTTTGGTCTACTTCTGTGTCAGCTGGTGCTTGCAACTCTTCCCAGTTATGTATCTTCTCTGAATGTCATTACCATATAATTATTTTCCTTTTCTAACCTGTAAAACCAGGTCTAACACTGATACCTTCTTGACCCCAAAAGGCACTTCCCTTAAACTACATACAGATGAAGGTAGCTAGCCAGATTTTCTTTGAAATGCTGTTTGCTTTTCTTAAAATAAATGGTGTGCTGGGAACTGCAATGATATCATAGCAACTGAATATGATTATGTGGGAGTCTGTACTGAGGGGTATTCCAGAAAGTATATCTATATATGTATGTGTTTATTTGTATAAAAGTGCACGTGTGCATGAATATTTGGGTTAATAATGTATTTAGATGCAATTAAGGAGCAAAGACCTTAAAAATAACCTAAGACAATTTTTTTTGTTTCTTTTACAGGCAGTTTTACAATAAAAATAAATTAGAAGTAACTCCATGGTGTGGCAGAGAAGTTGATGTAGTGACATTAGTGCTAAAAAAGAGAACAGCATCTGACTGTGCCTCCCAGACTCAGTAAATGAAATAAGTTAAATTTGAATTTTGATAGATGAAATCCTAAAAATCCATCAGTCTTTTTATATTTTTAACCTGCTCAACATTGTTATACTTTGGTTTAACTGTTGTCTGGAATGTTTTTTCACGGCGACAGATGTCTCTGTCCAGCTCACGTGTATTCCGAGAAAACACGGTGTTATAACTTTCAGGACGTGTGCCTGGGGAGTGCGTGTGCGCATTAATGTTCGCTCAGGCTCATGCATCGCCATGATCTTCTATGCATGCAAACCCATACACTTCTCTTCCCACACGTGCAGGGGGGGTGGCTGTGTGTGTGAACGCGCACATCTTCCTCGGAATAGTTTACAGCAATTTGCAGTCAGATCAATAGACGTAGAAATTACTTCGACACTGAAATTAATTGAGATCTACACAGAAGGGAAGGGATGATTTCTATAGGTTTGGAAGCTGTTCTGTAAAAAAAAAAAAAAGAAAAAAAAAGTATTGCTGGAGTATAATTTTTCTGTGCCTGTGGAACGTTGGTGGGATGGACTGAAGGAACAAGGGGGAAAAGTTGTCCTGTTCGGTGCTGCAGGACATCCCCACACAGGGTTTATGCCTGTGTATAGGAAGAAGGCAGCACGTGCATATATATTTTCCAGTGTGCTGGGGAGAGGGATTTTTAACAGCCATTTTAACATATTTTCCAATTCCCATTTAGCTCGCAGCTCCCACCTACGGTACGTCACCTGTGCATGGCATATACTGCCTGCCATGGCAATACCCCCCTTCCCTATTCTCCCCTCTGTTCCCACCCCACCCCACCCCACGCTTTCTTCATGCATAAATCCCACTCCTGGCCGTGGCTGGGGGCTTTGGCTGCTCCGGTGGGAGTAGGGTTGGGGGCTCCCCACCCGCCCGGTCCCCCTCCTCACCCGGTGCCTCCCAGACACACCCCAGCCCTCCCGCAGCCCGCAGTGTCCCCTCTCCCCTGTCGCCTCTGTACAGTGGGAAAGTCGTTGGGTAATTGGGTCCAGATTGAAGATTTTAATTATTCATGAGGCTGGCAAGGGACTTGGGGGGGGGGGGGGGGGGCTGCCGGAGTGGGGGTGGGGTGGGGAGGTGACGAGTCAGGGAGAGCTGGTGAACAATTCTGGGAAGGGTAGGGAGGGAGGCAGGGAGAGGCAGCGTGTGCATGTGTGATGAGCAATAGCTGTGGACCTTACAGTTGCTGCTAACTGCCCTGGTGTGTGTGTGTGCGCGTGTGCTCGTGTGCGTGTATGTGTGTGTGAGCGAGAGAGAGAGGGAGAGAGAGAGGGAGGGAGGGAGGGAGGGAGCGGAGAGGGTGGGGGGGAGAGATAAGAGAGAGAAGAGGAAAAGGAGAGAGGAGAAGGAAGGAAGAAGAAGGAAGGAAGGGGACAATACGATCATGCTGTGCTGTATGAGAAGAACAAAACAGGTAGAGCTGAAGATTTTTATATTTCCTTCTGTTAAGAAATCTCCCAGGCTGTTGGGTGTCCGTGGGGTGCGTGTCTGCCTGAGTGTGTGAGGGGCTGGGGTAGCGGCTGGGGAAGGGGGGAGGAAATTTCAGCTGCTTTCAGCAGACGTCTCTTTTGCAATTCTTTAGCATCTTGCGACTGAAGGTTCTTTTCACACCCTGCAACGTGACTGTTTTGCCTTTCCGGGGCTGGTGATGTGGGGAAGGGGGGTGGCCTACATCCACATTTGGGGAGCTACCAGAATCTCCCCTCTATTCTTCTTATTATTTTTTAATAGGGGGCAGTTATATTGCCTAGGATTTTCTGTCTGTGGTTCTGAGGGTGTGGATTGGGGGGTGGGGGTGCGGCTGGCAGGAAACGTGATGAGATCTGGCTCTACCTTGGAGATAAAGGAAGCAATTCTTCATCTTATGCCAAAAAAGAACGGATGCCCAGCGAGCCTTGATCCCTGGTCAGAATGCTCTCTATTGCTCCTGGCTCTGATGAATGGGAGATGCTTTATGTGCCTATGCCGTGAGGTGGCTCGGAGGACAGGTGTATTCATTTTTTTTTGTTATAACAATCTGAGCAAGAATTAACCTGAAGGAGTTTGTGGTGGCTTTTTTGGGTTTGTTTGTTTGTTTTTTTAAGCCTATGCTATAGTGAAAAATCCAATTAATTAATAACAAAAGCATTAGCCTGAGGAGTGGGAGACTCACCCTTTTTGCAATACCCTTCATAGTACAACCAGTTAGACAACTGTGCACCAGCTGGTAAAGAGACAGAGGACCACGCCTCTGTTAGCTCCGAACTCGGGTGGGATAAGAAAAGCTCGCAGTGTGAACCTGTTGGAAACCAGTTCCTTTTCTTTACCGGTACCGCCCGGCTTTTGCTATAAAGGAATTGGGATGATGAGAAGGTTTGGGTGGTGGCTAGTTTTCAGTGTCAACATATTTATGTGCAAAATGATAATGAAATTGGAAAAAAAAAAAGCTACTTAGATAATTTTCCTCTCGTCCTTTCCCTTTTTATTTTGTGTGAAAGCCAAAACCTGCTCCTGATTAAGAGAGCCTACTTTAGCTGAACCTCTTGGACTTTCTCGGGAGGATGCTGGATTTATGCAGTTGGAACTTTGAGTCAGGAACTGGCCCTAGATATCTTTGTAAGGTGTTTTTGAAACTTCCACAAATTACAGATTTGTAGATAGAGACAAGGAGCTTTGGTCCTTGTTCTGAGGACAAAACTCGGTCTTAGGCACAGCACCCTACTGGTTACTTTCCTTAAATATGCATACATTTCTATGTGTTTTACAATGTAGCACTGCAGTATTCTGGAGCAATAGCCTAATATGCTGATGTGAGTAACTACAGTTACTGTGGAACAGAGCAGTGTTGAAAAAAAATTCAGGTTGAAGTATATTTCTGAATGGAGATGGAGAAGGAGAAAATTTGTAAAATAACGGGGAGGGGCAAGTGGTTGGGATAGAAAGAGACCCTGCGTCACCCTGTATTTTTCCTCATGCAGGTTTTTCAAATGCTTTGCAATTAATGATATGCTCACTAAAATCTGGAGGGAGGTAGCGAAGGCTTGGGGGGGAACACGCAGCCAGCCAGCCAGCAGAGCACGTTCTGCTGGCAAATATGGGATGAAAAGAGCGGAGGAGGAGAAGGAAGGGAGACAGGGAGGCAAAGTGACAGAGCAGTGGGCAGAGGTGCGCAGCAAATTTTAAAATAAAGTCGGTAGCTCTGGGATTCTTTGGAGTCAGAAAAGAGCTATGGGGGGAGAGGGATAATTTTGCCCATACCATCACAGATTGGGCTGAATTATGTTCCGATGTGTCTGTTCTTTATATCTGTGTGGGTTTGCCCCTGTCGTTTTGTATTCAGTCACATTTAGAAATGCATGGCATGCAGGTATCTTGATCACACACAGTCCTCTCTTCCCACTCCGTACATTAATCCACCGCATGGTACACACCCCTCTGCGCGTGCATGTGCAGCACAATCTCTACTCTCCGACCGCCTGCATCTGTACTACACATACACTCACAGGCACACCGTGCACTCGCACATGCTTTCTGGATCCTTATGCAGCCATACAACCTGAATGTGCCTGCCTGTGCATATTCAGTGGATATTCCTGGGCTCAGAGCCCAGTTGCTGCTCCTGTACCTGAATACACACCACAATTGCCAAACTGGCAATATAGCAGTTCGCCCAGGAAAGCTGATGATACACCAGAGGAAGCTTTAATTTGGAGAAGAAAAAGACCTTGGTTTTCAGCTTGTGCTCTTCCTCTGTCCCCACCCAGACCTTTCACAGAGAAAAAGATATGGAATGGGTTCTTCAGCAGAGGGAGGAGTTTCCTTCCCAAAATAAAGACAGCTCTCCTCAAATTATTTTCCAGGGGAAGCCCCTGCTGTCCCGCCTTTCTGGCAGCTAAAGAGCAAAATGTTGAAATTACAGGCTTGGGCGTGGAAGAAATCTCTTCACATTTGTGTCTAGGTGTGCCTGTGTGTGTCTGTCCTCCCACCCCTCAGAGACAAATATGTTCACACACTCATACCTTGCAGATATTCTTTCTTGTGGGTGCGATGCCAGTGTGAAGAGCGAAGTATCTGACTGACTGTGCCCACCCATGAGAGATGTAGATAGCTCAGTGTTGTCATTTCTGCCTACAGTTGACTGCAGCTTTGAATGTGAGCCCACAAAATATTCAGCTGAAAGGTAGCACAACCGAGAGCAATATCTGAAAAGCTGAACTTAACCTTTACTGCCAGCAAGAGATGCAGGCAGTAACATGCAGAGCTGGGTAGTGAGATAGGTGGCTAGAAATGCAAGTGTTGCATGCACCACATACTAGAACAGATGGACGGTATGGGGGTATGTGCTCAGTATTGGATTGCATGAGTGATTAAACAATAACCCGCAAGCAGGTTTCCCACTTGTGGGTGAGATGAGTCTCATTCATCACCAGCCATATACGACGGCTTCCCTCCCATTCGGTCCCTCTCCTCCTCACCCCAGCGCTGGAGAGCCAGCGGCTGCAAAGGTTTAGACCTGCCACACCCATCAAATCAAAGGAGAGAGAGGGGGAAAAAAGGCAGTCTGCATTTCTTTCCCCTTCCACACGAGCGGCATGAATAAACAGGGCTGTACCTCTAAAAATGCGGTTTAATACAATTGGAGAAGGCAAAAGCATTAGGGAACTGTTCTAGCAATTACAGCCAGGCGGTGAGGTGTCTTATCATTCCAGGAACTGCAGAGGTGTATGAGAAAGAGGAAATGGAGAAAAAGAGAGCGAGGAAGATGCATGCAGAGTTAAGCTTTCTTGCCTCAGGATGTTAAAATGTCTCAGGTCTCATTTAGGATAACTTAATTATGCCACGCAATACAGATGCTTCAAAACTTGCAAGGCGTGGTCTTACCTTTAAACACCAACATGGGGAGAGGGAAAGGGGTATTTTAAAGGAAAGGTGTCCATCCATGCCCCTCCTCCCTCCACTTGCCAGCGTGGTGTAAACCACCACAGACCAGTGATTTCAGGGCAGAGGCACTTCATCTGCACCTGGGGAGAGCCTAGTCACTGCCCCTGCATTTCTGAGAGACACTGAGTGGTTTCTGTGCTTCTTCCAGTAAACAATTGCTGCATGGAAGTTTAATTACTCTAAGTCTCTACTATTTCTCTTCCTGGGGCAATACCTCTGGGATTTCTACCGAGAAGGGTGTCTCCAGAGAAACACCCCTCCCATCACCCTGCCCTCCTCCACTGCCTTTGCTGACTATTAGAGTCATTGATTTCTCCTAGATAGTGTAATGTAACTGTTCTTAATGGCACAGGCAAGCCCTCTCCTAGGGAACTAATTGCAGGCAGATTTTCCAGGGGGAGAGGGACAGTGGTAATGCTTAGTGGGAAAGAAACCTGTCTGTTGATCCAAATTGTCTATCACCACTTGCTCCCAAAAGAAAGTCCCAGCAAAACCAGTCAGGCAGTACCCACTAGTGTGCAGAGGTATCCCTTCTGAGAGGGCTGAACTGAATCTTCTGTCTGGATGTGCCAGGCTGGGTACACATGTGCAGCCCAAGGAACTGGCATGTATTGTCTGAGGACTTTTCCTGGGCCAATGCATAGCCTGTCAGAGCTGGTTCTGCCTCAGGATATGAAAATGAGCTGTAGCTCCAGATGCTGTCCATGCCACACTGAGAGGGTGGGCACCACTTGGGGATGAGTGATGTGAGGGATTCCTCCTATAGTCATGTTGCTTTGACTGACTAGAAGGAGAAAGTGCAAAGAATTTTCACCTGAAGTCCACTCTCATTTCAGGCTTTGACTGACTAGAAGGAGAAAGTGCAAAGAATTTTCACCTGAAGTCCACTCTCATTTCAGGCTAGCTGTCATGGATTCTGCAATGACATCCCAGGATCTAGTAGCCACTCTGCGCAGACATTATATTTCCCTCTCTCCATTTCTTAGAGAGCGGGAATTCCCCACTGCTGGCAGCTGCCAAGTTGCAAGACCTTCTTGTGCTAGTGGGAAGATGAACTGGGCCCATTGCATGGTTGCAGCTGTTGGTGCATCACTGGCTACTGTTTGCTCAGTCCATGCACTGCTGGCCCACACATCCTTCCTTCTGCACAACTCTCCTGTTGTCCCCTCTTCCTGTGCATGACTTGTGTCTCTTCTGTTGCCTTAGGCTTCCTCCCTATGCAGGGAGGGCTTTATCTGGATTTTAGAATGAACAATAGCTCTGATGACAGTATCAGGCTAAAGACACCTGAGAATGAGAAATCTTTTGATGGTAGCTCTGTCTTGATGCCTTTTGGAAGTCACTGTGTGATTCACCTGTTTGCTGTAAGTCTGAACGAGTCTCAGGGATAGATTTGGCAGCAATCTGTACCTGTCTGCGACTAAGTTCTGAGGTCTCAGTGTTCAGCTGTAAGGAAACAACCCCACACAGAGGAGTGTCAGGCTGGCAAGAAGAGGCTGGTCATCCAGAAAGGCATGGTGGAAGGTACACATACATTGTTGGTAGAAATACCAGAGTATCTTGCCGTGGGAGTACCAGAGCAGGTATCCAGATGAAATACCTTTAACATCTGAAGTCCAAAATCAAAGTCTGGAATCCATCCACATTCATTTAATCTATAATTCCAAGATCCTCCTGAGCACACCAGGAGGTGACATGTAACCTCAGAGCTCTGATGGCCTCATGTGGAGAAGGTGTTTATATTTCCTTAGGACTCTCTCTATCGCCTGCTGAGTGTGTGTGTAAAACTCGATGGCTTTTCATGGTTGCGAGCACCAGAGGCCGGTATACAGGAATTGGTTTAGGGAGAGCTGGTTTCTCTTCCTAGCAGTGCCATTAACCTGCTTTCTAGCTTGATCTAAGCATAGATTCTCTGACTGTAATGGCCGTCTCTGCAAGAGGCTTCTTTAATTTGGAAACTAAATAATTAGTGGGTGAGAAAAAAGAAAGGATTCAGAAGCCTTCAGGTGAGAGGTGTTTTAGACAGGCAAATCACTGCTTTATCCATCCTCAGTCTCTCCTGCAGTGCTGGGATGTTTATTAGCCCCTTGAGTTCCTTTAACACAAACCATTGATTTTTTTCCCAGACCCAGGCTTTATTACTATGGACCAGAGCCTGAGAGTAGGGCTTTAACTTCATTCTCTGCCTGCTATTCACCAGTGTACTAGCTCCTCCCCCACCACCATAATGATCCAACCTTTAATATGTGCATGGGGTGGAGGACTAATGTAACAAAACTAGTGATTTGGTTTTAATATAACAAAAGGAATTTGTATGTTTGGAGTTACACTGATCCTGCTGTCTCCACTGTTATTCATTCTGTCTCCTCTCCCCATCTGTTCTATTCCTTGCCTTCCCCCTGCTCCCTTGACCATGCAATCCTCCTGCTGCTCTTGCTCTCCTCCAACTGGGTACCAGCCCTCCATTACACTGTGCTTCTTGGGGACTCCTGCTGGCAGCATCAGCCACTGCCACCAGGGTCTTATTGCCTTCATCCCTCCTGGCTTTGGCATCAGAAGGGAAGCTGGGTTCATCCTTTGTGCTTCCAGTCGCTTTTGCAGATTTCCCAGTTCTTCTCCACTTGGGCAGCAACTGCAGCTGCTACAAATGAGCACTCATAGAAAGTGGTGCGTCTTCACCTGTCACCTTGCTGTTAGCATAGGTAAAAGGTTGCCCAGCTGCTGGGGAGGGGTATGGCTGCAATAGGAGCAGTGCATGCAATACAAACTACTATCACTATTCCTGTTTTCTTGATGGTTCATACTTCTTCCGGGCTTGTCTCTTGGCTACTAATGCCACTGCTGGGTGGCAGGCTGTGCTCCAGTTGTCTTGTTGGCCCAAGACAGGATGTCCTGAACCTGCCTTCCTTGCACCAGGATCAGTTGATTTTGATGTCTCAAAAGGGAAGCCAGGATGTACTTATATCGTTTTAAATTATGACCAATAAATGTCAGTCCCGTTCATTACTCATCTTATATCTGAAGTTTCTTGAATTAATTCCAGCCATAATGACAGTATATCTCTATTTATAGAAAGCTGGAACATCTCACAATATTTAAGCACCCTCTCTGGAGAATAAACCTTTCTGTAAGCGATGGTAATTTGTAAGCTAAAAAGCTCCAAAAGAACCACTCACTTGGTTTGATTAACCCTAAAATTTAGGGGTGCCATGGAGTGTGTTTACATCTGAACCTAGCTCTGAAGCTAGTTTTATTCCACTCTTCTCATAATTTCCTAGGAGTGATACTGTGCTCTCAGGAACTTCAGGGTTTTTTTTATGAATTAGGATGATTTCTAATAATTGGTGATGTCCAGAATAATTTACTGTTTCGATTACTCTTACAATTGTTAGGACTATTATCAATTTGCATTCAGTTCATCAGACTATTGAATGGCGTCTAATCCATTTATTTTATTAATAGCATCCAATGACCTTATAAATCTGCAATGTTAAGTACTCAAGGGTGTGTAGGTTGGGCAGCATGTTACTATGCTTTGCTCTTTTGCACCTGATGCCAGTCATTTATATTAATTCAAATTGAAACTAGCAGGACGTAAACCACAATGATTTTGAATTGACCATTGTTCTTCTTGTATCATTCCGTCTTCTGTTTGCCCACAGCTTTAGGAGTAAGGCATTCTGTGGTGGATTTATAAATAATCTAACAAAAAAATCATCTAGGTTTGGAAGGGAAGACATAAAGAAACAAGTGACAGTTGCTGATTTGCTGACAGTAAAATCTGCAGCCATTTAGTTCCATATAAGAGTGAAATCCACTGCTGGAAATCACCTGCTGAGCAAATGCAGGGAGGGCATCACCTGCTTGGTGTGCCTGAGAAGCATAATGCAGCTAGGAGGCAGTACTGCAAAGATGGGGAACTGAGACAAAGGGGCTTTTAGAAGCTGGGCCAAAAGTCTACCCTCAGCAAGGAGACTTCATTGTGTTCCTTAGAATTGGGGGCACCTTTCTAATGGTCAAGATTTTAATTCTTAACTTGTTATGTTGGAGTAGTAAGACTGGCAGCTTGCAGCAACCTGGATTGCACAGGCTGAGATGATTCTGTCAGAATGGAGACTTTGCCTGACCAAAGATGAAAAACAGTTGTTTTAACCCTTCCTGCTCTTTGCATTTTCCATGGAAGACATAGAAGAATTTCAAGCCCTATATAGAGTTTTGAGGACTGACAACTGCAACAGAAAATTGATGTTTAGTGTTGGCTGTTAAAACTGCAGTCAAAAGCATGATATGGATGCAACCAGTCCCACCTAAAGCACAGCACTGGCAAATGCTCTTTCCCTTGTATCCTAAATTCCAGTGAGAATATCAGCTAGAAGAGATTAAATCCTAAGGAAATGAAAAATGGACTAAGGAAAAAAATCTCCCCCCAAAATAACTTCAGTTCTTCTTCCATGAAGAACTGAAGCTGATTGAAATCTCCATGAAGCATCAGAATTTGGATAACTTCCAGAGGATAGTTAGCAAAGTTAATATATGAAACAGTACCTGAAGCTCCCTCTTATATGGTGAAACTAGATATGCAGCAAAAAGAACCATCCATTAGGATACCAGTGTATCTGTACTGGTAGACTCTGTAGAACACAAAAGAATTGACAGATTTGTGAAAAATTATCCCTAGTGGCTCATAGGAACTTTTAGTAAATCTTCCTTCCTTATGTACTTTGTTTTTTTCCTTTGAGGGGGATGATTCCACTATTCAGGAAGAGATACCATAAGATAACGTCTTATCTTATGGAATTTCATTACTTTTTAATCAGTGTGTGACTGTCAAGAGGAGTCTGAAACATATCACAGTGTTTTACCATTGTTCTGAACTGAGAAATAAGTGATTGTTGTAAGTTGAACTACCTTCTTAGAGGTGTCCATCATAAGCTGTAGGACTTTAGAGCTTCCTTCATTTCTGACTGTAGAGGTGCCTAAAGGCCCAAGATAATTACACTTACAACTGTAAAGCCCCCATAACATTAAAAGGCTGCTTACTGGCATGCCTAGATGGTCCTTAATTTTATAAACCATAATCAGCTCAATACACGGACAAATGAAATATTAACTGAGCCAGAGCAAGAGAGTGAAAGAATATCATCCTGACTCTCTACCTTAGTGTTTATGATACTCATGGAGACAAGGGAAGAGCTTTGGTCGAAGCTTAACATCATGCATTGTCAATAAGGCCAAAGCATTTTATGCCCATTTTCCATATCTCCAGTAACATGATCAGCTGCAAGTTGATGGCTATAACAGTTATTGGAGCCACAAAGGAAGAAGATCAGGATCTATGAAAAAGGCACAACAAGTCAGGATGTACTGATGTAAGATGGTTCTTTCAAATCATCCTAGCTTATTTACAAAGCTGATGGAAGCGATCTCTGAACCATGAGCTTTGAGTGCTTTGAAGACACATGAGGGCTGGATGAGGTGTCAGAAAGCTGAAAATGAGCAGAAGATAAGCAATTTGAGTTCATTCCTGGAGAAAAAATGGTGGAAATAATCAAATAAAGGAGATTATTAGAAGCCAGCACAGATCTGTCAAAAATAGATCATGTCAAACTAATTTAGCTTTCTTCTATAACAAGCCTTGTGGATACAGAGGAAGTAGTTGTCATACCTTGTCATTTGTAAGGATTTTGACATTATCTCACAGGCTTTTATCATAAATGAAGCAAAGAAACATTACAGCAGGGATGCAGAACTGGTGTAGGTAATCCTACTCAATGAGCGATTCTCACTGATTTCCTGTTGAAACGGAAGACTCTATTGAGCAGGTTGCCACAAGCTTGAGCTGTGGCCTGTTAGTGCTTCACATTTTCATTAAATACATTGCACTTTATATTATAATTTTATCCTTGATGACTGTCTAGAGGAAGTGTTTTATAAAATCTGCAGATGGCATAAGCCAGGTATGGGATGGTGGAAATTGCTGTAATTCAAGACAAGCTTGCTAAACCAGAGACCTGGTTTGAACAGCATCAGAGTGAATGTAAAGTGCTCTCTATGGAAATGATTATTAAATGGCAGCCAGCTGTCTGTGGGATACCACAAGTCAGCTAGGCTGTTCCTTCAGGAGGGGAGACAGGGTCTCTAGAGGACCAAAAGTTCAGTGGTAGTCTAGAACAGCATTCTATTGCCAGGAAGGGAAACACCATCTTACCAGGTTGTGCAAATGGGAGTACAGACTGTAAGACACATCTAATAAGCCTTCAGCTTTGATGTGCACATTTAAAACTCAGCTAAAATGTCCTGCCTTAGTCTCTTACTGCACTCTGAGAAAGTGTGGTCCAGTGAGAGAGTGTGCAGACTGGGGTAGTGACAATTGCTTGAGGTCAAGGGAAAGACGCTTTATGAGGAAAGACTGAAATAATTAGGGCTGTTTAACCTAAAAGGAATAAGGCTGAGAGAGGTTCAGATGCTAGTCTGAAGAGTGCAAGAAAATAGGGATAATCTCTTCTTGCTTTTCATGATGCATAAAACTAGGAGTAGTGGTCTTTAATGGTATGTCGGAGTGACTCAGACTAGACTTTAGGATGAATCCAAAAAAACTGTGATGCACTTGAATATATTGAGAAAACTATGGCAGCTCCAATCACTGAAAGGCTGTATGAGGCACCTCTGGACCAGAGGATGGACTAAATGGTCCCTTGTGCTCTTTCAACGCTATTTCATATGATTAGTATCAAATAGTCACTGAAGCAGTAACTGGACCCAACCTGTCTTCTTGCAGAAGAGTGCTTAACCAGTAGGCTAAAAGCAATGTTTACTTTTGTGTGCTCCATCTCTGGCCTCATGCTTATTTAATTCTTCCATGGAAAAAACCTAAGAGCTTAAGCAGGAATAGATGGGAACAGCTTGCTCTAAACAGTCTTTCGTAGAAGGAAGGTAAGACTTGAGATTTTTTCAGGTACAGTAGAGAATTGAATCAACATCTCCTGTAATTTAGGGGAGCTAGTCTGTCCATTGAGATACTGAATAAATACCTATCTACTGCATGTTGTCAGAGAGGAACTATAGTTGTCTCTTTCAGGGCAGGGATTCAGGACGTGGAATCCAAACTAAAAGATATGCCCCCTATAATTGGAGCAAGATGCCTAAACCCAGACAGTTTAGATGCCAGTCTGTCTTCAGCATTTGTTTTAGGCAGGTTCAAAATGCATTTACTTGGTGTGTTATGGTACTGAGCTGCCTAGTTTTACCCATATTTTCTATTCAGTCTATGTTTCCTGTAAAGTCTGTGGTTTCTGCAAGACATCTCACCTTCTTCCTAGTCTTAGCTTTAATGTCCATCTTCTGAACCCAGACATCTGCTGAACTCCACACTGAGGCTCCCTTTTCATCATCTTCATGAGAGAATTATTACAAGGGATTTATCAGTTGGTGGCTTCTTCTACTTGCCTGACATTAATTGTCTTAAAGCATTTGCGTGGCAGTCACTCAGAAATTCCCAACCGGAGTGCTGTAGTCCTACTAGCAGTCACCTTCAGTGCTTAATCCCCTCTGCTGCCATTATGATGTGTCCTACCAGTTGCTGGGAATACAGAATAAAACATACTGAGATATAATATTCACCTTCACTGGATTTATGCCCATGCTGCAGAAGAGCTATTGCTGCATGAGAATATAGAAGAACTAAAGCTGATCTGTGGTATCTTCCATTATCACGTGCTGAGCCCACACAACACTCAGGAAGATATCCTTTGGTTATTCCCAAGCCTTTTTGAAACACAAGAGGGGGAACAAGACACCCTGCCTATATTCAGGATTACCCAACTTCTGGGAGATAAGTTGTGGAAGTCAAAGGCAGTCTTTTCAACTACATCAAATTTTGCTGAGCTTTTCCCTGTTTGGACAAGAATTTTCTTAGTAGGGGTCTTCTTCAAATAGACACTGTGGTTTTTTAATTTGTTATTTGTCTGTATCTGTTGAGATTAGAGCAATAAAGCTTTGAAAGCACAAAGGGTTTTGCAACCATTCAGTAGGCAACAGTTGTGCCTTTATAAGACAAAAAAGGAGAATGTTATAATTTCAAATGATGAAATTTCCTATTTCCTTCCTTTTTAGTTTACATTTTTAAAATAGATTGAACACCTTTGTTAAGCATACATTTAGTTTTCAAAGTCAAACACTTAGAATAGAGAGAATTAATTAAAAGGGTTGCCTGTCCATCTTTAATTTCTCTTCTCTCGTGAATAGACATAAAAATGTGATTCTTAATTATAAGATCAAATACTGTTGGGTTTTTGGTTTTGTTTTGTTTTTTTTTTTAGCAGGATCCCAGTCTCATTCAGTTCACAGAATGGAATATACTTAGGGACTGAATGAGGTTTTGCCATAAACGAAGCTGTTTTCTATAGGTCTCCTGTTTCATTTACTGCCAGGGTTACATATTGAATTGGTCAGGGGGCTGTTCAAAAACAGAAGAATGGTCTCATATTTTGGTAATTGAATACTGCCCTGAAGAATTAGGCTTTTTCCTGCCTTTTGTCACAAGTGATATGAAAAGGCCATATAAATTAGGTTTTCCATAGGTGGCCACTAATTGGTGTGTTCTCATTTCCTGGGTTCTCAGTTTGAACCACCTGAGGTTTGACTTGCAGAAGTGCAGAGCCAGTATTGTATGAGGGTCTGCTGTCAGCACATACAGACCTGGGGAAACACTAACCCAAGGCATCACAAATTAGGGACCAAAATTAGTGGGTGCTCTGGCCAATTTGACCTTAGCCTCTTTGTGTCTGATTTTAGTGTCTGTAAAATAGAGATACCAACCCCGCCTACCTCCCTGGAAGAACATCCATTAAGGCTTATGAAGCACTGAGATATTACGGCAAAATAGCTCCACTGAAAAAGACCACGAGGAAATCAGTATTCTGCATTCAGTGATGGGTTTGAAGGATGTGTGGCAAATAAGGCTCTTTGCTATGCTTGAAATTAGGATAATAGGAAAATACTGAATCGTTACCCACTCAGTGAGCTCTGTCTGTCCTTTGTAATAGCTGGGGTGGGGGAGACTTTCAAGAAAAAAAAGTTAGGACAAAGACTATTAAAAGGCACATGCTCCAGGAAGTCAAAGTGATGTTTCAGAGATAGTCTCCATTTTACGTTTTCTGCTTTCACCTTTAACGTATGCCCAGAAAGATGCTTGTAAGACAGTCTTTTTATGTAATACATGAGTCACACTACTTTTTACTTGTGCCTGTGCATGATGGGTTGCAAAATAATTGGGAAAAAATGGGCCAAATGTGTTATCACTGAAACTAGTACTACACTTTTCACTGGTGTAGGAAGATGTCAGCTTGAATCCTTAACAAATCAAGCGTGGAATACTCTTGCTATTACTTCACTTGAATGTGAGGAAACTGAGACACAGAAGAAAGTGGAATAATCTGCTGAAGTAATTCTTCCTGTTTTCTCTATATAAAACCAATCGCTTTTAAACTAGTATTCATATGCCTTGCATGAATTAATCTAGAAATAACATAAAAAGAATGGGTTTGTTCCTCTCTTCTTTCCCTCCCTTCTCCTTACCTGGAAGAAATAGTTTGAAAAGCTTGAATAGTTTGAAAGCATTTGTTTGCTTTATTTGCCAGTTGTTTTATATTTGTGTCTGTGGGGTGGGACATGTATCTGCCTGTAGGACTCCATGGGAGGATCTCCTAAGGAAGAGCTGACATGGAAATTTGAGAAAGCGAGTGGGTCTATGGTGTCACAGGCACTGTATCCTGAGCCTGTGCTGTTCTCATGAAGTTCAGATTTTTGGTTGCTGCCCTGGAGGATCTTCTGGTGGGGAGGTTGTGCTCGCAACAGATCTGTCTGGGTCGTAAGCTCCACACCAGGATGGGCTTAAAAAATAGATCAGGGCCTTCAAACCCGGCTTAACAGGGAGCCTGAGAGGAGGCAAGAACCTTGGTGGTACAGTGTCATACACTTTTATTGATGAGAGCCTGCCTGGGGTTTCTCCATAGTCTGAATATGCTGTTGCTTTTGTGGAGGCTACGAATATCTATATTTCCTCTCTTAGATCTCTGATGTGTAAGATGGGACACAATTTTCTGGCCCGGCACAGATCAGGAATTTTTCCTGCTGTGGCTACATATGCTGGCTGCTGATGAAATGATATGTTGCCTCTTAAGCCTGTGTGTCCATGAATTATCTCCAGAAGGAAGTTTACCTCTCCCAAGGGTGCACAAAACAGCCTGACTTGCTCAAGGGAGGGTTTTTCATAGCAGAGACTAAAATGGAAGTACAAAAATCCCAGTACAGAAATTCATATGTCTGGGGAAAAAATAAAAAGCAGTTCTCTGGCCCTCTGTAAGCATGGAAGAAGAGTTGTGCCTGTGTCTGTTGTCCTGAGACGTGCCAGGATGGCATGACCATGACACTGTAAACACACCAAATCTAGCCACTAGTTATGGTTTGAAGCCTATACCCCATAAGCATATTCTGTCTCCTATTTTGAGGACCTTCTGCTGAGATTGCCCTCTGTGGCAGCTTAAGAGACCTTATTCTTGCTCCTCTGGAGTTAAACCTCTGGCTGACTGGACTGAATCAGAATTGATAGTCAAGGCAGAGTGAGCCAAAGATATATATCATGGAGGTGGTACAGGTGGCCAAAAGAGAAGGTCCTGTTGGCAGGTGTGGAGGAAGGACACTATCCCTCCGCCAGTTAAGAATGGAAGTGGAGAGGCTGTCAGTGCAGGCAAGAAAGAGACCTTGTTGCCAAGTGAATGTGTGGTTGTCTCTGTGGGCCAAACCTGATGCATGTTTGCCAAGAAGCAGTGGAAATGTAGGTCTTGTGTTAGCATTTGTGAGATGGTGGATATTTTATAGTCCCCACTACTGACAAATCAGATGGGGTTTCAGCCTAACCCTGCGGCCATCCTTGCTTCTGGCTTGGCCACAGAAGAAGTATACACTGCCACAGCATAGAAGTGAGCAGGGAGGCAGAAAAGGTACTGGACTAGGTCAGGAGATAGTTTTGTTGGAAGTGTCTGTGATCGTGGCTTCAGTGGCTTCTTCTCCCTATAAGAAGAAGAAGCACTGACCACAGCAGATAATGCTGCAACTTGTAAGCATCCACTCCAGAACTGAAGGGGCCTTCCCAGGCTAAGGTCAGCCTTCCCATCTCACGAAGGGCAGTGAGTGGGCACACTGGCAGGGGCTTGCTTACTTCTTTCTCTTCCGTGGTTCTGACCTATCCCTGCAGAGGGGAAAATGTGCTCCTCATTGAGCTGTCTCCTTATATCCATTCAGTTCCATCTTTCACATATGGTTCATGCCTCTCAGCTTCACACAGTATGGTACGATTGGTGCTGATATCCCCAACCTGTAATTTTTCAATGTCTCTCTTGGTTACTTGCCTCTAAGCTCTTCTGCTGTCTGGTGCAGCAGACAACAGAGTATGCTGAGTACCTCTGAGAGGTACCATACAGGGCGATTCTGCTGTTTGGAAATCCATTTCCAAAAACTGAGCAGCACAAAAATGCCTGGAGAAGCTAATCGGAATTGGAGATAGACATAGTTTGTAAAAAACACAAGTTTCAAGTACTTTGGTGTAAACAGGAGGTCAGTTTGCTGCCAGTGGCAGTGAAATAGTGCTCAATTACACAGAGTACAGGAAGGAGCTGAACAGGATTTCTGCCATTACTTTGCTCTACTTTTATCAACACCCTGTGCCTCTGCCCTGCAGCACCTCTGCTGTTCCAGCTCTGATGTTCTCGGGTAGCCATGGAGTTGCTGAAAACTAGGCAAGGGTATAACTGATCTTTTGAGCAAAGTAATTCTCTGTTCAGGAGCTTTTTTGTACATATTAAATGATTAAATCTTTGGGGGCCTATTCCCTGATGCAGCAGTTGTGCACTCATTAAATTGCCAGATAAGACACATTTTCTATTAATTTATTTTTTGCTAAGAAAAAGGTTTCATTTTCTACTGATAATCCTGCCTCACCTAAATCAAGGATGGCCAACTTGGGGCTTTTAAGCCAGAGGCAGATACTGAGTGACTGAAATATGACTCCCACAATGGAATCACAGAATCATTTACGTTGCAAAAGACCACCAAGATCATCAAGACCAACCTTTGACCAACCACCACCTTGTCAACTAAACCACAGCACTAAGTGCCGTGTCCAGTCATTTCTTGAACACCTCCATGGATGGTGACTCCACCACCTCTCCGGATAGCCCATTCCCATGCATGACAAACCCTTCTGTGAAGAAATTCCTCCTCATGTCAAACCTGAACCTTCCCTGGTGCAGCTTGAGGCTATGGAGATACGTTGTATTGCTTCCAGCACGCTGCTGATGTTAGGACTGCTTTTTTATCAGTATCTCCATGTGGGAGGAAACTCTCAGGGGCTTCTGAGGCCAACAGCTTCCTCCAATCTCTGAGACTCAGCTGGACACCTGGTCTTACCCCACCCCACACTGGATGGGCACCCCGGGTTTGCTGTTTTCTGCCTGGGAGTTGCTTGTTGAAAAATCCCTCATCTCACCTGAGGTGCTAAGTAGGGGGTTTGACATCTCCTGGACACTGGAAGTTGTTTTATTTGTTTTCTTTTTTCTTTTTCTTTTTCTTTTGTAAGATGCATGTGAAGCCAAGAGGTTTGAGCTCCTGTGATTTAGTTAATTACATTTTAGAAAGTGAAATCTGGTAAAAGTTGAATTATCCCACATTACTAAGAGTGAAAATAGATTTAGGCTTCAGCTGCAACATGAGCTTATATATGTGTGATAAAGACTATGGAGATACTCTGTTAGAAGAAAGTTATTAAGAATGCTAAATCAAGTATAAAGAGAATTAGCCAACACTGGGAATGTAGTTGCCCATGCAACCTCAGTTTTGTCTCCTTCTGTGAATGCATTTCAATACACTTCTAATAACAGTAATACATCTTATTTTTCTACTCACATTCCTACTCACATTCAGGTCACAGAATACACAGTGCTCACTTAATGAGCAGTTATTCAATATTTTTTTTCTCATAATAAGTCAGCGTGTGACCCCACAACTCTACTTAATAGTATTGAAACTCTGCTCTGGAATCAGAAATACTAATTTTCTCTTGGGCTGTCTTGTGATTCTGAACACATCCCTAATATTACTTAGTAAATCTTTGCAACACCCATATGAGACAACTGAGTATTTTCACTCTGTTTTTGCAGACGGACAGCTGAGGCACAAAGAGTTTGGTCAGCAGGGATCCCTAGTTTTATGTCCTGAATTTCAGAAACAGAGGACCTGACTTTTATAAGTAGGTTGTTGTTCTTTTTCAATTGCACATATCTGAAGACATCTCCCATTGCTGTCAGCTGCAGCTCTGAGTGCTCAGCACTGCTCCAAATCAGACTCAAGGTGTCTGAAGTCAGATACTCAGAGATGCAGAACTTGTCACTAGGAATCAACGCACGAAAAGTACGGGCAGAATAACAGAGGAATTCAGCAGCAAAGGTGGGGCAGTGCTGTAGGGCAGCCATCTGTCGGCTGCCCTAACCCTGAGATCCTCTGTTCTCTTTTGCCAAATCTCTGCCTCCTGCATTTTAACTTTCCAACTTCCGACTGCAAAAACTAGGACCAAGATTTTAGTGTAATCTCTTTATACCCCTGAGTTTCCTAAGCTTCAAATATCCAGATTTCCTACTAATGCTTTAAGTCTTCTGTAAGCTACTTTGTTTTACTTTGCAATCTTGCAACAGATATTTACGAGCCTTGTTCCAAACACTGGCAGGGTGGTATTAGGAAATTTACAGAACTGTCCTAAGAAGTAAGATTTATATAGGCAGTAGCCTAGCAGGATTTTCAGAGAGCCTTGGTGCCTAATTCACACTGGTTTCAACAGGATTAAGGCAAGTAGGCATTTGTCAAGATCCCACCATTCATTCCTTAAAACCCGGCCCTTTAATTCTTCTTTCAATCAACCTTATATAGAACCACTAGAGCTAAAGCATAGGAATGTACACTAAAATGTTAATAATTCATAGTAAAGTTCTGTGAGAGTGCAATCTGTAAAGCAGGCATCTTGGGGGAATGTGTTATATTTTCTTCAGGCTTCAAAATAATTGCTTCTACAACCAAAGCAAAATGCATGTGGAAACTTTTTTCTCTGCTTTGCACTGGGATCAAAATTTTAGTTACCTGAAAGCCTCAATAGATGCAATTCTACATGAGTACTCCCAGATAATACTACGGATCATGCAGATCTCAAAACCTTAGTGTCCTCTTTGAGGGAGTACAGAAAGTGTTTGTGCATTCGTAACTCAGTCTTCCTGGAAGGGATAAAATTAATCTTGTTGAATTTAATCTGTTTGAAAACATTCTCTATCTAGGGTTCATTTCTGATTTAATTTCAGTAGGGTTTAGTGAATTCATTATGCAAACTCACTTCAGGCAGTGAATTTCTCGCAAATTACTCACTTACTCCACTATGTTTATATATATATGTGTGTGTGAATGCTTGTGACATGCAGTTTGTGACAGTTGTACAGTATGATTTCTTCTCTCTGACTGAGAAGGAAGCAAAAGAAAGAATTAGTAAAAAAATAAAAAGAAATAAACCATCATGCTCCTGGGAAAATTTTAGATAGATAATCATTCACTATGGTGGAATTTGCATGATTTGTGTCTATTTTCATGACTGAGGGACCAGTTCATCTGAAAAGTAGAGTGTAATTAATTACATAATATCCAGATCTACCTTATGTGGCCACATAAGGTAGACATTTTGCACACCATAATCTTTGTGTCGTTTGGGCAAACCTACGATTTACTTGACTCCAATGATGTGTCTTATGAAGGACTTAGTATTTTTAATGTTACTGGGTTAATAAATTGGAGTGGCAAGAGCCAGCCTTGTCCTGAGACTTCCTGAAGAAGAAGAAATTATGTCTTTCTACCAAGAAATGGCACTATATTTTTTGTGGTGCTAGAAGAAAGCAAGCTGGCTCCTGTAGTATCTGAATTGTTTTTCCTCCATAAACATAGTATCTGAATTGTTTTTCCTCCCGTTGCTTGTTTTGCCCCTTTCTCTCCCACACCACAAGGGAGATCTCTCCCAGAGATGTAGAAATAGTAATGGTTGTCAACATTATAAATCCTTATGTATTTGGTTCTTCTTCCTTCATCCTGAAGCTCACCATTAGGACAATGGAAACTCTTGGAGAACCTCTGGAGAGTGTTTGACATTCTTCCACTTCATCTTACCTGTCCTAGCTGCTCCAACTTCTTGACATCCTCGGAAAACTCCTAAATATGCTCAATAGCATTTGGGGGAGGCTGCAGGAAATGGAGCAGTCAGACTCAGGGCAGTGTTTAAAAATCTGTGTGGATTGCTAACTATCTATAGGACACTTGGCCATTCATAAGTTTCCCTAAGCTTTTTTTTTTTCCTTTTCTTTTTTTTTTTCCCCCTGAGCGCTTAGCTATTTGCAGCTCCACCTATTTTCATGGCTGCAGCTTTTCCTACTGCCTTTGGGAGTCTGATCCACACATTGATTTATTTTTAGCTGTATTGCTAATTACTATTTTAGTAAGTAGAGTGTTTCATTACATTATTCATTAAAGCTGGAGAGACATTTTAGTAATTTCTCGGTAGAACAAATGTAAATTCAGTAACCAAAGTAAGATCTCTGAGTAGGGCTTAAGAGGACTAGGAAGAGTGATCTGACAAAGAGGGATAGTATGACAGGTGAGAGCTATTGATATATGAAGGAGTGTTACTAAGAAAGCAGAAACAAGCTGATCTTGGCACAGATAAGATGCAGGGGGCTGGCCAAAACTCTAGGAGGAATTCTTTGGTTTATCAAAGGAATAAACTGCCAGAGAAACCCAGAGAATCATCTTTGGGGGAAATGTCCAAAGACTGGTAAAAACCACTCTTGCTGTGTGGGTTAAAGACGAACAAAAGCAGCCCTGCTGCACTGTACAGGGTGGGCCTAGAGGACCCTGGAGATTTCCAGTTATTTCCTCTTCAGTGTGTGACAAAGCTGCACAATGTGAATTCCTCTTACTAACAGAAGAGAAAACACTGCCCGTTTTCTGGTGTTAGATAGTCTGTGCAAACTTCCCAGTACTTTCTGTCTGGCTTTGCATAGGATCCTGGGGGAAGAAGATTCCTCTTCCAGAAATTCATAAGTCCTTCTCAAGATGAAAACTATTTCTGTATCACACCTGCAGCAGATCAGAAAAAAAAGTGGAAGGAGCTCTGCACACCTTGTCTGCCCAGCCTTGTCCTTATCAGGGGATCCTTTTTCCCTTGACTTCTCTGCCAGGGGGCTGCTGAGTAAATCCCCCACAGGTGGGTCTCCAGGGGTGCCTGGATGTACAGTACAGTCCTGCTACAGATGCACCAGACACAGAGTCATCTAAACTGTGTGCCTGGGGAAAACACATCACAATGTGCAGTGCTTTGAGGATAATGACATGCTTCCTGATTGAGGAATGGAAAAAAAGACAGAAAACTTTAGGACCAAGATGTTTAAAGCTTATTAAAGCCTTTTTTTAATAACAACTTTTAGATGGAAATCCCAAGGAGTGAAAAAATTGAAAGAAAAAACCAGCTGTCCTGCAGCAGGAAGATTAGGAGAAGATCTGGGTGACTATTTAAATGTGACTGTGATATACTAGCCCTTTTAAGTGGCAGATCCAAACACTTGTGGCAGTTTTTCCCTAACACAGCTATTCAACATGTTCCCTTTGGCTGGGGGTCTTTATAGAACTAACTTAACAGGGTCCACAAAGAGCCTTTTGCAGCATGCACTGCAGGCTTGCCTCTCCCCTCTCTCTTTTTCTGTAGGGTTGAATACAGGAAAGGAGCAAAGTAGGAAACAAAATGGCTCAAAGCCACATGTGCATTTCCCATAGCTCAGTGCCAGTCTCTAGAATAAGTGATTAAGCCCTGGGGCTACTGGGTCTGTGTCCAGCTGCCTGTGGCCCCAAAGGATCTTTCCATTCAAAACCATGCCTGTACTCTGGTGACAACACTACCTGAAAGGTGGGAGAGGGGTATGGCACAACATCATGTCTTTGACACTGTGCCGCTCAGGAGTCACAGCTGCAATCACAGGCCTGATTCATCAGTTTTACAGACTGTGGAAAGTACTGAGGTTACAGAAACTGGGCACGTTCTCAGGTGCTCAAGCCCAGGTTCTTGGGTAAAAGAAGCTGTGTCATACAGGTCCCCTCTGGAGACCTTTCAGGTTCCAGCAGACATGTAACCTGACTTTGAGGATGTTCTCATCCTGCACTGACAGGAGGAAATAGATAAGAATACAGCTTAAGTATTGCACAATGCTTTAGTTAGCTACACAGCATGTATTTGAGGCTCTTTCAATGCTATAAATACAAATTCAATTGGGTTCATAGTTCTTCTGGAACTTAACAATGTATCCTCTTGCAAGTTGTGTGGAGCATCAGACCACAGAGGTTTTGTAAAATACATCTCTAGTAAAATGTCATTGAAATCAATGAATTTATGCTCCATTTTCATTTTCTGACATTACATTTGGCATTGGACTTCCGATAAGATCTCAGTACAACTGTTAACATCCGTATCTTACCCGCTGCTTGTGGGGAATTCTTGACGTGCTGTCATTAGTCTATCAGCCACCTTGTAGAAGATCTGTGGAGCAAACATCAGCACCGATGGTACCACTGAAGTAAAGGTGGGTGGAGAGAATATCCAGGACAAGACAGAGGAAAAAGTACATTTGGATGCATGAGGGCAGTCTCTGGGTCAGCTAAGCCCAGATGGGCATGAAGATCTGCAACACAAATCAATAAACTGAGTTTCTATGAAGATCAGAACCAGCACTCAACACCCTAATTCTCTGCCTCCAGCAGCAAGGCTGCCTCCCTGTCCTAGTGAAGCTGGACCTGATTGTAGCAGGGTCAGGAAATCCCATGGAACAATAAGCAGAGCCAGTAGAGCCAATCCTAGCTGGTAAGGAGAGGCCATACCACTGAGACCTGTTGAATCCATCAGAACCAGAAGCTGAGAAGAAGCCAGCTGTCCCAGTGAGGAGATAAGATTCTATACCAATAGGTAGAAGCCTGTGCTATGGATTCCTGCTCTTTGCAGATACAAGATCCTGGTACACAGAGAGTTCATCTGCAGTGGGGATATGGGATTGGTCTATCTGGAACAAAAGCTGAACAGGTTATGAGAGAGGATATCTTAGGTGGAGCTGTTTTAGAGCCAGTTTATCAAATTCCATAAACCCACAATATTGTTTACCTGGGTTTTGCTGGGGGCAGCTCTGATGATTTGAAAGATTGTATGGTGCTACTTGGGGGATGGGGGAGCTGTTGGCTAAAGGTGGTATATGGGTTTAGGCTCTCTTTCAGGAGACTAGAAAAACAAAAGAGGAAGGTCTTACCAGGAGGTTAACAGAACAGTAAGAAAGGCAGTACTTACTTTACTGGCCTTGCCAGATCCCAGTCAAGAATCCTGGTTGCTACCTTCTTCAGTTCACCTTGTAATTTTGGGTGGGATATACACCCCAGTCCCTCCTGAAGTTTAACTGCTGTATGTCACAGAGGGCACAGGTAGCAGCCACAGGGTTTTATCACAGCAGTAGCTACAGTTCAGGAGGAGAAACACTTTTTCTTCTTTGTGCAGGTGCTAGTTATAAAGCAGTGGTGGGTGAAAGGTCCTGTAGAACATCACTGTCCAGATGCCCTATGGAGCAGAAGTTCATTGTGGAGCAGAGCGAAAAGACAGACAAGACTGGTGCATAGTCAGAGCATTTTCCTCATTGAAGCCTTTGTTGACATGAGCATGGCTGATGGGATGGTCTGTGATAATTGAACAGGATATTCGTGAGAGCACCTTGCCTCCCCTGCAGCACCACAGCAAAACTTCAGGTTTCAAGGGCAGAGTAAGCACATTGCCCTTCCCATTTAGTAGGGTGACACAGAACTACAAGTAAAGGCACATGAAGGACAGGGCGGTGAGCACAACATCACCAAGGGCAAGTCCTGCCTGACTAATGTAGTGATTTTGAATGATGGAGTGACTACACCAGTGAACAGGGGAAGGGCCACAAATGTCATCGCAGATGTCATCTATCTGGATTTCTTTAGGGCCTTTAACACAGTCCCCCATAACATCCTTCTCTCTAAATTGGCAACATAGATTTCATGGGTGGATTCTTTGGTGGGTGAGATATTTGTTGGACAGTTGCATCTAGAGGGTAGTGGTCAACAACCTGGAGTCCCAGCAGACACTGATGACAAGTGGTGTCCTTTAGGAGTACCTATGGGGACCAGTGCTATTTAATGTCTTCCTCAGTGACACAGACAGTGGGATCGAGTGCACCATCACCATGTTTGTAGACAACATCAAGCTGAGTGGTGCGGTTGAGATGCCTGGAGGACAGGATGCCCTGTGTTCCCATGGAGGGAATGGGGTTGGAGCAGGATGCAAGCTGCTGCTTCTTGTGCAAGTGATTCTGGAGACCTTGCATAAGCCTGGACTCTGGGGAGTCTCAGCAGCTGTCTGGCCTAGATCTCAGGGAAGCAGTCTGAGCAGTAGATTAGCCTCTGTTCCTTGCCTGCAGATAGATCAAAAGCAAATGTGTCCAGCTCTCATGAGAGCAAACACTCTGAGCCACCAGAGGTTAATAACAATTCCCTGAAAATTTTTGTGGAGTCCAAAACTAAGCAAGCAAGGCAAAAAAAAAAAAAAAAAATGAGAATGAGAGAGAAAAGGTGGGGAGGGAGAAAGATTGATAATTCTGGGTTTAATTACCTGCTCATGGTCAGCAGACCATGAGATTCAAAGTCTGAATGTACTACTTCAATATAATCCACATAGCAGCAACCTTCCTTTTCCAAACTGACCCAAACGAACCACATAGTTCGAGCTTAAATAAAATTTCTCTTCAGTCCAGTGACATCCAAGGTTGCATTTCTGTCTAAGCATATCTGCATCAGAAATCACATATTTGAATGAAGTCTTCTAATCAAAGCATAGTTCAAAGGAAATTTTTCACCTGTTCCTTTTGCTGAATTTCTTCAATGCAAGCTATATTGGGAGTAGATTTATGCTGTTAGCTTGGATACCTTCCTGCCTCCTTTCTAGGCTTCGATCCCTTTATCTGAATGTCTGCTGTCTGGCTCCTTCTGGAGTGACACACATATTTCCCTCCAAAACGGAGACTGGCACAACTGACAGTACAGTTTGCACCAGGATCCAAGCTCAAGTAAGAGCACAGATGTTAATTGTGCCAAACACCCAAGACCTTCAACACAGTCCACAAAGACCTTGTGCCCCCAGTGCCCTCATACCCCAGAATATGCACACACCTTGTAGCAGCGTCAGGGTAGTAGATGACACCACGGTGAACCACCAACTTGAGTGGTGAGAAACAGAGTGACAAACAGAATGGAGAGTCGCAAAGTGGGTGAGGGGAGTATCATGAATTTATTGAGAAGGCACGCTGGAAATATCTAAATAGGTGTAGTTTAGATTATCTTCTCTTCTCAGTCTCTGTACATGAGCGAATAACATCCATCCATCTGCCTGACCATCATTATCTTATTCCATAAAATATAGGGGAAATTTCCAATACGTAAGAGGATCTTGCAGAGAAAAGGGTGGAAACTCCACTGTTGGAGGATTTGAAACTGGAGAGCTGAAATCCTGCTAGTTATACCCTGGGGAGCAATCCTGCATAGGACTTCAGAGGGATGAATTAACCTTTTCTTTCTCAAGGGTGTTTTAACCACCATCACTATAGTCATCCTGGGAAAAAAAGGAACTCTGTTTGTTTCCTCACCTTGCAGACAGGTTGTGCTGACAGGTGCCATCCTCTAGCCTGGTGTCTTCACACCATTTAACTGGGTTAAAAAAAGCTGTCCTGTGTGTTAAATTGCTTCCTCACTTCACAAGGCGTGAAAACCTTTTCTCTCTCTCACGTGTCCATGCTTCACTCCTTCTGGGGAGACAGCTGGTCTTTTTTATGCTCCTTAAATGCTGTCTCTGAGACAAATCAGGTCATGTAGAGTGAGGCCCACAAAAGACACTGAGGTGACTCAATCCTGTCAAATCAATGGGAGTTGGGCGCCTAAACTTCTTTGTGAGTCTGGGCCCAAGTGACCTTGAGTAACATCAGTGTGAACATACATTGTGCTCTAGTCAGGAATAGAGCACGGGCTGAGATGCACCTTAACCCCACAAATAGCACAGGTGATTAGTTGATTCAATGCTAGTTCACCTAAGTAACTGAAGGAAAGATTTCCACATGTACCTTAGCATAGGTGTCATGAGAAAGGAATGACTTTGGGCCCCTATATCCTTGCATATGGAGAACACAGCTTGTTTGTTTGTTTTCTTAATAGTTGGATATCATATTTCCCTTGGGTTGTGAAGCAAATTATTGATAACTGTCAGTGGTCCAATGGATGTCCAGGCTCTGGCCAGTATTGATGCTTTCTCTGGTGAAAGATGTGTAAGTCCTACATCTGGGCTCGTAGCACACAGTTTTCAGAATACTGGGAGATAGTAATGTGTATTGAAGGGCTCTGGGATTCAGTGTCATGTTCAAGAGGAGTTCCTAACTAATGACAGAAAAGAGCAGGATACCAGGGTGCTGGCTGATAGCAGCCTGATCTTAGGATGAACATTAAGGAAGTTGATACATGCTGTACATTGGAGGGCAGAGAAACACCAGGTAAAGCAGAGCTATAGAGAGGGGCAGAGGAGGCCATATAATATTCAAGGACCTTTTAATGGAACAGCAAATTCTTTTTTGGTCTCTCCATCCCAGCATTCAAAATACAAAACTATATTTTTCCACGGTCAGGCAATGAGGTACACCATGAAAGACAAGTGGAAAAATGTCAGTCAAGGACCAAAGCACTCAGTCCCCTCCTTTCTTTGCCTATATGTGGCTGCAAACCACATGGAACATCTGGGAAACACCTAGTTTCTCCATTTCTCCTTTCCTGAAATATCAGCATGTGAGACATTTAAAAGGATCTGGACATTACAGTAACACTTTCTTAGTTGTTTGCCATAATCTGACCCCCCTGTAAACTGTGAGTTTGGAGACAAAAGGTGAAAAGGTGGCCAGAGATTACAAATCTTCTTGTGGTCATGGCTCCAGGAAATTTCTACATTTCTGGTACCTAAAAACTAACTTCTGCCCTACCTGTGTCTTAAACATTAATTTCTTATCTCCCACTCTCTCAGCTATGTGATAGCAAGGAAAATCTCACTTACAGGAACAGTCTGCCTGGGAAGGGATGTCCTAGAAACCTGGAGGTGTGGCAGACAAGCAGATGGAGATGGTGAGAGGATCATCCCTCTAGGACTGGAAAAATGCTGTGGGCTGTGTAGATTGAGACATAAAAGCCTAACAGTGTGTTTCATAAAAGCAAAGCTTTACACAGTGTCTTCAGTGCGTATGTGAAAATGGTCCAAATAAAAAAATGGACGTTTGACCATGTGTGTCTTTTTATATATCCATTTAGCTCTGTATCCACTAACCTCAGTGATTTCCAGTCCTTCTGCCATTATAGGATCTATGATTTATTTCACACTAAGTGAAACAGAGGACATTTGTTTTGTGTAAAATGGCAATACCTTGCATGTACTCTTACAATATCATGAATATGTCAATATTAAGTATTAGTATGAGTTTACTTTACATATAAGTGTGTAAATGAAGGGGGGATGTGATGGAATACTAATATGTGAAACCTATCCTTGCCAGATCTGGTTCCTATCTGGAAACTCTAGATTCCATACAAACACTAGTAATAATAGTAACTTTATTCTAGCCACAATTCTACAACCAAGATGTCATATATGCATGGATGATAGATAAGAGAGACAGATTCCTTATTTTCCACTGACATGCTTTTGAATTCATCCTTGCAGGGCTGACTCACCCTTTTAGCCTTCCAAGGAAGACAAATTGCTTTCCAGGAGCTTTGCTGTATACAGGTTATTTTTGAGCGCTTCCTTAATTAAGGTTTATCTACTGTGCACATAATCCACAGATAAAAAGCCCTTGGTTTTTCTTTTGTGTGAGCAGAAGTTTTCCCCCAAACGACCTGTTTCTCACCCAACCCATTGTTATACAACACGACACGCATACTATATGGACACCCTGTCCTACCCCAGAAGTAGCTGCAGACCAGTAGCCTGAAAAAAAGTCATTTTTCATGACTGGGATGCTTTCCTGTGGAAGGACTGAATAGAAATGGGATTCCTGAAGACCCAGTTGGCACAAACGATTAGCACATTTCTTTCATCCATGATCTTGAACTCCACCCCTGCCCTAGTCTCATGTTTCTTATTTTTGTGTCTGAAATTATGCTGAAAGCACCCTGTTGGAAATACATTTTGCAGTTGCAAAACTTGGGATCTGGCAAGGACTCAAACAGATGTCACTCCAACTGGAATAAGAGGACAATGATGTAATTGGAATAGCAGAGGAGCCTTTTAACTCTGTTGTGCTTTAGGTGCAGGTGAGAAGTTTTAGTCTGACCTCTCTTAGCAGAAGTGCTCCCCTATTGCCTGCCAGGTCAAGGGCGGGCTGGCAGGTCACAGCTCTCTGTCAGCGCTGCTCCGTTGCTGCCCCCATGGCCTCCTGCTAGCAGTGGGAAGGAGATAAGCCTTCACAGGGCTACGTAGCCCAGGTAACAGGATAACTCCTCTGAAGTCATAGAGTCAGACATGCAGCAGACCAGAATTCCTAATAGCTGTCCTGGTTGGTACAAGAGGTATGTGGGACCCTAAAGCAACAAGGCCAGTGGCAAGAGAGATCTCCCTTCAAGTGGCAAGAGACATCTCCCTTCAGTCAATGGTTTTCATCTTTGTCTAGGGATAAACAATTTTGTCATATTCTCTCATGGTTTTGCAAGAATCAGGCATGGAGACTGGAACTTCAGGGTCTTGTAGTTATGTCTAAATTGTCTTTCCAGCCTCCCAATATTGTGTGCTCCTTGAGACTAGCCACGGTCCTTAGGGAGAGACAGTCAAAGCTAGCACATCTAAGTGTTATACAGTGCTATAAAGGAGTACCTACTCTATCTTCATGTTGCTGTGGCTACGGTGTAGTGCCAGGATACTCAAGATCTCCTTAAACCAGCTAGTTCAGGTATTAGGTTAGGTTGCCACAGCAACACAGGACTTACTGCAATCTGCAAACTTGTGTAAGGAACAAGATGGATGAGCCTGTGTGAGCTCTGCAGTTGGATAGTTTAAAGGTACTTCCAATTTGTTTCCAACCCTCTTGTGCTGAAGTAGTCTGAAAAGTTTACCCCAGATGCTGAATAACAGTGTCAAGTTAGCTATGCAAGAAAAAATATGAATACATGAATGGTTACAGCATGCTAGTGTCTGCATCGTCTTTGCACATAACCTTCTCCTGCTCTCTGACAAGCTGAGACAGACATGAAAGATGACTTTCCATAAGTGTCACTGAATGCACTTGGGGAAGGGTAGACATAATGCTCAGATGGGCCCCTGTGGTTGGTGCAACAACCATTTTGCCCCTGGGCATGGTCAGGAGCACGAGAACTCCTTGTGCAGAATGCGGCATATTGATCTGTTGCCTATTCATTCACAGGCTTACGCCCACTGCAGAAGCACCTGGTCTCACTCTCAGACTTCCTGCTGTGTACAGACCCTCTGCATCTGTGGGGTGGCTCTTTTCCTTGATAATTTCGGACTGCTCGTTCCCTGGCCACCCTACCCACTCCAGGAATGATGGGCACCAGTGGGGTGGGGGATCCTGTGCTCACTGGGGACCCAGGGGAAGTAGTGGGTACCACGTCTGGCATGCCAGTGGACAACTGTTTGGTTCACTGGCACAGCTTTGCTCACACGTGTGTGCCTGACCCTACCTTGTGCTGTGGAAACGACTTTTTCCACTCTGTTTCCCAGGGGTTGTTGCCAGTGTGGCCAGTCCTCTCTCCGGCTCTCCACAGACATGATGTTTGCAGTGGTATATGTGCATGTTGCAGTGGCTTCTTCTCCCTTCTTCCTGCCTCACTTTTATTGAATGTATTTATAGGCTGCCCTCTCTCTCTGCTCTTCTGCTCCGGAGCCTTTCCCCAGATGGCACATCTTGGTTGCAGTGGCCAAGGCAGTGATTCCCTCTTCCCATCCAGAGTAAAACTTCTTTCTCAGCCAGTTTGTTTTCTTTGTTTTCTGACCTGAGCCAGTGTTGGAAAACAGGTGCAGACAGCAAACAGGCCAGTGGCTCGGCTTCCAAGTAGGTCTTTTGAATGCTTCCCAATGGGAATATTAATAGAACAGTGTCCTTTTATCAATATGCAGCTGAGATGTTACTTGCCCAAGGGCTGCTAAATTATTGGGGTGAAGAATGGTATGTTCTGTAGATTCAGTGGAGGTTTATAAGCTGAGCATTATCTCTCTGCAGCAGACCAGCATAAGGCAGAGGCTCTGTTTTGGTCCCATTTAAAACTCTAATGCATGATTTAAGTCTAAAAAACACAGGGAATGCCTGTTCTTTTTTACAAGGCTGAATTTCACCCAATAGTCAGAGAAATAATAATAGTCTGCTGAAATTGGAAAGACTGATATTAATCTGCCTATTAATCCTTCAGTGAAACCCTGAGCGGAGAGCAAAGCCAAAGTGCTTGGAGTGCTTGCAGGCAGGGTGTTTATGAGGAGTATATCCTGTGAATATCTGTGTGTGTCTGACAGCACATAACTGCAGTGGGGAGGGCAGCAATACTGTTCTCTGTTGGCAATCCTGAGCCAAAAAGCTATAAAAAACAAAGCACTTGGTGTCATTAGAGTCACACACCTGTGAAACAAGGTGTCATTAAAAAGAAACACAGAAGGCAAAGGTGGATTTGGAAGGACTGTGAAAATCCCCCTCAGGAGAGTGTTCTGAAAATGATTAGGGGAAGAAATTGGTGTATTTCAAAATGGATGGGAAAACAAATCATGGGAATAGAGACAACCCATCTGGTGCAAGCATTTCCACACAGCCAAGATGCTCTCAGCATTGCTGACGGAGATGATGAGGTGCTTTAAATTCCTTTTACAAACCTCCGGCTGGAGGTTTGGCTGGAGACCTAAGTCTGTCCAGCCTTAGCATGAAATCAGAGCCACCTGGCTCCAAAACCATACTAAATGGAAAGGCTGCTTTGAAACTTGTCACAGGTTAGCAGGAGGGGAAGGTGGGACATTCCCAGTAAAATCAGTGATACATCTGGAGAAATCTTATCTCCCTTTTTCTCCTCTGCCCTCCTCCCTTGTTCTTCTTCAAAGGTTGAAAAAAATGAGGATGGAGACCAAAAGATCGAGCAAGATGGCATCAAACCAGAAGATAAAGCTCATAAGGCAGCCACCAAAATCCAGGCCAGCTTCCGTGGACACATAACAAGGAAAAAGCTCAAGGGGGAGAAGAAGGGAGATGCCCCAGCATCTGAGACTGATGCTGCCGACAAGAAGGAGGAAGGCCCTGCTGGTGGAGCAGCCGAGAACAAAGAAAGCGAGGCTCCCACTGCCACAGAAGCAGCCGCCGCTGACAGTGCCCAGCTGGAGGAGGGCAGCAAAGACAGCAGCGCGCCAGCAGAGGAGAAAAAAGGGGATGGAGCCGCTGACACGGGCTCAGAGCAGCCAGCCCCACAGGCTGCCACTCCTGCTGCATCCTCAGAGGAAAAGCCCACTGCTGCCACTGCCCCCGAAAGGGAAAGTGCCACTAAAGCTTCCACTGATAACTCGCCGTCCTTGAAGGCTGACGAAGCCCAAGACAAAGAGGAGCCTAAACAAGCCGACGTGCCTGCTGCTGACACCACTGCCACCACCACCCCTGCCGCAGAGGATGCTACTGCCAAGGCAACAGCGCAACCCCAAATGGAGACAGTGGAGAGCAGCCAAACCGAAGAGAAGACAGGTGAGTGAATGCCTCCTTGGGGAATGGGCCCCTTCAGAAATGGATACCTCCCTTGGTCTGTTGGGGATGCAAAGTTGGCCAGCAGGAGCTGGTGCAGGGATTAGACTGAGAGTTAACAAGGGAATTCCCTTGCTGGGTTTTAGGGGTGGTGGGAGATGAATTTTCTTGCTTAACACCCTCTTCCTTGCTTCCTGTCAGCTTTTAGAAATATTGCACCTCCTGTCAAAGTTCCTGTTCCTTTAGATAGAGGTGCCATCCAGGCCTTTTTTCATGGTGGCAGGAGAGTGTCAGCCAGCTGGGCGGCTTGGAGGAACTGGAGAGAGCTCCCCAAGCTCTGCATATGCTAAAAATAGTGATGAGCTCAGACAGCTCCAGAGGGGCAGCAAAACAGCCTGAGCTGATATCAGCTCACTGGAGGCTTCTAACTTGAGCTGAAAATCTCACAAGACCACATCTCTCTCATACTGCAGGAGGCCATTTAGCCTTGCTGGTGGAATGGTCAAGAAGCACTCAAAAGAGTCTTTCTTCCATGTGCTTGTGAATGGGTGATATTCTTAGTAGAACCACCTTCTAGTCAGTAACATCATTTTATCAGCAGTGCTTACGGTTTCATCCACATCAATCCCTCGAGCCTCTCTGCTTGGAGAAGCCCATGACAGCCATGCTTGCATGAAGCTTTTACACATGTCAGCTGGTTCAGACTCATATAGTAAGAGGATCAGGTGGGGAAAGGGAAGATTAAAGGCCCTGACAGCTCAGTGAGGACAGAAGAGAGGGTTGAATGCCAAGAGTCACTCTAGGAGGTGTTTTCAACTCTTTCCCCTTAGAAGGGGTGAAAAGTTTCAAGAGGCAAAAGTGGGCATTTTTGACAGAGGTATACTGTTTACAAACCCTAAAGAAGAGTTCGTTTTGAATTGTAATACTGAGCTGGGCAGAAAATGAATCAAAGAACTGAAAATATTGTTCTTTCTTGTTCTTTACTTTCCTTATTTTGTCAAAGAAAAATAACATAAACAACAAAAAAAAGGTTAGATTGGGTAGACACCACATGAAAAGCAGTTAAGAGGCCCTGCCAAGGAAAACTGACCTCCACATTTATGAAACACTCAGTTGTACAGGGAATTCTGCATTCATTAGCTTTTTGGGGGAAAATGTAGCATAGCATCTTGGTATTCATAAACAGCCTGATGTAAATTTTAGAGAGCCTCAGCATCCAGTCTTGTACTTATTGATGTTTCTCCATAATTTCATTTGGTCCACTACTTCTCCTCCACAAATTACAACTCCCACTCTCTAATTAGACTTTCAAGCTTCATAGCTAACCCAGGGCTTCCGGCTACTGTATTCCTGATCAATAAAGTGGAGGCATAGGAAAGAACAGATATCCAAAAGGACAGATTAAGTACTGGGAGAGGAACTCATGCAGAACATTTATGATTTAAGGTATGGGCAAGGGGAGCAGCCTTCAAGAATGTGAGTCTAAACTGATTATACACAACTACAAAAGGGTTGTTGGTTTTACCTCTGCACATTTATAAGTTCCTAGAAATAAGCCTTGAAATTGCATTGTCCTTGTTGGCTTTTTGGTCTCCAGGTCTCCAGCTCTTTGTTCTTACTTTGTGTGATAAGTTGAGTGGAAACATAAATGTCATGTCATTTGTGAAATATAATTTGGAATGCTGCATGCTGTACTTGTGTTGGTTTTATACTTACCAAAGGTATAAACATCAATGGCAAAACCAGAACAGAGTGAATCAGTGTTTTGGGGTCCTCTGTACAGAGGATAATGAATGTTAATTACCTTTTATTTAAGGTTTAGGGTTGCCTTATTCCTAAACAGGAATGATTCTGCTTTGAGTTAACATTCCATTTTTACTCAGATTAATCTGCTCTAATTGATAGAAGTAGGAAAATTATAGTAGCGGGCTACTTCATTTGCTTAATTTTACCTGTTTTGAGTTGCCACTCATCAAAGAATGGTTTATTTCTATGCAGTGTTCTGAATAATTTACAGATATCTTCCCCATGCTCCTGTTGGCTTTAACATCATTTGAAGTGGCCAACCATTCACGGCCACATTATTTGAAGTGGCCATTTAAATGTATGATTTAATATGCATTTGCACATGATACTATTACTTATGTAAATATCTATCCAACAGAATAAGTTGGAAAATCTACAATCAAATATATATTTAAAAATGAGTTTTCAGTGGTTGAGTGTTAAAGACCAGTTTCTGCATCTATTTATACTTATTCAGTATGCATGCAGTAATACTCAAGCTTAGCAATGTTTGCAGAAAGCAAACAGGAAAGGTATGTGGCCAGAGTCAAGCTGATAGCCTCTTTAAAATGTTAATGAATATAGATTTTTTTTTCCTGAATTCCTATTCCAGTATGATATCAGCCTTCCAGTCACAAACCTGAACAGCTGGCTAAGTGTCCCCAGAGTCATTCAGGAAAGAAATGCAAAAAGATTAGATAGTCTTCTTGTCCATCTCCCTGAGGATGCAGGGCTGTGCTCTGCAATACACTCTACAGCACAGTGTTCACAATAGTAAGAAGCTGCTACTTCCTTAAAGAATATTCCTCTAAAGAACATCATCACATTACAAAAGTACCCACAGACAGGAAATATTTCCTTACAGAAAGCCTATAATTTCTTTTTTACTATCTTCATCCTATTACTCCCTCTCATCTCTTTAAACCTCTCTGTTTCTCTCCTGCTACTTACTCTTTCCATAAAGACATTTGCCGTGTCTTGACCTTTCTTCCAGACATCCCCCAGCAAATGCAGCACTGGTAGTTGCTGGCATGGCTGTGATGGTCATTCATGAAAGAGGGAGGGCTACCAAACTTCTGCCACTCCAGCACTCCTGCAGCCTGGGGACAGATCCTCTTTCAGCTTCATCAGTCCCCTTGGCTTTCAAAGGTCATCTCTTATCATTTCTGTGATCGAAGACTGGCACAGTAGTATGCAGTATGCAGGCTGCCAAAAATAAATCAAATTGGCTCCTAGCCAATGTCATCAGTTGGCTGGTTGCCATGGCATGCTTGGCTGCTACTACCATGAGGTGTGCCGACCGTGCTACTTCTGTGCAGCGACGTTCACCTGCCTTGAATTTTACTACAGTGGCTGTATTGTGTTATCTGTGAATACCTTCCCCAGTGCAAGCATGAGCAAAAGGCAAGGGCATTTAATTTATATCCAGAAGAGATTTTTGCCTTTGTCTAAGGGCCAGACAAAAAAAAGAGAGGAATAACTAGCCTGATAAAGACGAGTACAGTTATAAATGCTTAATATTTAATGTTTCTGAAGTGGGGGAAAGATGGAGTGGTTCCTTGTACCAGTGAGTAGTTCCCTTTACAGCTCTCCTTGTTATTCAGTTCCACGTACTCTATCTGTTGGTAATGGCTTAGGAAATGGCTTCAAGCAACTGTCCTGTATCCAGTATTAGTTGGTCTGGAACCACAGGCATTTCCAGTTGTATGGTAGGGCAGTTTCTAAGCAATCCTCAATGTACCAAAAAGTAGATGGAAAAAACAGATGAATTCCAACCTGGGTAAGGCATGAAAAGAGTCAGTGGGCTTTGTCCAGTGGCAATGAAGGATTGATACAAGAAAGGCAATCTCTTAAACCTCTTCACAGTTTTTCGTGGATGAATAGCATGGCAAAAAGTTGTCTTCTCATCTGAGCTTCCTTGTCAAGACTTAAGTTTATGGGTTTTCTTGTTATGATCCAACCTTTGCCTCTTTGTGTTGGTATTATGCTTAGAGAGGCTTGCTTATATGCCAATCTACTCACTAGGATAAAATTCAAATGTGATGGGGGCGAATTTATACATATGGATGAGGAAGTGAGACTTATTTTAATCTAGGTTTCATTGGCTTAAATCCAGAGAGTCTCCATCAAAGTTACCAAAAAGAGGCTATGTTAGCGCAGCTTTGAAGTGAGATCAGCATCCAGCATAGCAGACTATGGAAGAAGATGGGCTACTATGTACTTTACGGGGAGGAGAGGAGGTGAATGTCACACAATGTTAAATTCTCTTTGTACTTTCACAAGTTTTCGAGTTTCACCTCCAAATTTGGCTGGCTCTTACATCAAAAGCACTCTCATTTTGTCAGGTAAGAACACAACAAAGCCCAGGAACGTGAAAGAGTAAATTGTGCCTAAGGAAATAAATGGATCTTCTTTTGTTGGGAAATGAAGAAGAATGCTTTTTCCTGGTCGATGAAATAGCTTTACAGTGGAGAAGCTTCACAGCTGAAATGAAAATCAGCCAGGTGACAATTGCTTTGCATATAAGCGGACCAGCAGTTCCCCCCGGGGCCCTGCATCCTGCAAGCAAGGAGCACTGGGAGGCACAATCTTCACTTCATTTCCTTAGAGGAAACAAGTCCCTATGGATCCTTTTTCATGGTTTAGAATTGAATCAGTTCTTTGTTTTCAGTTCAATCACCATATTGGTGAAAGGACAATACTTGCTGCACTTAGGGAGCAGTGGCTGTACAAAGACACTGTCTATTGTCTTGTACCAGCTAGAAGGTACAGCCTAAGCAAGAGGATTGCAGTTGTATGACTTGGAATTTCAGTGTTGGCCCATGGGTAGCTGGCATGAGGCAGAACAACCTCTCTGACATTCCTGTTTCATGGAAGCTTATCTCTGCTGCTGCACCTGGCAGCCAAGGAAAGCAATGCAAATACAGTAGTCTTCCCATGACTGCCCCAGAGGGAACAAATCTAAGCAAGGATGCCAGCATTTTCTTGTATGCAGTACTACTCCAGTAACAAAGTAGGAATATAAATAAAATTTAGATTACTTGACACATGGTGGAGTATGAAGTGTATGTCTAGTCCTCAGTTGCTCTGAAATTTTTAATCTTTGCATTGTGTCTACATGGGTATAAGCATTGTGTAGGTATTTCACAGCCAGGTTTGCATTGGTGCAAATAGCCATGTGAGGGGCAGGGTCAGAAAAGTGGAATGTCACAATTTTCCTACACACAGCATGCTACAGGTGCAGGATTTCCTCCTCTGTTGCAGTGAAATACTGTCTCTTGTCCCATATGTGCCTCAGGTGTGCTGCTTCCTAATGAGATGCAGCTTGCCCCATATAGGTGGGAACTGTACTAGTGGGCTAGTGGTGAAGCAGCACTTGATCTCTTTTAATAAAATCTTAGGTGACACTAAGCATATTTACTGATGAAAAGGTGTGGGCTGACTCTGGATAAGGCCTCTTGAGGAAAGAAGGTTAACCACTCTTGTACCAAAGAAGTTACAGTTCTTTTGGAGCCTCAGTAAGAAATGCATGGACACTCAAGGCTGGTTTACTGGGTTATTTTGAGAAGGGTGCAAATTACAGAAAGGGTGACAGCAGTCTTTCATCCCTTATGATGCTGGGAACTGCAGCTGTTGCAGTATCAGACAAGCCCCTCCTCATTGATCATGGCATGCTGCACAGAGTTCCTGTTCATGGAGAGGGTTGGCCAGCCTCACTGTTTTTCGCATCTTTATGGTATTCTTCCAAGAGAACAAAGATATCAGCATTGAGCCTATACAAATCTGAACTTTCTAGATGATATATCAAGGTTTACACTCTTACACATCTTCATAGGAAGGAGCTCCTATGAGCCATACATACAGATGATACTGTTTAGGGCAGTGCATACTAATGTCATAGTATGTGTTCATGTTGTATGGTAGTCACTCATGCTAACATGTGGCTCTCTACAGCTGAGACCAATGGTTAAACTCCACCTAGATTTTGCTCAAAATCACTCTCTCATTACAAGGTTTTTCACGGAGGCTCACTGCATCTGCAGTCAGATCATCTTCAGAAGATGCTCTGAAATCTCTACATGGGAGGAATGCTTTCTGCCATAAATGACAACTAGAATTTCTCCTGAGAAAGGCTCAAATAGCAGACCAGTGAATAATCTATACAGACAATGAAATTTAGGTGGTGACTGTTTGCTGTATCTGCCAGAAGTGCTCTGCACTACTGCCAGTGTCATCTCTTTACACTAGGATCAAGTAGGCTGAACTTTTCAGATAGGTATAAGCTTGCAGAGTATCAGCTGGGATTTACAGCTCCAAGGAGCAGAACTTTAAAAGTAGCAGTACTGACTCTGTAGTACAGATGGCTGCCAAGTGCAGAGGAAGAGGATTTGGAAAGTTCACCAGGTCGGCACAATCAGATTAGTTAAACATTCCTCAAGAGCTGTGTAATACGTGCATTAATACTGGATTATCAATGCCAGTGCAGTGATCACTTCCAATCTCCATGGAAATTCCATGGACTCTGGCAAGGTGAAGTTGTACTCGCAAGGATCCATGCAAATAAACTGGTAGAGAAACATACAAGTTGCCAAGCCAGGTCAGACCTAACATCCATTTATTGTACTTCTCACAGTACCTAGCAAGAAATACTGCTATGGGCAGATCTGGGGTAAACTGCCTCTCTACTACTAGGGCTCATCACTGTCCTCTACTGTCCAGGATTTGGTTTAACAGGTAAAGCATGATGTGTTCTCTCTTTTGATGCTAATATATCATGGCTAGACTTTGCGAACGAAGATTTGGGAAGGCACTATCCACATTTGCTGCAGGCACGCTGGTGGCTTATGAGGCCAATACGTGACAGACATATCCGATTGCAAAAGGCGCAGCAGAAAGATGCTAATATAACTGCAGCATTATATCACATATATACATATATATATATGCACACATATATATATACATATATATATATATATATAGTATCTGATTGACTAAGTGTCAGCAGCTTCCCCAAATCCATCCAACTGTACAATGCCCATAAAGTTCTGTGACAAATTGGCCACCACTGCCTTAAATATCTTTCTGTACTTGTGCCACGTCACAGAAAGAGCAAAAGCTTCTGATAGCCCTCCCTTATGTAATTGATTATTGTATATAGCATGATATAATATGCATTTATGCACAGAGGGCATAGTACCATAGCTCTTGCTGTTCATCTCTTTCATGGAGAAAACAAAAGCAGTGCTTTCAGTTGCTTTTTTATATGAAATTACTCCCATGCTTTTTAGGATCTTTGTTGCTTTTCTCTGCACTCCCTTTAAATCTGTGAATCTCCTTTATGAGATGGAGCGACAGATACTGTTCACACTAGTCCAGAAAAGGCTGTACTTCTATACACTTATTTCCAGGAAAGCAATATTTCTTTCTTTTTCCTTCTCATCCCACTTGTTATGCACAGCAACATCTTTGCCTTTTGAAGACAGCTACCCAATGAGCACTGATGACTGCAGTGACTTGGGAGTTCTCCTCTTTGTAAAGACACTGCCGAAATATTTTATTCAGCCATACGATGATCTGTGAGACTGGGGAGTGGCCAAGAGAGCCAAGGAAAATGTAAGCAGTGGCAGAAGTCTTACAAGTCAAGCCACTGGCATCAGCTCTGTGGAATAGTTTCCACCTCCAGTTCTGGACCTCCAATAGACCTGTGAAAGACCATATTACAGCTGAATTTGAACAGGTCTCTAGACATAATTTATTTCTCAACAGTACACTCATGCTGCATGCTTGACTTAAAGAAGGGCTTCCTTATTCCCTAGCTTTCCTATCTGTTTGTGTTAGATGTCTTTCAGGCAGAAAATAGATGAGACACTTAAAAATAAGGTGTGTGGGAAACCCAAATGATGGAGAGTACTATTATCATGTGCTTAGCTGTTCTCTGAAGGAGAGTCCAGTCTGGTTTTGTGGGTTACCAGAATTGCGGCTTTCTTCCTAGTTCTGTATTCCCTGCTAAAGGCTCCTTTTACATGTCCTTTAGCTCTAATGGCCTGTACCATGTAAAGAGCCTTAGCTGTGTCATCACCAAATGTGAATGTGATCTGTGGAAATGTTTCTTTTTTCTTTCTGTGTCCTTAGTTACATCAGTGTCAGCATGGGACACTGGAACAGAACGGAAGATCTCAGCTGAGGTCCTGGCAGTCAGGAGTCCCTGTTGGACACCTGCCCTTTGCAGGGCTGAGAGTAGTCAGGAAAAGAACTATGGAAAGCTGGACAGTGTCCAGAGATGTAAAGGAAAATGTTCTTCCCCTAATGACCGGAAAAGTGAGACTCAATGCTTCATGCAAATAAGTCTTAGATAAAGGTCATAAGGTCCCAATTATCCACTGTTCAAAGAACCACACACTTTCCAGCTGTACCTTGAGGCAACAGCAAATGAGTCCTCTTTTCATTATGAAAGAAAGCAGAAGGTGGAAGACACTATTCAGCCTCTCCATCTTCCTTCAGGAAAACACTGTAATTGGGAATGCTATTAAAGATAACCGGATATTACCTGTAACCTACAGGGGTTAATGAAGAAGAAAATCTCTCTGACATTTGGACAATGCTAAAGTGGTGCAGTGCTACAGAACCGTAGCTGACAATGCATTGCACGTACCGGGAAAGGATAGGAGAGCAGCACCAAGAGCTGTGACCATTATGCAGAGGATTTCCCAGACTTTGACAAAGCTGTCTTAGCAGCTGTGAAGAAATATTTCAAGGACCTTGATAACCATTTGACTTGATAACTACTTGAAGAGATGGAAGATGGAATAAGGTAGAAGTAATTTAAAGTTGGGGTGGTGGCAAGTACTTTTAAAAAGTACTTTTTAACTGGAGGCATGTGTTGATTTGGAAATGACAAAAGCCTCTAAGAGGGAGGTGTGAATGAAAGCTTGTGTAGACTAGGCCCATAACTAGGTCCATAACTCCATAATTTGTAGTTTTCAAATGATTATAGGACTCCATTCCCTTACTGGTTGTGGGCTTAGAAATGAAAGGATGTGTATTCCAGCTTAGACATCCTGTGTTACCTACTCTACTTATGTATGGCTAGGATTTCACCTGTGATTTCAGCATCGGTGTCATAAGTAATTCAGGGTAATCTTCAGTCATCAGTGCTGAAACAAGGGATATGCCAAAGGAGACCAAATTCTGGGATGGAGCCTACCCCACTGCACTTCATAAAGATGTGTGAGTTGAAGGAGTCTGTGGTCTTATTCTTAGATCTGCTCACAAATGGTCTCACATATGTTTCTTCCCCTGGAAGGGACTCAGTGCAATATTGTTATATTGTTCTTCTGCTTTCCCTTGTTGTCAGAAGAGATGGAAATCCCTCACATTCACAGGGCCTGATCAGAGGGTTGCTGTGAGTTTACCTTCAGTAAGGCTGCTGTAATTTATAGGAGCAGCAATTCTATCTGGCCCTTTGTCTGCATTCTCAGTCCATTACTCAATTGGTACACCAGAGATCCAGATGGTGGAGGAAAGTAATTTCTTTATTGCCAAATACTGAGCAGGGAGTGTCACCTAGATCTTGCAACTCTGTGCCACACCTGCTCAATCCTGCATCTGTCCCATGGAACAGCTCCTGTGTTTAGCACGGACATTCAGAGTGCTGCAGGTTTGCAAGAAGTGAGACTGGTGGGTGTTTGGAAGATGCCTCAGTAGTGCAAACAGTTTCGGCGCGCGCCTTTAAGCTTATCTTTGGGGTTGAAGGTATGTTGCCACAAAGCCGTCCCAACACTGCTGCCATGGCTTTGTTGGGAAGACTTACCAGTGTGGCCAAACATGATGCCAGGCACAGGGACTGAACTTGACATGACACAACCTCTCCCAGACACACCTGAGGCTCACCAGGAAGGCAGGGGGAAGAAACGCACAGCAATCCTGCTGAGCAGGAGACTTTGGCCTCAAGAGACACTAACCCAGCACTGTTCACTGCACTCAACAAAGAGACAGAAAGTGAGAAAGAAAATGTGTCTTTGTCCCTCAAGGTAGAAAACGTTCTTCATGGCTGAAGACAAATGACTGTGAGAAAGATGAAGTCACTGATTTTTACATCAGAGAAGAAGAAAATTCCAGACACTCCTAACTAATGTAGCATACAACTACTTCTTGTCTTCATTTCCAGAGAAACACACACACATGGTTCTCCCAAACAGAGGAGTAAAGTCTTGTTGCAGTTCAAATCACAACAGCGCAGGGCTTCTGAGTCTGCTGGACTGGAATTTTTCTGTGAAACTCTTTTTTTCATTAAAGAACCCTTTAATTTTTCAAATGTAAACATAATATACCAGTACCAGAAATTATGGGATTTGTAGATTAAAGCAGTAAGAACAACCTTTATGTGCTTTTAAAGTAGCTAGCATGTCAGGGTTGGGTACTCCCTGAATGGGACAGAAGACAAGGTGGGGCCATGCCTTATGTGAGGAAGCTAAAATCCATTGAGTTGCTGGACAAAGTTTCCTCTGATCCCTCCTGCTGGAGCTATTCCACTTTGTATAAATTATTTATTATTTGCTGGAGCCAGGACGTGGAGTTTGGTCTCCCCTATTCCAGATGAGTGCATTCACCACTAGTCTACAGAGTCCATGTTTTCCTCTGGCCCAATGAATATTTAATGACTTACGGAAGTGGAACAGCTCCATCAGGAGAGGAAGAGTAAGAGAGACATGTTCATTCATGTGGATATCTCACAACATCGCTCTGTGACCAGTAGGCAAGACCCAAGCCAAGGACCTTGGCAGCAAATAAAATCAGCTGGAGGACCAGGGGAGACAATATGAGCATGAAACGCTGGGGTGCCACTTCCTACGTCTCAGTGCCGTTTCAGAGCAATTTCAGAGCAGCTCAGGACTGCTGAGTTCATGTATCGTACAAGGCCCTCTTCTTGTGACTGCAATTGTCAAAATGATGGTGCCCAAGCCTAAAGTATGGGCTGTTCCACCTTGGCCAAAAACTTAGAAACTCTGCAAATGGGACCTGTGGTAACTCACAGTCTCTGTGGACCTGTGCAGAGCTGAGCTTCATGGCAGACTTTGGCTAAGCAGTGAGATAGTGAAGGAGCAGCTGCTGCTTGGCCCTACAGCTGAGCCAGGGCTACCTTGGCTGGAAGTGTTAGCAAGGGACAGCCGAAGCAGTGCTGAAATGCCTTTCGATGAGGGAGAGAAGCTGTGTTTTTGTAGAGTAGCTCAGCGAAGGGCCATCTTAGCCGCCTGGATACTTTTTCTGCCATAGTGGGCAGTACTGAGGAGCTTCAACTTTGCTGTTGACAATCCAGACACACCTGCTGCTCCGCAGAGGTGATGCAAGCTGGCCATGGCACAGCTGGTTCTGCTCAGGGCATTGGGCTGCCTCTCTGTGCCCCGAGGAGGTCTCTCCAGCATTTGCAGCTGTCCCACTGAATGCTCTCATGTCAAGGCCGAATTCATTAACCGCCTGATTGAGTTGTTATTGTGAAAAGCCAGTTAAACCGAGATGGCTACTGTGGGACAGTCACACTGGTTTGCTTGGCGCAGCACTAAGAGAATTCAAAGACTGGGAAGTCCCTCTCAAACTGGGAGAAATGGCTCTAAAAACTGGCTAAAAAAATAAAAGGGGGAAAAAAAAACCCAACGAAAACCCCCACGACCTCCCAAAAACCAAAAACCAAACCAAAACAAAAAAACCACCACCAGACTACTAAACTTGCCAGATCTGAATTAAAATCAGAATTACTGATGCTAGCTGCTGCCACCTTCACAGGGAAGAGTGGTGCTGGCAATAAGAGCACTCATGAACAGTTTTGCAGGTAGCTCCTTGCTTCCCTCATGCTGTGCAGCTTGGCTCTCTGAAGATGACCAGTGCCAGGCTCAGGGCTGCTCTACACCTCCTTTCCCCTAGAGGTGACCACTTACTGAGCAAGCATCACCACACAGCCCAACCTCCCATCTGAAGTCAAACTGTGACTTTTTACCTCCCAACCCTTAAGCTTTCTCATGGGTACCCAAGGGATGAGGCTACAAACTGAGGAGGATCTGGCCTTTGCAGGATGATCTGGTGAAAGTGTCCACCTGCCCATCCAGTTTTGCAGGGCAGGTGTTGTGACCCTTGATCTTTCTGTCCGTGGAGGGCTGTGATTAAACAGTCCCAGACAGGGGATTTCTAGAAGATGGGAGGGTTGTTCTGCACTAGTAACGCCACTTTGTCTTGTCTTGAAGTGGGGATTTCCCCACAAGTGCTCTTAGTTCAAAATGCCTCTCCATGTGTCTGGGCTCTCAAATCTCCTCCTGTTGAAATGAAAAGCAAAGGCTCCCAGGAGCTTCATTGGGTACAGCATGAAGCCTGAACTGCGTTCTAGAAAGCGGTGTCAGTGTTTCAGTGCCCATTCTGCATAAAACACATTTGGGATTCTAAGGGTGTGCACACCAGCTGTGCTTTTGAGAAATATTAGTAATATCTTTGATGCAAAGAGCTGGTGTTGTTGATGTTGCAACTGCTGTAGACAGTTATCAAGAAGATGGCTGTGGAAGACCTGACAACAGGCACTTAATTAATTTCAGAATCCAATTTACAGAGCCTTGGTGTATGATGATGGACAGAAACAAACTAATGATCTCTAAATGAAATTTCTCCTTCATTTAAACACAAAATGGGAGGATGGCAAAGGGAAGAAAAAGAGACATTTTATGTCCTCTCCTTGATTGTAATTCCCTGCCTTCAGCTAGATCAATATCATTTCTGCTGGAGATGGAGTCTGCCTCTGGTTTCCATGGCAATGTGGTTGTTGGAGGCTTGCAGGCTCCATGAATCCCCAATTTATCAGTCTTCTAGGCCTTAATAATGGAGACCGGCAGTCAGGCAGCTTATGAATGGCACATGTCTTTTGGGCTGGGGGAAGGGAGGCAGGAGCGTGGTTTGTAGTAGGGGCTGCAGCAATTTGTTTTCCTGCCACCGGCAGCTGAAGGGGGAGGAGTACAAGGGGAGGAGCAGTGCATTAATTCTGGATGCACTGAAGGAATTTCTAGACAATTTTGCTGCAATTACGGAAGATTTCCTCCTGTAGTTTCTTTTCTCTGGACAGCTTTGCCGGGGAAGGGGAGGAGAGCAGCCTCACAGCTGGTCCTGTGTAAGGAGGTGGGAGCTGTAGGTGGAGAACCCAAAGGCTCTATCACTCTGCAGGTTTCCTTCCTCTTCTTAACCCTCTTTATTTCAGGATCAGCAGTGCGTGAATGCCAGCAGTCTGCCACAGTTTCAGGTTCATTTTTATCCCCCTACTGATCCTACCACACTTGCCAGGCTGATCAGCAGAGCTGTAAGATGGGCAGACCTCCGAGGACCTGATCTGTCTGTCAAACTTCTGTCACTTGCTGTGCTATTCTCTGTGCATCTGCTAGGCCTCTCCAAATCCAAACCTGCATCCCCAAATGCTGTGACTTTCCTTCCCTGAATTAATTACTTTTCTAGGAATGTCCTGGCTGTAGAACAATTGCTATCAGTCACTTCAATGAGGTTCAATTGGCCTGTATCTACTCAGGGTATTTTCATTTCTTCTTATCTTTCCTCTGATTTTCCCTCTGTAATCTCAGAGGGTAGTCACTCTAAAGAGGCTAAAGAATAAATGAGTGTCTCTTACAAAGACTTTGTTCTTCTGTCCCTTCACATGCCCTCTATTTCTCAACCATCATCCAGAACTTAACCCAGCAAGGGAGAAAAGATGGGTGACTCAAAATAATGCAGTTGCATGAGATGGGGACATCCTGTTTTCCAACACATATGCCAAGAGCAGCTGTCAACTGTTATATTCCACAGCTGGAAGCAAGTTAAAACCTCTATTCAAACTGTTTGAATCACAAGGTATTTAAGGAGTTCAAAAGAGCACCCCTTCTGGTCTTCAGGACCTGTGTGAAATCAACATGGGCAGGGGAGGAGAAGAGTAAAGAATATCTTATGGGTGATTTCTTCTTAGCTTTTCCTCAGGTGAAGTAATGAATGCTTTTCTTCTACCTGCCTTCCTGTGATGGCTCGGGGAGTGTTGCTGAGATTGCTGCACCTCCAGTTTTGGATTGAAATTAGGACTTCATGGAATTTCATAAATAACAGGCCCAAGGCATCACACCTATGAAAGTGTGGCTGAGTGAAAAATGGCTGGTTGAGGTGCTGGAATGAAAAGCCAAGGTGACTCAGCCTCCTGGGTACATCGCTGGCTTTTGTGTGACCATAGCCCAGTTCTTCATACTTTGCTTATTCTAAAATGCAAATAAAAGCTTTTTCTTTCTTCAGTGGGGTGCCACAAGGATAAAATACCCCCATGATTGTGAGTTAGGCTATTGTTGAGGTGACTGACACCATATAAATACTTACATTGCTGGCTGCCTGTAGCATTCTGGGAAAGTTACAAGGGAGACAGCTCTTGATGTTCACAAAGGTATGGGTTCATCCTAAATGTATGATCTGGATATTATATAGTGTTATATCTTATAGGTCTGATACAAACTTGATATTGTACCTAAAAAGACCAGTACACTACCTTGCTGGAAAGTCAAGCAGTGGATAATGAAGAACTGTGGTCTGAGGTGTCTGCAGAGGCATCTTTGATTCTGGGTCACCTTTTGTGGGAGATGAAGGGGCTGGTAGCTTGGAATCGCTCCTGGAGGGAGCCTTTCTGGTTCATCGAGGCAGCTGAGCAACTGATTGTGCATCAGATCAGCTCTGACTCCAGCTGACGGCTGGGGAGACTCTGCACAAGTCACTTCCCATTTCTCCCCTTCCAGGTCCCTGGCTGTGAAGACCATGGAACATTGGTAGTAGTCTGTTGAGGTCACAGCACCTTTCTGCATGGTAGGAAGCCACTCAATACCAGTGTAAAACATCTGCCTCCAAGGCACTCTCATCTCCAAAGAGCTCTTTTACCTTGCCTTTGGCCACTGTACTACGCAGCCTCTCACTTGCCCACCACTTTCTGGTGCAATAAAGCATCCCCACAGAAGCATTGTGACAAATAGCACTATTGGCCAGGTGGGAGCACCCTGTCCTCCCCGGAGCTGCCTTTGCTTGTAGCTGTCAGTGACTGAGAGTGGCATTGTTAAAGAAGATCTCACTGTCTGAAAACCAAACCACTCTGGTAGACTTCTTCCAACCCGAGCTAGATTGAAATTGCCAAGTTATAGGTACAGTACAGGGGAAGTTTGGGACAAAAGTGCTGATAATAGGCAGCGATAGCTGAATAGTTGGCAGTATGACTCATTTTTCTCAACCTCCAGGCCTGGCTGCATCCATGAATGTGGGAAGGAAATGGCAGTGGATGAAGGAAGAAGAGCCACTTCTTTCCCATTCTCCAGGAAGGAAAAATATTTGCAAATGTAGCTGTAACAGAGTTAACACCTCAGATTCACAAGGAACACCTTCCCTTTTCTCTCCCCACCCTCTTCCTCCATCTCTCCCATTTCTCTGGAGACCTCACTGCTCCCTCCTGTCAGCCAGAGTTGGGGAGTTTCCGTGGCAACCCGGCAGCTGGTGTCTAGACACTGTGAAAGATGCTTTGCATTGGAGCTGTGAGCCTGACTCCCCTCAGCACCCCCTCCCCACTGCTGCACACCCTGAGCATCTCTCCCACCACTCCTTCCCTTTCCATCTACTATACACATGGATGCCAATGCAGGGTTGGATTTCCACGGTGGTGCTAGAGGAAGAAAGGCACAAGGTGGGATGAGAGGGCAAGGAAATCCCTAAGCCACTGTCTCTTCAGCCTGACAAAGCGCAAAGGCATTTGGGGCGACAGAACTGGGGCTGGCTGTCCTCTGAGGATTTAGCAGGATCAGAAAAAGAGGCAGCTGTCCAACCTTGGACTGAAGTTATCAGCCATGGGACTTGCAGAAGTTGTTTATTTTTCTCTCTGCTGGAGCAACTGAGCCATTCATACATGGTTCTGAAACAAAGATGAGGTGGTCCAGGAATAGGAGGCTCAAGCTACCGCATATTGTGGCCATATTAACTGTTTTGGCTCAACCTTAACAGTCTGCTTTGCCTGCTTTTTTCCCTGGACCTCCTGCCTGCTACTTGCACTGGGGACATTCCTCCCCATCACGTTGTTGCAGGGTTTGCCAAGGGTATGCAGATCTCCCAGGTGCCATGTGCCCACCAGGACCCCCAGGGCTCACAGGAACCAGGTGGTACCCTGGGTCTGTCTGTAGCAAGTGAGAGATTCACCAGAGGTCTGGGAGAAGTCAATCCCCTGGACCAGACACAGTCACTCACCTGAAATATCCAATTTCTTCATTTCTCAGTGTTTTGCTGGGGCAGTGTAAGTCTGCCAGTTTTCAGAAGCAGTGAGTGGGGAGGGCGTAGGATTTTAGCACTGCATATGACGCATCGTAGGGCTGACTGCAATGGGCTAACATGGATCAGGAAGAGAATTGTGTAAGCAACAGCTCTGAACCTGAAGTGTGTCTTGTTTCAGCAGTCTCAGACCTACCATCGTCTGCCTGGAATAGGCTTCTGGCTGGCTAGAAGGACAGATGGATTGGGACAGATGAATCAAGCTGTGAAGCCTGGATCCAAATCTGGATCCAAATGTCATTAAAACTAGGAGAGGCTTAGGTCAGGGATTTTAAATGGAGCCTTCCAGTGCTCCTTACCTTCCAAAAAAAAAAGTCCCTAAGCAGAGTCATCTCTGGGACAGATGAGATCTCCTTAAAACAGGGCAGGAAGACCCAGATTAGTATTTGGAAGCAAAGTGAAGACCGGATGAGGAACAGGTTTTCAGATCCATCTCTGCCTAAGCTGTAGTTGGCAAAGGACAGAGAAAGGAGGGAGCATGAAAAACACTAGAGAAAGAGCAGTGCCTGCATAGATCTGGGCAGTACTTTAGCATGAATGCACAAGAGAGTTCTAGCTGCACAATCAATATCAGCAATAATTATGCAAACAAAGAGAGAGAGAGAGCAGCAAAAGCAAAATCCCTGCATCTATATTAGAATCCCATAGTGTTGTGCAATTTCTCTTCTCTTGGCATTGGCTGTGGTAATTTAAAGATCTGCAGTGGAACAGAGACAAAAAGGAAAACAAAACCCAAGCCACCAGCCACAAAAGAAATGATCATCAGAGAGGTTGCTGCTACTATGGTCATAAGCTGATGTCTGCTCTGATTTAATTAATCTTGGCAAGTCAGACGGGAGCTGGGCAGGTCCCAAGAGACAGTGTTTTACCCGGAAATCCACTCAACCTAATTTCACTAATGTAGGGCAGTGGAGGGACTTGGAGGGGAGCCTGCACACTCAGCCATTAGAGCACAGCGTAGGCAAAGGCAGCTGGAAGTACCACCATCCAGCAAAACTGCTGTTTGCGTGCCTGCTTCAGCTTTACAGCAACCAGAGCTGCATATGTTCCAGGCGTTTGCTCCCCAGCAGGGCTCACAGACATGACTCTCACCCTTTCCAGGAAATAAATGGAGTGCTGAGGAGCAGGAGCTATCTAAGACCCTATTTCAGAAAGGATCTATAGTTCATTCGGTATTATTACTCTTCCATGGGCAAGGCTGTTCCCTAGCAGGTGCCACCTGGAGCTGTAGGTATGAAGCATCTCTCTGACACAGGCCCTGCAGCCAGGAAGCAAACACATATCAGCCTGTCCCACCATGCTGTTTTATCCCTTAAACAATTCTGCAGTCACAGCTTAAGGTTTATCTGAGGCTGCCCAAAATGTTTCTCAACTTGGCTGATCCATCCAGTGTGCTAGCTGGAAGTGAGATTGGTGGCAGCTCAGCTCACAGATGCCTGCCTCTTTGGCAAAATTATGCCATGCTATAGGATGATTTGGACTGCAGCGTAGCTTTCAAAAGACTGAAAAAAGCAAACTAAAATCTCAAAATTGTGTCTATGGGGGTGGGACCACAGGACTGGAATAACCAGGAACAGTGCAAGTGATGAGTGGTGTGCATTAAGGCAACTGTAAGGGTGATGATTGCAAGCACAAACTAGGTGGGGTTTGTTGATGGTTTGGGTTTTTGGGTTTTTTTAGCTTTTTGACCTAACCATTCTTGCTTTATCCTTCAGGACTGAATTTGTTTTTGGCCCCTCCTCAGGCTTGTTTTGCTTTATATTACAGCTCTGCCTCCCCTCCTGTTCTGTTTCCTCCATGTGTGCACATCTTGAGTTCTCATTTTGTGAGTTTGGGTCTTTCCTTTTGCTCTGTGGCTGGAATGCTCTAGGACAAATGTGGATGTCTCCACCTTCGCTTGTTACAGACGTAGATGTTCCCAGACTGCAACTCCTCTTGTCCTTGTATCTAAACAGGACAGGTTAATAGAGTCCTAGAAATGTGATGTTTATTTCCACTAATTAGAAGGGAAGGAGAGAGTAAGAAGATCAGCTAGAGATGTCTCTGTGTACATGTCTGCAGTTAGGTGAGATGCCTATCCCCTTTGACCTCAATTTTCTCATTTCATGGTCTCACCATGAGCATATTGATGCTGCCCAAATCCAGACTCACCTGAAGAAACAACTGACTGCTGTTTTGTCCCCTACTTGTTTTGTCCCTTGCGAGGACACAGGGGACTCTGATCTTGCAGGAGATCTCACAATGCTGGCATGTTCAAAAGGGAGACAGCTTTAGATAGGTGAAAGTTTGGCTTCCCAGGATGAAATGCTTTTGTTCCTCTAGCAGGGGACAGCTTGAATTCTCATCTGCTTTTTTTTTGTCAACAAAGTGCAAAGTGAATGTACAACGCCAAGGCTGTGCAGTTCTGTCTGTATAATGGTATCTGTCCACTACAAACCCACAGGTGCAACAGCCTAGAGTTCAAAAAACTGGATGATAAAGACTAGTATTGGATAAAAAGCAAAGTAAATAATATTCTCTCTGATGTATAGAATCCCCAGGATAGCTATCTACTAATCTCCCCAGGGATACCTTGCCCTCCTTTGCTGGGACACTGAAAACTAGGCTGGAGAAAACCCCAGAGAACACACTGCAGAAATTGCTTGCATCAAACAAACTGGTGAGTCAGATAAACTGTCTCACTGCTTGTCGTGAATCAAAACCTGCTATTAATTTGCCCTGATGTCAGTGGGGTTGTGATGCATTGCTCCCATTGCACAGAGCGAATCCTCTTCTTCTTACTGACGTGGTTTAGCGGTGCCACAGCTTGAAATTTATTTTTTTTGTGCTGAATTCTTTATCCTTCATGATATTGCTTCTTGCTAAATTTCATTACTGTATAATAACACCAGGTTGCTTCTTTTGCCCCATCCCAGAAATCAATGAAATGCTGCTAAAGCTGCTAGGAAATAAGACATGGCTTAGCAGGGTACAGCAGTACATAGAGTATTTCCCCTTATTGCTTCAACACCATGCAAGAAAAAAGAGGGAGAGCAATTCACTGAATTTTGTGTGATAAGTCCTATTCAAAAAGCTAGACTTATTATTTATACTTGTGATATCCACGGTCCATCATTTGGTTTGTATGATTCCTCTCTCTTGACTTGAATATGTGGTGAAGTGACTTTAAATTGTTCCTACTGTTCCATGGCCTCAGAGTCAGTCCAGGCTCTTTCATCCACAGCAGAAATCAGTGCAGTTTCTGGGCTGCTTCAGCAGAGTGTCATCTGCCTACCGCTGTCTGCTCCCCAAAGAAGAGTAATGGAGACAGTGAGGCACCTTTGTGCAGTTCCTCTGCCAGCCAGGGATCTCTAGGCGCCACAGGCACTCCCTGGAAATCAGATTTGCCACTGTGGTGAGTTAACAGGGAACAAAACATGGCAGGAAACTGTGTTTAAACCTGCCTGCTTATCAAGCAAGAACAGCACGGAAACACTGTGGTCTACCCCACAGCACTGAGGTTGCCAGCTCCCCCACTTTGAGTGTGACCAGATTTCCTGCCCATCCCTCCAGGACAACTGTCAAGAGCTTACTAGAGTAGGAGCTGGACCCCACTTTCAGCTGCTGATGCAACAGGGGCATCTGTGTGGCTTAGCGGTTCATATGTCTTGGCCAAGGCACTCGGCAGCACAGCAGGTGTGCAGGACCTCCCAGTGTCTGTCTGTCCCTGTGCTTGCTGCGTTACGGGCCCGTCTGTTGCGCTGTGCTAAAGGAGGCTGTGGGACTGCTGGCTAAAACCTGTGCATATTTTCAGTAGGAAGACACAAAAAGTTTTAAACACAATGAAATACAGTGTCAGGGCTTGTGTTCCTGAAGCCACATTACCTATTCTTTGCTGCTCTTTCGCTTATCTTGCACATGTTGAAAAAAACCCAGAAATTCTACTTTACTAAGATCTGTCTGTCAGGGCTTTATAAGAAACTAGGCTTTGCTGCTGGCTAACAATAGTCTTTTGACTCAAATTTAAGGGTAGATGGTTGTGCATTGGGACTCTACTCTTAGCTTCATAATTCAACGTCTCCTCTATGAATGTCTTGGAGAAGAGCAGGATTAAAAGGACTCCCCTCCCTCCCAGGGATCAAGTCATTCAGGAAAGTTAATAAAATTAAAAATTAACCCAAGCTGGCCTGCTTTGCCTTACAGTGATACTTGCATCCTATTTTAATCAGTAGCCTATTTTGTCGTTGGTCTGTGGTGGTAGCTGTACCAGATACAGATGGAGTCCTTGAATAGGATTTTGTTTAGCTGTTCAGTATCAAGGGAAGGAAAGTCCACAGATGTTTTCGCGACAGAGGTTTTGCAGGTGCAGTGGTTCAGGCCACGGGGATGTTTGCACAGAATTTTTTACCTTTTGGAAAATCAACAGTCATAGTTTACTAAGATAAAAAAATATATGAAGGTACAGAAGTAGAGTCTTTAATGAAGATGATTCAGGGTGGGAAGTTACACACATCTCAGAGGTGATTCATAAGGAAGTGGTGCCTAGGAACATATTGAAAAGCTAGGCTAATAGCAGAGGGGGAGTGGGAAGCAAAAATGCACCTACTGCTAGTATTGGAAGCAAATACAAGTCTGCCATCTGATGGCATCAAATGGACCAGGCCAATATGCATGAATGGTGTCAGTAAGGAAAGTTTCACATCCCAATTAGCATTCTTGCTGAAGCTAAACATGAGTATGAGGATGCTAATCCTCACAAACTAAACACTGGCAAGTGAACATCTGTATTGTTAATCTGGCAGCACAGGCCATGCTGTGATTTTTGCATACGCCAACTAGCTTTGCCCCAGACAGGTCCCAGACACAGCCACCCCATTCTGGAGGATAAGAGAGTTTTGCATTATGGACATAAGCTATGTGGTGCCAGCTGGCCTTGGGGCTGGGGAGCAGTCCCTGGCCCATTTCATTTGCTGGTACTTTGTAATCTGATAGCTCATCAGAGAAGCCAGGAACTATCCAGGGACTCCACAGTCCTCTCTGAATTACCACTGGAGATAGTGATGCTATAGAGGTATGTCAAGTGCCATCAATTCAGGTTTGTGTCATACCAGTGACATGTGGTCTGTCCCACACCACCCAGCCCATCAGCACTGATTTCTTTTCCCTGTTCTTTATGCCAAGTGTGGAGTGATGCTGTTTGCTTGACCTCTCCATGGGCTGTGTGTATGTGTGTGTGGGAGGGGGAGTCAGTGAGAAATGGGGAGAAATGGTGATGCAGCAGACCAGCCACTCCAGTGCACTAAGACCCTTCTGCTTTATTCTACCTTACAGCCCTGCAGTCCTGGGTCAACCATCACTTTGTCCTGTAAAAGCAATCCACACAGTGCACGGACCGTTTCTCAAAGAGGCCAGAGAACACGTTGGTGTACCCTGATCTAAACATAGTGAGAGCTGGTCAGTAGAAACTCAGAGGCAATTAAATCTCTCCTGCTGCAATGAAGGAGACAGTGTTTCAGGCTAAATGAACCCAGCAGTGAGATCACTCCAGTTTGAGGGGCACTCCTTTCGTTTGCCTTGTTCCTCTCAGCTGCCTCTGCCTTCCCCTGGGTTCTGGTCCTCTGTCTAGTTCTTTGTGGGATTGTTCCTAGCATTAGTTTTAACTTCTTATGTGAATGGTGTGCCAGAACAAGGTGTCTGATTGACAGGCAGCCCAGCCTCCAGTTACACTCACTGCTTCCCCCCAGGGCAGCTTTGCTTTTGAAAGGAGAGCCCAGAAAAGTGGAGAGATGTGGCAACCTCCCGGATGAAGGCTCCAATTCTTGAAGGCTAGAGACATTTCTCTAAATCCTCGTTCAGTGTGACAGAAGTCTGAGTAACAGGTTACAAAATTTTTCCCTCTGGGTCTTGCAGGCTTCAAGTGTGTATGGAGTTTATTCTTTGTGACCTCTTTAAGTCTTGGCTGTAATTAAGGGACAACAATTCAGCAGTAGTTGGTGCAGTCAGTGGGTTCCATAAAAAGGTGTGCGATCCAGTTGGTAAACCAAGAGCCTAATAAGTGCATCTGATGACATGAACAGTGGTTGCCTGGCACATCAGCAGCAAGCAAGGCAGCTCCTTCCAGTTGCACATGCTTTTTGGCTGAAGGTGTTTTGTGAGAGCTACACACTTGCCTGCCGTGCTGGACCCTGGTATGTTCTTTCCATGCTGCAGAAATGCCAGGGACTTTGAGACCTGGGTCACTTTGGGGAGAGAGAAGTCTGAAGCCACGCAGTCCATTTTGCAGTGGCTGTGTGCACATGCAGGATGCTCTAGATCATGGCTGACTAACCCTGGACCATCTCTTTCCTCACTAGATGCTGTAGAAGAAACCAAACCTACTGAAAGTGCCCAGCAGGAAGAGGTGAAAGAAGAAGAGAGCAAGGCGGACCAAGAAAATGCCTGAACATTAAGAAATGACTCCCCATTGCCCCTCCCTCCCTCCCCCTATCCTCTATCCTTCCTTCCCACCCCAATCTTGATCTCCCCCCTTCCTGCTCACATCTGTGAGCCTGTCTGTCCCTCTCCCACTCCCACTTAAACCCTTTTTCTCTCTGTGTGGCAAACATTTAAAGAAAAAAAAAAGCAGGAAAAATCCCAGTCAAACAGTGTGGCTTAAACATTTCTTTGTTTCTTGGTGTTGTTATGGCGAGTTTTTGGTAATGATGATCCAATCATTTTGGGAAAATTCTTGCACTGTATCAGAGTTCTTTGACCTGGCGCGTGCGTGTGTCTGTCTGCCCACTGCGAGCGCGCTCTCTCTCTCTCTCTCTCTCCCTCTCCTCTCTCTCTCTTCTCCAAGTGTGTGTGTGTGCAATGTTACGTTCATCCGAGGAGTCCAGACTTACTGAGTGAGTTAAAACAAAAGAGGGAAAAAAAATTCTTTTCTTCCTTTTTCAATGTGATGGAATGAACGAAAGAAAAAAAAAACAAAGACCCAACACTACAAACAAACGAAGGAAAAAGAATACTAAACCCCAGTTTGTTTTCAGAACTAAAACAACAACTAAAAAATGTGCCAATTAGCGTAATGCTTGGCTCCAGGCTCCTTTTTCAAACTGAAAATAATTCTAATAAATGAGAATAATGATCATTAATACCACCGTGTCGCATTTCTATGCTGCTGTACATCCTGCTGGCCTGTGGTCTCTGGTTGGCCACTTCTTGCGTGGTCCAGCTGTGCTTCTTGGCCACCAGTCAGTGACCGACTGCTCTCCCTGGCACTGCTGAGGGGATTTTTAAGGGGAGCAGGCTTGGATTTTGAGCGAGATGTTAGCACTGACTAACATAAATAATGAAAGTCGCAAAATCAGTTTTTAGGAAAGAACATGATAAATGGCTCTCTAGGAGACCTCTAGGCCCTAATTTGGAAAACTGTGGTGACCTTGGAGAGATGAGCCTGCAAAGGGACCTGCTTTGATCCATGCTGAAGGTCTGACCCCTGCCAAGGGGTGCACCAAGGGCCATGAGGGAACAGGGTCCTGGGGCCTGAGCTTCCCCTGGCAGCAGGATAATGGTCACCTCTTTGGGCTAGAGTTGGAAAAGGCACTGAGTAGCATAGTGTGGCCTTCCAAAAGTGTTCTCTTTGGCAAAGTAAATTGGGCCAATGCACTGAATAAATAGGCACATGGGCAGGATGAGGTCTGGTGATATAAGAGCCAATCAACAGCACTTTGAGAAATACCTATTCCTGCTCCCTGGTGAACTCCAGGATGGTTCACCCAGCTCTAACAAAGAAGTTTTTAGCTGTCATTTATGGCCAGGGCAGAGCACCACCTCCTAAATCTTCACCACTGCTTTCCACAGGGTGTGTGATGTTCCCTGGTGCCACCAACTGCATGTCTGCCTGTCCCAGTGGAGGACTGACAGCTGCCCAACCCTAAGCGTGCACAGCCATCTGGGTCCGCTGCTCTGTTTATGAGCTGTGAGAGTGAACAGTTAAAATATATTTAGTAATAACTGGGCTTTCATAAAAGCCCACTTATTGGCTATTATTGCTCTGTCACTGCCCTGATTATGATCATGTGCTTTCCCACCAGCTCTTGCATGGTTTCCTGGCTGCATTGGCAGTGACAGCCAGCGTACCCTGCAGTGTTACTCTGTGATGCTGCAGGGCCATGATTAAATTGCCCTCACAGCAGTAACACCAAAAAGATGGTTATGCTGACAGCTCCAATGTCCCTTGGTGGCTGATGCCTCTTTGAGTGGCAGCTCCATGGCCTTCAGAGAGCTGGCTGGCCCTCCCTATCCTACTCATTTGTTCTCCTCCATCTCTTTGTTGGAAACAGGGAGAAAAGATTAACAGTGTCTCCTCAGAAATGATCACTTTGAACGTAGCCTGCTCACTGGAAGTGCCATCATAACGTGTCAGGATTCACTTCGATGTGCTTCCTGGCATTGTGTAGAAATAAGAGAGAGAGAGAGAGACTGGGAATATTTTTTAAAAGAGAGGGAAAGAGAGAGTGGGAGAGAGATTGGACAGAGAGTTTTAAAAACAGGGATTAGAGAGAGGAGGGGGGGGGAAAGATTTCTGAGTGGATAGATGGATGATAGGGAGAGAGAGGGGAGTATAGCTAGAGAAAGAAAGATTAGAGTGAAAAAGATGAGAGAGAGACAGGAAGAAATTAGATAATATGGAGCAATAGACGATTGATAGAGATAGTGAAACGTAGCTAGCTAAAGTAGATTAGACAGACTAAATAAGTAGAAAGATGGGCTGACTGACAGATAGGTATTGTGTCATACTTCATAAATGATATATATGCTAATATTCCCATGTCATGATGGGTGGTAAACCCTGAGACACCTTCCAGCCTGACCTCAATTCAGCAAATGTAGCGCAGACATCAGGCATTGCTTGGACCGTATGTCAGGTCTCACCACCCCGCCCGTTTTCTGCTGCAACAGCAGCAGGGGTGTGGATGGTGTCTGGGGAGGGAGAGCGCTCTGATGGACACGGGGGGCTGAGGCATAGGGAGGAGAGGTGTAGAGTATGTTTGCTGTTCGTAGCCCACAAGGTGCCCAGCCCAGCTCACACATTGCAGAAACCCCGTGTCTCTAGCACTGAGTTGAGAGAACTGAGGTTCAGCTCTCAGGATTTGTGGGAGAGGTGTTTGGGAGGAGGCAGGAAGGAGAGAGCACAGTTTTTGTTTGGCCTTATTTCCTGTCATGACCATTTACAACAGTTTTCTTAAGGACTGTCTTGCCTGTTTCCTCAAAGACCGTGTGGTCTCCCTGCTCTTCTGACTTCAGATGCCAAATTTTTCATTTTGCCTCCAGTTTGCTATTACTATTTTTAACTTTATAAGGAAATGAAAACTGCCTCTCGTGTCTTCCTGGACATAGGCCTTCCTCCCTCCTCAAAAAATTAAAAAACTTTCTCTCCCCAGGGATGTTTTATCTTTGTATTTCGCATGTTGCCTCCCCCTTGGCTGATGGTTGGGGCATCGCGCGTGTTTTGTCACCATTCGTAAAAACATACTTTGCCATGTTGCTTAGAGAACAAAGGGTTGGGTTTTGTGTTTTGGTTTTTCCCCTCCCACAAAGAAAATGGGGTATGTGGTTACCAACTGCAAACCTAAATAATTTAAATACTAATTCCTCTCCCTTGGTTCCAGTCTAAAATTTCTAGCTGTAACCAAGCACCCCCTATCTTTCTTATTGTACCGTGTCCTGATCCTGCCAGAGAGTCAGGGCAAAAAGAGCGTGAGAGAGAACACAGAGACAAACCCTGCCTTGAGCAGGCAGTGGTTTAATGTGTAATACACAAGATTTGTATAAGAAGCTGGGCTGTCTTCAGGGTACAGGAAGAGAGCAGAGAAAAGCATTTGGATTTCCTTGAGTTGCCTCCTCAGTCAGATTTTCAAAGGCTAAAAGGAAACAGTATAAAGGATGTAGCATGGGATGGAAACTGGAAAGAGAACAAGGGTATTTGAGGAATGATTTTTCTAGCAAAATATCAAACGAGCTGAGAGCAGCAGAAGAGGCAGGAGGTCCCAGAAGTAAAGAGTGGAGCAAAGAGTAATCAGCAGAGTAGTTGAAGCTTTTCTACTAGTCCTGATGTGACAACCAACAGTAATTCCCCAGGGAATATGTATCTCATTCTCTCTCCCTGAAGAGGATATAGCTTTGCCTGGAGGTGTCTGTGGTTGTTATTTTTTGTATGGAAAGGGAAGGGCATGTCAGAGTGACTCACACTGGGAATATTGTGCCTGACCTCACCGTGCAGTGCTGTGGAAATTCAGGGTCCAAGAGGGGCTTTTTCCATGCCTCTGTAGTAAGACACGCTAGTGACCCACAGCTATACTGAATGCTCCTACCAGCTGTAGGCCAGCTCTTGACATTTCACTACCACATTTCACTAGACTAAGCCTTGGAAAAGTGAAAAAAATTTCAACAGAACCCCCACCCCCTGTCAATGCAGTAGATCGTTCGCATGGATTTGGTCTGCTTTGCAATGCTTGTGGCATCCTGACTATCTGCACTGATAGCATATAAAACCCCACAACCCTTGCAATAGTTGCATCAGCCAAGGAGCTTCCCAATGAGCCACATTCCAAAGGGAGGGGAAGGGCATTCTGCTAAGATCCCTTCAGACCCAGTGTTTTCCAACCCTAAACCCTAATGCAGCCCCATGAGAGGCCTTAGCTAGAAGTAACTCACCTGTGGTGACCACATAAACACCGTAGCTTGGGAAATGTGTTACTCTAGGTGAAAGAAATGGCCATGACTGAAAGAGAGGGATTTAGAAAAAAAAGGAAAGAATTAAAAAAGGAAGAGGGAGTTCATAGCAAACTCCCCATGAGAGTTATTTCTTTTTTCTTGTGGTCTCCAAACAAGCAAACTAGCACTTGAGACTTTTTGTCTGGTGTTTGTCATAGGTGTTTTAGGAAGGAAATGGAGTGGCTGTGGTTTGCAGAGGTGGAGGGAAGGGTTTGAATGAACGTTTTTGTGGTCCCTCTTGGCTAAGAAGTCCGCTTGGTGGTCACCTGCAGCTCAGCGATGCCAGAAGTGGCATTGGGGTTCCTCTTCCAGGCCTGTGCTCAGATTCCCTGCTTTTCTGCATTGCCACATTAGCACTTTCACTGGATATTTAGAGCACCTCAGGACTGGTTCTCCTCTCGCTCACACCGGGGTAACTCAGGAGTCGCTCCACTGGAACCAGTGGTGTTAATCTGGTGTGAAAATAGTGCGAGAGGAGGATTCAACTCCTCGGGGGGGTAATTTCCAGGTCCCCGAGGGGGAAAAGAAATCAATGGGAGTTACATGTCTAACTGCCACTTGTGCCTGTGAAAGTCTGCCCCTTATCTACCTATATGTATATAGGGTACAGTTTTCAGAATAACCTAAGTGACATGGGCACTTGAGAGCACACATTTCACTGGCTTTCAAAGAGATGCAAGTTCCTAAGGCCCAGATGCTGAAGGATGTCCATACTCCTCTCTGCAGTGCATTTGGGGGTCTCAGGCCTGAAATTCTCCAGTCATTTCCCAAAGTGGAGCTGAAGATCATGAGTCATTTAGGTGGTTCTGAAAGCGCTACCCTCTATCCATTTTTCAGGGTGTTGATCTCAGGTCATGTGCGAGCCTGCATTCTTACCTACAATGCTTTATTACTATATTCCTCTGTTGAGCAATATTTGAAAGAAGAGGTGAAGGTTGAGATTTGCAGAACAGGCTAGTGACCCCAGTGGCTCACGTCTGGAGTGCCCAACTTGAGAGACACCTCACTGGGGTCCAAGCCACAGGTCCCCTGTATGCTCTGAACATCAAGATTCATGTATTACACACCCAGAACCACTGGCCACTTCCAAAAAATAAATCCCAGCCTGAGACCTAGACTACTCTCACAAAAGAAAATTCCAGGTGAACCGTTCACTCAATAGCTTGGTTTTTCTGCTCATGCCTGTTCCCAATGAATAAAACACATCCCTGTGCATCACCTAAGCCCTATTTTGAGGAGTTACACTGGCATACAGCTGAAGTAACACAGTAGTAAATCGGGGCCTGAAGAAGGTGGCTACAGCCTAGAGAATGTCAAGAACTGTGACGTGTCTGGAAGCTAATAAGAGCAGAACTTGACGATTAGAGCGGCCCATTTCCGATGCTCTTGTGTGAGGATCTGGAAAGAGTCTCTCACTCATTGTACTTGTGCATTATGAATGTGTCCATCTGCAGAGATCTAATGTACACATATGTCCTGAATATTGTCCTAAGGTTGCAAGCTTCAAAAATGAGCAGAAAACATTCCCGAGAAGTGAGAATAATACAGATGTCTGTATTTGAAAAATTGGTTCAAATAAAGTCTCTCACTTATAGATATGTGTAGTTGTGTGCAATTATTTGCTCCTGGAATAGAAATTTCTCCCTTGTGTAGGATTTCGGTGCTTTTACAAAAAAATCTCATTCTGGTCTCCCTTGACCTTCTCATTCAAGTCCTACTACTGTGGAAAGAAAGGCCTTCTACTTATTCTGTCTGGGTAAAAAGCTATGTTAAAATGAAATGATGAGGTAAAAGGCCTGGAATGGTTTTACTCTGCTCAATATCCATTGAGGTAGAGGATATAGGCCTGATGGAAGTTGTGGTCTCCTGTGCAAATTTCTGAGTATTTATGTAAAATGACACAGACATCCCCACAGAGGCTCTTTGACCCCGGAAAGACTGGCCTGTTGCTAGCTGGGTAGTGCCTAAAAACCAGGTTGAACCGAGAAAAGCTGTTCTTTGGCACCATGGAGCTGCAATATGTCCACAACCATATCTGGGCCTGGGATGTTCCAAGTCAGGGAATTTGCTTGGGTGTAGAAATGGGAATGTGGGTCACTATCCAGTAATGTTTAAGAAAAAATGAGTACAAAATGGAGTAATTTATTTTTTATTTTATTTTTAGACAACTTCAAAATCACAGAATTGTTAGGGTTCGAAAGGACCTCTGGGGATCATCTAGTCCACCCTGCCTGCCAAGGCAGGGTTAACTAGAGCAGCTGACACAGGATCTTGTCCAGGAGGGTTTTGAATGTCTCCAGACAGGGAGACTCCACGACCTCCCTGGGCTGTCTGTTTCAGTGCTCTGCCACTCTCAATGCAAAGAAGTGAGGCAAACTTGTGCAAGCGTACCTAAAGGTATCAAATTCCTCATTGCATTTAAATCTTCAGTAGTTGACTGGGAAACTCCAGAAATTTTTGAGATAGGAATATATATTTCAACACCTAAGAAGTCCCACCAAGTTATTTTCCTCAGTATCAGCTTTGTGCCAAGTGCAATGAAATATGAACAGAGCAGGAATTGCTTCCCAAGCTGTGCTATGCTGCTGACTTAATGCTGTGCTGTATCTGTCAGCAGCTCAAGAGCAGAGCTGAAATCAAGCATTTTGATCACATCCATTCATGCCAGGAAGCTTTGCAGCCACTATTTAGAAATCACTTGCAACTCATCTCTGAAATACAGCAGCTGGCTTAGCAAGGGCCCAGGAAAATTCATGATGAGGCTCCAAGGAACTGCCTGGGAAACAGAGCAGACCTCAGCACCTCACATGGGTTCTGGACAAAGTGCCAATTTACAAATGACACAATTAGATGTCTGTATTCTTGCATGTAATCATCAGTTGCCTCATGGCTTCTCCAAAAAAGGCGTGGACTCCATCTTGTGTGCAAACAAATATTTAGCATTCAAAATCAAGTGGTTTCAATTAGCCTCATCACTAGATTGCAGAGCTCAACCCTGGCAGATTGACTTTGCTTCTGTGGGGCAAAACACCTGTAAAGGGGCAGTCAAGGACCTCTCTCCAAGTAAATGGTTGTCTTGAGGTAGCAAGGCTGTCTTGCACTCTTTTATCTGCTACACAGAGGAGAGGGAGGGCAAGAGGCTGAACAGTTGTCCCATGGGACACGTGTCAGCTGAAACACTCAGCCTAATGTAAATCTCTACCAGAGACTTTCTAACCAGGCACACAAAGCTCATTTTGCATGATTTCCAGTGTCACGCTCTTGCCACTGTGAGATAGAAATAAACTTTCTGCTTGAATTGTAGAAAATGACACATGACTCACCTTGCGTGTTCAACTCCCCCGGTTGCCTCTCTGCCAAGGTGAACTCCCCTCAGATACCTTCCCACATTCATGGACCACGCCGACAACCTTTCCCCAGCTTATGAGATATGTGCGAGCAACGTTTCCTGTTCCTGTAGTGATCCCCTGTCATAGGAGAGAGACTGGGATGGGGAACACTTCCTCTCCTTGGGGAAACTGCAACAGAAACTTCTGGTTTTTCTGGTTTATGAGAATGCCAACAGCTTCATGGCAAACTTGCCACCTTCACTGCTCTACTGAGGTCACAGGCAAAAGACGAGTGTTTCTCAGTCACTCAAATTTCTAAGTCTGCTTTCCTTTACCCAGCAGGGAACATGAAACACTCTGTTACATTTACAATCTCCTAATCTGCCACACTTTGCCCTGTTTTACCATTGAATGCAGAGCCAGCATCCAGTCTGACAGAAAATGCTCCCTTGTTGAAGACGATCAGAAAAAGCCAGAAGAGAATTTATGCACTTCAGTACCTAAGATCACTTTTGTTTATTAAAAATGAAACAATTTTTCTCTATGTAGGGCCATTTTTCTATAGTAAAGAGGAAATAATTTTCATCTAGCTTTGCATGGAATGGTGAACATGAACAATAAGAGAGACAAGGAAGTAACAGCCCAATTCTCTCAGAGGAACACCACTGACTCTCTAGCTGAGAGGCAGGGTTTGCAGAGACATGGTAGCTTATACAAGACAGACTGCCATAGCTGCAGAAACAGGCTTGGGGTACTTGAGCCTCTGCAAATGCACCAGCCTACAACTCAGTGTACAAGCTGAGTACAGGGAGAAAGGCACTGCTTAATTTAATTATGGTAGTTGATTAAGCAAGTTATGAGTAAAACGTAATTAGCACTTCGGGAGCAGTGGGTGGATGCTAAGCCAAGAGAAAGACAAGGTTCATTTCTGTGGTGCAAGAGAGGAGGGATGGTACAGGTCATCGCTGGCTGGATAACGAGGAAGGGTTAATTGGGGTGAACTGAAAACTGTTGGTGAGGTCTCTCTCTGCTTTTTTCGTCTTGAGATAGTCATGTTCTGAAGGGTTTTGTGGCCATCCTCAGGACCCTGACCCAGAGAAGGTAAAACAGTTTCTCCCATTGGAGGAGAGGTCTAATGGAGAGGGTTCTGTATTCCCCCTCTACACTGGGTTTGCCCATTCTTGGCCGTTTAGTCAGCCTGCAGCTTAAGTTTCAATGAGCCTCAGTCAACCCCTGTCTGTGCAGCAGCTCATTTCTAAGTGTGGAGATGATTTCACTGTGGGTGCTGTGGGGCAAAGTCTTCTTCATTGTGTTTGCCCACGGCCTCAGCCTTTCCTTCTTGGGTCTCTTTCATTTTGAGGCAGACCTGAGCAATTTAGGAAAAGCACAGTGAAAGCTAAGAAACTGCCACATTTAGTGGTGGCCTAAGGGGGTGCTGGTGTCTAACAGGGGACACTGGTGCCTGTGGATATGGAGGACCAATGTTCCTGGAAACCGTGGAGAAGACATCTATGAGGAGCAGCCCTGTGAGTAATGACAGGTCACCTTCTCTAGAAGTCACTTAAAGACCAAAAGTTACTTCCTGGTTAAATGCCAGCACCTGGCAAAGGGGTGAGCAGTTTCTGTGTGCTGGCACTTTGGCTTCCTTGACCTCACCATTTCCCAGGGGCAAAGAGAGAGGAGACCTACACAGCTGTGGACTGTCTCCCTTGGGCTCCTCTCTGGGCATGACAGCCAAGCCTGGTGCCAGTCACCCCACACGGCATGTCTGGGAGTTGGGGCTGGAAGAACAGGGTGCAATGCAAGGTGTGTGGTCTTGAAAAACCTTGCCTGCTCACTGGTCTCTAGGAAAAAGTCAAACACGCCAAGGGCATCACCAACCCATCTCACATCCAAGGGAAGGGTTCAGCTCGCTAGCTCCCATGTAGCTCCAGTGCCTGGACTGTGGCAGGGTGCTGGTGGCTGGGAAGGGCTGGTTCTGCCTGGCCATGGCAGGACAGCCATGCTGCTGGGCTGTTGGCACGCTCTGCATCCCAGCCCTGCGCTGGCAGAGAGACCATTAATAAGACTTTCCAGCCTGTCACTTCCATGCTGAATCCTTTGAAAGCTGCACTCCTCTGGGCCCATTAGAGGGAGGAACTGTCTCTGTTGAAACATATGGGGCTGTCAGGCTCTGTCTGTTGCTCTGAAAGCTGCCGCCGCTCTGGCTGTTAGCTGATGGGGGTGGGTAGCAGCCGTCTTGAGGAGGCTGTGATGAGGATGGGGCCTTGGTAAGGGGCTGGGGGAAGATAGCAGGTGAGCTGGGAGGGAGGCTGGTAAACAGTGTGCTGGTAGTGTACTGGTAGCTGATGGGCTGCTGTAGGACACTGGGATGCTGGTCAGCTCAAAGGGAATCTGGCATGTTATGGGCTTGATGGGGGAAGAGGACAACTGGAGTAAACTGGGTGATGAATATCAGGTAGGTATGTAGGGGCAGGCTGACACAGCAGGAGATATGGCTGACAGCAGAGTTGTTTGGGCTTGTCTGGGGAAGGAGAGGATGGCAGCAGTGCTGGGTGACTCAATGGGGACACTGGAAAAGAGAGACTTTGGAAGGCATCATGCAGTCACATGGTGCTGGAGTTTCTTATTAACCAGCACACCCGCCCCTCAGCTCCATTTGTAGAGACTGAAGAGGATTTAATGGAGTCACTTGACTTTTTGCTCTGAAATATTCATAGGTTTTAGCAGTCCATTTCATGCTCACCTCCTTCTCCATTAGCGAGCATCGAAGAGGGACTGGGTGGAAAGTAGGCTGCTGTGGTGCCAGGGAGACAGATAAAGGGACCTGTGCCTCTGACCAGAGACTGCTGGGAAGCAACCCGTCCCTGGGCTGCTCCCTGTCCCTCTCAGTAGGTCTGCAAAATGACTTGAAATGAGCCCTGGGCAGCATGCACAAGGTGGTGATTAATACAGTGGGAAAGGAAGGAAACCAATTAAGGAGACAGTGCTGTGTGGAGCTGCTGCCCCCGACCCTGTCACACAGATAAACCCTTGTCTGTCTCCCTGCCCATCTTCATAATTTGCAAGACCAGGAGCTCTGTAAGAATTGCACAAGCTGACAAAAATGCCTGGAGGCAATTAGTTTCCTCTTTGCCTTAGCACTAATGCTGTGCTAGGGTACAGGGAAAGTCCAGAGCTTCAGTGAGACAGTACAGAAGCATGTTGGATTTTGGATGCCCTGTCTGCAGTACTTGGCACAGCAAGGATTTGGCTGGGAAGTGTGAAGAAAGGGTGTAATAAATAGTGCCATTTCACTCTGCTGTATGAAATGTCCCAGAAGATCAGGGCAGGTGGGATATCGGAACACTTTCCAAACCTGTTGGATTCCTGTTAAATCAGACCTCTAATAGTCTAACTAACTGATATGGCCCCACCAAAGTCTAGAACGAAATAAGATTCTAGTGAAAGCTGTCCCTGCCCAGGGCAGGGGAGTTGGAACTAGACAATCTTTAAAATCTCTTCCATCCCAAGCCATTCTATGATTCAGTGATTTTGGAGGTGGAGAGAAATACAAGTGTCTCTGCTCCAGAGTCAAACCTTTTGTGTGTCTGTGTAGCAGTCACATGCCTAAAGCTTGTAACTGAAAGTCCTAAATAAATTTTTATCAAGGACTCCATGGACAACAGTAGGGCCTGGATAGTGCCCTATGAGAACAGCCTGGTCTTCCACCAGTGATATCACAGCAAAAAGTACAAGAGATCACAGAATCACAGAATATGCCAAGTTGGAAGGGATCCACAAGGATCATCAAGTCCAACTCCTGGCCCTGCACAGGTCCAATCCCCAAGAATCACACGACGTGCCTGAGAGTATCATCCAAACACTTCTTGAACTCTGTCAGGCTTGGTGCTGTGACCACTTCCCTGGGGAACCTGTTCCAGTGCCCAACCACTCTCTGAGTGAAGAACCTCTTTCTAATCTCTGGATTTTGAATAATAATTCTCCACCTTCTGGTCATGAGTTTCTCAACAAGGGGCTCTCAAGTTCACTTGGCTTCTCTCTGCATTGTTACTCCTATGAACAAGAAGAGCAAAATCTTCATGCTAGTGAGTTGTTCATTCTGGATGACAGAAACTGAAAGCAGGATTAGAAGTGTACAAATTGCTGTGGTTCCTCCCTGCCGGATTAAAAACCAAAGCAAAGTCACAGATGCGACAGCATCTATTTATTCTTACTCTCAAAACACTTACCAGGCTGCTTCCCCTTCCCTCCCATACACACAAGCACACACACACGCGCGTGCTCGCGTGTGTCCTGGGAATCAGATGTTTATGCAAGTATTTACAGGATGTTCCACATCTCTCTGAAATGATAATCAGCATGCCCAGAATCAGCTTAATTACTAAGCATTCATCATACGCCCACAGGATCTTTCTCAGCAGCTCCATGCAGCATCTCTATGAATGAGTCTGCATGTTTTTCCTCCACTGCCAAACATGGCTCATGATCAAGAGCTTGAGCCCTTACATCTGAGCTGCTGCCTTGTCTGGTTATTTATTTATTTCCAGGAAGGAAGAGACAAGTTTGTAAAGCAGCAGCAGCGCATGAGCAGACACAGAGAGTGTCTCAGGGTGAGACTTGGCTGCCTCTGACTTTTTGCAGCACTCTCTCCATGTAGGATAGAGAAATGAATGATCCTAGTTTTAAACAAGCCAGATCAGAGGTTTAAACATAGTCTGGTAATTAACTCTCGCTGTAGAAAAGGCACAAATCAAGAATCTAACGACCAAGAAGTGTGAAACTATGAAGTTTCACATGGGTTGCACCCTGGCACACCCAGGTGCTTAGCAGATGGACACTTCCTGGTTTAGCTGAGGCAGTCAGAGAACTCACTGCTGAGGAAAGAAAAGAAATCACTTTCTGAGGAGGCAAAGTGCGTTGCTCGTAAGAAAGAGCACCATTCATAGCTGAACACAACTTTTCTGAAGGATCTTCTGGACTGAGACTGTGCACATCTGCAAAGATCATGGTCATGTTTTCACTTTCAGTCAGCGGACTTTATATCAGCCCCACAGCAAACAATCCCTCATGTAACCTCTCAGATGATTCCACAGAAGTGCTAAGCACACATGGAAGAAAGATTCAGGCTTCCCCTCATCATTCTGTAGTTACCATCTGCTAGCATGACAAGGTCTGGACTCTTCAGACAACTGTAGCTGACTTCCTTTCATTACTGCTTTTTTGTGGAGCTTGGGGATCCCAGAACCAGGGGTTGGCAGAACCTGTCTCTACTGTGCTTGCCATCACATGCCAAGAAGTCTCCATTTAAAATACAGATCCTGGTGTCAAATATGCCCTGAAACAGAGACATAATCAAACCAGCATTTTGATCTGAAACAATGGGGAAGCTCCCAAATGCAGATTCACTTCTCCATCCAGGCATTTTTACACAAAGGAGGTGTGAACTTTCTTCTCTGTTCATACAAGAAAATTCTAAAATGGCCAGAAAACATTTTGCCAAATCTTCCACATGCTAATTTATTAGCTAAGACCCTTTTTATAAACAGATTTTGTTCACACAGGCAGTTGGTTGTTGATTGCCATCATGAGTAAATAAGGTGCTCCAGCAGCATTTGGGTTCCTGAGTAGCTGATCAGCTCTAGCTATTCAAGTTTGGTTTTAGCAATGCCAGGACTTAAGGACTGTCTTACATTGCTGGTGAAGCCTCTAGGCCTCAGAAATCTGCCATCCTTATTATCACAGCATTTCTATCACACTGCACCCAGGAGCTGTCAGTACTCTTATCAGTATTATCCTCACAACCCCTGGAGCACCATGCAAAGGATGATTATGACGACACAGGGCTGTGAAGGCTTAGACCTTCCAGACATTTTGCAATACCTACCTCCTGATTGGGCAGCAGGACTTTGCTGCTTGCCCAGGGGCACAGAAAGAGGCTGTGACAGAGCACACAACTGAGCTCCTCTCAGGATTTTGGGCAGATCAGATCAGTAACTACTCTGCTCCACAGTATTTATTCTGTAGGGAATGGGATAGGAATATAACATACCTTTAAGCCTTGTTAAAAATACATGCCATGAAGACAGCTGTCTTCTCAGGCTAAAATCGTCTCCAGGGATGATCTCTGGGGAATGCCTGTGTAAGCAAAAAACCCATCAAGGAAAAGGCTTCTTGGGGCCCTCTCTGTAGGTGAACGCTCTGCTAAGTGAAATGCCTTGGGAGAGCGCGTACCCGCTCGACGTGCTGCTGCCTCTGTCTTTCCCCAGATAGCGCATCCTGTGCTTGTGGCTCTGAATATGCTTGTTGTAGTCACAGAAAAGTCTGCACATGTATGTTAAGAATTTCTTTTAGTTCATCTATATTAAGCTTGTGAAACCAAATTTTAAACTAGAAACACCTTTTTAGCTCACTCAGCTGCTCTGCGCCAGCTGAGCTGTGCACAGAGCCATGGCACTGCACGTGAGCACAGTCAGTCACCCCTTACACTTCTGTTAATATCCAGGTTTAAATGCTGCTGTCATTCAACCGGCAGTACAATGATGGCCACCTGCACTGGGCAGCCTTTGTCACAGGGTGACTAAGTAGTTGGTGCGATAGGAAACGAAAATGAGGATTTTAGGAGGTCTTGACATAAGGAAGGCAAAGCACTACTGAATAAGTGACTGGGGGTGGGCAGCAGCAACCCATAGCACTGCAGGTTTTGGAGACAGGGCAGCCAGAGAACCTCGCAGCCTGCATGGCAGCCACAGCAAAGCATCACTGTGCTGCTCAAAACAGATCAGCCCTGCTTTCTGACGCTGCTGAGGTTGCTGGAGGAGAAAATTAGATTTGCCTTTTGTTCAGCCAGCCTCACGGAAAGGCTTGCTCAGTGGCTGGATGAAAAGCAGAACCTGCTCATGGTGCATACATTTGGGTATTGGCTCAGTTGAGAGGGACCCCGAGAGCTGTACCTTCTCCTTTCACAGCTGGCTCTGTGCCTCATGCTGGGGTAGAGGCGCTGCATCCCCACCACAGAGACATCAGCCTCCCTCAACAACTATCCCTACTTGTGGTGCAGAAAGCCATAAATGATGGCAGAGATCCTTGGGACCTGTGCTTTGCTAAACACGGCTCAAGACCCATGATGCATGTGTGTGCTTCCTTAGGTGACTGCAGATGCCTCCCAGATATGCCCTGCCCTTGTCCCATTTTCATCCCACTGGGGAATACCATGGCACATCCTGATGACAGGCAGCTAAAGAAGGGGGCAGAGTGCCCTCCTTTCCTCACACTAACCATACTGTATTGTGGCTGGTCATCTCAAAGGCAGCTCCTGTAACATTTTCTCTCTGAGAGGCAGCGATGCTGGAGCAGCATTCACATTTATGTTCCCATAAAATATTTTTTCCATAAACCACTTTTTTCATAAACGGTGGGACAGATTGGAATCTGACACGTTCAGCTGTCGCTGGATGAAGGGAAGAGCAGAAGTGACAGGAAATTTTTAGGAGAACTATATTAAACTCTGTGTAGGATTTTGATTTAGTAGTAACAGTAACATGAAATTTGAGCTGATATTCCATTATCCTGTTTGCAGTGCACTCTAATAGCATCTCCATGCATGAAACAGTTCAGCTCCTGTCCTTTAGTGTTGATCTATTTGTTTTGCTCTAGGGCAGGTTCCAAACACATTGAATTTGCCTTCCTGCATACTTATGTGTATAGGAAAGAGACAACACCTTTCCAGGCTGCCAGCCTTATATTTGCATGTTGGATCCTGAAAATGGATCCTCCCAACAGTATGTTATTTCATATGGGTGACCCTCTACAAAAGTCTTTGTGAACACTTGGTCAGATCTATTTCTTCTCCCATCTTCTGGACTAGTGGAGTGCAATGTGAGCAGATAGGCAACGTAAAAGAGAGAAAATACAAAAAACTGGGCTAGGAAAGGGCGGGGGCTGAGGAGGGAAACTCATTTTCTATTTCCATCTGACCAGGTCCCAGTGACCCATTACAAGTGCGTGACTTGCCTGGTTTTGCAGAAATCACGGTATGCAGTCTCACTGGAGGGTTGCAATGCCTCTCCCACTAAGCCTGTCTTGAACTGGAAATCTTTTGTTCCTTTTGGCTCTGCACTTGCGGAGTCAGGCTGTACAGCCAACACCCAGGCAACTGTGGAGCATCTACCAGTGCACAAGCATAGGTGCCATGTTCTCCTTGCCCCTATTCCTGAAATTTTCATCCTTTGTTGTTGGAATTTATAATAATGGGTCTCACTCTTTACTGATATTTTCTTAGGACGTCTGCAAGGTGAATGCAAAGTGCTATCAAATCCCAAGGGTATAATTTTTCCCCTACTTTCTGATGGCATTATAGATAAATCACGCTTTACAGTGAGTTCAGCTTGATTTGTCTCCCTTCCCTACTCCCTTCCTATCAGATACTGAAATGCCTCAACCTCCTTCCCTTGTCTTCCAGCTCTTGCAAGACGTGCAGCTTCTTGCAGACAGCCTCTTTCTACACCACTGTTGAGTTACTAAGCAGCGAGATAAAAGGTTCTCACCTTCATAAATAATCAATGTGGGCCAAATGGCTTGTGCTTGCTCAACAAACTCATGCATAAGAAACAGAAATGGAAGAGACAAACACTAACCCTGCAAGGAAATTAACCACCTAACACCAATAAAGGTGGAAAAGAGATTCGAATAACAGAGAAGCAAGAGAATAAGAGTAGAAAACAGGGGAGTTGAGCACCCATCAAACACTTCTTTCATCTGTCCATGAAGTGTCTGGAGACTGGTTTTGATTTAGTTAATTTGCTCATTACAAGGAATTTAGTAGAGCAGCCTGGTACCTGCCAGCACGCTGCAGCTCCTAAGTGAGACTCAGCCACTGCCAATGCCTCTGACAGGTTTGCCCACGGTCATTTGCTGGCATTGGAGGGATGCAGATGTGCAACCAGCATCAGAGGGACCAGTGAGCCTAGCATCAGGGGTCCTGTTGCAAACACAGGGTGTGCACAGAACACTCACAGCCCAGGCAGTCTGTCTTGGGGACTGCTGAACAAAGGGCAGCTCAGCTAAATGGGCTGTCCTGCAAAATAAATTTCTAGGGTAAGATTGCCATTATGGAACAGCATGACTTCAAGCCTCCAGAGTAGATGCCACATATTATACCTGTCCTTTGCCTCTGTGGCACCTGTCAAACACAGAATCTATCAAACAGAAGGGATTCACCTGTGTCATATAGTGGTGGGACTCTATGTCTGATAACTCTGCCATGGGAGAGGAGCTCACTAGCAGACACATTGGTGTTGGCATATCAATGCTGATTTTCACCACGTGGGTATCTGGCCCTTAAAGAAGGTGTCTGTGCCTAGAACCAAAACAGCACAGTAATCACAGTAGTCTTTTCAGATGACAGAGCCGTTGTTGAGCATAAATAGTGTCATTTTGCTGTTTCTCTCAAGATTATCCACAGACAATTGTAATGAGCACAGATGTCAACCCCCCCCAGTCGTGCCTGATTCATCACCAAGTAACCTCTCACACCAAGGTGGTGCAATCCTTTTAAAGTGAAGCTTAATCCAGTGCAATGAGTCAGGTCTGGCACAGTTAGCTCAGGAAGTGTCAATAAGGACTTCAGGCAGGTACTAGTCTACCTCTGGTATGAATCCCTACTGTTTGTAAGCATTGGACAGAAACTGCTGCCACAGTGAGAGTCCCAGGCTGTAGACTTCATACTCCCTAAATTACTGCATTGCTTTGACTGCCTGCATGCACAGCATGACAGCTCAGGCCTGGCTGTCAAGATTTGTTCCTCAGTCACAGGTGACCCTGAAGTAGGCACGAGGTACAGAAGGATGCACAGAGCAGTGAACAGGTTCCCTCCCCATGACATGCATCTTTTCCCACCCTTGACAAACTTACATCTCTTAGGGCAAAAGGGTACAAGACTAAAAAACAATCACATGTCACAGACACAAAGCAGGAGAACGCAATGGCATTGCTAGTGTTTTGGAGATAACAGAATTCAGCAATTCATTAATTTAAATTTCCCAATAGGAAGGGGAATATTCCCTCTGGTGTACAAGCAAAATCCATAGTACACAGCGTCTCTCATGTCCCAGTCCAAAACCTCACCTTAGCCTTGATCAGGCCATCCCAGTTTCTCAGACTGCTGCATGAAGCTTAGGATAACATCAGGTTTTGGCCTCCAGAGTAGTGATGAGTTCCTACTCCTGTTCACCTTCAACACAGTAAAAAACTGTTGCAGATATGAATTAAAAAAACGTGGGAGTGAGGACAGCATTAAAGCAAATTCACCCTCCTGCTCTGAATAAATGTTTTCTCAGCTCTGGTATTTATATGAGAGGAAGGAGGATCACTAAAGGGCATGAAGGGAGAGCTCTGAGACTACAGACAGTGAGCAAGGGAGTGTGCAAGAGCACTGGATTCCTTGGGAAGTAAAATTTCATTGCAATGGAGTCAATCTCCTGAGCTTCTCATTGCAATTTTGTCTCATTCAGTGCCTCTTGAAATGAGTTTCCATTTGTCTGTCTGCTGCTAATTTTCCCTCATTTGTCGCATGGTAGCCATTGTTAGAGGCACAAAGTGCCTCCAGTGCCTTTTTTTTCCCTTTCTTCAGTCATTCTCCTTAGTACCTCTTGGTTTGTTAACTCTGCTATCACTCAGCAGCAATCAGCTGCTGTTAGTCTGATCTGGCTGCCTCAGGATGCCTCATCCCTCTGCTGCCCAAGGACATATCTCTGCCTGGGGTAGTTCTCTGGGGCAGGGGCCACGGAAGTGCTTTAGAGCAGATGAAAACTGTTATCTGCAAGTGTTACAGCCCCTCCCCAGAGATGTTTGATATCTTTATTTCCATTTCAATTAGCTAATGAGGGTAACAAAAGCAGAGAAGGAAGACTTTGGACAGCATTGAAAATGCCCCCTGAACTTGTGGTCCTTGCCCTCATGCTGATTCCAGGTTTGCTTGGAGTCAGGAGCTGGCTCTCAGCTGCCAGCTCCTTACAAAGAGGTGCTCAGCCAGCTGCACATGTCCCCATGTCTTCTCCACAGCCCTGTGGTCCCCAAGCACACCAAGAAGTGTGTTTCCCTAGAGAGATGCCCCACTCAGTCATCCTCAAGTAGACAGCAGCCCAAGGCCTTGCTTGCTCACCCATCCCTCCTGCAGCCAACTGCTGCCAGATCCCTTGGCAGTAAAAGGACCGACTGGGCTCCAGTATATGATCTGTCCCTCTAACAGAGCACAGAACAGCTTATGTTGATGGGTACCAGGGCCATGTCAGCTGGAACCCCATCCTGCAGTGTGGGAGGCTTGCCCTGATGCCTGTCAGCAGCTTTACTGTGCCAACAGCTGCCTCAGAAAAACCTTGCAGAAGAGCACCACACCACTAACAGGAAGAGCAGGTTGCTTCAAGAGCATGGCACCATGTTCATCCTCACCAGGTGCTGTGGGTGGAAACAGCAGCACTGCTCCTGGCTCTGTCTCAGCCGCAGTGAGAGAGGCTACATGCCACCCTGAGGTACCAGGGGTGCAGCTGGGGCTGGCACTAGCAGCTGCTTCCAGCAATGAACCTCTGCACACCTTTGCTTCTGTGCCACGGAGAAGAGTTTTGATCAGTGGCAGGGAGCTGTGCTGAAGGTACGCGGGGTTCTGCGGTGGAAGGAAGATCTTGGGTTGGGTAAGGTATCAGTCACAGAAAGATGTGGTGAGCCCACCCCTTCCTTCACTAGACAGACAACCAACACACAAGCACTGGTTCTGGGAAGGAAAGGTGTCTTGGCTCTGTTATGCAAGGTGGGATGAGTGGCAAGGAGTACCTTTTCAGACTCTTTGGTGCAAGATCCTTGCTTTCTGTGCTGCCATATCTATTGCCCTGAAAGCAAAATAACTTCTCTCATAATGACATGGATCTTTGGGTCCTGGTTCTGCCACTTGTCTGCAGTGGGAATTAGACCCTTTTTCCCCATGAAAATTTCAATGCTAGACAAAGTGCATGGCTTCAGTGCTGGGTGGGAACATACAAATATCAGGGCAAAAATATAATGGGACTCAATTCAGGTATCTAGAGGAAACAAGCCTGCAGAAATATCAGAGCTATATGTGATCATGTAGGGTGGAATAGAGGGCCAGGACCGGAAGACAGATGCACTGTGAGGGTCTGAAATTCTGCTGGATTCCTGCACTTGTGTCAAGTGTCTTGTGCATCCTCACTGACCCTTTGTGTGTGTGGCACCCTCAAGGGGCTCAGATTCTGTGTTGATTTCTCCATTTGGGAGGACCAGGTTGCAAACTGGGTTGCAAACTAAAGAAGTAGCCTTAGAGGCTGGGCTCCAAGAGATGGAAGATCCAGATCCATATGTTGAGCTTGCAGAAGAAGATGGGACCGTCCACTTCTGCCAATGACTTCCACAAACTCTCCCATTTTTAGTACTGCAGCCTGTAACCACAGGTATCAGGGATTGCAGCCTTCAAGTCCCAGGCAGAGAGCTGGATAAAAAAATTAGTACCCAAGGATGGGGCAGCAGCAGATCAATGCCAAAGTGTGATTTCCAAACCAAGCCTAAAGTCCTGCTGCCCTCCAGGTCTGTAACAGTTTTGGAGTAGCTTTCATCTGGCAGAGTAGTGTTATTCCTGGTCAATGTTTTTCATTATTTGTAATAATTTAAAAGACCTAAAATCAGATTTATCACTAAGGTTATTGGAATGTATGACAACTCTCTTATGCATTTCAATTAGCACCTTCCTCTCTGTGATAATGGTTCAAACATTTGTTCCTCTAACTTTCTGGTCATTGCACCATTTTTAAGCTAAACTGGAAAGGCAGCACTTGTGAAAAGAAAGCAGTAAATATTCTACAAACCATACACTATGAAAGTATTAATCACCAGAAAGCATTGTGTAAGACTCATACTCTCCAACATGTTTCTACAAACACCACACCTGCCATGTGGACAGAATTCATAACACAGATGACAGACCAGTAACAAGGTGTTAGATATAGGTATTTCTTTGGAAACCATTGCAATTTCTGGCTCTTGGAGATATCCCATGTCACAACCACTGAAAAATGCCCCCAGTGCTTTTGAGTTGCTTGGGATTGTGTTTTATGATGAGTTGTGACATTTCCATCCTGATTTATATTTGCTTGACCAACCTGGTCTCCTTTTATGAGCAGGTGACCTGCCTGATGGATGAGGGAAAGGCTGTGGATGTTGTCTACCTGGAATTCAGTAAAGCCTTCAGTACTGTTTCCCACAGCATTTTCCTGGAAAAGCTGGCAGCTCATGGGCTGCACAGGTGCAGTCTTTGCTGGGGTAAAAACTGGCTGGTTGGCTGGGCCTAGAGAGTGGTGGTGAACGTGCCACATCCAGTTGGTGACCGGTCACTAGTGGAGTTCCCCAAGGCTCAGTACTGGGCCCAGTTTTGTTTAATATCTCTATCAACGATCTGGAAGAGGGGATTGAGTGCACTCTGAATAAGTCTGCAGATGGCAGTAAGGCTGAAGTGTTGATCTGCTGGAGGGTAGGAAGGCTCTGCAGAGGGACAGGTTGGATTGATGTGCTAAGGCCAACAGTACGAGGTTCAGTAAGGCAAAGTGCTGAGTCCTGCACTTAGGTCACAACAACCCCATGTAGTGCTACAGGCCTGGGGAAGAGTGGCTGGAAAGCTGCCTGGCAGAAAAGGATCTGAAGGTGCTGGATCACAGCAGCTGAACATGAGCCAGAGTGTGTCCAGGTGGCCAAGAAGGCTAATGGATCAGCAATAGTGTGGCAAGCAGGACTAGAGCAGTGGTTGTCTGTACTTGGCACTGATGAGGCTGTACCTTGAATCCTGTGTTCAATTTTGGGTTTCTCACTGCGAGAAGGACATTAAGGTGTTGGAGTGAGTCCAGAGAAGGGCAACAAAGTTGGTGAAGGATCTAGAGGGTAAGTCATCCAAGTCATCCAAGGAGCAGCTGAGGGAGCTGGGGCTACTTAGCCTGGAAGAAAGGAGGCTCAGGGGAGATCTTATCACTCTCTACAACTACTTGAAAGGAGGTTGTAGCCAAGTGGGAGTTGGTCTCTTCTCTCAGGCAACTAGTGCAAGAGGATACAGCCTCAAGCTATGGAAGGAGAGATTCAGGTTGGATATTGGGAAGAATTTTTTCATTGAAAGGGTGGTTAAGCATTGGAGTGGGCTGCCCTGGGAGATGGTGAAGTCACCATCCTGGAAGTGTTCAAGAATCGACTGGATGTGGCACTTAGTGCTATGGTTGAATTGACTTGGTTGGACTTGATGGTCTTGGAGGTCTTTTCCAACCTTAATGATTTTGTGCTTCTGTGATAACTCAGCCTGAAATGTCACATTTTCCAAAATTTTATGAAAAAAAATTCCTTATTACACATCCCATGTATCAAAATAAGGTGTGTCTAAGACAAATATGCTGCCTTGTTTTTCCAGCTGCTGGTGGGCACAAGTGACAAGTCCTGTCAACCTTAATAGTGCCAACAAGTGCACAGCTGTGGCAAATCTGATCTGGTTTTATCCATCAGAGTTTCTCTCTCTAAACCCAGCTCTTTGCCCATTCTGAAAATGCCTGCTTTGGATATAAAGTCTATGCTGAATTGCAAGATATTTTTATGGACACACATTTTCCTCTAGCCTTTGAGCACTGTAACCCCTAAAGAATATCCAAGTGCAATTTAGTTGTGTTTGAACATAGTTCTCCAGTGAGAAAAGATGAAGAACACAGTCCGCAGAATATCTCATCGCTCTTCTTACTCTTCTGGAAGTTCTGAGTTATGGTAAGTGCTAAGAATTTAGATCCTCATTTACTGGTAGGTCTGCATTAGTGCTAATAATTTCCTATGTACCATTTTCAGTAAGAAGGGGGTACATCTAATAACTGCTGTTACAGACACAGAAAGCTCTTCAGGGTAGTAAAAGCAGGAATTAATGTTAATGAGTCTGCTGTTAGCAAGCAGTACTATTGGTGTTATGCTCACGCCTCACCAAATGCAAAGTTTCAGTTTGTTAAGCAGATGCCAGTGTTAACAGCCAAATTCCCTTCCCATGGATAAGTTAGTGTTAGTTAAATGTACCATTAAAAATAACCATTTAAAATGTTAATGAAAAGAGAGGTTGTGCTTGACAGGATTTATCCCGTCCTCTTTTTAGCCTCAGCTTTAAGGTGGTGGAGGTGAAAAGGCAAGGACAGCTTTTCCAGGTGTGTTCAGAGCAGACATCAAGGTGGAGCCCTGGCAGTGCTTGGTGTCATTCATGTACAGCATCACAAACCTGGCCTGTTTCCACCTCAGCAATCAGCCAACAAAGCTCAGAACGGACTTTAATATCCATACAGCACAGTGATACTCCCCCTCCCCGGGACTCCCCCCAGCAGCTCTGTCAGTGTTTCTCCATGCTCTGCTCCCTGACTCTCCCAGCACCACGGAAAAGAATGATGGTGATGGAGGAGGGTTCATAATCCATCGCTTCTCTTCCGTCTCAAATAGCAAAGGTGTGGTAAGGGCTAGTCATGTTCATGTTCACCATCCTGCTTGCCCCTAGTGCTCAATGATAGATCAGGTTTTATTTAATTTCATGCAATTTAAGAAACAAGTCTGTACTCTACTGAAAACAAGGCTTTCATTGTCCTATGTGTTATGTTCTAGAAACAAAATTAGATAAAACTTTTCATAGAATATACCCCTCTTTTGTATGTAGGTCTTGAGTCCTTACCCCAGTGAAATAGGTAACAGCAGAGAAGGTGGAAGGTGACATAGAGGCAGTGAAGGTACCACACAGGTGCTGGGCAGAGCAGACCCAGAAATAAGACCTGGTTTCTCACACTCCAGCAGTGTGCAAGGACAAGACCACCTCCCTCACAGAGCTACAGGCAGGCTCTCCTGCTGCCCAAGCTGAGCCCAGACACGTGCAGCCTTTTGCTGCTGCTCTGGTGTTGGGTGCAGACACATACTGCCCTGTTACCTGCTGGGCTCCACCCTTGGGCTGCCCCAGCCCTGTCACACTGCTGCCCTGTGCCACCTGTGGTTCTCCCATTGGGACAAGGACAGTGATGCCAGGTTGTAACAGCCAGATGGAGAGACATTCTGGAGAGACGCCACCACTGGAGTTATCTGGCTGTAGATGACCTGGGTTCTCCAACCCTCACATTTAAAAAGCCCAGGTGCTCATTTCAACAGGTTTTCTGGATCCCAGTTCTTGGTTTCTTCATCTCCTTGGCTGTGTTTCCTTGAAAACTTGCCTGGGCTACTCTGCCGCCCCTTCCTTCCTGCTCTCTTTCTTCTAACCTATTCCCCTCATGCCTGCTTGTGCCCGTGGTACTAGACTTCTGCCCTTCTTCCCCTTGTCCTGGCTGCCCTCACTTCAAGCCCCAGGCCCTCTCCATTCCCCTGTCTCCCCACTCCCTCTTTGATATAAAATCTTGCCTCTCCAGTTCTGTGTCCTCCTTCTCTGTCCTTCTGTTTTCTTGGCCAGTTATTTCCCACCTCCTTCCCCACCGACCTCCTCCTCTGTCTCCACCACCTCTGCTATCATGCTCTGTATTTTGGTGCTCCTGTCCTGTGCTCGCCTATGTAGCTCAGCCTCAGCCCATCCCTTCCACCAGCTTCCTTGTTCTTCCCCTCTTGAGACTGCAACCCTGATCCCAGCCTCTATCTGCACATACACATACAATCATGCTATTTATTTAAAAAAAAAAAAAAAAAAAAAAAAAAAAAAAAAGATTTTTTGCAGGAGCCAAAGGCAAGTGCTGACTTCAGGGCTGGGCACTGCAGTTTTCACCCATGGCTCCTCCCCTCCCCTCTACTCCCCTCCCTTAACCTCCCCTTCCCTCCCCCACCCTGGCAGCCCCAACTCACACCTATTTACAGCCAGCCTGCTCCCTTCACCCCCAGGCACTGCACTGCAGGGGCCAGTCTGCTGGGGGTGACCTAGGACCCTCAGTCCCAAGGCACTGGCCCCTGCCTCTCTTGCAGCCCTGTACCACCTTGCCCCTCCAAGAAAAGTGAAGGAAGGGGCAGCCTGGCCCACATTCCCCAGGTGGGCTGGGAAGTCATCACTAGACATGATCAGAGAGGAGGAAAGCCAGAATATGCAAGGAAGGGAGGGGAAATCAGGAAACAGTACCTCCTTTTCACGTTTATTTAATTTTTGTATTTTTTTGTATTTTTTTTTTAAGATCACAGAAGAGCAGAGCATTCATACATGTAAAGAAACAGAAACGAGATAACAGAAGTTAAATACATTGAGAAAAGAAAAAATAAAAAGCTTCTTTTTTTTTTCCATCACTGGGTTTTGTTCATTCATTTCTTGGGTTGTTTAGTTTTTTGATCGGTTCTTTTACACACACACTTGCGCTTTTAAAATTTTCTTTCACAGAGCTAGTTTCGAAAACAAACCAATGGCAAAAAATTAAATGGCCATTTTCTCGTTTCATTAAAGAGAAGTTCAGCTCATGTCTACAGTGCTGGGGAAAAATATATATAAAGATATAGATATATATATATATATTTATATGTATATAACACTGTTAATGAGGAGAGTTCTAACCACCCCACCGTGTAGCAAGAAGAAGGGACTGGCCTTCATTCTCAAGGTCTAGAGGATGAATCTTGGCTCCAGCTGGGAAAGCTGAATGACTATGGGAGGTGACGGTGGCACCGAGGAGGCAGGTTCCCGCTCTTTGCCTCCTCCTCCCTTTCCAGGCACACACAGGTGCTCCTATATGCACGGGCACAGGCACACACACACTTTCTCCTGGTTTCCTCAGGAGGTCACCAGTAGCTGTGTGGGTTACAGACAGAGCCAGGCCAGGAGCAAGTGGATGAGTGCCTGTCTGGCCGTGTGTGTGATGGAGAGTGTGGGAAAGGAGAGCATCTGTACGGTAGCCGTGAGGACTACTACGGCATGTGCGCGGTGGAGCTCGCGGGGTGTGCGTACGTGCCTGTGCGTGGCCGAATGGGGAGCAAATGTCATAATTTTGGAGGACAGCCCTGCTTGGGAGGTGCTTCCCTCCCTGCTTGGCTCCTACGTAGCCCTTGCTCCTTGTCTCCATCCATGGCCCTATGTTATGTACAGAAACATTCACGTGCCTTTTCTCGGGACACGGCTGGAGCCACTGTGGTGTCACACTGCATCATTCGTGAGGCCTACTGCAGCACAGTGAGCATGCCCTGTGAGGCCAGGAGGGAGCTCCTGATGCACCGTGAGCATAGCAAGAGAAGGAAGGGCCTGCCCTACCTGGGAATGGCCCTTCTGGGATGCAGTGTCTGTCCCTTCCTCAGCCATGCTACCCAAGGAGCCCTGCTGCTTATGCAGCCCTATCACCTGCACTGCAGTCATGTCCTCCTGACTGTCACTGCCCCTTCCTCCTCCGCTGCCTGGGCACTTCTGCAAGGCTTGCAGGGCAGTCTTAGTTGCTGTGGCACCAGTTAACCTGAGCCTGCAGCAAGTGAAGGACGCTTTGCTTCCCGCCTGCCTGGGCTAATCAGGAGATCTGCTCCTCTTTCCCAAGCCCTGCCTTGGTAGGTCTCCTTCCTCATACACATCAACCCAAGCCACAGAGGTACAGAGGACCATACCAACATATCCTAACCAAGATGAGTTCTGCTTTCCTGTTACGGTGAGTGAACCAACAACCAAACACCATATATTGCCCTAATGGGAGCCAACCATCAAGCAAAATTTTGGGGGCTGTGGGAGTTTCCCAATTATCATTCTAGCATGTTACAAGAAGGAAAAGTGAAAGAGGTTTTAATGGTGTGACACAGCTCTTAGTCAGCAGGAGTCATGCAGTCAAAAAAACCCATCTTCTGGGCATCGCACTGGAAATGAAGCCACTCTAAGATTAGTGTTGAGAGGCCATGGTCTCCTCACTGGTGAACCTGAGAGTTCTGTGCATGGACAACGGACAGCACTCATCCCTACCCTTTTTCACTGGCACCACATCTTGGAAATTACCATCCAGTTTCTCCATCACTTCTCTGCCTGAAGTTTTCCTCTTCCCATAGAACAGTTTGCTCCCGGCATCCCTAAATCAATAAGTTTTGTGTACTTGAGTCAGAGAAGCAGTAAGATTGTGCACCATCAGGAGAGAGAAAGAGAGAGAGAGAGAACTGCTCACCCCTCTAGCACCACCTCTGTAGGACTGTCTTGGTCAGCCATCCTCTGTGTCACTTGCTATGTCACATCAAGCACCATCAGCATTTGGGCTGCAGGTCAGTGTGCTTGGAGGAGAGGAAGCAGAGGTGTGAGAGGGGTTGGGAGGAGACGAGCTTTTTCCCTGTGCCTGCAGATTCCCTCATCAGGAAAGGGCGAAGCGATGAAACACTGCACAAAGATTGAGCTGGAACATCACCTGGTGGTGGGGCTGTGAAGGACTCTAGCATAACTCCTCTGACTTCCCAAATCTTCTTCCCCAAAAGCTCTTGTATCATCGGGACTCACTCCCCCAAATTCCTTCCAGATGTGTAGCTACCACTCAGTCTGGAGCCCATGTGGCTATTGATGGTGACTTTGTCCATGCTGTGTGCTTGGACTTTCAAAATGGGGTTGCTTAGACAGGTGGCCTGGGGACACGGTCTGGATGCACCTGGAGCTAAGAAGAGCTGGTGGGGCTTGGATATACTTTGACCAAAAGTGGGGCAAACAGCACTACACGAGAGATCTGCCCAAGTGGTGAACAGTCAGTGGCGTGAGAAAGATGTGCGGACAAAGACTAACTCTCGACACAATGCATGTCACCAATGAAATCTTCATGAATGGCACGTTAACATGCACTCGGTGCTAGCATGGGGCGACACAACTTCACTGGAGAAGAAAGCAGTGGGGGGAGGAGGGGGGTGCATCACTGAGCAACATGCCCCCAAGCTACGGGGCTGCAGACAAACAAAAATGAACACAACTGCCAAGATACAGGTGTCGGCTGGAGCATCCCATGTTGCCCTTCCCAGCCGTTCAGAGACAGGCGTTTGCTTCGTTTTCCATCTGACCAGGCACACGCTCCAAGCAACATGCTACAATCATGCATGGAGTTCATGTGGCTTGGGGTGGCTGCACTTCCCCTGTCCAGTTCCTTTCAGAAAGACTCGCCTTCACCCCTCCTCTCAGTCATCCGAAAAGGGTTAGAAATCTGCTAGCAAGTATGGGGCCATATATTAAATCTAAGTTTTTGTTCCTCTGCTTGGACATTACCAGACATCTCATGTAGTTCTTGTAATATTTACAAACAAGTTGAAGAAATAAAATTTTTTTCTTTTTTTTTTTTTTCATTTTGTTCATTTCTCTTTTTAGAACACTAAATGTTAAATCTCCATCAATCAAACACAATTACACTGACAAGCTCAAGGAACTGGTGTCCCATTCCAAACTCCCATCTTTCCTGGTCCTCAACCAGCTGAGAGGCAGCAGGAAGTAAGAGCCCAGCTTTTTGGGAGGGAATGGGAAAGATAGCAACATGAAAGCGGAGAATAGATGAAAAGTAGAAACAATTTCAGAGAAAAGGGACTGAGACATGAGAAAAACCTTCGCAACATCTCTGTCAGAGGGTGGAGGGGAGAAAGGGAGTGGGAAAAAAGCATTTGACCTTGCCTGTGTTTCCTATATTCATCTAGCCTCACCACTTGACGTATGCTTTGAGCAATCACTGCCCGAGTTCAGAAGAAATTGGGGGATGTTTACAGCATCCTGTGATGCACACTGCAGCTCACAGGATTAGATTCTAGGAGTAAATCAAGCTCTAGCCTACCCATGACACCCCCAGCCCTACTAGGAACAGACATTGCCAGGAGCGGGGTTCCCAGCACTGCTGCTGACAACAGGCATACTTGTTATTGGTGGCTTGTCTCAGACAGGTCTGCAAATAATTGGCTTTAACCCTATTTCACAGCCATCCAACAGAGGCAAAGATCTGCCAAGGGCCTGCATGAAAGACCAGATCCCTCACACACAGTACCGGGACTGTGTCCATTTCCCCCAGCTAACAGGCAGGCGGTTTCAAAAAATGGATGTCCTGCTTTTAGTGAGATATTTCCCTTTAACCATAAGCCTCTGTGCCTTGACATCTAAAAAATATCCCCTCAAAACTCCTTCAAACCAAAAAAGGTGTGAGACAATGAAGTATCAGGACTTGTAACCACCACCACACCATAGGGCTCTGATGTGTGTGATCCCAGTGCCTTGGAGTGATCCCACAGTGACAAAAACACATGCAGAGGACAACACATGGGACAGACGCTACAATAGCAACCAGGCTGACATCAAAGAAACTAAAGTGGGCCTACCCAGCCTTTAGGAACAGCCTGTGACAGCAGGACACAGCAGGCTGCCCACCTTTCACACCAAGCCTGCAACAATACATCCAGGCATAGGTACAGCCCCAAGAATGAGCAATGTGGTGTTTTCCCTTGTGCCAGTGTGCTCGAAAGGGTGCAGTTCCCAGATCTGGCTTCTAGAAACAGCATCAGCTCGTGGTTGTACCAGGGGAAAGAGGAGCCCTGTTGCAGCAGGAAATCTGGATATGTTACTAAGACACCGAATTACATGACTCTCCTTAAGGGTAGGCACAAGGACTGGGATGTCTGAATGCTCTAAATGATACAGGGCATTTTCTTCCTGGGCCGCCACAGGCACAACAGTCTCCAAAGGAGATGCCCAAGTCCCACCAATGACTGCCCTATCTTGGAAGAGGGGAGCCATCTGTGGACGTCTCGAGTGGATTTCAAGCACCAGTTGCCCAGCTTTCCCCTCTTGCACCAAAGCACAAACACCTCCAGGTATGGCTTTGGGGTCTGGAGGAGCATAATTTACCACCATGCAATCCCACAGTAGCTCTGTAGCAACTCTTGTAATGCCCGAACTTCAGCCTTCAATAAATTTCCTCGCTCATTCTGGCTGCCTGTGAGGAGCCCTTGACTGCCTTCTTAATTGCGTGCCTGCTGCTGCCTCAAACAGCTGAGCTCAGCAGCGAGGGGGCAGGGTCGGCAGTGCCGCAGTGCAAGGCGAAAGCATCAGGCTGAGCAGCAGGGAGAAGCCTCATCAGACTGTGCCCCGCTCACGTAAAGATGGGGACAGGCTCGCAGGCAGCAATTTCCCACTTTCCTTCCTGGCAGGGGACCAGCCGGTGGGTATCCTCTCCAGCACACTGGAGAGCGGCAAGGCCAAGCAATTTTCCCCTTGCTTTCAAGAGTGTGTGAGCGTGACTGCCTGACGTGCTGCTACTGTGCCAACTTGCAGGGCAAAGACAGAAAAGCAAGCTGGCTTGTGCTTGGAAGCTCAGTGGTGCTGAGCACCTGTAAAACACTGTACTGTCATGGGATGGTCACTAGACTTGTGTGGGCTAACTCAAGTTCTTCCTGCACATCCCTCTCCCCAGAAAAGCAAGTGGCTACCTGATAAACATTGTGTTTCATCATCTTTGCTGCTCGTGGATACTAGGGCTCGTGACTGGCCAGGAGACACAGGAGTCTTCTCCCCACTGCCCCTGCCCACACACATGCACTGCAGCCACTGTAGAGTATGACTGTTGTCTTGCCCTCTCCTCCTGCAGCAGACCTTGTGCTGGTGTGGCAACTTCCAGCCACCACTCAGCATTTTTCTCAGCCCTGTTTCTAACAGTCTGTTCTCTCCTTTTCCTCACTTGAGAGCCACAAAGTATCTCCTGTTGGCACCTCTGCATGTGATTCTGCCATGGGAAGTGTGATGGCAAGCAACAGCACTCTCCAGCAAGACCAGTACCCTTGAGACAAGAGAAGAGAAAGGGGAATTGTGCTGCCCACTTCTTTGCTGAACCACTTTAAGCTCCTTCTTTATAAGCCCAGGATTTTGGACCAGAGATTTGTTTTACTTCTTCCATTCACAGGTCTTGGACATTTTCTGACCGAATTTGTTTCAAATGTGGAATTTGCAGTGAGTTTTGTAGTAGCAATGGTGTACAGTACACAAACATGCACATGCACACTCACCCTCTCACACAGCCTACATTTCCTTTTATACCAGGGAGGACAGTAAGAATGAAAACAACAAAACAACAAAAAAGAGTATTGGCTCTATTTTTGCATGACTACCAAAGTGGTTAGGAATGACCAGATTGCTGTTTTCATGTTGAGGCACTGCTCCTATGCACACACTATACCTAAAAGGAATGGCTGCTTGGTGATGTCCAAGGTCTCATCACTCACATCCCACCAACTCAGCCTCCCATTCCCAGGAGGAATGGGTGGCTGCACTCTTCAGTCCATAGTGCTGTAGGCCAGTCCTGGTTTCTTCTGCTTGTTTGGACAATTGCACATGAGTGCACACCCCCATGCACGTGTGCGAGCACTCATGCATAGCAGGGGCTGCTATGCTGGTACTTAAAGGCTGAGAGCCAGACAGGTTGCAGGTGGGAGAGAAAAAAAGGGTAGACAAGGGTGCAGACTGACTCTTGCAAGCAAGGTGGCCAGAAGTTAAAAAGCCAGTGAGGATGCTGGAGAGAGGACACCGTTGGAATCTGTGTTGCAACTGCCCCTCTTTCCTCACCCCTCTTCTCTGCCCGAGTGATCTCTCTGCATCTTGTCTCACACTTACAAGGCAGGACATTATCTACAGCAGGATGAGCATATGTACACATGGACTGTTCATTTTGCATGCTTAGAGAGAGGAAGAGAAAGAGAGAAAGAGTGAAGACGGAGCGAGAGCCACACATGCACACACGCACGCACACAGGCATACACAGGAGAAAGAGAAAGACACCTGGTTGAATTGAGGGGGGAGAGGAAGAGGATTTAAAAAAAAAAAGAAAAGTAGGCTTTCAGTAGAGTTGACACAGCTTTAGTTCAGGCCAGCAAGGGCGATGTTGCATGAAGGAAGGGACAGGAAAAAAGGTGTTTAGCAAGGGCTGGGTGCATATGAGCGCAGGGTGAAGTGAAGAGAGGAAGAGTTCTTCACAGGACACCAGTGTGCAGAGAGCTTCAGGTGACTTGCTCTGGTTTGTGGCTTTTTTTTTCTCTTTTGTTCTTTTCTCTTTTTTTTTTTTTTTAATTTGTTTTCAAAAGTATGAACTGGCTGAGCACTAGCTCACAAAAATGACCCAGGGCATCCAAAAAGTTAAATGGCTATAGACACCGAAGCAAAGACCTCTTTCTGCAAAAGAAAGAAAGAGGAGGAAGGAAGGAAGGAAGGTGAGGAAGTATGGAAAAGAGGAAAGAGGAGAGAAAAGAAAAGGGATCTTCTGTTTGATTGGCTTTATGGGTTTTGTTGGATTGTTTACATTGCAGCATCCTCCGGCGACGCGATCCTTGCTGGTGCCCCATTCTCTCCCTTGGTTCGTGTTGCCTCCTAGACAGTCAGTGACTTGACAGCCGGCTTTTCAGGTTTTGGATTAAATGTTGCTGAGTCTTCTTTGCTGTAATTTTTCCTCTCCCCCCTCTTCGCTCCTGAACACACAAAAGTTGTGAAAGAAACAGTCGTCTCTCTCTCCCCCCCCTTTTTTCTCTCTCCCCTCTCTTCGCTCTGTCTCCTGTATAACGCATTTTGTTTTGTGTGTTGTTGTCGTTGTCGTGTTGTTTTTTTAATTATTATTAATATTATTATTTTTAATTCTGATTTGTATTAACATTTGCTGAGTAGGCAGAGCAGGGACGCTGCCAGCAGCCACAGTGGGACGGCCAAACTCATGGAGCCGTTGTCTACTCTCCCTGTGCCGGGTCCTGCAGGGTGTGAGAAGGGAGAGAAAAGAAGACAAGATTACACATGGCTGGGTGAGATGGGAATAACACAGGAACACATCACTTCACTCCTGGGCTGGGGCTGCAGGGCACAGCCGCCTTCCCACTTCAGTGAGCTCCCTCCAGCCCAGGTGCAGGCTGCTGCCTGGCAGCTGCTCAGCATGCTCCTTCCCTCTGTCCAACACTCCAATGGCATGTGGTTTTCCCTAAACAACACTCAGGCTGGAGCAAGCAGGAAGGCTCAATCCCGGCTGCTAACCACATCCCATCCTTTGCTGCGCCTCCAGCTGGGAACTGCTGGCCTTCCAACACAAGAACACCGTTCACACCTTTGCAGACACAGCCCCTAGTCACCAGCTCCACAGCTGCCCGCTCTGCCACCTTCCCAACGGTGGCCCTGAGATGCCAGGACTCGTTGTAATTGTGTGCAGTGGCCAGCGCCTGTCTTCGGCGAGACACCAGCTCCGCAGGAGCTGATTCATCACAGTGGTCTGATCAATAAAACATGGGGCCAACACGCAGACGTCTCCCCTCCCTCATACAGGCTGCACTGCAATTAAGTGTTTCTGAATGGGAGAGAAGGCAGGCTTCGCTACTGTGTTTATGGCCCCGTGACGCAACACCTATGGGGTGAGGGTGCAGGGTATGCCAGGGAGGTTGATTTTTCACAAGGATGGGAAATGAAGTTGCATATGTGTGCATGCACATCCACAGGCTCTGTCAGAGCGGGCAGGGAGGAGCATGCTGCTGCAGCAACAAATAATGCAGCCTCGCTCCAGGAATATTAAGCGCTAACACTCCTGACATCTTCGCATTCATCCACTCATTTATGAGTCCCCTTTTCTGGATGGCTTTAACGGCAGTGATGCTGTTTTAAATTCACCCTGCAACACCAATCTCTGGCAGTCTTTCTTTATAATAGGGCAGGGAGATGTACGTGGCTGTGGTTCTGTAAATGCATGCCCACCATGTATATGTGCACATACGGCTACACATATATGTACATTTTTTTAATATGTATATGTACACATGCATGCACACACATGTATATGTACATGCCTGTATACATGTACACATATACATATAAGTGTATACAGACACACGTGTGTATGTGCAGTGTTTTACACAGAAGGGGTGCAGGAAAATGCTGAAGTGTGGAGATGGAGATGAGTTCTGGTGTTGGAATTGATTGTGCTGTAGAAGACAGAAGTCATGCTTACTACCATGAGAAGCAAATTCTGATATCTGAGGGGTGCCAGAACAAAAAAAAAAAGGCCCTGTTGAGGAGAGAGCCCTGTGAGACCAAAGTGCAACTTCCCCTCTCACAACCTGCAGAGTTTATCAGGCGAAGACCCTCACTCTACTGTGTGGTGCAAGGGTGCCACAGGTATGCTCAGCAGCACGGTCACTATTAAACTTGAGCTCATAACTGAAAGGCAGCAAATCGAAGAAGGATATCTCCAGAGCCTCTGAAATTCTTCAGCACTTTCATTTGTCTGATTTCTTCCTAATGTAGCCTGTTACTTACTAGATTAGCTGTCTGTGCCCCAATTCTATTCTTTTGTTATTAAGAAAGTATGTGCTGGACTGTGTGGAAAATTTATATTCCATCTATGGCTTCTTTTTTCTGCTAGTCCATGCATGTCTTTTGTGGCTTGTCACACACTGGTTTTTTACTCCTTTTTAGGTGACAGGAACTTATTTCCCCCTCTGAGATCAGGAACACGTTTAAACTCAGCTACTACCCTTACCTGACCTATGTTTCAGAGAAAGCATCTTTCACTGTCAAATAATTGTAGGGAGGCTGTTTGGGACCATTTGCATCCCTTATTGTCAGTGAAGAAGTTCCAAAACATGACTCCTCTGGCCCATCAGATAATCAAGAGCACACCAGGCAGTCTGTGCTGCCCACACAAAATCTTCCGCCATCACATTTTTACTATTTGTCTTAAATACTATTTGTTTTAAATAGTATTTGTTTGAACGCATACAATGACATGTATGTAACACATACACATGTGGCAGCAATTCTCCTCCTTGCCACTTTTCCAGGGTACCCATACAATCAGAGCAAAGGCATATGCACCGATGGTGGCTTGCAACTCATATCCAGCACAGCGGAGGCAGGGGGACGTTTGGCCTTGGCTGGGTACTGCTGCCTTGATACATATAAGTGCATGGCTCGGGGTTTGTGAGCTTGGTGGGGGCCAGAGGCATGGCATGGTGTGGCATGGTATGGTAAAGAGATGTCCTTCTGCAACACTTACGTATAAGAAAGGACACCCAAGGAAACATGGTGTGATGAAGGACTTGGGAGAACGTCAGGTCACTTCTGTTCTGCTTGAGCTTGTGTGTATAAGCTTGAGGGTATCTGACAAGCCAGAACTCCCATCTCCACAGCTAAAAAATGGTGTGAGTTACACAGCCTCATGTTTCCCCGCTAAGCTCCTGAGTGCCAGTGAGGTGGTGGGGCTGCTGCAGACACCTCTTATATGCAGTCCTGATCATCTTCTGCACCTCACTTCACGCTAATACCAGCAGCTGTCTGCACCAAGGGGCTGTGTGTAGCTGTGCAGGTGCCGGGCAGAGTGTCATGCTGACTATGAGGCCTGGCATCCAGTGTGGTCCCTGCATGTAACCCTGGGGGCCACGTGTAATCTCAGGGTTTTAGAGCAGAACTGGTTTAAGTACATGCCACTGATGATACATTTACTGTCACGTGTACTGCATAAATGAGGAAAGGTTATAGTTCGATCACAAAATAAAATTCTCAAAGGCTTTTGGGGGACACTAATTGCTCAAGTGTAATAAAGAGCGAAAATGTAAGAATAAAATGAAATATTAATTTCGAGTGAGATTTTGTGCAGAAAATAGCTCCCATTTTCAATCCACTCTATCACTTTCAGCCTTCGTTCCCAGACACAACTTGGGCTGTGACAGCCCACGTTTGCGTGGTGACTTCTCTTTTGTCTCTCCTGCTGTGGGGTGCGTGCGCCTCCGCCGCGGGCACCACGGCACCCGCACGGCCACGGGCGAGCGTCCGGCCCCCGCAGCGATCACCGCGCTGCCCAACACGCACAGACGAGCGCTCACCCCCAATGCCCCGCACCTGCACGCTACCCTCCCGCACGGGTGGCCACACATACACACGGTCATGCCCATCCCCACAGCCCCCCAGGCGTGCGAAGGCCGCCCCGGCGGACCCCCCGGCCCCGGCGGACCCCCCGGCCCCGGCGGACCCCCCGGCCCCGGCGGACCCCCCGGCCCCGGCGGACCCCCCGGCCCCGGCGGACCCCCCGGCCCCGGCGGACAGGCCGCGCCGCCCCGCCCGCAGCCCCGCCGCGCCCGCGCCCCGGCACGCGGTCTCCGGCGCCCCCTGGCGGCCGCCGCCGGAGCCGCCCCCGCCCGGTGCCTCCCGCTGAGACCCCCCCAAAAAAGCCCTCTCTCGGCCCGCCTGCGCTCCCCTGCTACATCTCCGCCCGCGCCGGGGGGTTTCGGGGTTGTCCCTGCGCTCTCCCGCTTCGGTAACCGTGAGCCTGTGGCCTGGGCATTTGCTGCAATATCCCAGGCTAATCACTGCCCGGCCGCAATTGGGAAGCCCTGCCAAGTCCCTGACCACGCAACAGCTTTCAAGGGAGTGTTCTTCCACCACAGACAGGGAAGGAAATTGAGTTTCTGATGATGATGATTATGAGTGAATATGAATATCTGGCAGCTTTTCACAGATAAACTCCTAGGGGACTCAAGACCCTAAATGCTGACCGAGTCAGATTCCATTAAGCAAATCAAGAAGGAGCAGACTGAAAATCAGCAAGGGCAAAATGACTGCACTGCTCTTCCCTGCTTCAAATGTGAGACATTTCGATACCTGGTGCAGATGCAGGTGGAGTCCTACAGTGCCTCATCATGTTGCAACAACCTCACGGGATGCTGTGCCCTATGTTTCCAAGGGTTTATCCGTGCCACATGTTCACCCTGGGTGATCTGCACTGGTATACACCACAGAGTAGCCTTGGCCAAGATTTAGAAAGCTATAGTTCTCTGAGGGCTGAAGGGGACCATGTGAAGCCCCCACTCCTCTCCTCAAGACCAGGTAACCCTAGCTGCATCCTTAAATTTAACCATGGGAAAAACAGAGCCACGCCACTGACCTTGGTGCTCCTACTCACCTGCATGTATGTAATGGCCCTGTATACTAGCCCTGCACAGAGAGGCTCCAAGACTCTTTTGCTGACACTTCTGGGAGAACTTCTATGTACTTTTGAGTGGGGATGCAGAAGGGGTGGTGAGGCCTTAAGCATGAGACTTCAGTGATTTCACCTGGTGCCTCACTCCTGAGGCAAACGCTTCCATGCAGCATGAAGAGTTGCTGCATGCTCTTATGTGCACAGGACTGCAAGCTCAGCTAGCCCAGGTTTCACTAGAGAGGATAGGTGTGTATGCTACTATACCATATTTTTCCTGGTATAGCTGTAAAGCTTTTGTGCGCATGTGTGTGTGTGTGAGATGGCTCAAATACTACTCCTACTCCTGTGAAGAGCGTAGGAAAAGACGTAGCAAGAAGAATGATGGGACTTGGATGAGATGGCAGAGGGAGAGGGCAAAAGCAGGGTGCTGCTTCCACTCACAGCAAACCACACTCAGATTGCAAAGCCAAGAGCTGCTCTCTTCCTCAGAAACAGTCTGCCTCTAGGAGAAGCATACCACAAGAAAAGACCTTTGCTGGGTCAGTCCAAAGCTCTTTTTTAACTTTCAGTCCTGTCCCCTGTGGGTGCTGGGTGAGGACCGGCCAGGAGTAGTACATGGCCAGGATGGCATCACACTGGCCTGCCTCTGGTGGTTCAGAGACATCCTGAGCCATCAGAAGCTGCACCCCTTGAGAGATTACATGAACTTGTTCAGTCCCTTCTGGACTGCCTGAAAACTTCCATATCCACAACCTCCCTTAGCTCTTTAAGGAGCACAGCGGCAGTCAGCTTCCAGCAATGACATTATGGCCACACATTAAATTTGGGTGCTATGTTCTCCTGTGACTTTAGGACCTTGACATTAACAGGTGGCCTGGTACAACACCTGCTACTAACTGCTACCTGAACTGGCTTGATTAAAACTGTCCCACTCACTCCTTGCCCTGCAGTCTCCTCTGCTGATTACAGGAGAGCCAGGCTAAGAAAACTGCTCAGTGTGGAAAGAATTAGCTGGAGTGTGTTCAGATCTTCCTAAGAAGGGGAGAGATGAGCTTTTCGTCAAGAAAACTGTTAAGAAAGAAACTACCCAGTGTTGAGAGACTGGTGGCCATGGAATGCTCAAGTCCTGAATCATAGAACTGCAAGTCTCCCCACTACACCTGGGGCACAGCTCTTACTGAGCCTTTGGTGGACGCTACTTCGGCAGCTGAAAGGCGTGTAGTTGTGAGAGGACTCAGTATGGTGCCCCACAAGGCCTCAGCAACTGAGACTCCAGTGGTGCATCCTCTGTGGCAGATTAAGGCTTGCTAGCTGCAGAAGTCACTGAGAGGGGGGCAGATTTCTGGGACCTGCTCTTTCTCTCCCTGCCTACAAGACTTGAATTTATAGTGCTACACGGCACTGCAACACACACAGATTCAGCGCCAGTGTCCAAGGTCAGAAGGCTGCTTGGTAGCCCTGTACGTGCCCTACCTCATGGCCAGTGTTGGCCCTTTAAAGCCTACAGTGCCCATTGAAAGTTGGGGGCTGCATGAGGAGGTGATAAACACGTAAGTGCATCTGGGAAGAGGCACAAGAAAAGGCTGCTGTGATGAGAGATATAAGAAGGGGGTAATATGGACTGAGGTGACAGGATGAGCTTTGCACTTGTACCAGTGTACAGCAGAGGAAACAATGACAGGGAAGGGCTTCAATTGAAATGGCAATACAGGAATGCTCAGCTCAGGACATGGGAGGAGGGCAAGAGGAGGAGATGCCAAGGCAGTGTGAGGACGGTGAAATGTAGGGCTTTATGTAAGCACACAGGTTGGATAGGTAAGGAAAACAGGTCCTGGGAGAAGGGGAGATAAAGGCGGAAATTAAGCCCTGATCAGGCATAGGAAAGCAAGGATAGAGGGAGACAGGTAGAGGGGCTGAGGTGCTTATCGGAAGAGGGCATTAGTACCAGGACTGCAAAGACAGGCAGCCAGTACCAGCCCAGGGTCAGAACTGCAAAAGAAAAAGTGGGGTTTCCTAAGAACTGTTTAGATACGGATGTGGTGCCCAGTGAAGCTCAAACACCGACAAGCAGGTAGGATAAAGGGCAGGAGCAGCGGGTGAAGGAGTGCTGCCAGCGCTGTGGCATCATGCAGGCGAACCGCACTCGCAAACTCCCAGTCTGGCACCTTTCCTTCCCCGGCGGTCTCGGCTGTGCCCCGCAGACACTCAGCAGCAGGTCCAGCCGCTCCCCGCTGGTCCCTCCCTTCCTCCCTCCCTCTCTCCCTCTCTCCTCGCCCGGCCACAACCCGCGGCCGCCGCCGCCAATCGCCGCTCCCTCCCCGCGAGGTGGCAGCCGAGGGCCACGAAACCCAAATACTGTGGGCGCTCCTCCCTCGCGACCCCAGGCAGCCTCCGGACTGGAAATGGCACGGATAACCCCGGGAATAACAGCCGGGGTCAGGGTGGCTCCGCACACCCGCCCGGTAAAACCCCCGATCCCCCCCGGCAGAGCCCCCGCGGGACCATCCTGAGGGAAAGGTGCCAGCCCTGCCATGCTCCGACCCACTGCTGCCCCAAGCAGCACCCTACGGCCACGTTTATGTGGCACGGAATCTGATCCCTCACCGGCCTGCATCTCTCCACAACCACCATGCATCAGCCTCCCTGGTAACACTTCTTTTGGGGCAGATCTGACCTGCTGGTTGATTGTGACCATAAAAAGCATGACATCTACCACTATGGCAGCAGAAATTGAGGTTGCAGGGGGAGGGGGTGAAGTTTGTAAATCATTCTACTTATTATTCTTACGATGGGCCCCTGACATAAGAATGACATGGAGCTGTTGGACTGAGTCCAGAGAAGGGCCATGAAGATGCCCAGAGGGCTGGACTACCTCTCCTAAGGACCACCTAAGACAGGCTGAGAGAGTTGGGGTTTTTCAGCCTGGAGAAGAGAAGACTCCGGGGAGACCTCATTGCAGCCTTCCAGTAGCTAAAAGGGGCTGATGAGCTGAAGAGGGACTTTCTGTAAGGGCATGTAGTTGTAGGAGGTAAAGGTCTTAAACTGAAAGAGGGTACACTTAGATTGTATATAAGGAAGAAATTCTTCACTATGAGAGTAGTGAGTCATTCACAGGAGTTGTGGATGCACTATCCCTGGGGGTGTTCAAGGCCAGGTTGGAGGAGACTTTGAGCACTGTTGTCTAGTGCAAAGTGTCCCAGGCAGGGGACTTGGAACTAGGTGATCTTTAAGGTCCCTTCCAATTCAAGCCATTCTATGATTCTACTTCCTCCACACAGATACTTCTCCTTCTGTCTCCTCACTCCCTCCAGCTTCCTTTTGTAACACCATCAGGGCCCATTAGAGAGGGAGATGGAGGCTGTGGCATGACATGTAACCCTTGCTCAAGAGGCAGATGAGGCCAGTTGTGTAAGCAAAGCCACAGGTTCACCAGGTTGCACAGAGACATGCCTCCAAATGTAAGCACCATGATCATCACCATCAGACACTGAACCTGTGACTTTCAAGATTCCTAACACAGACCTTTAAAAACGGCAATTTGAGTTGCAAGCAGAAAGCAAATACATTCCTGGTCCAAATCCAGAGGGAAAAAATGACCCATCCATCTACATGTTTCACATTCATATTCACCAATATAAAATATTCTACTGGCTCTTGGGTCCCATCATCTGAGTAAACTGAAATACAGGCAGGAGACAGTAGGTGGCAGTTTTTCTCATATTTACATTAACAAGACACCAGGGCTTGATGTATCTGTAGTGCTGAAGGAGGAGAGCCCACAGAGGAGTTTCAAAGGGTATCAGAGAGCTACTGGTTCCTTGTTTGCTTTGGGGAATCTGCCCTTGGGATCCTGTCAAAGAGCATGGGGTAACACCTTGTGTTAGAGGCAGTCAGTCCTCATTAGTTTCTGAATGGAAGTGAGCCAGAAAGCAGCATGGGATGGGCTAGGAGAACTTGTCTGTCATGGGAAGGAAGGAGTGATGGTGTAACAAGTATAGCCAGCCTGCTGTTTTTCCAAGTGCTGCTCACACTGAACTGGCTTTGGGCTCCATGCTATTGATAGGCTGCCTCTACTTAGAGTGAAGGCTGGAGTCCTGCTTCTTGAGTGACCAAAACCACCAAAATGAGGGAGGGATGGGAAAAAACCCCCCCACCTCTAACGGAGAAGGCATGAGGGAAAGAGGATGTAGAGGATGTGCGTCATACAGGTGTCTCTATCCTCTCGTTCCCTGGGGCCTGAAGGGAGTCTTAGGGTTTACACTTGCCAGATTCTGAGCAGGAAGTAATTTTTCCTAGTCTGTTGACTCTCCTGCCAAGGCTTCAGAAGATGAAATCTTTATTATCATGGAGGCTTAAAAGGGAGGAATACTGTTAATTCCATTTTCAAGGTCATACTTTGAAAGTTATTAATTTCTTTCTTCCAGGGCTTTGCACTCTACTCTGAGGCTTTAGGGATTACCAGCTTCTACTTACTAGGGTTCATTTGGGGCTTTTTTCTTACTCCTTTCCTGTTCCTCCCCCCTCCTCTTTGAGAAAAAGATACGTTTTTTCCTTCCCTGTTCTCAGTGTTGAAACTACTTTGTTCATTGCCTGCTCATTCCCCATTGTCACTATCAGTTCTGCTCCTGTAATTAAAACTTGATTGTGACTGCTGTGGCAATAGGCTGGCTTTCCTAGAGGTGGAAGTACCACTGTGTAAACTAGGGAGGATGCCCTCCAGCAACTCTCCAGCAAGATTAAGGAAATGTCTCTGGTGTCTATCAATCTTTGCACTTGGTTTAATGTATTTGAGAATTTGCTCATGCTTTTTTAGCACCGAGCAGTTCTTCCCCATGTTTTGGAGCTCATTCATGGTGTACTAAGTACTCATCTATCACACCTTATGTCTGAGAGAAGATTCATTCTGTAATGCAGCTCACTCATCCTTCCCTAAGGTCTAAAGAATATCCCTGAAATTGTATTTCTCAGTGTCTTTCTGAGAAGGTCGTGGTGTTCAAGACTGGCTGCTTACACCATTTATCCTGAAGCTAGTTTACAGTAATCTTAGTCTAAAATTGAACTGTTATCCTGACCAGTGAGGCTGGTGGTACCTAGAAGACAACCTACGTTTCAAGGTTACACAGATCTTTCATCATCAAGTCTGTCCTGTGTATATAAAAAAGTTCCAAGTTATTTTCACAGCTGAAGAAATAGTTCTCCCACTCTTTCCACTTCCCTAGCAACTGGAGATGTAAGAAAAAAAAACCACAAAAAAACCCAACACTTGGCAAATGACTGATACAAAATCAGATACTTAAAACTGCATAGTCTTCAAATCACTTACTGAAGACTCTCATTTTACAAGCAAAACATCCAAAAAACCCACATAGTGCAGACTTTTTCACGGGCCATAATGGAGAAGATCTGAGCTTTTTCTGCTTTTTACTTTCCTAAAATAAAGCAGTTTCTCCCCTGCTCACCTCTCAAGCACATGCGTAGGGCACAGAAGATCAAAGGTGATGCCAGCACACAACCTGGTGTCTTAATAGAGGACAAACAGCATAGCTCCCCTCATCCAGAGCACACACAGCCCTAGGAAGCAGGTTTGCTAATTGGAGGCTCTGGAACCTCTTGAAAAATTAATAGTTTCATCAGCTTCATGTCTGTTTGTTTATTTACTTCTTCTCTGCTATGGTTTCCTACAAGCTTTGCTGGATATATGGCATGGAAAGATTTGAGTGGCTGTGGACAGAAATGAAGAGGGGGGGACATACCTAAGGGTGACTGGAGAGCGGAGCAGGAGAACTAAATGGGGGTGGAGAGTGACCAGCATGCTTGAGGTTACTCTGATACTGAAATCCAGTCATATTGCAGTCTCTGCCCTTCCTACCTTTCTCTAGTACCTGCAGTACAGTGTCTCCCCCAGCCTGTCCTTGTGGTCTTCTTAGGGCTATCACTCCTTTCTGGGTACTCCCTTGCAGTGAGCTTAGTAGAGACCAACCCTTGTCCCCATCCCTCCTTTCCTGGGAGTGGAACAAAATAGGAGGAGGTTTAAGCTAGCCTTTATCAAAGGCTGCTTCTGAACAATGGGCAGTACAGGGCCTCTATCATAGGAACACTCTTAACAAGCCTGTGTGCTCCTTTCAGCATTTCAATGAGTTAGAGATGTCATGAGAATCAAGCTGGGCCCACAGGCTGGTGTATGTCCTTAAAGTGTGGGGTCTAAGTAAATATTGCTTTGTGTTCTCATCAATATATGGATATGTCTGTGTGTTTGTAATTCCAGAGTGAGACTCCTGGTCACCTTAACACCCTAACAGTGCAAGCATGGTTTTAATACCTGGTCCAGGCCTGGGAAAAGCCAGAGCAGAAAGCCATTGTGGCTTCCCACAACTCATTCCCAGACCAGTAATTTAACAGGGAAAGTTAATACAGCTTACACAGGCAGTTGAGCAGGCCTTCAGCTGGATGAGTTGGAGGAATGGAAAAGATGCTGAAAGCTACTCCTGTTCCCCTTTAGATGTTCCAGGGTGCCTGGAAATTGCTTGGTGGCTATGGGATGTGCGTGCATAGGGTGCCTGTGGTGATCTGGCTTAGAAGTGTAAGCACGGATCACTGTGCCCGTGTACCTGCAACACCTACTGCAGAGGCTGCCTGACTGGACCTCGCTGGAGCTATGCTGGTTATAGCACATCCTTCTCCACGGCCTGACCCCGTGCTCCCGTCCATGCATCCACTCCCCAAACTGCAGAGGGACATGCAGGCAATGCTGGGGAAGGTGCTTTTTCTGCAAGCCTGATTTCTTTGGAATGGTTGGGTTTTTTCCCCATGCATCCCCTCCCTCCCAAATCCCGCACCTCCCTTCTCCTTTCTGGTTGTTTTTGTTTTTACAGAGAGCGCTTAGACAGCTGTATTAATCATGCAAGCCCAGCCATGTGTAATGTGCTTTATCAACAGCAGTGCAGACACTGAATGGCAACTGGTTCACAAGCAGGCCCGGTGCACTGCCTGAGCTGGGAAGATAAACCTGCTGCTTCCCAAACCAACTTACCGTCATGCGTTAGTGAATGGAGAGACTGTTCACTTAGGACAATAACCAGAGGGGAGGCCAACTTGTTAGGAAAATTCTTGAGTGGTTTACACTGGAAATGGAAGGGGAGGGAAGGGGGATGAAGGTGGAAATTACTCTTTGATTATTTTCTCACAGGGGCTGGAGGAATTTTTGTGTGTGTGTAAGGATTAAATCGAGACAACAGTGGCTGTTCTCCATCCTCCTCCTCGCTGCCCTCCACACTTGGGTTCCAGTCAGCCTGTATGGCAGCTCGACATGAGAAATAAGGAGAGCAAGAGAGAGAGAGAGCAAAGGATTTAGGTACACCTGCTGTGCCATGGGGATAAGTTGCCTTCGACATGTCTAAGGAGGAAGGTCCAGTTGATGACTTCAAAAGCTCATCCAACATACAGATGATATCAGACTGTGAGTGTCCTCTGGTCTGGGAATATCTGGCTCAGGAGGGTTATAGCCTGCCTGAGCTCTGTTCTGCAGGGTAATCTGTCCATGCTACAATGCTGACACTGTAAGTGTCCCTATCTGACAACTGATTTTCCACAGCAGTCACTCTTCCATGGGTTTGTTTCTAATCTTTGCAGTTCAGTTGTGTGTTTTCTCCCCCACTGGTTCCAACCAACCTCCACTCTCCAACCTGAGTGCTGTGCCCTGACCTCTCTTCCACAGGGTTGTTCTGTGTGGATGCAAAGCCACACCAGTGACTACACAGACCTTGAAATGCCTTTCCACTGCAAGGGCCCAGCTGGGAGGAATATCTTTCTGGGACTTCTAATCTCAGTTCCTATCCTCTGCTGGTGCTCTTCCTCACTCACTGGATCCTCCACAGCACTGCTACAATGCAAATATATGCAACCCAAGGCTCATTTTGGAATAAATCAATCTAAATTAAAATTAATGAACAAAAAGTACAGAAACAGATCAAGCAATAAAGCCATTTCTCTTTCTTTCCCCCTGTGTTTCTCTTTTTTCTTTCAGAAAGCTCATTTCTTTTCTCTACACTTTTTTTTGGTGGGGGAAGAAGCAGACTGGTTCTTAATTTTTTTAAAGCAATCTCAACAAACAGAAGCTGTCTGTTGCTATTCAGAAAAACCCACCAAGCAATGTTGGTAGCTGTAGTAACAAATAATTCTTGGCATTTCTATTTTCCCTAAGATGCTGTTTCTGGCTACATCTATACTACCCCCTCTTGGAAGACACAATCATCACCATTGACTTTGATATTATTCACTTTAAACCACACAGTCAAAATAAAATACAGTGCTATCCCTTGCCTGGTACCTATAAAATAGCAAGAAGCAATTAATATTATATTGGCTGCCTGCCTTCACCCTGTCTTGTCCTTCCTCTTCCCTTGGCCTTAAACCCCCACAGGCCTGGCACCCAGTGGGCAGCACTGGCAGGGACAGACACTGACTGATCAGCAAGAGAAGCTTGGTCTGTCTGAGCGTCCACTCTGCAGAGCCAATCCCTTCTGCACTCCCTAAATGGAGAATGAGTTCTTTGGAAAACCTGGCTGGAAGCACCAGTGAGAAGCAAGGAGAACCATGAGTTGCGCTTCCTGCCCAGGGTCGTGGGTGTTATCAGCTGCCAAAGCAAGGCATGCTCTGAGTAGTCAGGCATACATCACTGTGGAGTGACCAGAACAGCTGAACTGTGGCCCTCAAATGCCTTAGAATTTATGGAAATACCAGATTTGCACATGGCTCCAAATATGCCCTCCTGTGCTTGGTCCCTATGACCATTATTTTTCCCTGCTCTTTATTTTTCTCTCTATTTCTCTGTCAGGATCACAATCAGGCAAGATTGTCTATTTTGGCCTGTTCATGTTATGGCTTCCCCAGCTCTGCCAACTAGTTTGTTTCAAAGGCTTGAAGGCTTGGATTTTCACTGACCCTTTCTTGGAGCTCAGATGAGGAAGCACCCTCTGGCCTCAGTGAAGAGAACTCTAGAGATGGATGGGTTCTTTAGCTGGTTGTATTGGGAGGGCTGGATTCTGCAGACTGTTCCCACACCACTGCCTAGTCAGCAAACCCCCATAACATGTTAATCCTTTACAGTCTGTAGTCTCTGTTGTAAACCCTCATGCTTCTCTCCTTAGCTTTGAAATACTCAGATGTCCATCTTTTGACCAAAGCAGACCCCGCTGACACAAGAGCTGCAGGCTCAGCAGAACTGGCAGGGTCATGCACTAGAGAAAGCAAAACGGGAGCAGGGATGGGTGGAGGTCACCACTGCAACAGATGAGCTTTCTTCTCCACAGCCAGGACCTCCATAGAGAGGAAAGAGGACTGAGAGAGTATTAGAAAGAAAGATGCTCTCTGGTCATCAAACTCAAATGAACATCTCTCTCCCCCAGCTCCCACCCACCTGATGAAGGCATTAGTGACAGTACAGGCTACATGGGCTACAGCTAAATGGAGACTATCTACAATCTACAGCCATACAGGGTCATTCTCCGATCAGTGCACGTTTTGGCAGAAAGACAAGAACTGGTCATTCTCCTTTTCCCTCCCCCTCCACTAATTGCTAACATACTACTGCTATAAATCTTTTGTCAACCAGTTGATGGCCATGACTTTGTCTGTTCAGGCCCCAAAGACTGACACGCTTGTTGCCCTTGAGCAGCTCTGGATGTGCTCCTTTCTGGGAAACAGCACATCTCCCCTGCAGAGCTCCCAGGGCATCAAGCTAACCACGCTGAGAAAGCCTCTAGTTAGCCTGTGGTAAGCCCTCATCACAAAACTCCTGTGAGGAAGACTCACAGGTTTTGAAGCCCATTAGTCTGGCTAAGCCATTCTGATGTGGACACTAGGTGATATTCACAGGGGAGGGACTCTATGCTCAAAGGGCTGAGGACAAGGGACAATGGAGGACAAAGGTGGAGCTAGTGCTATAATTGTATCAGAACCCTTAGTGCTTCAACAGTGACCACACAGCTGCTCTGTCATTGGCAGATCTGATGGGGAATGAGCAAATTCTCCTTTTCAAGAAGAAAAACCCTTTTGAAAAGGCACCTGATGATGCAGTAAGGCCTCTGCTTTGTGACAGCCAGGTCTTATGTCAGCCCATTAAAACATGATGTTACAATGCAGACACGAAGATGTGGCATCATCGCAGGAGACATTTCAAGGCATTTGAAGTGCCTGGCTGCAAAATTAAGAGGGCTGGAAAATTTACCGAAGGACAGTTCAGTTTAGAGCTGAATCAGTTGGGCTCCACCAGCCTTTTAGGAAACTGCCTCATCAAATTCAAGTCCCATTTGTTTAGTTGAATGGGCTGCTTCTGAGTCTCCAGCCTGCCTGAAATTTCACAAGATATTTCCACAGCAGCTAGCTAATGATAGCTGCTTCATCTCAAAACATCTTCCTTTTAAATTAATGCTCAAAGCCTCACAGGGCAGGGAAGTGTTACTGAGGATTAAGAGAAATGGAAATTAAGGGAAAAAGAGGAAGAAGGCTGTGAATCTGGTCATTGAGGAGATGCTTATTTGAGAGCTGTGGACTACATCTCAGAACATCAACTCATAGGGAGGAAGAGGTCTAACAAGAAAATTTTATGCCCAAGGTTTCTTTGAAGGTGAACAGCAAAGTAAAAGCACATGTTGAGATAAGCACCAGTATCTGTGCTGACGGCCCACACTGCAGAAGCTGGTAGGGGCTTTCGGAAAACAGGTCGAGAGCATTTAAACTCTACTTTCCCCCTCTGCAAAATCCTCTAACTGTGTCCTGGGTCACTGGAGATATACCAGCATTTGGCACCACAAATTCCTGGAGACTCCTCACAGAAGTGATGTCACACTAGGATGTCCTTCAAGATGATCTCAGGAGACTGGGGAGCAGTAAAAAAATAACAGCTTCAAAGAGAGAGAGGGTAGTGTTTTAAAGGATAGACTAAAGCTGTGCAGGATGGCCTTGGCAACTTGATTAGGAGGTGTATTTGTAATGGGAATCCTGGCCTTGCTTACTCACGGATTTTGCTTTATCATTTAGGTTAATAGGCTACTAATTCAAAACCAGCTGTAAACAGGGCTGCCTATGAAAAAAATTAACACTGCCTGCCTGTGGAATTTAAGGATATATAATAAAAATAATCATAAAACCAAAGAACCCTGGGTTTTTCATCAGACAAAAATATTTGCCATTGAAAATTCTGCTTAAAAAAATAGCACTTAAAATTGGAAAACTCCTCAAAACCTTATATCCTAAACAGCCTCAGCAACTTTAATTTCATATCCCAGCACAAGTTTCATTTGCAATACATATAATAATGGTGTTTAATTGGATTTATTTTTCCACACTAGGTTCCCAATGGCCTACTTTACTCCTTTCTTCAGCTCCTTGAATGTTATTTACAAATCACTCTCTGGGATTTAATTTTAATGGTAGTCCAATTTCTACCTCTCCCCTCATTTTTTTTTTGTAGGTACTTTTCTTTAATTGTATTTGTGGATTTGCCTTTTAAATAGGCAGTTGTGACTACATCCTGAACCTGAATAAGTTGCCAAGAGCAGAGCTTGATTTGAAAACGGCAGAGTGGTTAAATGGAGCTGGTGTAACACCCAGCATTTATTGTTCTTTTCATGGCAGTACCTGCAGGTGCTTTGTTCAAGCAGGTGCTCTTTTGCAAAACAACGTGGGTTCCTAATAACACTCTACCCCAAAGCTCTGCGCAGACATTAACAATTTAGGTCTCTGAGCATCCCATGAGTTGAGTGCATCTTCATCATATGGCAGTAAAACAAAGATACTGAGGAGCTCTAGGCCAAGATTTTTTTAAGTGAACGCAGGGACTTGCTGTCTTACTGTTGATTTAGTTTCAAACACCACTTTCAAATACCGCAGCCTGCTTTCTGGAAATGCCTGGTCTCTGTGCTTTATCAGAATCTCAAGGTCACAACCAAGCCCCAAGTCTCATGTGGATGTTGGGGCAACAATGCCAGGACCTGAGGCATGACTGGGCAGCATAGACACAACATCCAGACTCTGTTTTCTGGTGGGAAAAACACACAGACTCTGTTTTGCCTTCACACCTTCTTCCCTTGGAATAAAGCAGACAGTAACACCTCACCATGCCTCTTGACATGCTCTCTGCATCAAATGCAGGACTATGTGACTGGCAGACTTGGAGCAGCGTGACAAAAGATTCAGAAAACAATGTGTTTTCCTGTGGATGCAGTTGCATCTAGTTGCACAACTAGAATGAAAAAAACTTCTGGTAGCATTTTCATTTTTAGCTTTTCACTTGTCCCTTCTACTGTCTCTGCAAAATTTTAGCTTTGCTTATGCTTTTGATCCAAATCTGAACAAGTGGGCAAAGACAGCTTAGGATGGAAATACATATTACGTGTAGGTCTGCAGACAAATTGAACCTCACTGAAAACTGTCCAGACCTGCATGACAACACAATGTCACTGCTTAAAGCTTGGCTAAAGGTTGGTTGTTGCTGTTCCATTGATTGTTTTTTTGAAAAGAGAGGGGGAAAGAGGAAGGATGAGGAAGGTGAGCAGAAAAGACAAAATGACATGTAAATGAAAAGGGAAAGCCCTTATTTTCCTGCATTTCTGAGCCATTTTGCCCATCACTAACTCTGAGCATTTGTCAGGATGACGGAGAATGACCCGGCTAAAGAGCTACTTCAACATAAAACATATACTGACCTGGAAAAGGATTGGGGAGTGTGGGTAAAACTCGTTCTAAGGGGGGAAAAAAAACAATAAGCAACATGCAGGAGAAAAGGATAAGCCACTTTTCACACCAAGCAAGCAGCAGATACAAACCTGATGGAGTTGTCCATCCCCAAATTAGATGAACTAGATGAACTAGAGTAGGTTTCATATACAGAGCATTTTGCTAGCAACACGCCTAATACACATCAACAACCCCTGGGACTGGGAGTCAGAGAGAAGTCATTTGAAAAACTAAACAAATAACAGCCACACAGCAAGAGGGATTAAGCATCTGCAGTGAAGGTAATTGGAGTTGATGGGCCATATCTTCCCTCTGACTTTCAAGACCACTCATGTCATCATTCTACAATTCTTCTTAGCTACACCTCTTTCTGGAAGCTAGTCTTGGAAGAGAGGTGCATTGTGGAAGTCCTCCATGGGTAGTTGCTGCCTCCTCAGAACCTTCTCCACAATGGATTTCTTCCCAGTGACAGGTCCCCTGAGGATCTGTGCATGGGAGCAATCACCATGCAGAATCCTTCTTTAGAGTTTTGTTCCTCAGAAAGGAACAGAGTTTTTGCACTCATCATAATCCAGTTGTACCCAGAGCCTGCTGTCTTGTTTATAGGGTTTTTACAACGTGTCCTCATTATATGTCACAGCAGGACTTTGTTGTACGTCACTGCTGACTTCACAGTTTGCTTCTCCCACGAAAGGATCCCAAAAGAATTGCACAGACAGTACCAGAGACTTGAGTCTGAAGCTAACAGTATTAGTAGTCTGAGGCTAACAGTAGTGTTAATTCTGCTTCACAGATGGTGCAGTTGATGCACAGAGCAAGGAAGCAATTTGCCCACGGTCAAATGCTGAACTGTTGGCAGACCCAGGCATACAACCAAGAATACATGGTCCTCATGCTTGACTCTGATCTCTGGGTCTCCTTTCGTTGCCTTCAGAACTTGCTGGATGCCTTGTACTGACTGAGACAAGTTCCTACTCATGGACTGATCCATAGGTACACAGACATTTAGCTGCAACAGATGGTAGGCCTGGGACAATGAGTTGTCTTCTGGTTTACCTGCTAAGATCACTGCTGATGGACATAGAGCTTTGCAGGATACGTCAGTAGTTCACTATCATTCTCTGATCAACCCAGGCCCAGCTATTTGGAGGCTAATGCTCTTTATACTGTATCCTTGGTGCAAAGAGTAAGTTTCTGCCTCGCTGGAGCCCATAAGGATGTAGCAGGTCAGGCTGATCCCTGCGACACTGGCAGAACTTCTGCCCTCGTGGTGGTAATGGAGTTGTTTGAATCCGCAGCAGGCACACGGGAGATCAAATACAAGTCTAGCCTGGATCTCTGTGTTTATGTAGCAACAGGGGACTATTGTTCTGCGAAAGCAGGCTGTTGTGCTGACAAGACTTCCTTGTTATTTAGTTTGGTTAAATAACTCAACTCCCCTTTACCTTCTTCCTGCACAGCAGGCTACAGGCTGCACAGCATAAGCAGTTAAAGCAAAGCACTACGGCCTCATTATCATGCTGCTTTCTATTCAAGGACTCTACCTCTATTTCCCTCACCCGCTGTGTGCTGCTTTTATTGCTCCACCCTGGCTCATTAGCAGTGTCTCAGCCTTGCCCTGTCTGACTGTCACCCCAAACCACTTTCCCTGTCTCCTGAGTCTCCCCGTTAGTGACAGCTGGGGGGAAGACACAGGGTTTGCACTAACCACTAAGAGGGATTTCAGCCCCAGTTAACACTCCAAACCCTCACAGCAACCACTGTAAGCAAATGTTCAGGCACAAGTTAGAAGGAGGGGTGTCAGCCCGTGCACACAGCCAGCGCTTGTGCCAGGACACTAATGAATAACGACAAGTTAGAGGCCAGTGCCAGCTCGCTTTAGGAACGTGCCCCTCTGCAATCAAACTAGCTGGACTCTACCTGAAGCCTCTCGAGGAGGCAGGGGTGGGATCCCGCTTGCCGCTGCTTGTAGTTGGTACAGGCCTTGCCAGCAGCTGCTTCACCTCTGTGTTTTCTAGTTCTCCAAAGGATGCAGATGATATGGCATCTGCCGAGATGGCAGTCTCCTATAACTGAGACAACTTAGCCAGCAGGACTGCATCAGGATGTTGAGCACTGCTCTGTTGTCTCCTGCTTCATCCTATGGGAAGGGCTAGCTCTGCAGGAGGCAGAAGTCACTAATTTGGAAAAGTTTTCATTTCTTTTCTCTGCCTTGCTAGAATGCACCTGCTTCTGTGTGCCTGTGGTGGAGGTGTGGGCTTGCTTATACATCACACAGGTGCATGCCTATGTATACATACTCACCTGCACATAAACCTATGTATCTGTGTTCCTACAACAAATGTGTATCTGCTGTATATTTATATATACTTATATATAAACATATACACTTCTGGGTAGCATGGGTTAAGATACAAATGGTGACTTTTACTCACAATGCTTTTCATAGCACTCTGTTAGATGAGTAAAACAAAAAGAAAACATGTTCCCTACCTCCTAATACACCTGGAGGTAAAACCCTTTCCCTTCAGTCGTGACATCACTTTTCACCTCTGTTGCTCTGTGATGGCAGCCCTGGCTCCACCTCTCTGTCAGGTAATTTTCACAGAGATGTGTGTTACTGCCCCTTTCCTAGGTCTCACCATATTTTGTGCTTGGGGCTTACAAACACCCCTAGGCTCTACAGAGCTGAATCGACCTACTGGATCATCACTGCTGCAAAACATGGTCCTGCCTCCCAACTCCTCACACCCACAGGTGCATGATACAGCTTTCTCTCTTGCATGGGCTTTGGTGCTTGTTAAGCCTGTCCATGAAATAATTCAGCTCAGAACAACAAAAGAAAACATTTGGGGGCATTCTGGGGAGGTGAGCAGTAAAGCTCAGTTACCTTTTCACTGATTTATCAGGTTGATCTGGCTCAGTGGGATGTCCACTGAGTAGCAGAATAAGTGAAACAACGAAACCATGTGGCAGAGAGCAGGGTGAGCAAAAGGAGTGGGGAGGAAGGGATGTCAGCAAGCTATTAGATCGGTTGTATCATCAAACTGTACCTAAGTAGTCTGTCTGCAAACATATTCCATATTGCTGTTGAAGACAGGTTCCTGGGTAAGTTAAACCTTTGTTGTGGCCATTTTTTTGTTATTGTAAACTCCGTTTCCAGGAGTGAGGGGTATTAAATCTCTCCACCTACAGCAGGCAATCCTGCTGCTACATTTTTTAAGGAAGATCACTAGCTATCTATTCATACAAGCTCAAGGGAGCTGCTTTTGTATTTTAATGCATCTTCTGTCTATGACGTTGACATCTAAGGCACTCAGTCTCTCTGAGAGTTTTTCAGTGCTGGCTGAGATTTCATGAAATGGTAGTCACCCATTTTTCTCTACTGCTAAACTGTTCTTTCACATCACTTTGCTAGCTCCCTGTCTGCCCTCCACCTCAGGCAAAGCTGCCAGTACCTCATTATTAACTCTCTGGTTGTTTCTTCACTTCTTGCTGCCATTCTTTTTTGTGCTGCAATGGGACACTGAGGAACCATCGCTGTACTTACCTCCCTAGTGGGATGTTGCTCTACAGTGAGCTTGTTCTCTATTTAAAAAGGAAATAAAATCTCTGATTCCAGGGATGAAAAACACTCCCAAGTATTTGAGTATCTGCTGTACCTTGCAAAAGCTGCTTTATTTTTCTGTCTGGATATGTGGCTGGGAGTGTGCATTATCTGTTCTTTCAGCTACTGTGTGATCACTACAGCATTTTTTTCATCTGGACTTGTAGGTTTTTTTCAGCTGCATTCTTTATCTTTATGAAGCTGGATTCCTTTCACTCATTTCCCCCCTTTACCTTCAAAATACCATCTGTAGTCTGCCTGAATTTGTGTTTTTCTCTCTCTTTCTGTCTTCCATGCTAACTAGAAGAACAGATTTCCTGAAACATTGTGAAGCAAGTGCACACTAAAGAAACAGGGATTAACCAAGGAACAAAAAACAAGTTAGAAAGAGTCCACTGAAAATCATCGAATCTGTACCTCTATTCACCTGGCTCTTGTGAAGTTTGCTAGCATTCTCCAGCATAAATAGGCCTTGCATTTCTAAGGTAAAAATGATAAACAAAATCCAGCAACTTGAAAGAAGGAAAGTGTTCTTCATAAACATCAAAAGGGGGATAAAATAGGATCCTTGGTGCTGCAAGCCATCTTTAATAGTTGCCACATCTCCTCCTGGAATAGTTAATGGCAACTTCGCAAGATTTCCTTGGGTCTCTTACAGGTTCTGCCACTCATTTTATGACCATGGGTAAACCACTTCTTCACTCTGTACCTTGGCTTCCTACTGCAAAACGGTGCTAATAACACTCAACCATTTCTAAATAACTTGTGATATTAAAATATTCATTGCTAGCAAATCCTTTGAGATCCTTTGAGGTGAAGTTCTGAAGTCATGCAAAATGCTTTTCTAGCAAAACTAACCCCCCAGCTAAAATCATATGTGCATACATACATTATTGAATTTCATCTTATATTTTGTTTCAGTGATACAGTTCATCTGTGTAACAGGAACCAAAAGAGAGGGCCAAATTTAGAATTCAGTCACAAATAATGGATTCTAAACTTAGAATTATATTAATATCAGCAAGAACAAATCTGGAGTATTTGAAAATTATGTTCCAGATTGCTGCCTGAGGATTTTATTTGAATCTCATGACAGTCACAAGACCACGGTGAAAAGAATTTCAAAGTAGAAATTTGCTTTGTGTGCTGCAATGCTACAGGAAATCAAATATATGTTCTTTTATGATAATATCTGTTCTTTAGAAAATAACCTCCACAAAATACACTGAAATTTGCAAAAATTCAAACTGCCATGAAATAAATCCAAGGGTGGTAAACAGGGAATACAAACAGATTTATTCTTTTGCTCTGCCTCTGTTAAAAATAACCAAACCAAACCACTGGTTTTTTTATAGTGGTTTGATTAATCTGATCACACAGATCAGATTAGTAGAAACTAGACTAAACTGCATCCCATACCGACCGCTTCACACATCTTATCTTTTTTTCTGTTTAAAAGGACATGCAGGTCATGGCATGAGTGTTTTAATTCAATTTAGGACCGTGCAAGGAATACTGCCATAAGTCACTTTTGTGTCTACATGTCCCTCGTGTGAGTGGGTAATTTTGCTGCAGTCTGTCTCTAGTTGCAATAACAACATGTGGTCCAAGTCTAGGCCTGGAATAGAGAACTGCATTTTGAATACACCATGGTTTGTATGGGTTATACACGTGGATGGTAGATGAGAAGCAGGGGCTTTGTTTATGGGCAGGTTTGAATCAGCTGCAACATTCAGAACCAGCAGGTAATTCTGCTCTAGAATTTTGTCTCATCCCAGATTCTGCGTGTTTACACTTACTAAGACAAACTTAGTAATTGAAAGGTAGCAGAATGAGATACAAAGAATCTTATTCCATATTTCATCTGTTTACCTCTCCCCATGTTCCCTCTGATATGCACGTTTAAAGTTATTCTGTCTTTTCTCATTCTTTCTCTTCCATTTTCAAACCAATTTCTCTTTTTCTTGACTGTCTCTTGTTCTCCTCAGGCTCAGTGGCTAGGTCTCTCCATCTCTCTGAATTACTTGTCATTTCTCAGCTGTCATGGATCCTCCAAGCCCTGGCCTTCTGTCTACTTATTAAAGGGGCTGTCATTCTAAGGGATTTTTTGTTTCCAGCTTTAAAACAAACATGCTTTTATTATTTTAACAAAATCTGACTTCACCAAAGCCAGTCAATCAAAGGGCTTGCCTGTAAACCTTTTAATTTGGCTGTGTTTGTGTTTCACAGCAAGTATTAACATGTAGGTATCTGAAGCAGAGTGCTGAAAGCCTCCATGGCTGGAGGTTTGAGAGGCCTGGATTGTCAAGTGGATGCCTTCCTGAGTTTTGGTCACCATGTGCTTTCTACACAGCCTGGTCTTTGTGAGAGCCTCCCTTTACCCTCTCCCATACTTACTGTAAAGGTATAGGCTGGCGTTTGTGACTCCCAGCTTGTTGGCAGCCACGCAGGTGTAGTTTCCATAGTGTTCCTCAGTGACGTTGGCCACCATCAGCAGAGACTGGCTCCCCGTGCTCTTTATCTCCAGACCATTGGCGCTGTTTATCCTGGGAAGGCAGAAGAAGAGGTGTATAATGCAATGGTAGCTGTGTATGGGAAGGAAATCACTGCCCGGCAGGCAGTAAACCAAAGTCTTTCAGCCCAGCTGGAAGGGGAGGATAGAGGGAGGCAGGAAGCAGATGTGAGAAGACAGAGATCAAAGAAGGCATATATGGAAAACAGAAGGGAATGAAAGGAAGTAAGAGTGCAGTGGGGTGAAATGCCACCAGTAAGGCAGTGGAAAAGCAAAAAAAAAACAAGCGAAGGGAGGAAGCATTTTTCCAGCACAGACTCACACTGGAAATGAACACACCATGGCCAGCTGAAAGCTAGTACATACTTGAAACAATTCATATGTTCCAATAAGTGCATATGCCAAAGCTAAGTCACCCCTGAGCCTGTAATGTCATGTTAAAAACTAGAGGAATAACGCAACCTTCTTAATACCAGGTAAATGCTCAGGTATAAAGGACAGATCCCTTTCCTCTTCTCATTTACTCTCATATGCAAATCTAAGAGCCTCAGGTCACACAGATGGGGGAATCACACCTCCCTCAGCAGCTCCTTCCCCTAGATGAAGGCACCTAGAGTGGCATTACCTAATTGGAGACTAACACTACCTACCTTTTTATCTGTAACATGGGCTACTTAATGCATGAACATTGTCTTAATTGTGTATTGGCCCATGGTTGACTTAAAGGGAAGAGCTCCACCCTCTGCACCTCCTTCAGCATCCCCAGCGCAGAGAGGGACTGCATCCTCCAGCCTTGACCATGCTGGTTCTGCTGAGTCTGATGGGTCATTGTGACTCAAATGGATTGTAAGGAGCAATTTGTTTGAGAAGAAGAGTTGAGGGGGGACAGTAGGTGATGCTCTAAGGATCCTCTATTGATTAGATGGAAAAGGAGAGAAGAAAAGAGGTGAGCTAAAGGTCTTACCTGGTATCATCTCTGTACCATTCGAAATCAGGTGTGGGCACTGCTGATGCCTCACACCGGAGTAAGGCTTGTCGTCCCGTGGCCGCTTCATTGCTCTTGGACTCTGTGATGGTGGGAGGGTCTGCAGGAAGGAAACCTGTGGTCACTTCACACACTTTCAGGTGTGACAGAACAGCAAAACTATGTCAGGGATGGCTTCCTCATGCAAACTGTTTGAGCTACTGGAGGCCCACAGCTGCTGCTTGCTGTGGCACATGTTCCCCCTGCTCCTCTGCAGAACACGTGCTCTTTGAACTCTCCCTAATATACCACGTTAGCATCGCTCCTTATATGTGCTTCTCTTCAGCACTGCTGAATAAAATTCTGTCATAAATGCATAGGCATACACAGGCAGAGTTGAGGTTAATGATGGACTTCTGTAATTTATGATTATTTACCCATGGATCTTTAGTTCACATGGACTCATCAGAGATAACATGAGAGAAAGACTTCATCAAGGGTAAAGGAAGACAATAAAAGTAAAGCAATAAAGGAATTTAACACTAGCATGAAAATTATTTTCCATACAAACTCTTTGTCTAATGCCAAAAGTATAAGAAGCGAGGACTGAGGCAACATGACGATATGGAAATACATTCACAGCTTAAAAGGGAAGAGCTTTAGGAGAAGCTATGTGTGCAACTTTGAGAAACAGATAACTTGTTGAGACACTTCCCTTAGGTTTCCAAGGTTAAAAATCCTGCTCAAGTGTTCCTGGACATCATGCTTTGTGACAAGCTTCAAGAAGGCTTGCTTGTGACTGTTCTGCATGAAGCTTGCCCTCAGCCTAGCATGGTGTTCCCACCTCTGCTTAATTTGTAGCCATGGGCAAACCAAACTTGGAAAACATATTGGTGGGCCCTGCTTGAGCTAGGTCTCAGTACTGGCTGGGTACCAGGTTGGGTAGGCACCAGCATCTTCAATCCCAGCCCTATGTTCAAAATATTAAGCGATAAAGCTTTACAACTTAAAAGGCAGAAATATTTCCCCTTGGCTGCTGAGAGGGATCAAGGAATAAATGCCTTGTCTCTCATCACTAATACTTCCACACCCTGAGATTACGGGACTGCAACTCAGACAGCTACTTTCCTGAGACCTGGGTTACCATAAAGTGCACTCTGTGTGTGCAGAGTACAGCTCCGCCATCTCTCCGTCTCGGCACTGAAAGGCCAAAGAAAAAGACAAGCAAAATGGATTGTGCCAGTCAAAGAAAAAAAACAATTCTGTTTGGAAAATGTACGGAAGGAAATTTGTTTGTGAACATATTAGCCATCTCAATGTGATCCCTTTCCTGACCTTAATCGGGATTTTATGCAGGGCTTTAGGGATATTGCAGTGCGCCCTCTAACATCATAAATATTAATAAGTGTACATAAATAGGATCCTACATTCAAAGGCTGTGGGTTCACACAAATATTTTAATTTGAAAAGGAGGAGGGATAATAAAAGGATAGTGAAGGTGATTTTTTTAACCATCCTCCTTTGAATTTTGGTTCAAGCAGTATATCTTTTTGCTGTCTAAAGTGAGACAAGACTTTTCCATTTCACTGAATCTGGTACAAGAGGTGAGTTACAGAATGAACAGGCACCTTTCTATGGGCTTAGAAAATGATCCCAGCAGGCATCTGCTCCCCAGCCTGCTGCCAGAGGGCCCTTGCTCTGAGCAGTCCCTATCTTCACCCCTTTAAAATGTTGCTGCAGTGCTCTCCCATGAGAAGGGGCAGGTGGGAGCCCCGAATAAACCAGCCTATTGCATTCAGAAAGCAGACACTCTGCATGTAGCTGTTTCCTGCCCAGGAAGCCAGGAGTGGGTTTCCTTTGGCTGTTTTCCTTTCACTCTGCTCTAGGCCTCAGTTTCCCTGTCTGTGATGTGCTGCAAGGGCCATTACTCAGGAAGCCTGAAGGTGGTAGTGTGAGACCAAAGCAAAGCGAGATGCTCTCTCCTGCGGTCTGAGCTGGCAAGCTACGTGCTCCACAGCAGATCATAAAAGATAGCCAGGAAGCTCCTTAGGTTGGGCAGATCCCATTTTTCAAACTTACTGTAGTTTTCGCACTTTCTGCTATTTGTGGTGTTGTTTAAGGAAGGAGGTTCAGGAAAGATGTATGCAAATGTCTACCTTTCATTCCTCAAACAGGACTGATTTTTTCCTGCATGGTCCTCATGATCTCTTAGATTTTATTTCCCTTTCTTTCAAAGGAAAAGATCTGTCCTGATGGAATTTTAAGTTGCTTACATTACAAATTACACCACATATTAATATTACAATACTGTATCACATTATATTTTCATATATTCCAACAGTTAAAATGTTTAAGCTCTTACTGTGGCATAGTTATTATGTGTTGAAACTAAGTCAAAATCAAACATTCTGACAAACAATCTGTTTCAAACACATTAAAAGCATCGTTGAAATTATGTTTCACAGAAATATTTGAAAATATTAATTGGTTATCATGGAATGTCTCCGTTTTATAAATTCAGCTGTTTTTGACAACAGAAAACCCTCAACACTTCTAGTGCAGAAAATCTGCTACTGCAGTTCATATTTATGCCAAATTTGTCCCATGAAGCAGCTGGTATTAAACCACTGCCACCCAGTTTCTAAGGGAATTATAAAAAACTGTGGATTCTGAAGATGCTGCAGGGAGCCTATAACCTTGACTTCTAAGCAAGACAGAAAAGTTGATCTGATGTGATGGCCCAAAGAGAAAGAAAGAGACAAAGAGCAAGAATAGTATTAAAAGGTGCTATAATCACCTGTGGTGTCAAATTAAGACTGGGATGGGCTGAAACACTTACTGCCATCAGGTCTCTGCCCTAACCCACTCCCTGACAGTTCTGTGAATCAAGACCATGCACCCTGAAACATGCTTGTAATCATCTCCAATTGCAATTTAAGGTAGTATTCTGGTGTATAAAATGAAAAAGGTCAAGAGACAATGTATCTCCTATTCATCCATCCCTGCTGCAAAGTTTTTAGCCTCCAAGTAAGGAAATAGAGCAGGTAGATGCAGATATTCACTTTAAATCACTCCAGTGCCAAATATAAACCATGCAAGTACGGAGATGGACATATACACGCGTAGGATTACATGAGTAATATCAGTCTGAAATATCTTGTGTCACTGTGAGAGGAACAGGCCAGCTGAGTGAAGTGGACACCTGTCTAAGCGTATATGGGCAATGGGATCCAGGCCCCACTCACACAGGTGTGGATGGAAGCCACATAGCTAACTATGCCTTTCAGTGCTTTTAGGTGGACTGCTGTATCCTTTGGTCAAGCCCCTTTCTGTATTATGTTGGTGCATGGAGGGTCTCTTAGACAGAGCTTGAAACCAGCACAAAATTAAAGTTTTTGTACCCTCTCCTTAACACGTGCCTCTACCGCATGTCCCCTGGGCTGTGATACCCGTGAAGGCACTGCTGAGATGGCTGGGTGCAGGGAGGCGTGTGTTTGCTCTCAGCCAGCTGAACCCTCCCTTATCTCTCCTTGCTGCCTTGCTGAAGCTTCTCTTCACGCTACTGTTCACTCGAATATCAATGAGTGAAAACAAGGCATTGCCAGCGTTTCTGAGGGGAGAGACAGGGGCAACTCACAGCTCCTCTCTCTCTCCTTCTCTGTTTCTCTCTATCCCCACAGCCCCCCCCCCCCCGCCTTTCTTATACATTACCAGGTTTAAAGCACAAACTATACCCTGTGGCAAGTGTGTGCAGATAGTTTTCTCAGCTCCCTCCCTTTCAGATTGTATAATATAAACCCAGAAACGCTTCTCTATTTATCCTGAAGTGACCCCCGCCTGTGGGCAAAGTTCTCCCCGTTGACCTGTTCCAGCTGCAATGTACTCACAGTTCACAGTGACCCGGACTTGCTTGACGTCTGCTGAGGCAACCTCGTTGGCAGCTTTGCATTCATACTTGCCCGACTGCTCTCGTGTGATACCCAGGATCTCCAGATACTCTTCCTCGCCTTCGAACTCTCTGCCTGGTAGTGCAGAAAAATACAGGGGATGGTTCTGTTAGGCTTTCAGATTTGGGAAACCTCCGGCTGAATAGCTATGGAGGAACAATCACAACAGGGATTCTGCAAATAAGCAACAGTCATGAGCGATTTAAAAGTTATTTCAGAAGCCATATCAGCAAGATACTAGCATTTTTATTAGTTATGGAAAACTGAAAATCTGGAAGGAAGCATACAAGTAGTACCAACACATCCCATCTCACAGGCTGCCCAGGCCAAGAAGCAAAATCTCCACTGCTTGAGATCAGATAAGTTCACTAGTGTGATGGCTGAGCACCAGGAGAGGTTAGTCAGACTGTGGATGATTGCTACTTCAAGCAGGGCTAGCTGGGTCCTCAGATGTGGTGGTGTTTTGTCAGCACCCTTTTCTCCACTGCAAAACTGTGAAAAATGTCTTTCTGTCTCTCAGAGCAACTACCACCCTGAAGTGCGATCGATCAGATCAAGATGCTGTTAAACACAGCCCAACTGAGAGAAACAAAGTGTAATTTGATCCGTGGAGACCAATAATCATCACGCATCCCTAATCTACTGTACATATGAAATGGACATATTTAAATTGTGCTGCCTCACTAACACAATTGTGAAAACAGCAGCTCGAGTGTCAGTCGGGGTTATGAACAGGAGCAGGAATCGGGAGAGGTCTGTGGCCTTGCTTTTAATTCACTGTGCGACCTTGGGCGAGTCAGTCCTTCTCTCTCCCTCTGCGAACTGCAGCAAATAGCCCCCCCTCTCTCATCACCTCCTGGTCAGAGAAGGGCGGTGAGGTTAACCCATGTAAAACACATTAGATTCGCTGGAGGAAAGTTGCTAGGGAAGCATGAAATATTAGGATTGTTATATCTACTCTATTCCTTCCAAAAGCAAAGTAAGGCTCCTCTTAGAAGGAACCTGAACCACATTCATTCCTCTGAGAGGGCTGTGAGCACTGCTCTACGGAATATGGAAGCACCAGCCTGTGTATGTGTATGTTTAGAGAAAGCATCCCCCAACCCTCAAAGGGTAAAAGCCAGATTTTTAAAAAAAAAAAAAAAAAAAAAAAGTCACCTCACAAGGTCTCACATTCAGGTTCCTCAGAGAGCAGATTTTTCCAAAGCAAGTCTCTGCCCAGAAGACATTTTTTGCTCAGCAGGTGCCGAGCACTTCTGAAACCCTGCCCACTTCACTAAGTGCTTACAGTTGTTTGATGGAGTTCAAATAGTGCCTGCAAGGATGGGGCTGTTCCCCTTGGCTTATGGCACTGTGTGAAAGCAGCGGGTAAGTTCTGTCTTTGGAGCTGAAGTTGCCACGGAGCCACCTGCAATAGATCCCACAACAGAGGCACAGACTTGCTGCCGCATGTTGGCCAGGTCAGGCTGGCCACACACACAGGCAATGCCAGTTTCATACATTTCCCTCTTGCGTCAGAGAGGGACTTTAGAAACTTCAAAATCTGCTCAGAACTCTGTCCCTTACACAATTACTTTTGTCTTTTTTATTTTCTTTTCCCAGGCAATTTTCAGAATCATTCTAGGGGAAAACCACCCCCCGTCACGAAGACTCAGTGTGAAAACAGCAGTGTACCTATTAAACTCATGTAGTGACCAGGTTTCCCCTCTCTTTCAGCAAGGCTAACCAGCAGTCCCTTTTTTGAGCTCCTACCAGATGTTCAGGTGAGTGGAAATCTCATTGCTATGTCTAAAACTTACAACTGCTTTGGTTTTTGTATCCCCTGATAGCTTGCTGAAGGGCCTTCCTGCATGGGAGCAGCATATCGTACAAAGGAGGGAGGCAAAGTTGGCTCCTTTTGGGCACCCGGTGCTCTGGGACATGGCTTTCGGTCCTCTGCTGTGCACTGGGGCTGATGCTGTGGAAAGTCAGTGGAGAAGGAAGCAAGGGGGGATTTTCACAGGTGTTTTTTATTGCTGTAACTCATGAATATGTTACGGAACCCTGTAGGGTTAGGTGAGTCACAACACTGTGGAAAGGACTTCTGTCACCACCTAACCCTTTCCCCAACCTCAAGGCAGGACACATGGGTCATGTCAGGGACACAGCCATTCTCTGCCCTCCAGCGGCAGCCACTCCAGACAAGCTGTTCCTGTGCTTTGCCGTCCTTACCCTGAAGTTTCCCTGAAGTTTGACCTGAGTCTCCCTTGCTGCAATTTAAAGCTATTATTTTTGTCTTAGCCACTACAGACAAAAAGAACAAATCATTCCCTCCTTCCCTGCAATAGCCTTTTATCAACTTTTAAATCACTTATGTTCCTCCCTCAGTTGTCATCTTTTTTTTTTTGGCTGAACATTGCCAGGGTCTTTCAACCTTCCTTTGTAGGTGAGGTTTTTTTTAGACCCTTGATCATTCTTGTTCTTTGCTTTTAGACCCCTCTGACAGGTTCACATTTTTCTGGCAGTGCAATATCCCAAACCCAACACAGCATTTCAGATGAGGTGTTACCAGGGCTGAACACAGATAAAGGACTGGGTCACAACTTCTGCACTGTGCTGCTGTCTGTACAGCAAATACGCTGTTTGTGTTTTTGCTGTAGCATGAATCATTTCTGTTTGGGAACCCTTTTAATTCCCAGATCCTCTTATGACATATTGCTACCTGCTAATAAAGCACTTTTAAAATCCCACCCCCAATTTAAACTGACAACCAACACTACCCTCCTTTTGCAGCAGCACTCCCAGTTGGTAGGTTAGTCAGTTGACTGGAAAGTTAATCAGACATCAGGGAAAGACTCAGAAAGAAAAGGTTAAAACGTAATTTGCCTCTGTTTTGCAAATCGTTTGCTCTGCCATTCTGCCTTGTTTATATACAGGGTTCATTCCAAGTGGGGCTGGCTTCTCCTGCAATTTGCCCTTGTCACAAGACTGTCACCGTAATGAAAACAGGGTTGAGGGTGACTTAACCAGCTCTAATGGAGTGGCATGCTCATTAAGGGTGCTGTTCAGTCTGTCTGTCAGAGAACCACATCAGTGAAGTGCCAAAGTATCCTAAAAGGGTACATACTTTCTCAATGGAAGATGGTTTTTAGCTTCTCCCCTGCATACATACATGCACTTAAAATGTACCGTGTACCCTGTCCAGCAGGAGAGCATTTACAGCTGTGCAAAACCCCTCCCAAGACATGATGAGTTGCTGGTTTGCCCAGTGGAGTTCTCTAGGGGTAAGTGAAAGGCAGGGCTTCTGTTTTAAAGGGCATGCCAAAGACATCAATAACCCTATTGAGTTCCTCGTTCCCCTGCTCCAGGACACAGATACAAGCACAACACTTCAGGGAAAGTTTCTGTGACAGTCTCTTGCTGAAATAGTGGTAGCACTGTTCTTGTCCCTGCACTGGTGACCCTGGGCATCAACATTTTGCTACAAGAACTTAGCTGCTCTCACTTGCAAGACAGACCCTTTTGCTTGCTGCCATGTCCCCTCTAAGAGTACATTAACCATTTCTAACAAAAAGCATTTATATAAAATCGAGGTGTCATAGTAAAGACCAGGGAGAGGATAGATGTATCACAGTGTGTTAGAGAAATGTCAGGTTGTGATATCTTGCAGAGAGCTGTAGAGATGTTTTCACTAATTCACTTCGGCAGCCAGATTAGGTGAGTCATATTAACTCTAACCTCGAAGGCAAACAGGGAGTAGCGGGTGCAGGAACAGAGCTTTATCCATCGAGTGAATTTACAAATGTTTCTGCGCAGGAGCCAGCTTTGTCAGGGAACTGATGGTTGTCACTATGCAGTTTATCAAAGCAGGGAGGGAGAAGGCTTGGACAATGTTCCTCGGTACTGATAACAATAAACATATTCTATTAGGTGAACAGAGGGATTGCCAGCTTCTGGCAAGCAAGCCACTCCATTCCCATTAAGAGCAGACATTTGCCTTGAGCATGTTTTCAAGGGATTAAATTCTGACCCTTCTGCCAAAGCTTCCTCACTGACAAGGGCTGTCTCCTGGCTGTTCTGCCTGGTTCAGTACAGCCCTTTCCCAGTGGGGGGCCTTTCAGGTTTCCCTAAGGGGATGACTATTCACACAGTGCAGCTCTTCTCATCCCAAATCATCCCCTCCTGTGACTTTAGGCAACCTGCTTCCCTGCAGGTTTTTTGCCTTTCACACGTTCATAGTTAGCTTGGTTGGTTGTTGCAGCCCCATTAAACACCATCTTGCCAAGCTGTAGCTCCTTAACTCTGTCCCAGTAAATCAGAAAGAGGAGCTTTCTGCTCTGGAGGCTGGAGATAGAGAGAGTACGAGCCTGGGAGGCTTGACAATCAAACCAATAGGGAACGACCCCGAGCAGCACGAGCCAGGCGGCTGCTGCTGCTTGGAGCTGGCAGAACCCTTTTTGCAGAGGGATCTGCGGCAGGCGGCTTTGATGTGTGCAAGAGGAAGGCTTTGAAGGCCCGCTTGCCTCAGCCACATTTCCTATCCCCTGGCTTCCTAATTGGACCCAGTAAATAATGAACCCGAAGAGCAAATCTGCTCAGCTGTGCTAGCCTGCTGGCAAGCAGGCCCCCTCTCCCCCTGCCCTCTGGAAACAGCCTTGTGCAACCCCATTGGCTCTGCATATTGTCCTTGTTGGTGTGCACACCTGCCTATGCTCTTGTGTGTGTGTATATATACATATATGTATAAATAATATTACGTGTTTTATAGACTATGTATTTAATTTTTACATCTATAAATCCCACTGTGTGTGCAGAAACACAGACTGACATGCTCCCCACATACTTATGGGCTCTTCTGACCTCCGCCCGAATGACCCCTTTCACTGCCACACAGCATTACTCTTTCCTAAAAGGCTAAATGCTTTCTTTCTAGAGATGACACACACCCAGACAAAATCCCACTTATACTGTGTACAGACAGCTCTTTCAGGTAGTCAGGGGGCCAGCAATGCATTCAGTCACGTGGTCTACCAGAGAGGCCTTTCCCTTCACGCCCTAGTTCTTTACATCTCCAAAGGGGAAGCTAATTTGCAGAGGTGGCAGCCACATTTTGTTCCATCTCCTCTCCTGTTTGTCCATCCAACACTTGTGCAAAAATTACTTTAGTGCTCTTATTTTTTTAGCACTGCTGTGGTCTTAAATTAAACTGAAGTTCAGATCCCCTGAAAGTATCTGTTTGCATTTGACATGTGGAGAAAGAGATCAGCCACCCTGCTCCTACGTTTGTTTTCCCTCCAAGCATCTTTGTAGTGAAGAGGGGAGAGCAGAATGGGTTATGCATCTTTGTTGGGCCCTCCTCTGCCTAAAACAAGATGTGAGGAGATAAAAAGGATTGGAAATCAATAAATGCCATTTGAAGTTTTTTTGTGTGTTGCAACTTCTATTGCTGAACTGCAGGTTTTGTTGTCTCTGCACTCCCCATTTAGTGTTTGAGGTTTTGCTCACCTAACTTTCCTCCTTCTCTCTGCACCTTCTATTCCCTAGGAACAGGGTTCTGAAAGACAAAAATAGCTAAGGGAGCCTTTGACATAATTTTTTTGTTTTACCTCCAGCTGGGAATTTTTTTTTTTAATTCAAAACTTTGAAGTTTCCATTTATTAGTCTCTGTCTCCTCAGCCATCACAGATTCCAATGAGCTTGGCTTTTTTTTCCCATCCCTTAGTTGAAGAGGCTTGTTTTTAGTAAAGAGATCGGTGGAGAGCAGCAGATGGTGGGTGAGCAAAGGGACAGCTACTGCTACAATGATACAGTAGTAAGGAAGGCAGGCAGAAAAACTCACATGGCATGGGAAGTCGTGCAAATGGGGAAAGCTTGAGAGCGAGAGATTAATAGATGGAAAAAACCCAGACGGGGAATGGAGAGTGGCACAGTGGCTGGTAGAGAGAAATGCAAACACAGTGAGATTCTTCAGTGACTGACAAAAAGAGAAAATGGTAGTCAGCTACTGACAAAGAGAAACTCACTGAGACAGAGCCAGTGAGAAAAAGACAGGAGACGAGATAGTGGCAGACAGAGAGATGTATGGCATGGAGAGAGGCAGAGCCATCCCTTGTGTAAAGGGAGCCATGAAATAACAACTGCCAGAGGGACAGGAACAGAGGGGTCACATGTAGTAAGGCAGTAATTACTCTGTTTAAGCAGCGAGGCACAGCAGGGTATTTATTGTTTAAGCTGGCCTCATGCCTCCCATGCCCTTAGGTCTGTAGCTATTACACATAAACCAAAAAACTAGTGCAGTGCCAGGGAGGGCTCTGGCCTGGCTCTGGCTTCATGAATGAGAATGAGTCAGATCAGGAGGAAACACCCTGGCATGGTTTCTCCTGGCGTTCACAGGACCTTGCTCATCAGCAATCACATTTGCACCTTATGTGCAAAGCTGGCTGCTGTGCCTCCCAAGCCAAGGACAGCGCCCGGGATGATGCTCAGCTGAGGCAACACAAAGTATCTGCTGGCATAACCAGCGCTAAGAAAGCCAGTGCACCTAGCATACTCCTCAAACTCCATGCACCTAGCATACAAATAATAATAAAAACCAAAACAAAACAGAAAAAACCTTCCAGGTTAAGAGCAGCCTCCCTAGACTGAATGATGTCTCTGTGTTCTCTCTCCAGGGACAGCACTGACCAAACCACTTGGGATGATTCGCCATCACTGATGGCTCTGCCCAGGAGATGGAAGCCAAAAGCTGACAGCTCACAGGCATTTTGCAGCCTGGCTGTGTGTGCATGTCAGTGGGGTTGTCTGCTTGAGGCAGCCTCAGCGGGTCTGCTGTGTGTCTGAATTTCCACCCTCTCTTATTCATAAACAACCACTAAAGGCCATCACACTGAATAGCCCTTCATACACAGCCCTTAATCTGGGCATGGAGCAGGTGTGCAACATACTCCTTCGTCTCAGCAACTGATTAGATTTTCCTTTCAAAATCCATATGTGAATACCAAAAAGAAAGGGAGCCACATCCTAAAAAAAAATTCCAACCCGGCTTCAGGTCAAAGCCTTCTGCTTGACCAGTGGTTTTCTTCTGTTCTTTGCTGAATCAGAAGAAGGACTTAATGTTCTGGCTCAACTTGAGATATAATTTAAAATAATTATTTCATGTTGAAGAAGATGACTTTTTTTTCCCCCAAAATTACTTATTGAATTTAAACCAATTTTGTTAACACTTTTTTAATGAACACAAACAGCATTTTTTGGATAGATGAATTGCTGTTGAATAAAACTTGGCTGTGACGCCAGTGTATAAAGTAAATTATGAACTATGAGGTAAATTAAGTCATCTAATGTCACAGCTACAATATTACACTCCCTAAATGTTACATACTGCAATGTGAGTTGTCATGACTATGCTACCAAACACCAAGCCTTAATTTTACTGCCAAGAAAATGACATATAAACATGAACATACCAATAGTTGTACTGTTTCTGCATCTCAAAATTTTTGCCTGCTGCTTTTTAGAGGGTACTTTACAACAACATGAGGTAGAAGGCATCATCAGCTAGATGAATCACTGAGATGACACCACATCTTTGAGTGTGTTAAGAAAGCCTCAGGGCTATGAGGACCATGCTAGAGCAGATAATAAAACAGAGGCTGAAAACAGGAGGTCACACAAATAATCACAGCTCAGGCAAAGGAATTGTTCGATGTGCCCACATCGATGACAGCACACCAACCTCTTGCTCCCAGCAGTGTGGTCAGCACTGTAGGGATCTGCACCCTCTTCCTCCACCACCTACAAGAGGATGGGCCAGCAGTTGTTCTTGGCAAGAGGAACAGCAGAGTATGTTTGTGTGTGTGTGTGTGTGTGAGATCAATAGGTCTTTATTTCCCACTGTGCTAAGCACAAGAAGGTAATGCAAGCCGAGAGCTGATGAAGGGGCATTTGGCCTCATGTACTCCTTTCCCTAAAGTTCTTTTATTTTGGACAATGCAATTGTGCTATTATCTTTATACAGTTTGAAGACAAGTTCATCGTCACAGACCCAAGACCAAAGAAAAGATTGACAGCAACAAGTCCCATCTGGGGCAAGAAGCCTGACTGAACTGTATAATTTCTGTCCTCCCTGTGAAGAGTGGGGTTGGTCTGCAGTGTAGTCCCTAGTTTAATTCCACAAATCATTATGTCAGGCCCAGACTGTAGGAAAACCTCATGTGATGGTGCTCAGTGGTACCAACTGTGCCAGCCTCTCAATCCAGGAACTATAGGGTTTGTCTGTGTTTGGTGCCGTCTTTAAAAATCCTTGTTACGTTCTTTACAAAGACTGTTGTGTCTCCTGTAGCTCAAGACATGCACAATACACTATTGTGCAAGAATGAAGTGGTTCGCTTTCGTAGGCATCCATGAAAATGTTTTCCTGTTTCTAAATTTAATGTATTTGCTCCCCTCTGTCTTATGTCCACTCATACTTCTTGGGATGAGAGGGTAAGAATGAACACATAACTGTAACCTAACTTAAAAACTAAAAAAAAAGAAAAAAAATTTAAAAAATATTGAATACCCCTGCCATGATTCAACTTAGCCCATAGAATTCCATTCTTGTATGTTTGAAACTTGGAAGAAGGCTTGAGAAATTATGAATTGGCCCAAATTTACTTGAAATGGGAAAGAATATTAACCCAGAAGCTTAGACATGGTTGTGGCTTTTTCTCTGAAAGCTGACGCCAAATATTTCCTGGTCAGATCACACAGCCTCCGAATCTCCTGTCTTTTTGCAAGATGGCAGTTCCTGTAGCTCACCCCTGTTTTCAGTGAGGCTACTCTAAATATAAAGTTCGCAAGGAACACATAAAGACTGGGATTTCTGTATCAACCTGGATCTTTCCACTGATCTTTTAAACAGCTATAGTTTTCAAGTGAGGAAATGAGGTCAAAGAGTTAAGCCACCCCTCAGCAAGATTTACCCTTTGAAAAACATGCCAGTGTGTTGTGATGCCTGGTGCCAATATTTGTATAGGTGGATTAGCTTCTTGAAAAATCGTTTTGTTTGCTTTTCTGTTGACCCCTCTCCTTGCTGCAATGTTTCTCAATTAGATCTAGCAGAGTGATTGCCTAACACCATCCCCCATATCTGCTCCTGGTGAAAGAAGCAAAGACTTTCTTTCTTTGCTCTGTGGGGAGCACAACAAGGGATCAGGAGATGATGCTAACTGGCTGGATTTAGGATTGAGCAGGCATGAAGCATTGCCAAGTATCAAGGCAAGTATCACAGAGGTTTGAAAGCAGGGTGGGGTATGCTGGGAAGGAATTGTTCGGGCTCACACGCTGCACAGACTTTTGATCAATTGGGCTGGCTCCTGTGATATTATCATCTGAGGTATGTGCTGTTGATTAATAGTGATAGAGGGCCAAATAAATGATTGGTTCAGTCCATGATATTTAATTCCTATGCAGTTAGCCACTCCCTTGCTTTCCAAAGAATAAGGAATCTCTCTCTCAAACTTGCAAGGCTGCGAAGGAGGAGGAAGGTGTTTGCTCATTGTCTAATGTTGCAGTCTGTACAGTCCTACAGGGGAGGCAAGCAGAGAGGAAATACAGGCCCTGACTTTGAGCTCTTGTAGCTCCCTGGTGCAGCTACTACCATTGCTAGTGCAGCTGTTGGCCATCAGCACTATTTAAAATCGTGCCTGTGAGGCAGGATCTCTCTGCCAGGGATATGGGAAAAAGAAGGGGGTCACCAAAAAGGGAAAAGGCAGAACATTTTAAGTAGAAGAAACAGTTTCAACCAACTGCTTTCTGACTTTTTACAGCTTACCCCATAAATTTAGGAAGGGGTTTGAGGACAAACCTAAAAGATATTTCATTGCCTTTGTCCCAACTCCTTACTGCTCTTTCTGGTTCTGATGCTTATAGAAAACTTCTAACAACTGTAACACTCCTGGCATGAGAAGACCATGGCCAGCCATGTCAGTCAGAAGCATCTCACTGGGCTTCACCACCATGTTACTGTCATGGACAGGAATCTATTTATTTCTTCTCTCCCAGCTCCCTCAAATCATTTACATTCTCCGGGGAGAGAAACATCTTGCTCCAATAGGAGCCCAAGTCAGCCAAAAAACCCCAAGAAAGCATGAAAAAATATTCATTTTATGTTGAGGACTCATTGGCTCCTTTCCTTCTCAAATTTCCTGAAGTGGCAGGGGTCTTATTAAAGTGCCTTTGCAACTGCAAACCTGTGAGAGTTTCACTGGAACTGAAACAGCAGTTGTTCTAATTAAACAGCACAGAGCCAGCCACCTTAATCACCGGCATGATTTCATCTTCCTTGAGGAGAGAGTGGAAGAGGAATCAAAACTGATAAGAGAGAGGGAAGAAGGTGAAATGTGCTGAGGCCATGGTTCCTCAATTTAAAGCACTAAGGCATGTCTCTCATCTCTGTAAAGATTCATGTGAGCTTCTGATGGCATGTTTTATTAAATGGTTATATAATAATTAATATTTGAAAGAAGCGTTTCCAAAAGCCACTAAATGCTTTACCAGGACAAGACCCAATAGCTTTCAGTGGCATTTGTGTTTGCATGTCACTCAGGTGCACCGGAAAACTTCACCTCTGCTCCCTTATTAAAATCAGTGCCTCATTTACTCCATCAGCATGACCTTGACAGGCTACGTGGAAGAAACTAGGGGCCAGGGTGAAAACCATAGGCTCTCTAGGGAGAGAGTCCATGCTTGCTCAGCCTTGGGTGGAAGGGGGAGGTGCCAGGAGCACATAGCCTGAGCGACAAATCCATCAGCTGAGGAGCAAGTACCCAGACACCAAGGACACCTGAGGAAATAACAGCATGATAATTCCCATTCTGACTCTCCCAAAGCCTGTAATGGGGAGGCACATCTGTCCCTGAGACGAGGCATGCTGGCAGGCCAGGTAGAAATGCTACTGGCAAGCTAGAGGGCCAGTGGGCCAAAGCTTAATAGGAAAACAGCAGTGATTTGTCTCCACCACTATTTATGTTTCAAGCACATGACAGGCTGTCATTGGAAGTGAGTGCTGCTAAATTTATTGCTTCTCAGATCTCCGTCACAGTTGCATATTTAACAAGTCACTTCATTTGAAGGGCTAGGTGTTGGGCTGGACTTTCCTCCCCCATGCTCTCCTCTAGTGAAAACCACAAACAGCTGTCTTAACACCACAAACTGATCCCCTTGGGGGCTATATTATCAGGGTGTGAGTTTAGAGAAGAGGGACATTCCTGGCATATTTGTTTTTAACCCTGATATACGCCAGTCTCGTTCTGGGCCACTTGGCTGCAGATGTGTGTCTGACAGGACACACATATGACTGAACCCAACTAGTAACAGCTTGGTTACAGGGCTGGGCATTCAGAGACAGAGAACATGACAGTGTGGTGAGCACAAGTGAGTACCAGCTGGGTGTGTGGGCAAGAGCTGCCGAGCACTGTAAAAAAAAAAGCAGTACGAAAGCTTGTGGAGATGCAAGAGGAAATGCAGATGGGTGAAAGAGTACCCAAGGATTAGACTCTCCACACGTGTGTGCAGGTGCATGGAAGGTGGAAAAAATACATGTGGAAGCACAGGTGTGGGACTGGAAGTATGATGGAGCATTAAGGTGAAGATGTGAAGGAAGGAAGGCTGGCTGGCAGGCAGGGGAGAGGGTGAGAGGATGAGCACAGGGCTGTGCTGTGCCTCTGGTCTTGTGTGTGGAGGACTGCAGTACAGAGTGCATTTGCCTTTCAAGTGTTGCATGGTGCCTGCATCCACACAGTCCTGTACATATCTAACAAAACACCTTTTGGCAGGTGGGAGAAGAGAATACTCCTTAATAATGGCTGAAAACCTATAATGTCCAGTTTCAAACAATCCTGGAAAGCAGCAGAAGGGGAATGAGGTTTCTGTATGATGATGGGGGCACTAAGAAGCCCAGACGTTCCCTTTTTTTTCCTAACTTGTCCTCATTGCACTACAGATACCTTGTTGAAGGACTCTGGTCTTAGTTGTGTGGAAGCTGCTCCCTGCTTTATGCAGCTGTGCTGCTGGGCAGCATCACATCTTCTCAAATGCTCTGAATCTCCTTTTGGCCACGGAGAGCAAGAAAAAGTTGTCAGGAATACAGTGTTGTGAAAGACAGCCAAATGGAACTGGCACATCCTTCTACCCCAACCACTCCCTTCATTTCTTCTACCCATAGTGGACCTGTCCTTTCTTTCACACATACTCTTGATTTCATGCACAAGGTCTTTTGTTCTCTCATGTGCATTCGGTAAATTACACACATGCATGGACATAAACATGTACCCCTACATAGAGTGTCATGAAGAAGCAGGACACATCTTCTTTTTCCTGTCACAAGGGTGTAGGATGACTGCAATTCTCCACCAGCCCCTTAGGAATCTGCTCTGCTTGCTTTTCCAGTGGTGTAGGCCAGAGGCCCTTGTTCTGCAGTTGCACTGCACAGTTTATATGATTAAATGTAGCATCTGCAGCTATATTAGCCAGGCTATTAGTGACAAGTGCTATCAATCCTCATACTTCAGTGAATAAACTGATCACCAGCTGGGGACAGAAATCTCCCCTTGTCTCTCATCACCATAATGTACAAACTCCTTTATGTGGGTTTCATGCCATCGTACACACGGACCAAGGTTGCAAATGGGCCACTTCTCTCTCTCCTGGCAGTTTACAATGCTGCAACACTGGACTGTATTGACAGCAGGCATACTGACTGGCACCACAGCACACAGCACCTGGTCACCCCTCCTCTACTGCAGCCCCTTCTCTTTATCAGCTTTGCCACTGGAACCATCTGCAATAGCTTGTCAATAATCTGTCCTCACCCCGCTTATGTGTGAATCACACTGACACACTGACAAAGGTTACCTCTTTAGAAACCCAAGAGCAGACGGAGGGAAACAGTGAGAGGTGGAGTTGTAAGTTAGACACTGACAAATAGTTTGGGGTATCTTCTATTCTTTTCTTTGGTTCACTGCTTTCCAAGGAACTTAAGAGACATCTTTTTATGGGTGGCTCATCCGAGACTGCTTTAAATTTTACTGGGAGTGGGGGAAAAACCCAACAATCACGCCCTCCCACCCAGCCTCTAAGGACCAGGAATTCATCCGCAGTAATCATCCATGTCCTGTGGATTGAGGCCCTCTGACACTTTTACTAGATAACAGACCCTCTTAATAACCAGTAATTCAACCAAATTCCTTTCTGTCACCTCTCCAACACCAATACTCTGTCTGAGAACTCTGTATTGGTTAGGACTCAATGGAGAAAAAATAAGTCCTGCAACTTCTGACCATAAGGTATTATAAAGACAGGTTTTAAAACACCCTGTCCTCAAACACTTATTTCCTTATTTCTCATCTGCTCTCAAAACTGCTGTCCTTGTATTTCTAAGTCCGGCATTCCAAATGGGATGCTGGGTTTGATTAAAACAGTTTCCTGGCTTATAGGTTATGTCAATATCCTGGTGGGATTTTATGCCACTAATCTCAGCAGTCGGTTGAAGGAGAGGAGGCATGTTAACTACATTAAAATGGCAAATTCACCTGCAGACTGTATTTTTTCGCTACTTCAGGAGTAGACAGTCCTGAGATAATTTCCAGGCAGTATGAGCTTGCATATACAGGGGGATGCAACATGCAGGAAGGAGAGGGGAGAAGAGAGAAGGAAGGAGAACAGAGAACAGGGGAAAAAATGTCAAGACAAGAAAAAATTTTAAAAATAGCGTAAAGAGGATAGCTTGTGAGACCCAAGTCTTCAAGAGAAGGACAGAAAAGGAAATAGATAAGGAAATGAAACACAGACCATGAGATAGAGATGAAAGGTTGATTTAAAAAAAAGTGAGGGGATACAGAGGGTTATGGCAAACAGGCAGAGCTCTGAGCAAGGTGAATTGCCATGGGAAAGCAGTGAGGAATGCAGTTAGTGTTGGCTGGGAATACAACATGCAAGGGGCAACTGAGGCCTGAGTCTTTCAGATAGATTACAATTATATTGATCTGTGGTAAACAATGTCATTGCTCACAGGCAATAGAAGGTTGTTGGCAGTATCACTGAGAGTCTCAAACACTTAGATGCATGCATGGGACATACAAGTAGAAAGAGAGGTAGGTTCCCATGACCTTTGGTAATAAGGGCTTGGGGTGGACTGGGAATGTCTGGTGCTGACTCCTCTGTACTTTCTGCCTGCTTCATCTCATTAAAGGTGGGTAAAATACACCATTAACAACCATCCCATTTCCAGACAAACAAGTGCTCTCATTGCTACCTTCTCAAATACAGAGAGGTCCCCTGGAAAGTCTTAGTTAATAAAATGCTCCATGTTACAAGACAGTCTGCAATTCATGGATCAAAAAGATAAGGAAGAAGCCATAGTCCCAACCCCCAGACAATTCTAGCACTGCAGGAGAGCTAGAAGATATTCTCTAGCACTTTCCATGTAGGCCTGGAAGAGCTCCTGTGCATTTCTTTTCCTCTTCATCCCTTAGGCTCTTGCTATGAACATGCTCTGGTTTGCAAGGAGGCCATTGTGGCTGCCAAGAGGCTCAAGGAGGAAAGAAACAGTGAGCTTCTGCAGTCACCTGTCACTGGAGTCATTTGAGGTTTTGGTGCCCTCACTTGCAAATCTGTTCTGGTGGGCAAAGACTCCTCACATCTCCCAGCTGCAGCAGCTTGTCACATAGCAGAGCTGGGCCACCAGCTGAACTACTGGATGCAGGCATGGGAGGGAGCCTGTAGGCTGGGATGCAACAGGAAGCTGCTGCAAGAGGGGATGGGAAAAAAGGCCAGCCTGCTGGTCTGCTTCTACACAACAGGAAAAATGGCTTTGCTGCTCCATGATCTCCTAAAATACAGCTTGCCCTGTCATATATAATGGGCAGGTTGAAGTCTGCTATGAGAGAAAATGGTTCTTCACTCAGATCTGATGAATTCTGGCTTTTTCTACACCCCTTTGCTCTTCCAGCTGGAGGCACTTGTAGGGAATCATGGGAGAGAGATGGAGAAATGAGAAACTGAGATACTGAGATACCTATTCAAGTATTTTGTCACTTAACCTCAAACCCTTCCTGAGCTCTCTCCAAACAGAAACTGGCTGAAGGTGACATATAGCCCTCTGAATCTGAACCTCCTTGGGACATTTGTACATACTGCTGCTGGCAGCATGTTATGTTAACTCATATATCCCTTGTTTAATGATTTGGGGATTTAACTGCTTTAACTTGGAGCAGACAGCGAGTTGGAGGCTAGAAGGTTTGACTCCCAATCTGTGTTTCTGTACATTCAGTCATCCTCAGAACTGGTTGATTTCTGTACAAGCCTAGAGGCAATCTTGAATCTTCCAATTAAAAAAAAAAAAAAAAGAAGAAAGAAGAGACATTTAGGAGTCCTCAGAGATGAGTTGATGCTGGCAGAGAATATCTAGCACTGCGTAGAGTCATAAGGAGGGAAATGGTCTTGTTTCCTTTCTCAGGTGGGAATATCTCTTCCCACCTGCATTGTGGTGCCCATCAGCATCCCTGTGCAGGAATATAGCCTGTCAAGATGCTCACTTGTATTCTTTGCTTTGCTTTCTGCATGGTAGTTATGGAGGTGGTAGCAGCCTTTACAGTTCCAAGACTGGAATCTGGTCTAGGTGATAGATTAAATCTCAGTTTAGGCAAGAGTCTTTCTAGGGAATGAGGCTGCAGAAATTCTTACTGGGTTTTCTCAGGAGAAATGCAGTCTAAGTTAGATTCAGACTAATAGCCTAACACTTGTTCCTCTCTAAAAGCAGAAAATGCTCAAGGCATTTTTCTTGTGCTTGTGCAAAGACACTGATCACAAACCTGTATACAGCACCACATTCTGGGTCCCTTCTGCAGGGAAAAATCATTAAGCCAAATCATACGCATACTCCCAGCAAAAAAGGCAAAAGATGAAAAAAGTCTGTGTGCAGAGGGAACAGTCGCAGCTGTTTCAATTTATGAGACAAGAAATTGTATTTCAAAGAGAATACAGAAGTTTTCCCCTTTGAGAAAGTTATTAGCCAGAATTTGCAATAAACCTCACTCCATTTATATGCCTCTAAACTGAAGGGCCCTAATAGAGATTATATTGCATTCTGCAGGGCTCTGCCCTGTCAAGAGCTCACTTGCCTCAGACCTTGCTATCCTACAGGTCTGAATAACCTCTCCTGCTTTTTTAACCATCACAGCCCTTTTTTCCCTTTTTCAGTTCACATACCTCTTTTTGTCTTTTCATTTTTTCTTCTTACCCTGTCTCCCTCCTCCTCTTTCCCTATTATTCTCCTTTTTATCTTCCAACTTTTTTTTCCCTTCCACTCGTATATATGTCCACAAGACTGAAACCTGACTGTAACTCAGTTGAGCTGTTGCAATGACAAAAAGCATTCATGCAGGAATAGTGTATTGCCGAAACATTTAGGAAAAGAGTTCTTATACTTGTGGCTTTGCTTTGCTTTTATAGTTGTCTGTTACATGGCAAACACATGTAACATGGCAATTGCTTCAAGGGAGACGATGACATATTGCACCACATGGCTGGGAAAGACTTCATTCTACTTCAAAGCTATAGGGAACAGAATCAAGGGGGTGTGGAGAGGAGAATGTAAAAAAATACCCTACAGCTGATGGAGTATGCTACAACCGAAGAGAAATCACTTAGAGGTGTTGGCAGCAAAGAACTTCACTTACAGAACCTGGGATGCTGGAAATTTCCTTGAAGATGACCCACTGAAGACGTGCTTGATTTGAACGGGTAAAGGCCTGTGCTTGTTTGTACTTGAGGACCGTGGTGAACAGCTTAAGGTTAATTAATTTTTTTTTGCATATACTAGCTTTGATGCTTAGGACATTTATCAAGAAAGCAAGGAAACAACAGAAGAATCATGGTGGTATAAAAGAGGGAGTAAAAGACTGAGAGAGGTCAGTCCAGCAATCCCACGCATACCTGCTCTTAAAAATGGAAAATTTAGTGTGGAACATACATCCATGTTTCACTCTCATTTGTTTACAAGGAATCAAGTAACTTAAGGAGATGATAGATTATCCATGAAAGAAAAACAATAAATCAAGCAGTTACATAAATAAAGGACACTATCTCCTTCTTGAAGCTCTCTCATTGCTGGAGGAACAACAGTGGCCGGGGTGGACCACTGCCCATTTTTCTGGCAAGGCTGCTCTTAGACAAGTCCTCTGTGTGCTGTTTCTTTCCACATCAATCTCACAGCGTCTTAACACACACTTTCTATACATCAATTTGTGTGTGGTCAACTTTATATAACACAATTTGTATGCAGCTGCCTGGAAATGAAAGCATAACAAGCATTGCAAAATTGATATTCTCCTCATTAAAAAAAGAAAAAATCCTCCTTTACCAAGTTTGACCTAGCAACTATATTTCCCTTTTGGACAATATATACTGCACTGTACATACAATGAAAGCAATAAAAAAGCCATCATTTAAACAAAGAAACGTCTTCCTAATAGGACAGTGAGTGTTTGGCATGTTCTCATTGATTTAAACATCAGCCAAACAGATAATGATTAAAAAATGAGAAAATGCCAGGTCTCACTCAAGAGCCCAGTCAACATATTACAGAAATCTTCTACAGTTTTTACACATTAACTCACTGGATAACTCCTTCTGAGAAGTGTCCAAGGCACAGGGCTAGGTAGCATTTGACACTGCTGTGCAAAAAAACCTCTCTGTTCAGAAAACAAAAGACTTCAGTTTCCTCTATTTTCAGTCTTGAGCTTTCCCTAGCACATGAGTTGTGGTATGTATTAAGCAAGAGATCAGTCTCCTACAGCAAGCAATGGTCAGCACCCACAGCAGTAGAGGGAGTGTCTAGTATAGGATGGGACCAACAGCAGAAGCAGCTGCTATTTAGTACTATAAAAGCAGTCTTTTTCTGTTTCCATTGCATGCTCCTACCTCCACTGGTCAACGAAGTCTCCTTCGTATCCTGAGATACCTACTCATGCTTATAAGCCTCTCTATAGCCAACCTGCAACCCAGTGTGAAACAGGCTTATGCTGAACCACTGGGGGTTTTGAGGTTGAACAAAAAAAACTGGAAAAAATACAGCATCCTGTATTTTTTAGAGTGAGATTAGAGTGAGATTACATAAGCCTGACAGGAAAGTGACTGAACATCTTACTGATTTGTACAATACTGCTTCCCTTTCAATTCGCCTGCTTTTAAACATCAAACTGTACTGTCTCAGGAGACTCCCTGGTTCGGGGTTCACATCCACACAGCTCTTCCTGTCCATCTCCCTCTAGTAACCAGCCTTTCTTTTCCAGTTGCCTCAGTATGAATACCTCTGCAGGGAAAAGTTGTCTTTCTCTGCAATCCCTAATTTAATACTCTGACATGGCATCAATATCTTGCTGCCATTTCTTCCTGTTAGTTAAGTTCTATCTCTGCCTTTTATGCCCTTTCTCTTCAAGTCATTCAATTTTTCTGTTCTCTCTGCCCTGCTTCACTCTTCGTAGTGGGATTTGTGTTTTTTACCTTTCCCTTTCCTCCTCTTTTGGAAACTTGCCAGCGATACAGCAGAAGGGAGCACATCGAGAAAGGTTAGGCAAACACAACATTATGACCAGAATCAGCAACATATTGCTCATTAAACATTTAAAATCAACAGTTGCTGGCTTGATCTGCCAATACTGTGAGAAATGCCAGTTTTAGCTCAAGGTGCCTCCTGTTTCCAAAATGGCTTTATTTATGATGTGGGAGCTGGTGGCTGTGAGAACAAAACCCTACCTTCAGTGGCCAACAACACCCAAGCTACAGGCAGCTCCACGGAAAGTTCCCCAGCAAGCACCAATCACTTCTGCCTCTCTGACACCCCCGCTGCTTTCCAGAAACAAATGGATGTGTAAGAGCACAGAAATGTGTTTGCAGGAGATAAATTATTTATCTGAAATTTACTGTTGTGAAGTCAGCGTAATTCTCAAATCCGCAGACATATTTTATGCACTGATAGGACGTTTCAAACAGGGGCATTTGGACTCATTTCTTCCCTCCTCCTGCAAGTATTAACACAATAATGCTTCACCTGGAAAAGAAAAGAGCTGGTGCTGGAGCTGGAAAAGCAGTAGGATAATATGCTTGTAGTTCTGCATTGTGTCCCAGTAAAATTCTGTTTCCTGATAAACAAACCAGTGTAACACTCATTTCTCTCCTCCCCCCAATCTCTGTGATATTTGCCTTTATATTTTTTTCTCCCTAGTCTACAAAATTGATGCCTTTGGTAGCTGGAAAATCAAGCTTTATACTGTATGAGGTACAAACATTACTACTGTGGGAAAATCCCAGAGCCCTCCAGCTCTGTCAGTGTCCTCCTTCCTGCCCTGCTGCAGTCCTTGCTCTCCCAAACCAGGTCAAAGACAGGTCACTCCTATATCCATGCACGTGTCCACATACCTACCGCTACACGGACACTCTCCTCTCTTCTGCTTCCTTCTGGGACATTTCTGCATGTTTCAGAAGTGCCTTGGGTAGTATAGGGTATCTAAAACTATCCACTGATCCAAACTGAGATTCCTTCTTGGGGATTTTTGCCAATTATTCTGAAGGGAACAGAGCTGGATCCTAGGTCTCAGTGTGAAGATCTATTCACTCTGAATTGCAGTTGTTTGAAGCATAAAAAATAAGATTGTCCTCTGCTAAGGCAGGAGTAAAGAGGTCAATTATAAAGAAAATGGTTCACACAGCAGATAATCAGCTCAACATTTCTGACAAGCTCTTGCCCACTGAGCAATAACAAGTCCCGCAGATGCTCACAGGCACCCTTCACTTTGAGTCAGTCAGAATGGAAATGAATATGGCCCAACCATGTCTCTCCCTTTGCTCTGCACGGGTGTATTTAAACGAGTACATGCTCAAAGAGAAGCAAATGGCTTGCTCAAGGCTCTAGTAAATCCAAAAGGAGCAGTAAAGGCTGCAGTTTTTCAAAATATAAGTGAGCATTTTTGAGAAATCAGATGGAATGCTTCCAGCAATCCGGAGTGCCTGCAGAGAAGTCCCAAAAGCTCCTCACTTTAACAATAATTCTGTAAGTGGATGCACTCCCCCACCTGCCACTTAAGAAACCTAATCACATACCAGATCCTCCGTTAGAGTTGGCCACTGCCACAGCACAGGAAAAGTGGAAAGTCGTTTTCATTGAAACACAGTCTAAGCAACTTGAAATGCTGCCACTAGAGTTTTCACAGGGAAAATATAAGAGGTCTTTTGATATAAAAATAGTTACTCTCCTCCTTGCACCTGGCATCCAGTTTGTTTGTTAATCCAAACGAACACCTGACCTTTGGTCAGACAAAACATGCTGGATTTTCACTAACAGGAGCAAGTCTTCACTGTGGCTACAAGCGGCTATTTTTGTGTGCTGTTTGATATTCAGCAGTAAAGATGGAGCCCTTCTTCCCACCCTTCCCAAGCTAATTACCAGTCACTGCTGTCAACAGGACTACAGGGCCCTGCTCACGTCAGCCCAAAAGACTGTACTCTTACACTTATACTCTGTAGCAGCAACTGATGATGAAAAATTGCTGCTACATTAACTCAGTTACTGGGCAGCCACTGGAGATCTCAGACTACAGCCCCATTACAGCACCATGGATCCAGACAGATTTGGGCCACTGCTGGCAAGTGATCCTCAAAGAGTGGGGCAGGCTGTGACCCACTTACTCATCTTAAACAGAAATGAAAGTGCCAATGCTAACAGAAGTAAAGAAGTGGCTATGGGTCACCCTCCAGTTTTCTGAGTTGGAACTGAATCAGAACAGCCCTCTCTCACTTCATCAGAGGCATCAAAACAGAGAAGCAGCAGGTTTTTGTAACCAGCCGATGACTTGACTGACCAAGGACTGTAAAGGAACGATAACACACATGTATCTCCTGGATCTGAAAAATGTACAACTTGCAAAAAAATACCTAAACCTGAAAGAAATCCAAATCCTTCTGCAATAAGAGCACAGGTGATCTAAGCTCTAGATATGTCAGATAATTTAAACAGAAACAAAGCAAGTCTAAATTTCTACACATGGTACCATGATTTGAGGACTGAAGAAAGAGCAGCCCCACAAAGCAGCATTATGATTTTGCTAGAAACCCAGTAGCCTCAAAGTGGTTTACTCAACTTGCAATAGAGTTGTAGCTTTTGGCAGTCCGATTATTTAATCATTTAATTGCCTGGAATCATTGGCCTAAAATGAGTATTCAATACATCTGCCCCTTTATTATGCCAGGAAGCTCCCTGAGTCCCCAAGGGTACAGCAGCCTGCAGACCCTCATGGTTCAAAGCAATGCTGCACTGCAGAACTAACTATATCAGTGTCAGAAACATCTCACAGCCTCCTTCCGAGAGGGTTTGCTGAGGACTTGATCCTTCAGACCACAGGTCTCTGTAATTGCCTTCTTTATCTGAACAAGGTGAAATAGCTGTGAAGGGATAACTTTTTATTGATTTAGTTAGTGATGTTACCTGTCCCCTAGTCAGCATTCTCCTATCATTTCAAGAGTGTTGTGTTTCTGCCAGTACAGGCAGATTCAGAGCAAAGTAAAAATCAAAATAAGCCAACCATGTGCACCTCTATAACAGGGTAAATTTTAAAATTACACCTTTGGTTAAATGGGTGCAACTTCCTCATGTAGCTGAGCCCCAAGCTCCCTTTTTAAGAAGAGGTAGAACACCAAAAGCTATTTTCTTATGAGAGACCCCAGAAATAAGTTTCAAGCCTCAGAGAGAAGGATTAATTTGCTAGTAATGAAAGTGACACACAGGGAAAATGTAAAATCAATCTTGTGTTTAAAGGTAGAACAACACTGGCTCAGCTTCCGTTTTTTTTCCTTTCTCCCTTGTTTTCATCCCCTCTCCCCACAGTGGCTTGTTACCACCAAGCATACATTATGCACATTACCCACAAGCCTCTGCTCTGTTTAAATTAAAAAAAGAAACAGCGTTTTTAATCAATCTATTTGCACTCTTCTGCCACAACTCACAAAAGCAGTTTGATTTCTTTTCATTGCTCTCAAGAGAGCTGAACACAGATGACTAAAAAAACCACTGCAAACTAGTAATAATAGTAGCAATAGTAGCAATAATAGTAGTGAACACCCTCCCTCTGCCCTCGAAAAAAAAGAAATAATGGAAAGAAGAGACACAGTCAGTTCTTGAGCAAAACACAGACTACATTAAAAACCAACAGGTCAAATTTAAGCAAAACTCAGTGATCTGGCTTGTTCTGACTGTGGACATCCCTCCCTCACACCATCAACAGGTAAGATCAACTACAAAACAACAGAGGGAATTTTCAATCCTTGAAAAATTAGATTGTCTGCCTGCACTGTTTCTCCAATTCCTGGCAATTCTGCTACATGTACATTTGGAATGAAGTTGTTCCTAAGAATTCAGACCCTATCTTGGGTTTCACACACTCTATGATTCAATTGGAAAATTAAAAATAGCAGAGAAAGGGTTAGCTGGTTTTGCTTGTAATGAATCACAGCTACAATTAATTCTACTGTTCACATCTAGGAATTGCTAATTCTTTCCTTCTTTCTCCATCAAGACAACAGGAGGAAAAACAGACCATTGCTTAACAAGACTGTATCATGCTGAGAACTCCTGCTCAGTTTTCTATCCGTAAACAATTTTATACAGTGAAAACCTTTTTCTACCTCTTTCTTCCACAGATGAAGAGAAAAGAAAAACAGTCTTCCCAAGAAGGAACCTTGAAACAGAACCAGGACCTTTTCATTGCTGGGGGAGACCTTGTAGCCACAGAAACTGGTTCCTCACTGCAGATGCTTTTCTGCCTCCACCACCACCCTACAGCAGCACCCCACTTCTACATCTGAAATACTTCACATGATCTATATACTGATATGGGGTAGCTACTGCTAGATGTATAACATACTTTATTCTTCCAGACCTAAATATACTCCAAGTCTCACATGTTTTACATTCCTGGACTTAGTGTTACAGCAGTAAAGATCCTGCCGACACAGTGATGTGTCTCTCTGCTCCAACCCAGATACATAACTTGTCCCTTTCGGCCATATCAAAGACATACACGGTACATTAATGCTAAATTATATTCACAGTTCAAACTGTGAGAAAGATTTACTATTCAAAGAAGTAAAGCCAGGGATGATATCCAAGATACAAGTCTAGATGCTATACTTGCATGTTTCAAAACTGAAACATGCAAGTATTTTGGGTTGTCAACACCTTAGGGTTTGGTTTATACTTATCTTCGATCAAAATACTGCCATTTTCCCCTGCAGCTTTAAAAATGGAAGAGAAGGAAGGATACTGGTTATCTTCCTAATTGCTTCTTTGCAGCAACCATCTGCATAGGAAATAATGCTGGTATTTTTCATGGGTTTTAAGAGAATTATTAGATGCTCTGTATGCACAGAAAGTCACTTGCTCTGGATGACTAATTCCATAGAATCACAGAACAGTTTGCGTTGGAAGGGACCTTAAAGATCATCTAGTTCCAACTCTCTGCCATGAGCAGTGACACCTTTCATCAGATCAGACTGCTCAGAGCCCGCCCAACTTGGCCTTGAACATTTTCAGGGATGGGGCATCTACAATTTATCTGCAACCTGTTCCAGTGTCTCAACCATTCACACAGTAAAGAATTTCTTCCTTATATCTAATCTAGATTTACCCTCTTTCAGTTTAAAGCCATTCCCCCTTGTCCTACATGCCCTTGTAAAAAGTCCCTTTCCAGTTCTCTTGTCAGCCTCCTTTAGGTACTGGAAGATGCTACAACATCTCCCCAGAGCCTTCTCTTCTCCAGACTGAACAAGACAAATCCTCTCAGCCTGTTCTCACAAGAGACATGCTCCAGCCCTTCAATCATCTTCAACCCTCTTCTGGACTCTCTCCAACAGATCCTGGTCTTTCTTATGTTGGGGGACCCAGAGCTGGATGCAATACTCCAGATGAGGTCTCACCAGAGCAGAGGGAGAGAATCACCTCCCTTGACCAGCTGGCCACACTGCTTTTTATGCAGCCTAGGATGTGGTTGGCTTTCTGGGGTGCAAAAGCACATTGCAGGGTCATGTTGAGCTTCTCGTCAACCAACCCGCAATCTCTTCTCCTCGGAGCTGCTCTCAGTCTGTTCTCTGCATAGCACCTCTCCTCATTGGCTCCTCTATCACTTGGAGAAGAAAGTGACACAACACCACAATCCAGGAAGCTCCTGAATTGCTTATGCCCTGCTGTGTTGTTACTCCAACTGAAAATGTGGTGGTTTAAGACCCCCAAGAGGACCATTGCTTGTGAATGTGAGGCTGCTCCTATCTGTATATAGAGGGTCTTGTCTGCTGTGTCTTCCTGGTCTTAGACAGAAAATCTCCTTGCAGGTAATCAGGAAAAGCACCAGCCTAGACACGCTGTGCTGAGAATGCTGTAAGAAGGGTCTCTTCACATCACCGTTTCTCACCAAACAGAGCCAAGCACCAGGCTCTCCCAATATGCACTAGGGAAGCAGTAGCTACCCGCTGGTGTAAGGGAATTGGGAGAACAGTGGCTCTAGGATCAAAATGAAGGAGTTTTGGCCTGGTCAATGTAAACTCCAGGCAGTCAATAGGTGGTAAGTTTAGACCCCAATACAAACCCATATGCAGGTCCAAATGATATGAGGTGGGGGAAACTATCAAATGAAATGATTGTATGGGCAAGGTTGTGTTTTTCGAGGTGGCTAAAACTTGACCAAAAAGTACTTGTTTTTAAAAGGCTCAGTCCTTGAGCCAGCCCCAAGGAGGTAGCCCAGATAACCACTGTGACTATGTTATCAACACTGCAGTGCCAAAGGAGCAGATTCGTAGAGGAAAATGGTTCTGGAGACCTGCTGTTTACACTGTGTACACTGCAGAGGTTTACCTGGGACTAGATCTATTCAGACCCCATGGGCTGACCTCCATATGGCCAGAGACCTTCCTGAAACAGAACTAAAGCAAAGACACGATGGGCAGATATGCTTCCAAAGCAGTCAGGATTTAAACTCAAATGCTAGTGTGAACACACTCTGTACCGTATGTTGCATTGCACTTAATAAGTGGTACATTTCTATATACGAAACATGATTCAGAATTAATTCCCTTTGTAGTTACTTACACCCAGGGTGGAAAATTCATGACAAATGCCAACACTTCACTGTACTAAGTGCAAAAGGAAACTCCACCACTTCTACCTATGTGCACTAAAATCAGATTGCTTCCAAGATCCTGAATTTCTTCTGATTATTCTGTGATCTCCATGTCCAAAAATTTATCAGAGCAGAGATTTCCATCATCCTCTGCCTCAGGAAGTTCACTGCTATTCCTTTAAAAATCCTGATTATAGGCACAACCTCTGGTTGTAAAAATGAGACAGCAGAAGAGATTCCCCATGTGAGTTGCTAATTTTTCAAGACAAAGGATGCTTTTTTCAAATGCCAAAAACCAGGAAGTTCATCAGAGAAGACTCTATCTGCCTCACCCACCATTCCCAGCAAAAACAATCCTGCCATCAGAAACAGAGGTTTTTCTGCTGATGATGCATAAGGTGAAACAAAATCTCATTCACTTTTTGTTCCATTGGATCTGTGAGGCTAAGAGAAACAGGCAGTTGTTTACACCTGTACAGTAAGAAGATGGGACTTGAATATAGAGAAATACAAGCTGCGTCATGAGGGTGTGCTCACAGTAAAACAAGGATTAATGGATAAAAGTCAGACTGGCTACTATTAGGATTTCCAATACAGTAGAAATCCTTCAGGATCTCCTGAGGAGAGAGAGAACTCCCACCTCCCAGGCAATGTGGGCTTATCACTGACTCACTGCACTGCAGGGCAACCACAGGCCAGTGGACCCCTGTTTCAGTAGCCTTAATCCACACCAGTGTGCACAACAGGGTGCAGAGGTACTCGGCAGTTTGCCTGCTCTCCTAGGAACAGAAAGCAGCCTGGATGCTCCTCTTATCTGGCTCCTGGAAGCTCTGGAAAAAAGGCTTCAGCAGCAAAGAGCTTCAGCTGTCTCCTCAGGATTTTTGAACAGCAGGTAGTTCAAACAGACTGCTCAAGTCTGAGGCATCTGTGGTGTCAGGGTTGAACAGGAGAAGGAGAAGAAATGCTCTTTAGTGCCTGGACACGTGAAGACTTTTGAAATCTACACAGTATTTTCTCCCCTGCTGGGTTTCATTTCCTAGTGAAGAGCTATCATTAGATATATATATATACACACACACACATATATATATAATACCTCCTCAAATTTTCACCCATCATTCACTATTCTACATCCCCATGCCTACTGCACAAATGCTTTCCGATAGGACATTTCCTTCCTGAAGTTTTGCTATCTGATGGCCCTCATAAACAGATCAAGGAGTGTTCTGCTGATACACAATGCACAGAATGGGCAAAACACTTCCCTGATGTCACCATTATCGTCTGCTACACCCCCATCGATGCAGTGCAGCTGGTGGAGCCTTGCTGGCATGCTCCGGAAGAGCAGACAAGAACTAAGATTAGGGACGGGAGCCAAAATCTAGGGAGTTTCAGTCTGAAGCTTTCTAATGCTCCTGAATCTCTTCAGAGTACTGCAAAAGAGCTCTGTGTGCATTCATTTATGTATGCACGCCTGTGTGCTTTTGCCTGTGATGGAGGAATTGGCTCTACATGGGAAGGTGAGGAATATGCCCTCCTTTTGTTCCTCCTCCACTCAGAAAAATTTTATTTTCTTTTGCATTTCTTCTAGGTTTCCTTGGTTTGTGAAATCCACAGGGCAATATCCAGAGCTCTTGAGCACAGCAAAGCCTGTGGCACTGGGCAGAATGGCTTGGACAGCTGGTACATCGTACACAATACAGCTCAGTCTTCAACTGCATCAGCCTTCGTTATCTCAATCCTCAGCTTCATACAGGTTTGGCAGTTCTCCTCCTCCTTCTATTTATGTCTTTGTTCTTAAAGCTGTATCAAGGCACCTGGGGCTTCACCCAGAACGTCCCTGTTCCCTGGGTGCCCCACCCCCAGCTCTGCCAATAGCCCTAGCAAGCACTAAGGAGCCAGAGAATGGAGAAAACCTGATTTTATTTTTTTGTTTGTTCTCTTTCTTTGCTTTTCAGGATCCTCTCCTGCATGAGTGGTTAACTCTCTAGAGCAGCTTTAACTCCTTTATGGCAACACACCACGCTGTCAAGCATTATTCACAGAGGACAGAAACAGGATGGGGCAAATGTAGAGAGAAGGCAAGTGGAGAAAAATGAAAAAGGGTCAAGAATGATTGCAAACTAATGGGTGTCAGCAGACAGGAGGTGAGGGAAGAAGCAGGGAGGGCTCTGACTGAGGTTTTTATCCCTTAGGGCAGTAAAAGTTACCACGCAACTGGGTTCAGCAGAGCGATGAGGGGTGTGCTCTCTCCCAGGAAAGCTGCAAGCAGCACTGAGCCAGGCAGCTTCAGAGACACTCCATGGCCACCACCATCTCCCAGGGCAGCCCAACCCACTTGTCCACCTGCCCAGGCACTGGGATGCACTGAAATCTCTCCTGCCTTGGCTGGCACCCAGCCTGGTGGGTCACACCTGTGCTAGAGCCCTGCAGAGCTGCTCAAGGCTTGAGTAGGGAAGCAAAGCTCTTTTTGAAGTGGTAAATTCTGCTGTTTGCGGTACCCCAGAGACTGAAAGAAACCATCAGCTGGGATAGAGATGAGGGAATGATTTAGTTTCCTTCTTTAATAAGCTGCTATCGACAATAATGTGCTGCAGCACTGCAGAGGTAGCAGGCTCTGATGTTAGGGGCTGTCTACCCTGTGCTGGAGGATGACAAGTACACCTCAGTCAGGTGAGGTGGTGTGGGATTCAGGACTGCTGTCTGGGGGCACAAGCTGCACCATACCAGGCTACCTCAGCCTGGCATCTGGGTCCAGCAGCCCAGGGTGAAGGAAATCCCCACAGTACAGAGAAGTCAGCCAGGTGACACCATTTGCAGAGATAAGGCTGAAGAAATGGCTCCTTCTGGCCTGACACAGGCCATCATCACAGGCCAAAACCATAGCAACAAGAAGCCTGCAGAGCTGCTGTGAAAGTCTCTTCCCCATGTTAAACAGCAAGATGGGCTGACACCACCTCCAGTTTACAGGTGCCCCGCTGGGTGGGATGGGTTGCCCCATATCCAGCCAGCCAGAGAGTCTCTCAGGTTTACCTCGGAGCCTGTCTGACACTGGGTGTAGCACTCAGCCCTTTCCCCTTTGCAGGATGGGCTTCCAGCCACCAATCTGCCTTCCCTGTCCCCAGGACAGGGGGCAGAAGAGTGGGATGCCAGCAGCAACATGCTCAGGCTCCTGACAACTGCACCTCTGTAAGGCTGCCCTTAGCCTCTGGTTTCATTGGTGCTGCAGGACACGCAGGCTGGTACGTGCCTCACCTGTGTTCTGGTCTCCCCCCACCCTGGGGCTGACAGACAGTCAGTGCTGAGCCTGAGAGGTGCTCCAGCTGAAAAAATCTAGGACACAGTAGGGGGCTGACAGGCAGGCGGAAGAAGAAACAGATGTGGAGCCGATGTGGTGTGAGGACTGTGTTTGACCTGCAATATAGCTAACATCAAAATCAATCCACCCACTGTAGCTGGTCCTCTACCCCTTTGCTACCTTCCCCCTTGGACACCTACAACAACATATTATTCCCTCCATCCTCTGCCAAAATCATCTGTCTGTCTTTTTGCTGTATCTGCTTACCCATCCTCTTTATTCCTCACTCATATTTCTCCCCCTTCATCTTTTTTCCAGTGGCTTTCTTTCCCCACTGTACTTTCTGTTTTCTCCATTTTATTTCTTTCACTTTTCCCCCATGCTTCCTTATCTTCCAGCTGCCTCTGCTGTCCCTCCCTTCCTTCATCATACTGGTCTAGCATTCCAAACTAGCTAAATATTTACCAGTCCTTCCCCACTTTCACTGTGCAATGTATCTGTGGCATATCTATTTATTAATTTCCTATATAGCAAATACCAGCAGGTTTTTGTTTTTTTTTTTTTTGCTTGCTTCTCCCTCCCTCTCCTCATCATTATGAGAAAATAATGAGCTGTTTGGTCTGTGTTTCTGGTTGGGGGGAGGAGGGGAGAGAAAGGAAGGGCATGTGGGAGTAGCAAGCCAGGTGCCCTCGATTGTTGCCTGCAAAGTTCTTTCCTCTTTCTTCCTTGCCCACTGTGGCCTCATTTATCTAAGGATATAGCTGCTTTTACAGTATATTATTAAAAAGCCTAAGAAAGCAATCATTTTGCAGAAGAGGAGGCAAGAGAAGCTGTTAGGAACACAAGGGCTCTCTGCTAATCATTACCTGAGACTTGCCTAGGGCTGTCAACTTGGAGGCAGGTTTATGATTGTCTCCCATGGCCCATACATGGTGTCCTACACGGGGACTTTTCAAATGCTTCCCTGATTCTGGATGTTCATAGGAAAATAAGCATTAAACTATGAGTTGAAGAAAGATATAAAAATAAGAGGACCACTACCTCTTCCAGCCTCGTGGTCCCACTGCATCAGTCACTGGTTTATTACTGCTGCCATCTGCTTCCCATCCTTGTTTGTAGCCTCAGATCCTCTCCTGCAGGTTGGTACCTACCCTGTCACAGACATTGTTTCTGATCCCACATCCTTTTCCTTTAGCCTGTTTACAGCTCTGCTGCCTTCCTAATGCCCTTCCTAAGCACATTCCCAAAGTGATGTCTATCACAGTAGTCACCACAGAGCCCACTTCAAGCTCACCCATGCAATCTGTGCTTTGACGGTCTCTTTTAACCCTCTGCAAGTGCTAGTGAGCACCTGCCAAGGAGAAAAGTGAACAACACACCTTAACACTCAGTGGTAGCCCAGCAGTAACTTAAAGTTGACCAGGCAAAAACTTAAGATGTTAAGCAAAGTATTTTTTATTCCCTCCCCTTAAAATTGGCCCAAAATATCATGACAAGCATTATTTATCTTATTAAGTACACTACATTAACCTTGCAAATATGCTAATGCACAAAAGGCGCTGCCTTAGCAGCTTTTTAGAATAGGAAATTAACCATGTTCATCGGAAAGCTTTTATTATTATTATTTCTTAAATGCTAGCATAATGTAACAGTTCTCCTTCTGTCAGGGACATCAGATGAGAAGGATGGGGAACATAGGCTTCCATCCTCACAGCTTCCACCTGAGCTACACGCTAAGGAGCTGCTCTGTCCCTCAGCTGCACTGCTGGCCCAGGGAAGGGAAGAGCTGGAAGGTCAGGCAGGTGGAGAAGGGAAGACTTAACCAAGTACCTTTGCTGAAATATTGCTCTAGCACTGAAAAGGATGTAGGTGGAAGTACTGCATGTTGGAGAAGGACTGCAGACAGCAGAGAGAAGGGGCTACATCTTTTGCCCAGGGTGACCTTCCAGTGACTCCCCAAACACTTGATGCAAGCCCTGATCTACGAGAGCACGGAAAGCCCAATAGCTGTCTCACTTGGCAGTGGAGAGGGAGAAATGTCCCAGGCCAGCCTCAGGCCAGTACAATTGGCCCCATCTCCCAGTGCCTCAGGTGCAGAGCCCAGCTCAGAGGATAGAGCAGGGGCAATGTCTGTATGTTTGAAACATCCCCTGTGGTGATCAGGGTGACAGCACAATGCACTCCTTCATCCTCTCAGATGCCGGTAGAGGTTTGAGCTGGTGCCATCACAATTTCTTATCCCAAGGACACTTGGCATATTACATGCCAAGTCTGGCATGGGCCAAGCACATCTCCTGTATGCCTAACAGCCCTGAGCTATGGGCTGTAACAGCTCTTGGGCAGTGTGGCAGAGCAATGTAGAGCATCACCACCGAAGAACCTCCTTTGTCTCAGCGAGCGTGTGCTGCTGATTCACAGCCCTGTCCCAGGACTTGCCCTCAGCATGATCTGCCTGATTCCCCTTCCCATGGTGACAGACATATTCTGCTCCCCTGGCTGCCTAGACCTCTTTCCTGGGGAGAAACAAAGGGAACAACTTTTGCAAGGGAGGCTTGACAAAACCTACTCCCACTAGGTGGAAAGCTGTGATTCTCTCAGCTCATCCTGCTAAGGGCCTGATCCAGAGTGACTCGCCACCGTGGCTGGCTGTGCCTACCTTGCTGCTGCAACATGGTGTGTGCTGCTTCTTCCTCCACCCGACTGAGCAGTCCTTTCTGTTGACTTTCCAGTGAGACTTTGACTTGTGCTTCCCTTACCATGCACTGGCTGTCATTGCTACTGGCAAGGCAAGGTCAGCTCAGCTGGCACAGTCAGTGCAGTCACAAATGTAATTTCTGATATTTCTGGGTTTTTTTAATGGTAGTGTTACTGTTGCAGGCGGAGGGCAGCTGCTTCCACAACTGCTACAGCTTGCTAGTGTACTGCAGCCAGCATCACCCAGGAGATAAGGCCAAGGAGCACAGCTCTGCACTGTTGTGCCTACTATCTCTCTAAGCTTTTTTAAAGCTTTTATGTTGGTTTTTTTTTTTCCTAAGTAAAATCTTAAGAGGGCAGATTTAGCCGAGTATCCAGTGTCTTTCTGGAGTGTGCTCTGATAAAGGAAAAAAAATCATCCCTCAAGCAGCGTAGAGGTGAGGGAGCTTATCCCATGCTTCTGCGTGGGAAGTGTCACAACAGGATAAACCAAGGGAAATCAAAAGCTGAGAGATTTACCCAGATGCAGAGAAAGGGATGATATTATCCAATATGACATTACATGTTCTTTCTGTAACACAAATCAGCTTCCATCGGTCAAATGCTGCTCTCCTCTGACATGATGGCCTTCTGGAACAGACTGCAGTGCTGCAGGAGCTCTGAGCGTTTTTGTTTTTTTTTTCAGTTTGTTTGTTTCCCTGTTATAATTATTTTCTCTGTAGTCATCACTCCAAGGTTGTCTTTCTGGGAGAGGCTGAGGCAGCACTAACTGGGCGCAGACCCACAGATGGTTCTCCAATAGTGTGCTGCACTGGCATATGGCAGATAAGGAGTTGCGTGCCCTATCCTCAGGCAGCAACAACGTGCCGCTCCCTACGGTGCTTTCTGATGGGTGATGCTCGGACAGCACAGCTCTGCTGGCCTTCCTGAAGCTGCCTGTCGGTGTGCTGCCTCCTCTTGAACTGGTTATGCATTAGAGCAAGTATCTCATCAGGTTTGACCGGCTTGACACCTCCTGTGATGGAAAGCTTTAGAGAACAACTATTGCAACAGCTCAGGACATGGTGTTTAGGTGTCTGCCCAGTCCTGGGGCCTCAAAGGCAAAAATCAGCAATCAGGAACAACCCCGACTGAGGTACAGGAAACATGAGTCCATCCCATGCTGATTTTTTACTCACTGTCCTTTGCACACCCAGCCTTTCCCATGGCCCTTGGACCTCTCTGGCAGCAACCTTGCTGCTCCACAGCCATGGTTAGCAGGAGGTGAAGGAGAGCAAGCTTCCTGCTTCTGAGCACTCCTGTGTTTCTGATGGGGAGCCCCAAAATGACCCCCTGCACTCAGACACAGGTGTGCACATGCTCCTGGAGCTACATGAATTACATTTTCAAGGCAATAATTTCATCAGTCCCCAATCACATCTATGTCCCAGCACACTGGGTTAATTGGGCTGGGCACTTGGTCTGCTGACCTTGGCCTTGGAGAGGAGCAGTTGCACCACCAGTGCTGAGAGATGGATCTGTGTGAGGTGTAGGGAGGGAAGGAGGGATTTTCATGGGGGAGAATGCAGACACAGAGACTAAAGATGGAGGCACACATGTAAGATAAAAGTTTCCTGTTAGCAAAGAAAGCACAAAAGATGATGGCAAGGCCATCTTTGCCCATGGCAGTGTATTGCCATCCTCTTGGAAACTTTGCCAGAATTGCTGTCATGGGAGAGAGAGTGAGGGGTGCTTGATGTAGAGCTGCTGGCATGTCCCCTTTCTGGACAGAATGGCATAAGTAACTCCAGAGAGTGGATCTGATCTCTGACATTTAAAGGAATGAGTCACAAACCACAGCTGTATGTTTTTCAGTATGCTGAGCTGATGCTATGTAATGGAGCATCAGGCAAACTTGGAAGAGGTTTATGGAGAGATGGAGGGAGAAGGAGAGAGAGGCATCTGTGTGTGTGGGAAGGAGGGGGCTGTGGTTGCAGAAAAAAGTAATTTGCTGACAAGAATGCAGCAATTTATTTTGAGCTACTACAATTGACCAGTGCATTCCCTTTTATCTCCGACTTATTTCTTCCTTTCTAGTACAAACCCTGGGCAGCACAGGGCCTGCCTCTCTCCTCTGTGGATAGTGCTGACTTGGGAGGCTAGAACAGGCCACTGTTATCAGCAGGGCCACCTTCATCTCAGCTCCTTTTTCCCCTGATGAGCCCAGCAGCATCCCAAGCAAACCCTGAAGCTATAGCCAAGCTTTCAGAGGGAGTTGTTAGGTAGGGATGTCTCCCTTTTTCTCTTGGGGCCGTCAAGCAACAGTTTCCTTTCATCTCAGTCTGTGGACAGTAAACAGGTTTTTCCATTCCTGTTTACTGACCTCAGATACTGTGGGGGTTTTCCTCTTTTTTTCTATGATTTCTGGCACTCATGGTTGGTACTTCAGGGACGCTCTTGCTGAGCAGACCTCTGTGCAGGGCTATGCACTCACATGTATGGTTATGTATCCCCCATAACCTGTTCAAAAAACTGCTCTAGGGGTGAACACCAGCAACACTAAAGGAAATGAATGAAAGAAACGAATGAATGAACAAACAGCATTGGCTCAGCACCCCCATCCCTTACTTAATACACTCCCTGCTTGCTCTGGAGAGGGACTGCTCTGGTTGCAGGCCAGACAGCAGAAAGACTGCAGAGAGGTTGTGGGAACTCCTTCAGGTTTTGATTTTTCTCCTACTCAGTTAAAAGGGTGGTCTGAAAACTTTTTAAAGTTGACCTGAGTGCTGGCAAACGTCTGTGACAGGAGCTGGACAGCAATATTGGAAAAGTGAAAAAGGGGGGAAAAAAATGATAAATAAAATATCAATTTAAAAATTAAAAAAAAAATAATCATTTTTTCTGCAGGAGCATAGAGTGCACTGGCCTACTCTTTCCTGACAGTATAGCATGTCAGCTGGCATGGCTCCCGGGGGGATGCCTGCTGCGTGTGCAGTACCAACACTTTTCTGCAAGCAGGAGCCATTTGGCTCAAGACCCAGGTATACACTGATAGTCCTGCTCTCGCAACACAGCCAAGAATTACTCTCCTCAAAATACTCAGGACTATCACAGTTCTCCTCCCAGTGAGATGTGACGTTCAGGGGGAGCACAGGCTGACTGCACTTTGCTGTTCAGTGCTTTGCAATAGCACAGTGAAGACCTGCAGACTTTGATCTGCACTATGGTACTGATTCCTCAATTGACTGTTTCTTAATCCCACCACCTGGATTGGGGGCAGGGAGAAAGTTTTGAACAGTGCAGCTCATGCAGGAGGACATCTTCTCAAGAGTAACATCTTCTCAAGAGTAACACATATTCTGAGTTTCTGCTGCACTCTGGCCAGAAGGTCAAAAACAGCAGCACACGTTGGGCTAGAAAAATTATTCCTTCCTTTGGAGCCTGAAAGGAGAAGGGGATTCTCCAGAAATCCTGAGCCTCAGTACCTAATCTCATTTTAGAAAATGTGTTCAGACTGACTAGCTTCTACTGGATTTTAATCTAAGTCCGAAGACAGAGTTAGTATGGTACCACTAATTTGCTGCACTGATGAAGTCTTCAAAAAAATCTCCAAAAGCTAAATTTTCATGTAGTCTATTTATTTATTTTTAAATTGTATGTCATTGCCTGTGCCAAACACCAGCAGTCAATACAGGACTTAGATGATAATAAATGTAATGTTAATTACGTGGTTATTGTTACTCATTTTTTAATAAGCTCTTTATATGCAATCAAGTAATAAAGCAAAACCGAGGCTCTTTGCAAAGCATCCTGTTCCCAAGGAAGCACACAAGAAGCCAGAAAAGTTCTCCGGAGAGGGCTCCAGACACTGGGGTGAGGTTCCTAAGACTGATCCCCAGGTCTTCTGACAATGCAGCCACAAAACTAGTAGCCTGGCAAAAGATACCGGCAAAGAGCAGAGCTATGGGTAAGGGCACCCAGACTCTCTCCACCCATGATACTTCAGCCCCACACTCACAACCATTCATAAACCACTAGGGAGAGGCAAAGCAGCTATCTAGAGAAATCTCTCTTTGCCTCCCCACCAAAACCCCATTGCTCATGGTAGAACTTCCAGTTCTCTGCATGTTCAATTGTTACACTGCAATATTTCACTCCTTAGTTAGTAGGAAGAGAAGCCTTACTCACTAAAAAAGGAAAAGAATTCCTGTTCCTCATTTTGTATTAGCCTTGGAAGAATCTAACATAAAATGCATCCAAAAAACTGTGTTGATTTTACATGCAGAAAGATGATATTAGTTTTGAGGATTCCTTCAGCTCTGTAAAGCTGGACTTCAGATTAGTGAGGTACCTGTTACTGAAGGCATGCAGACAATGCAACTGGTACAGTGAACTAAAATGTCCTAAACCATTTCTAAAACACTTCATAATGCCAGACACAATCATATCTTTAATAGTAACACACAACAGCATAAAGGGTTTACCAACACGAATTGCAATATGTTGCCTTACTCCTGCATGACAGGGTTACTATATGGAGTTTGTTCCCAACAACAAAGCTGACAAAGCCAGATGCCACCCCTACCAGCAAGCATTGTATATCTGGGGCAACTTAAGGACCCGCTGATTGAAGGAAATCCTCCTCCTACCAAACACAGACTGGCAGCAAAAATGCTTCACAGCTGGTTTTTTTTCAGTTTTAACGACTGTAACAGCTTCTGCAATCTTTGTAAGGGAAGTGGCCGAAAAGGAGCAGGAGATTGACTGTCACTCATCCTCTTGCCATATTACGAAAGGAACTGCACAGTGAGGGATGTGTAGGAAGCCTCGGGGAAGGGAGATAAGGGAACAGAGGGGAGGAATACGGGCTTAAAAGATACACTCCCTGCCCGAGTCCGCCTATGGGAGTCTGGTGAATGCTGATCTATCTTAATACCCCTGAGTGTTAGAAAAGTTTGGCTTTCTGTCTGAGTCTTGCAATATGAATGCACTCCTATCCAGCAGGCAGCAATCACAAACAGGCTGCTTTCTCTGGATTGAAACCAGCCACCTGTCCAGTTTAAGAACTTGACCCAATGGGTCTCATTTATGCAATACTTCTGGAGAAGTATTTTGGTGGAGCTCCACTGCGGGTACAGTCTGCAGGGTTGCCTGTCAGGAGCAGAATGCTGCGTGGGGAAGGAGACACAACATTTGTCTTAAACTTTTCTTAAGGCAGCTTCTCTCCCTGTCTTTTCCCCCACCATTTTTTAAAGGATCTATCTGGTATTTACCTTAAAACTGGAGCCTTCATGCTCTGCAAACACAGGCCCACGAAATTACTAAAGCAGTTTTGGAACAAGACATCCTGAATATGATGAGCAGGGGAGGGGAAAAAATTAAAGGGAAGAAAAAATCAGCCAGCCCAGCAAACAGCATTTAAATCTCTCTCGTCTTCTCTCATTCCCTTATTCAGTCATTTCTGTCTTGCTTTGAGTGTGCTGTTTTTATCTTCTTCACTCTGATATAAAAGCCCAGCTCCCCTAGTGAGTGTGCAGATGATGATTTGGCATTGTCCAGGACTATTATGCTGTCAGCTCTCAAAGAAAAAAAGGCTTGTAAAAATCCTGTAGTCAGACAAAGGCAGAGCATGCGGCTCAGGACAGTTTGTACTGCTGTCTGCTAATAACCTTTCTGAACAATAGCTTACATGGAAGGATCTTTCATTGAACATGAAATTTCTCTTTCAGCTTCACCTTCACTTACTCCCAATTACCGCTCCACTCTCAGCTATACCCATGCTACATATGCAAATCCTCTTTCAAACTCTTTTGTACAGAAACAGAGGTGCATCTCCCTCCCCCTGGTCCTGTTCTAGCGCCATCCTACACTATCCTTGCACAATCCACCACTCACTCACTACTACTCCTAGTTCAGCTCTATCTACCTGCAAATTCATTCACATATGTGGTCTCCACCACTCCCAGCAATCTGCCTTATGCTCTGCTCTCGGGTATATAGAAGTCAGCTTCACACATGTCATTTTTCTTTCTTCACTTATTAAGGAATACAAATTTGAAAGAAAATGAAGAATATGCCCAAGAAAGACATTTCTGTTCAAGACCTAAGATAGGATCAACAGCTTTTTCCAAAACACAGAAAATGAGCAAGTTTTCTTGGGGCAACTTAAAGAGCTGCAACTTGACAGGTTCAACAGTGGTGTGAGCAGATAATTGACCCAGCTTTCCTCAAGCCCCAGTGATATTAAGTTCATTGCAGCCCGAGCTATACAGGCTGGTTCCTCTGCCTGTAAAGACTTGGGCCCTGGCAGACAAACTGAGGTGACCTGTCTATCTAGACAATTTATGACACTGTGCTCTCCAGCAGTTGTTCTGGTGCAGATTACCAGCTCCATGGAGTGCCAATAGGAATATGCACATTATGTGCCTGTGCATCATCTGTCCCTGTTTACAGCACTGGACCACGGCTGATTGTGGGTTTGGGCTAAGTGAAAGTGAGCTGAAGTGTGGTCACGTCTATCTTTCTGGCAATTCAGCTCTAGGGAGAGTTGCTCACTCTCACTGTCTACACAGTCAGCTACCACCATCTCTACTTTTCTGCCAGAGGAGCCTGAAACACCACACAGCCAGTTCTGGGGAGACCCCAGTTTACAGGAAATATTGAAATGGCTAAATCTGCTGCCACTTTGAGATAAATCCTCAAATGTGTACAAGGATTTGGCAGTATACAATGGGTCCATGAAGCTGGTACATGAACAAAACAGCATTGCAGAACCTGGAAAGGAGAGCAAGGAAATGGACTTGGAAGTGACCCTTGCTTAAGGGTATGCACCTAAGCCAAGGTCAATGCCCAGTAACTCCAAATGCAAAAGCACGGACAGGCTCTGATCTCTGCTGCACCTGCCTAATGCCAGATGTACACCACCATAACGGATGGCGTTAACTCTAGAATTATACTCATCCCAAAAAGGTCAGGGTATGGCCCAATGAGTTTACAGTGAGCAAGAGCAAGGCAGTGCATTTGCTGAGCTGCGACTAGTTCCCGTTCGCCATCTGTCGATTTAGTGAACATCGCGCATCTAAACTAGGGACTGGAAAGCTTTGTGATATCCAAGGTTCTACAAGTGTACTGGACAATAACATGCACTAGGGATGTGCTAGGGATGACATACACCCTGAAAACTAGGGCTGCAAGGAGAAGAGCCTTCTTTAAGCTCTGAGCTCTTTCCTGAGCAGGGCCATCTCCTGCTGTTACCAGGATGCCTATTCCAAATAATGCCGCATTTATTTTAGCTGACAAACATTTACCAGAGCTGGTAACATAAAGACTCATGCCTACTGAGACAAGAACTTAATTCAGGCAACAAAATAAGCTGTATATAAGAGGCACATCAGACACAAAATGGATGGAAAAAGGCCATATGAGGTGAAAACCTGAGTCTGTAGGATGAGTTTGGTGTTCTCTGAGTGCACTGAATGAATATAACTTCTTCTCACACTTCTCCAACCCCTTTATCACTGCAAGCAGTTTAATTGGCCCCACAAACATCCTGAGTGCATGAAGTGCTTACAGGTAGAGAACATGGTTTCAGATGACTTTATAACCTGCTCATTGGAAGGTGGAATGGGAAGGGACAGGGCAAAAGTTTTCTAGGCTGGAGCTGATCCCAGGGACCAACATGAGTCCTTTTTGGATGCTCTAGTGTATGTCAGCAGCAGGGACATGTGGCCAAAATGCCCAAGCAGCCTGTATAGCTCAGGACACAGCCCAGTGGGAAAGAGGGACAGTGAACCAAGAAGCTGTTGGGACTTGCAGTAGCTGATGTTATTTTGCTTCTCCCCACTACAACTGCCTATGACCCATTCCTGCCAGCCTCAGGTCCACTCACCATGCACACCCAAGTTCTGCTTCACTGCAACAACACCCTATCACTTTCTGAGCACTCACACACAAGGTCACCACTGTGTATGTAGCTTCTGGTTTACATTCTCTCCTTTTTCATGGTTTTTTTTTTTTCTCTCTCTTTTTCCATTTCTTTGTCCTAAGGGATCATGACCAGAATTAAATCCTGACATACTTTCAAACCCAATATAGCTGGTGGTTTTACACTCCCTAGGTAAATCATCCCACACTTCTTTGGAAAACATGAATGCATTTTCCCTGTGGTCCACAACATCTGAAGTATCCTGTCATTATTATTAAGTGAAGGAGATCCTTCAAAGGCTGTGGTGTTGTCCCCAGGTATTTCAGCGCACAGTGTCAGGCGCAGGGCCTAGATCAGCACAATGTTTTACTCACTGTTAATGCCAGACATTCAGGTCTCTTATTTCCAGCAAAGAGCCTACTTGAAGAAGTTCATGGTCTTACCCAGGAGTGCAAGAAATGGGCTCTTTATGGAGTATGAAATCCATTTTCCCCGGGCCTTCATTTGGATTGTGCTTTATGACATGAGAAGATGAAGTAAGTGAATAAAGCACTACATTCTTGCTGACTGATGGACAGATGATCCCAGCAGTCTGTATCTGTACTCTCCCTTCCCACTGCTGTATATTTGCTGGGTTGTCAGTCTTAAAGCCAAAATGACTTGGGAACCTGAACTTTCCTCAGATTCCTCCCCCTGCTCAGTCCAGAGAAGGATCTGAAAGTTAACATAGGACTGAGGGCAAGAAGAGGGAGAGATACCAGCTCTGACACCTGTAAAGCTTAGGTAAGAGGAAAAGTGATGAGTGAGGAGCTTGGACTCAGATGAACTATAAATGCAGCACTGCAGCCAATGCGAGCGGCTTCAAGAGAGCCTGTACCAAATTCACAGCAACATCAGACAGCAGGAGGGGGAAAGTGCTTACTAAATTCATTCTCTTGACATTCAGGAAGGCAGAGAAATGGGGAGCGAGGCAAGCAAGGTCTAAGGTCACTTGCCAGGACGAGAGAGGACAAAGAATAAGACCATACTAAAGATGTTCCTCTAGTCCCCCGCCCCTAAACCGAACATCAAGGTTTGCTTCATTCAGGAGGGAAATGATCATGTAAGAGGCAGAAAGCCCATGAGTTGCTCAGTTACTGGAACTATGACAAGCAATTCTGGGGACAGCTGCGTTTTTTCCCTTTTGCTCAAAATAGAAGTTAAAACAAAGGCTTTTTTTTTTTTTAACTAGGGGGATAATCTGCTGCAAGAGAGAGGAATATCATCTGTTCAGAGCATCACTGTTGCAGAGAAAGTCTAAGGAGGTCAGTGGAGTCTCTTCTGCTTTGAAGACAACCTTTGTCTCCTGGTCATGTTCACAGCTGGCATCACCCCGTTTGGTTTGAAGGCAGCCAGAGCAATTCACATGGTCTGGGAATCTCACTTACTGAGTTAATGGGTTTCCCTCGAGTTGTTGCTTGGTATGTGGTCCCCTAGCCCAGCTGCTCTGCTCTGCCCAGCATGGGATCCCAACAGCACAGAAATTCCCTCTGTGCTGGTGAATGAGCTGAGGCTCTTGCTCTGCTCAGGCATCCTGGCTAATTCTGCAGGTTGATTTGGGTTCATATTCACTCTATGTACCCCTCAGTCACCAGCTGAAATGGGCTGCTTATGTCTCCTAGCCTTTCAGCTGTCTGGTCTGCCTGCCTGTGCTCCTGCTTCCCAGCCACCTCTCTCTCCTGCATCCAGCATTACTTGCTGCCCAGATAGTGCAGCAGCTCAGACAGACAGGCTCACACCCTTTACCTCCAGCCTCAGCTTCTCTCAGCTGCTTTCACCCCTGAGCTCTCCTGTACTGAACTGTGAGATCCAACTGATGGGAAGAAATCAGCCTGCCAGGCCCTCTTGTTAGACAGGGAATGAAAGCATTTTCCCTCTCTCCTCAACGCACAAAAATGGCCTATTTTCCAGCATCATATATGGGTTCAAACAGTCAATACTTCCTCAACAGAAATGCAAGAAAGGAGGATGAAACACAAGAGGAAAGAAAACAAATTAGGGCTATGGAAGGCTTCTTTTAAAAGCAAAGCCCCTGGTCTAGCTTCTCAGTGGTGTAACCTCAAAGGCCATTAATATCAGGCTAGAGTGAGTAGCAGCAGGGAAAATGGCATAAAAAAATCTGCTGTCTTTCTGGAAATAATAAACAATATTTGGCCAAAGTTCAGGGGAGGAAGGTTGTGGGGTGAGTAGAAAGAGAGGAGGACAAACTCCAGGTAGTTTGTCAGACATTAAGTCTTTCTTGCCTGCTTAACCTTCACTCTGCAGACGCACTCACTGGGGTGTAACTGCTTCAATATGAGCACTGTGTGGAGCACAGGTATTAGGGCCCAATCTGTCCCTTGTGTAACTTTGCCAATGCGCAAGAGAATCGATGACATGCCCTGACCTCAGTGCAGCTCTTTCATGGTGAACTAAGGAGCTAAGTGCACATGTGAAGGTTGTTGCAACTACATTTGTTTTCCTATGGGAGAGTGCACATGGGAGTAGGATTTTCTTACCCCCTCTTCTTGTTTCACCAAGAATATCTTTGTATTTTTTGTATTAAAAAGAGGATGACTGGGCTTGCCATAAATGTTTATGATGTACTTTCAACACTCCCTGCACCCTGAGTGGCTCAGCTTGGGAAGCACCTCCTAAGTAGCAGCAATAATGTGTACTATTGGTGAAATAGTATTTGGAGCACCATAAAGCAAAGGTAAACCTAGGGCACCACACAAAATAACTGTTCCAGTTTCCAACAATCTTATTTCGAACCTGTGGCTCAGCTATTGAGTAGCAGCCAGGAATGATTTCCATAGTTGCTGAAGATGATGGGGGCAGATGGGAATTGCACTGTCAGTAGCACAAATCCATCTGTGTCCTGGCCAAAAGGCAGACAGTTGGTTTCATACATTTCTCTCCTACAGCTGAGAACAACTGGCTGCCAGGCCAGTTCCAGATTCGAGCCCCAGGATGGGAAATCAGCAGACAATCTCCTGACATTTGTAGATTTGATGGGATTATGAATGTCTTCCCATATTTGCATTACCTACAACCAGATTGTGAGTTGCAGTCAATAGATCACCAATGTATTTATCTAACAAACTGGAAATCCACTGGAAAGGCCAGAGCAGGACAAGTATGAAGGAGTGAGAGCAAGAAGAATGTGAACCAACTGAAGGGTCCAGAAAAGAGCAGGAGAATGATCAGATATTTAGGACACACATGCTACAAAGAAAGACAAAACCAGTGGCACCTTCTTAGCTTAAAAAAGACTGAAGTAGGACACAATAAAAGTGATTAAATAATGGACAAGGTTCCCACAAAGTAAAGAAAGTAACAAATGATTGCATCTGATTCATGACAAGCTCAAACTGCAACGAAGAAGAGTCAGTTAAAACTCAGGAAGAACATAAAGGATACTGAAGCACAAGCACAAATTGTCCTGGGAGGGTGTGAAGTCATTCAAAACAAGCTAGAGAGGCAGTTATCATGAATGATTTGGAAAGAGCTGACCCTGCCATTATGCAGGGATATGGACTAGGTAACTTGTGAGATCCTTTAAAGACCTTTGTTCCGTTCATCCACTGTAAGATGAGCACTGTGCACCCATGATGTACTGACAACAGCAGAGTCTCGCCAGCAGCTGCCACTAGCATTGCACTGATGGTCAGAGCACCAACAGGGAAGAGGAAAGGAGGGGAACAGTATACAGGAATTCTTCCCATTAAAATTGCCAGGATACATCAATGCACTCAATCAGTCTAACTCACATGTGAAGGATTTCCTCGTTACCATATCGGCTGCAGCTTAGCACACATCCACAGGAAGCTGCTGTGAACCTGCACCAACACTTCCTCACCTGTGGCTCCTCAACCCCGGCCTAGCCAGGCAGGGAGATGGGTGCCATGATGGAGTGCTATGGGATGGCCTGCAGCATCAGCCACACTAAGTCACAGGACGTCACCCCAGCTGGCCAGCAAATACGCAAACATGTGGAAACCCTTCTTCCCAGGTGGCATTTTACAGGCAGGGAAGGGGAGGAGGAATAACACTATCATAGTTTGTAGTAACTGGGGTTGTGCATGACACCTCCAGCTAAAAGGGGAACAGGACCTTATCATGGAAAAAGGCCAGGATGGGCCCTCCCTGCTTTAACTAGTAAGTTATTGTCAGATTGTCAGGTACCACAGGTCAAAGTCTTCTCCTGGATCCCAACCAAGCAGACACATCCATATTCATCTGTGTTATGACATGAACTTGATGACCTGTTTTTCAGAGCTAGCTCAAGGCTTCTTGCTCTTCAACACGTCATTAAAAAGTGAAGCTGCTGTCTCCGAGGTGAAAAACTGCATTTTCTGATCACCTGCAAATAAAAGTCACTGCAGTCCAAGTCCTTTCTTGTAAACTCAAAGGGGTTTTAACTGCAATGTGATGGTCAAGTTCCCAAGTAAGGGTGTAGTTACTTTCTGACTGTCTTAAATTTACCTCAGCAGTTTAAGACGGGGCACAGCACACATCACTGAAGACAAATGGCTGCTGTGTCAAGCCACAGAAATGGGCAAAGCAAACCCTACACAAACAGCTTCTTTACTGCCCTGCCACAGAGTCTGCCAGATGCCAGGGCCTAGATTGGAAATTATGAGTCAGATCCCCAAATGGAGCAAAATGACTGTGCTCCAAGAAAGCACTGATTTATATCAGCCAAATTCTGGCCTGCTGATCTCAAACTGGATCAAATTATTGGAGTTTCTGGACTCTCTAACACATGCCCTGATCAGTATATGTGAATGAGAAATGGCATGCTCACAAATATGTCAGTTCATGGATACACACAGATTGCAAGGACATCTGGCTGACAGAAACTTTAGGAGATGTAGAACTTATGGCAATGGGAAGAAATCCATTATCTGATTAAAAGGTTAGATAATGTAGGGGGAAAAGTACTTGCAATGAGCCTGTTGAATGAAGGCCTCTGTGGGGGGGGCACAAAAAACTCACCATTAGCCAGTTTCTGTTAATCAGTTTTGATATAATTCTGCCTGAGTGTGCCTAGTTCTTGCCACAGCAGCTTGAGCCATACATAACACAACCAGGTGCCGTGAAAGCTTCTCTAAAGCCTCCACTAATGCTGCTCTCTCTGGCCCTTCAGCACCCTGGCTCCCTACGCCAGCTCTGCCCCTGCCCCTCAGTTACTCCATCACTACCTAACCACTCATCACATTAAGGCATTAGATGCTCTACTTGCAGCTACCACACCTACAGCAAACCAAGAACCCATTTTCAGAGCCACAAACAGAGAGGCTGCATCCAACTACAGTGGCCTAAACTTTCCCAAGGGATTTTTTACTTTACATAGTTATCACCTTTTTGGCTGACCTAACTGTCAGTTGGTGTGTATAAGTGAGCTGCTGCTGAAAAAGAAGGAGTTAAGAATCATTTAAACCATTAGGTTTTCATCAGATCTCATTCTGCTTCTGGGAGCCCTGGAAGCATCTGTTAATAAAGGGCGGGGGGGAATAAAACCCCTCTCCCTCGTGTCAAGATATCTTTTTCCATCCAGCTGCACCCAGAATGAAAGAGCTATCAAAGAAAGCTCCCCCATTAGCCATCAATTCAGAGCAACTTCAATCAGCCAGTTCTGCTGGAGCCTGTGGGAATATCTCCTCAGCAGCCTCCTACATGCTGCACTTGAGTGCTCAGAAAGAGCCACATTAAACCTGCCTGCCATCAATCCAAGGGCCTCCTTCTCTGTAACTTAATGAGGTGAGCCAGTTGGCATCACTGACAGGGAGCTGAGGAGTTAAAATGAAAGCAAGAGTGCAAGCCAACTGGGCTTGGTGTGCACACACAGGGGAAGTAGCTAAGCCACCAGCCCTCCTTTAAGGGGCTCTCTGCAGGACTGAGGGCTGTTTCTGGGCTGCAGCAGACTCAGGGGAGGCTCAGAGGGATGGGGACAGCTCCCCTTACCATGTAAGCCATCCCAGTTGACATGGCCTGGCCTCCCTACCCTCGTCAGGGCAGTCAGGATGGGGAGAGGTGATCTCAAGGCCATCCCTTTCCCTACTGATAGGTGGCATGTCTAGTGACCAAGAGAGATCAAGCCTGGCATGGGGAGGCCATTCCTGTTATCTGCTGCTCTAATGAGGGGGCAGGTGGCTGTCTCTTCACATATGCTGCTTCCCCAGCTGGCACAAATGCTCCCTGTTTTTCGTAGCCAGAGGATGGCTGAGCCATACAAAACAAAACAGACAAACTGTGCCTTTCCCAGCCATTTTTAAAGATTAGAAAAATACTTGAGACTCAAGGCTTCTCTCAGGCCTTATCTCCAACCAGATTGAGAGGGACAAAACTAAAGCAACTTTCAAATACATCGAGCACTCAACTATCATTTGTTCTAGGTCCAGTTTATGGATTGGACTTGGCCATCATCCATCCTGGTGACTCCTAAGGCACATTTCTTCATCAGGTGCTCCTCAAGAGCAACATCACTGCCAAGATATTTTTTATTTCTCTTCCTTGCCACCTATTAAAACAATTTTATTTCTTCTTTCTGAGGAGGAATTGCTATTGCTCAAGGGAACTTTCCCAAGACAAAATGCTATTTGAAAGCTGCTCTTCCTGTGTACCAGAGTCTATACTACCAAGTGGGACGAGTGTTCTGGTGGGAAGATGGTAGTTACAGATTAAGTATTGACCATCATGGCTGCCCAGACCTGCTTTGTGGAGCAGATCAATTGCTTCAAAAACCCAGAAGAAACCCATGGATTATCAGGAAGTCACAAAGCAACATTTCATGCAGTATATCTTTACTGCTTGGATTGTGAGGTTTTGACCTTCAGGATAAATTGTTCAAGGGAAGAATCTGAGTATGGCCACCTCCACAAGCATAGCAGCATATTTTCCTTGATGTTTTTTTGATCTGAGTGTTCAAGAGTAGTTGGCAATTCAGGATGACCAGCAGGAGAGTGGCTGGTAGTCAGATGCCTCAAATTGATGATATGTTGTATGTCCCTCCTGCCACAAACACTTCCATGATCTCTGTGCTTGGTTGGAAGTAGCCACCCTTCTTCAATCTGTACTTTCCTCCAGGCAAGGAAACATCTTGGTGAGGCTGTCAGACATTGCCTCAGTAGGGAAGGCTGTGCAGAACTGAACAACATTAATGTGTTATTGGCAAAGCAGCACATTGTGTCTCATATCTCTAAGTGCTCTGGGATTGTGTGTGCACAGAATAGAGCAAAAGGGAGGGAACAATATTGACTCTTCTATCTGTCCAACAAACACGACCTCTTGCTGGGTCCTTGATGCTGCTCAAAGAATTCTTTGATCCATGCAATCAAGAATACCAACATATCAAGGAGCCCCAGCACGGAGCCTTGACCTTTGTCCATGCCTAGAAATACGTCACCCATCGAGATCACATCTTGGCCATGGCAGTGCCCCAAGGCTGATCGCGCAGGGGTACAGACTATAGAGGAGGGTAAGCACTGCTGTACTCAGCTCACCTTCCTTTAGGCACTCACTCTGGAAGGTCACAGTGCGAGTAGGATGATATTTAGTAAAGGTGCAGGTTGATAGCTGATGAAATCCAAGGCCCTCAGCTCCAGGCACTGACAAGTTAGTCTACTCTTGTGGATCTCACATCTTCTTCAGGTGGGGCAGGAATACAGTTTAGCTCTGCCCTCCCTGACCAAGAGGGGAGAAAATCAGTGAGACTGCTTCATGCACTGTCTGGAGGATGCAGCTGAATATGACTATTTTACCTACCCAGAAAGGAAGGACACCCCACAAACATGCATGCAAGGCTCTTTCAAGAAGGTACTATTTGTAGCCATAGTCCCCAGCAAGCCAGTATGGCTAGCACATAAGCAGTTTGCTGGCTCAGAGCATGACTTAATATGGATATAGCAACATAAGAGTGCTTAAAGTACTCGTGCAGAACCTGCAGAACCTGCCCTGTTCTTCGCCGGTTCCTGCCTTAGCAAAGTGTCTAGAAATTCCCCTCTGCTTGGGGGAGCTCCTTCCCAGTGTCACATTTTGGGGACAATAGAATAGAGAGGCGTGTCTCTATAAAAAGTGCTGGCCAGGAGCCTCAGAGACTGTCCCTGCATCATTTAGACATTCTCTTGACTTCATGGTCCACATCCCTTCTCACACTGCCTATTCAGGGACTGCAAGGGGTATACTGACCATGGTCACACTGCTGTGCTTGCCCTGCTCCCACTGTATCCCTACAGGTGACAGACTGAAAGAAAACAAAAAAAAATAAAGCAGGAACAATTTGCAGGGAGACCCCAGCGCACAAGTGCAAACATGTCTGTTTGTAAATGGTACGTTCTACAAAATACATTTCCTCTCATCCCTGGTTACAACTTCACCTTACTCTTTGCCCAAAATGCATCAGATGAACAAGAAGAAATGGTTAAAAAGCAATTTCACCACTGCCGAAGTCCACAAGGTAAAAATAAATATAACAGCTTTCCCCTCTCCCTGAAGCACCTTTCACTGTCTATGGGATCTTTAAGGTCCTGTAGGCATGAAAATGATTATACCACTGCTACTACCAACAATGCCTCACTGGTGCATTTCACTTGGCATGCATGTGGATGCCTGTCAGGAGAATATCTCCATGCTCACACATTCATTTACACACAACAGTCTGTTTTGATTGCAGTTCCAGTGCCCATTTGTGCACAGGCACTTTCTGTTTAGGATGTGTAATAATACCCTTTCAAATATGCAATAACAAACAGCTTATGCTAGTGTCAGATTGGATAGAAATAGTCATTGATTTCTGTACCATTTATATAATTTAACTTGCACTGAAATGATTCTATTAGGGGTATTAGGCCTAGTCTACAACTAATCTGAGTATCTGTATAGTAATAGTCTGAGTAACATTAGGAGGCTCTGGTCAGACAGGTCTAACATCTGAAGACATCATCCCTTCCCCATGCTTACTCTTACCTCTTGGCTAGAGATTATTGCTCCCACTGACCATGTCAGCACCTCTTGCTTCATCTAAGGCAAAGAGCCAACAGCAACCTCAGCTGACTTTACACTAAAGCAGATGAGAGAAGTATGGTACTACCCCTTCCTCTGCCTATACAGAATTGCAATCTTCAGCAAGGAGAAAGTTAAAGAACACAGGTGAAAGAGTGGGCAGTACTCTTGCATCTGATGTTTATAAAGTTAATGTCTGGAACATGCATGTGTATATACTGGGATAGTCTTCCTGCTGTTGTTCAGCTGTGCTGTTAGCACTGCTTTAGTACACTGTGCATTAGATGGTTATGCACTGCTTTAACTACAGCTATGCAGTTACACTTTATGTGTTTGTAAGGCCTCAACTAATGAGGGCATTAATGACAGCTGTAAACTCGGTCCATACTGCTTTCTCTCTCCGTAACAACTTTAATTCCATGATCTCAAAGCACAAGAGAAATGCCACAAAATAAACCCTCCCAACATGCACCAATGCTTGTGAGGTATTAGAGTTGGTTTAATTTTCACAGCAAAGATCTTACATGAATAATGAATCCTTTTATTATGCTCATGAATTATCTGTGAGCAGGCTGTGAGCTTTATGAACGTGTCTGCTGCTCCAAAGTTTTTAATGAACAGAAAACGTTAACAAATGTCACTGTACTAGAATACACCAAAAGTCTTTGCCCCAGCAGTTTGAGGACTGTGACTGGTGCCCTGGGTCACAGGACAGCATTTAGCCACCCTGGTGGAAAAATGGGAACCTCATTAGTGAGAATGACTATGAATGGACCGTATTTGTTCACACTCACTCCAATCTCATTTAGATGGGTGAACAAAGAGCAATCACACACTAGCCTTAAGGTGAGAAAAATTTTATATGCCGTAAGTACTGAGAACTGGGAATAAAAAAAGGTCATGATGAGAAGCAGTTAGTTTTTTGAGGCACACTCAACGGCTTTGGATGCCCATCCAACACTAATCTTTATTAAGTTTTTTTATCTGTATTTTACAGATGGAGTAAGTGGCACACAGGGCAGAGAAGCAACTTCCCAGAGTCACCTATTCGGATGAACTATAATTCCCAAGCCACTCTGTATCATGTCTCCACCAAAAAGATGAGGGGCCTCAGTTTGCAAAACAGAGCTAGAAATCTCAGTTGAATGAGCTCTCTAAGGGGATTTCTTGCTTGAGACGATGAAGAAACAGCTTAAGGTTGTCTGTTTCCTTCTAGTCAGGCACTTCCTTCCCCTGTTGAATCTGAAATCAAGAAGCATCTAGGCATGTAAAAAGGAGTGATCATTGTAAGAAGAAACTAACCCCCAAGCTTTCAAATCTTCTAGAAAATTTGTGCTTGAAATCACCATCTGTGTCCAAGTTCTGAGTCAGTTCTTATGTCCACATCCACTCACCATGTCCAAGGCAGGGATTAAATACATTAGCCTACTGAAACCCAGGAAGAGAAAAAACGGAGCTAAGATTCTCAACTGAAATGCAATGCTGAGCTCAGGAATAACAAAACAGTTCCCTTGAAAGCTGGATTTTACCTTAGATAAACAATAGCTGTATAGCCACGCATGTGTTCACTGAAAAGGAGGAAGAGGGTCAGAAGAACAAAACTAATTGGAACCATTTGGTACAATGGGCTAGAACCATTTACTTCAAATCTAGGTCTTTATCTCTCTCTATTTCCTTATGCCAAGCCTTCTTTTGATACATCTATTGTTAAACCCATCAACGCTCCTCCTGCTCCGCTGCAATTAGAGCCAAGCATTTCCTTTGAATTAGCACATCAGCACTCCCCTGTCCCAACTAAAATCAGTTTTGCCTCAGGGCACTGAAAAATCTTCACTGCCAGCAGCACTCTCTGCCGTAGGCACTACCTTGCTGTTTTATTCTCATCACACGGCTTCATGTAGTTTTCCCAGGGCAGTAGGTAGGTGCAAGGGACACCAGAGCTGTTCCTTACTGGGCAAGCCTGCCTTGCCAGATCTTTGCAGGGAGGCTCCCCACACAAAGTTAGCCTTATATGTATGTAGACAGAAAACGAGAGACATGATGTCACTTATCTTTTTCCTTTGGTCCCCAGTGTCCAGTTTTTAATCTTTGCTTACAGTGAGAACATAAATCGTCATACCAAAGGCTCATTCCTGTAAACAGTCCACACTGCACATTTCTCTGGGGTCTCCAGACAGACCTGTGGAGCTGTGCTGAACCTGGGCACTTCACCATACTAGACTACTGGTGGGAAGCCACACGGATGTAAAACTCACAGGGCAAAAGTTTCACCATAAGAGATCCTGCTGCTGGCATGCTCTAATGAAGCTTCAGACTGTACCTTGCCTGCAGTTTCTTAGTTTTTAACTCACAGTGGATCAAGTCATGTTGATTTTTTTGAAAAAGTAACCAATCCACCAAATCAAATGGAAATGAAAACAATCATTCAAACAACTCCTCCCACACTCCAATCCCAAGGACAGAAGCAAGTACTAAAAATCTGATTGTGTGAATACAACTTATTCACATCATTCATATGCTACAATTTTGGACATTTCCGAGACTGGGCAGGTGCTTCTGCCTGTAACTAATCTGACAGTGTGGACCAAATTAATATAATGCAGACCAGACTTTGACAGGGAAACCAAAAATAGCTTTGTCTAATACTTAACATAGGAGCACCTTCTTAGTTTAAAGGAAGTGTCCTTTATCACAGTATTTAATCCAAATGCATACACTCAGTCTTGCCATTTCATCTGTCCTTGGATAGCACTAAAATTTTTTTTTCTCAAATCAAGCTCTGAGTGAACTTCCAGATCTCCAAGCTTTCATCCTCACTAAACAATCACATTCTCAGATGGAACAAGAGCATGAGCAATTTCTCTTGAACACCGAAACTAAGCACATGGAAAATAATTCTGTTCTTTAGTAAATTAATCACAGGATCTTTTATTTTCTCATCTCATCGTTTACTCTGCGAGGGATAACTCAAACCCTTTGCATTCAGCAGCTAGGCAAGTCTATTAGGAACCCAGTTTGACTCAGTATATGCTTATGCCAATGTCAGGATATTGTTATTCCAGCATCAAGACTCCTGGTGAGTGAGTCCTGTAACTAATTCAAAAATGAAAGGATACCTGCTCCTCTGCTTCCTACGCCCTGCTGTCTCTAAGCAATTACTTATGTGCCAGCATCATTGTAAATCTGTGCTTTAGTGCACTGTGAAAAGCAATTGAAGTTATGCAGCAACTTAAACATAGAAACACTTATTAATACCTCCACTTACAGTGAAAGGACTCAGGTCTGCTTTCTTCAAGTGATGAGATCATTTGCAGAGCTTTCTAGTCAATGTGAACCTGACTGACAGGTCACTTAGGCTTCCAATTCATCCCAGCAGACTACTGATGTTTCTAAACTGATCCTCAGAGAAGCAAAAAGGCAATAGCTAGCACTTTACTCTTGCCTTTGTAAGGCTGATGTTTCGGCATGGAGACAAGGCCTTCTCCCTAAAACCCCTGTCAGCAGAAGGAAGACTTTCACGAGTTATGATAGACTGTGGGAAAGATCTGATATAAAATTTTTATGAGGTTCTAATTACCCCTCCTAAATGAACTGCAACAGCAAGCTCACCCTTTGAAAAAACTAAGAGGTAAACCCTTCCTTAGGCACATGAGTAAACATTTTCAGTGTCTTATTGACTAGTCTCATATACCTCAGTACTTCTTCTCCTGATGTGTAGAAACATACTCACTATCTATACCAAACTTTGTTTCACAATAAAGTAGGGAGGTGCTTTTATAACGTTTTGCAGATGAGGAATGGATGCAAAACAAATAAAAATTAAAAACTATATTCTGTCCAACTACCAGGACAGCTGATGTGGGCTTGGGGGTGTGCTGGGCACCCATGTTCATGAGAGCAGAAAGCAAATAAGAAATCCTCTCCTCCAGGGCTGTCATGCTTGGCTCTCTCCACACTGAATGGCAAATGCTGCTGCCATAGCGCACACAAAGCCAGTGTGCTGCACATATGGTGATTTAAGAACACAAAGCCAGAGGAATGGAGCAAGGGAGCTCATTTTTTAAAAGACTCATATGTCCCAACAGGTAGAAGTCTCCTCACAACACGAAACACCATTCAACCTTCCCAAGTTAGTACAATGCTTTATTTTAATACTGACAGTGTCCTGCTTTGAAAAATCTTATATGCACCAGGAAGGAGTGACTTAGAAGCTGCAGGAACACAGTTATCACCACTGTATTTGGCCCTTTCCCTTGGTAGTAACCAGTCAGTTAACACCCCATCACAATAAGCACACTTGGGGTTACTTGATGATAGAAATCCTGTGGTCAGGGCTCTGGAGCAATGGGTTAAAGATTCAGAAGGATCTCTCAGAAATGTAAACTTGTAATGGCTGCAGTACAGTGCAGTGATGTAAAATCAATGCAGATGCGAGCTTTAACACAAAGGTAATGGGGAGGCAAAGACATAAATAAGGAAAACTACGAGTGAAGAAAGGGCTGGTAATAGAGGAAAGTGCAAAGCGAACATGAGGTGCTATCATTTAGGATAAATAATTCTTGGATAGCTCTTGCACAGGACTTATCAGACACGCAGCCCAAAGTGCTCTAAAGATGAACTAATACCTTTTTATGGTTGAGGAAACTGAGGCACAAAGAAAGGGTGCTGTTTATATGGGGTCATGTACTCCATGCCAGATGCAAAAGCAGACATCAGGATTCTCAGCTTCCTATTCCACGCCCCACCATGCCCTGCTAAAATGATTTTTTCTGCCATTGCTGCAATCTTTCTCTAAATATACTTTTTTGGCTAGCAATAAACCCAGTTTGCTGCTGAGGTATGGGTTTCCCTAGTCAGGAGGGCTATGTCTGTATTGATGTACTCTTTTTCCAGACTCTACTTTCTCTTCATTTTCAACATTTGCACAGGTACAATAAGGTTTGTTACCTAGTTCAATACCATGTACCTTTGCATAGAGAACGTGTCACAGCTGAATGCACACTGGAAGGGCTTAGATATGTATTCGGAACAAGGAACATGTAGAAGTAAACCATAATGCCTGTTTCTGTCCTTTAACATTTTTAAAGCTATTTTGTTCCCAGAATTACTGCACCCTCTCAGATAGGAAGGCCACACAACACTTCTCGATTGCCCTTGTTGTCCTCTTCTCCAGCCAGACGAAATACTCCAGCTGAAGGGTACTCCTGAAAAACCTGATTTTCCACAGCTGATGTACTATTCATATGATCTTTTTTTCCAAAAAGAAAACTATTTCAGCAGAAAACTTTGCTACAAGTTCAAAAGTATTTTTAAAAATACTCATTAAAAAAAAATGGAAACATATCGGTTTTGTGTTTCTCTCCTGCCCTTTGCCCATTTCCTCATTCTATTTGATGCTGAATCCATACATATCTATTTTTTCACCTTTGCTTTTTCCTATAACTCAATTTTTTTGTTATAGCTTTCTAGCTTTCTTAACTTCTGGAGTTATTGTATAATAAATGGACAAGTTTTAGCTCATTCAGAAATTCAGATGTTCCCAAAAATTAGAAAGTGAAAAGTGTAAATATATACGAACACAAAATACATATGGCGTTATCATTTTACAACATTCAATGATGAGAGGAAAAAAAAAGATTTATAGGAAAATACATTCTTCAAAGTTCCTTTTTAAGGTATTATAAAACCAAAGAATCTACTCAATTTTTAATTTTGCAAACCAGAAATGGCTTTTAAAAAAAGAAATTAATCCTCTTAAAAAAAATAAACAAAAAACAACCCACAACAAATTACCTCTACTATGTCTCTTAACCCAAAATAGATGTAAGCACCACTTATCTGCCACCAAGCACTATTTCTGTGTTCAGTTTTATGGCAACCTGCTACAAGTCCCTTTTGTGATTTTGCTTTCTCTCTCAAGGCAAGGTGAGTGTTACTCTCCTGCTTCTCTGGGTATCTAATCCATTATTTCTGGATTGAAGATTTTATGCTTTTTTCTCATTACCTGCCAAAGGCATTTCCTTCTCCAAAGCCACCATTCTCTCTTTTCCAATTAATCACTTTCAATTATTACCTAATCATTCAACAAATAAATGCTGATCACTTTCCTGGGGAGGCAGTGGTGGAAGTCCAAGGGATTAGAAAAATGTAGTCTATTGAATGTAAAGTTCCATATCAAATTCTAAAACCCACATTTGCCCCGAATCTTTAGGTTTCAGAGGCCTGCCTAAATAAAAACAGGTTTTCCAGGGATGGTACTGACAGTTGGCAGAATTTATCATCTACCCACAGCTTTACAAAGTTATTGTTAGTACCTGAAGGGAAGGTGACCATTTGAAAGAAATGCCCTGCTTCAAAGACCCACAGGTACTTTCTAATGCTGTCCTATCTTTTCAACAGCTTCTGGTGCCATGGTTAGCTTTTGATTGATTACTCACTTATCTAATTCTCACACAGTAACTCTGCTAACACTGAGAATCTTTTAAAATCAGCAATTTCTCCCATGGTTTTTGGGACAGACACCTATAGGATGATCCTGAGGAGTCTGAAGGCTTCTTGTAAGTCTGTTCAAAATGCTCTTGCTGGAATATCTGTAGCCATGCAGCAAGGAAAAAGTCCTCAGGTGGGAATACTGGCTGCCTTGTTCTATCCAAGTTGTCAAGCATTCTCCATCACTACTCAGTTACAGAAAACTATTTGTAGGACACAGATTTTAAATTTCAGTTCTACAAATATTAGTCTGTAATAATATATCATATTTCTTACCACTCAGACATCTCCCTCAAAGTCAGAAGAAGGTCTGGGAGACAGGGCATATACACATTCAACACCTGCTCTCTGCATTGTTGGTATGGTAGCATGCATCTCTCCTTGAACATCCTTTTCTACTTCTGACTTTCAAGATCATTTTCCTAACATGTGACAAGCCTATCCTAAATCCCAAATCTTAATGAGCTTGGAGTCTTCAAAATACATTAATTCACAAATTTACCAATCCCCCTAAAAATTCCAAATTAGCTAACAGATTTGTATTAAGTCTATCCACTAAATTGCATTATCACACAGTGGAAAAAATGACAATATAAACCCTAAGATTTGAATCTGCTTAAGCCAACAGAGCTTATATATTAAATGTGCCCGTTTACAACTGGGCTTATCCAGATACATTTGCTCCAGTGTCTTCACTGTTTGTCCCATCAGGCTTAGACTGCCTGCATAAAGTCCAGCTATGCTCCCTCCCATGTGGTCCAGGGCACTCCCCAAACCCAGGGAACAACTGTAAGCATAAGGGTGCCTCTGTGCTGGCTACAGGGAGATTATTCATGTGCTTCAAGGAGAGCTTCTCCGTAGGAGCATCTCAGTTTCCAAAGGATGGCCACGAGCTTCCACTCACTTCTTTGTAGTTCATACTGCTACCAAGGCAGTTGGATTTAACTATGAAGAATAGGTGGGACTTCTAAAGAGCATAGCTTCCCACTCATCCTTATTCCATACCAGCTGTGCTAGGTAGTAGAAACATGTCCTGTCTGAGGGATCAGTGGGCTCCACACAAATGCAAGAGCATAGACACTGCTTTCAGAGGCACTAACAGGGGAAGAGGTTTGTTGGATAGACACTCCAGATTTGGATAGGGTTGGAAACAGAATCAGAACTGGTGACTCCTCGTCTCATGGATTAACAGCCAGACAGCACACTGTTGTAAACACCACTGAGATCCTTGGATGACAAATAAATGGGTAGGCAGTATCAGCAGTAAACCATGACATAGCAACTTCTATCCAGTGAGATCACAGAAATCCAGCCAAGCAATTTTCTCTGCCTTCTAGTGGAGATCATCCCAAAGATTCAGAAGAAAATTTGTAGAGATTTTCAGAAGTCAGTACACTTTACAATTTCAAAGTGGTGTTGCCTTTTATAGGTTATTGTGAGACAGGGAGATTTATCACCCTTTATGTATATGAGAGGATGCACCTTGCTCTCTACCATCCCATAACAAAAGCAAACAACCATGGTTCATAGAAGGTAAACAGATGGGCAGCTCTGACAGATAAAGCCCAGAATGACAACCTAGAGCCACCTTTGATTTTCCAGTATTAAATACCTTCTAGTTGTCCTTTTTCTTTAAGCAAGTTGGAACAGGTATCAGTTGAGTCTAGTTGCACACAAAGGAACATTTCTTCAGAAGATCTAACATATAAAATTTCTCCCCAACTTATACAAAGCCTACCTATCTGTCCCATTCTTGATGGAGAGATTCTTGATTTTTTTCTGTTTTTCTGTGCACTGTCTGATCACTGTCACTTCAGGGCACAGCACACACCCAACTGCACTTTCTTTTCTAATTTCTATTTTATTTTTTTGTAGCAGATCCCATAGCTCCAAAGTTAAGACACATGAAGATATAAAGTCAGACTCTCAAAAAAGGCACACGTTAATGTAGTGAAATAGCCCAAAACACAACCACATGTTCCTGTCAGATTGTTCCCTTTCCAGCTCCATTTAGTATTCACTTAAAACAGACACTGTAACTTGCAAACATTACATGAAGTTTTCTGTTGGCTACATGGGACACCCTTCCGGGCTAGGATTTCCTGTCCTCACCTATTTGCAGGGCTTTGTCCTCTCTCTCCGGAGTTACATCTGAAACGGTAAGAAAGAACAGCTGCCATGCTGGAGCATTTGCAGCAGGACAGAAAGCTGTGCATTCCCAGGAACTACCTGCCCATTTCTCCTCTCCTTACCTTGTCCCCACATTCTGAAATTCAAACTGTTTCCCTGAGCAGGCAAAATGCAAGAAGGTGCTTCACTCCCCTATGGGACCACAGAAAGGAAGCTGCCTGCACTTTAGCAGTCTCTGAATATAAATCCTTTCCTCAGCTGAAGTGGCTCCTCCCCAATCCTTCAACTGGACAATGATGTCCTAAGTGCAGTGAAGCTGTTGCTTCTCTCACTTAAGGCACTCCAATCATGAGCATTTCAGTGGGGGAAAGGTGAACCAGTTCAAGCCAGGTTGGAAGAAAGACCAATGGTAGCCCATCCCCAGAACCTCATCTGAGCAGCTTGTGAGTATGAAGGAGTGCTATGATTAGATTCTACCTCATTAGCTTTCATTCCCCTGCTTCCTCCATACACCTCACAGGTTGTGTGAAGCTCTCCATGTAAAGAAATCCTGGTTCAGGGGAGAAGGGGCTATGCTCTCAGGATGCCAGGTCTAGTGGAGTCTCTTGAGAGAGGACATAGTGCTTGGGCACTCTGGCGGAGCATGCACAGGCCATGGGGAAGGGCCACAGTGGTGCCACCTACACCCTCGTGTGAAAGATGGGCTGTCGCTCCAAGGGATGTTATGGACTTAATGCAGAAATTGCCATGCCAGGTTCTCTGGACTGTGCTACAACGAAACCAAATTAGATGATCCTTCTGGCCTTAAAATTTTGCTCAGCATAAGGAATATTTCTTCACAAAGCCCAGCTACATTTTTTTCTTCAGTTCAAGAGATTCATTTTTTTTTTTCTGAGAAAATTCAGAGGTCATTCCTCCTCTCTGAGATTCACTACTTTTTGTTACTCACTCTTTGAGCTGTGAGAAAAGAAAGTGTCTGTCTTAAAAGCTGCTCTCACTGACTAAAGCACAAGCTATTCTGGGTGCCTTGTGATAATGGCTCCCAGCTTTTTTTGGACAGCTGTATCCACTTACACACCTGAAACCCTCTGCCTGTGCTAGTTGTCTCCATCTTTTTGAACCTGGTGGTTTGTTATGAGCAGCCTGAACAATAGTGCTGGTGAGATCACACAAATGATCTTTGAGACAGGAATCGGTATCATAGGCTATTCCTCATATCAGAGATCAACAGCAGCCGTGCAAACACCGGGGAACCTATTTTATAGGTTGATGTTAATGATTTATAACATTACCACAGCTGTAGTCTCTCTGGAGAAAACAGTTGAGTGTGTTTTGCTAAAACTTTAAACAGCACAACTTCAGCCAGTCCTAATAACAGTGTCCATTCTCATCCTCCCAAATGCAAGGAGTCAGGTCAACCACTAAAAGGTCAAGTAAAGGCTGACTCCTGAGAAAAAGTGCATTACTCTGTGAGGCAAAGGTTTGACTCAAACCTTTGTCGGGCTGCTAAGGATGTAGATGCCCAGCACAAAACCTTCTCTAGTCATGCTAGTAAGAGGAGCCAGGACTGACAGACAGACTGACGACCTTGCCTCCACCCCTGGGAGTCCAGACATGGTGACTGCCAACAGGACATCTCAGTAAGAGAGACCACCATCTCAAAGGGCTAAGAAAAACAGTGGGAATGAACCACCCTCTTCTTCTCCACCCCAAACAGTGAAGGGGCCAGAACTTTTCTGTCATTTCATATGTGCAAACACAAACCAGACCAAATATGTACAGTGGTGTCCACACAGTCAGCAGTTTCCCTGGGAGACAGCTGGTCAGCTAAGGAGAGGCGGGAACCACGTTACATAACATCTATTCATTTGATGTTATTTATTTATTCATTTTATATTGAGTACACGGTAATCTTAAAAAAATTTATCATCTCAGAAGCTGCAAAACACATTTTCCAGTCTTGTTGACCCTTTGGCTTTGTGGAATCACAGTCTGATATATCATCTGATAATCATATTACATACCTGAATGCTGCCTTTCATCCATTCCCTGGTGCAGGTTGGTTACGAGTCACACGAAATGAATACTGAGTGGGTGGCATTTACACACCAGGCATCCTGACTGGCTACATACGCAAGACCATGAAGGTCACCCACTGAATTGTTTTGCGCTTCAGTCAATATTGTCCCATGTACTCTAGCAGTCCTGTTTTCAGAGAGCATTATCTACTTGAAAACCAAATCTCTGCATCTGAATGCCAGCCAGGAGGCTCACCCAGGTCCCTCTTTTTCTCTGTGCCACAACCACTTGTATTAGACACTAACGAGTGTCATCTTTTCCAGGGAAGAAAAAATAACAAGAGCTTATTTGAGCATTCTGCACGAGATAGGTGGAAGCTGAAATGGCAAAGATGGGAGGAGTAAGAGTGGTTTCCAAGGAGTTGGAAAAAAAGCTAGGGAAAAGGGTAGCAATAAAAAATAGTTCCATGAATACTGATGCAGATCTTTAAAAAATACTTTTTTCTGTTTGTGATGTTTTTGTGGTTGCTTTTCAGACTTATTCTTTTGCCTCAATTTGACAAATGCTATGGAAGATCTGAAGTAAACAAACTTCCTATCTGTACATGTATTTGCACCTATAACCCAACCCTAATCCATTTATGTGCTTACCATAAATGCATATCTGTTCCATTCCATCAAAAAGACCAGAACTGCCTTAGAAGTACAACAAATCTAAAATTCCCATGGTTGATGTTGTGGAGACAATTCTTTCAGGAAAAAAAAAAAAGGTGCACAGAAAGATCCTTGGCTTATGCAGTGTTACACAGGAGGGCGGGGACAGCTATGAGCACAGAATCCAGGACACGAGTGCCAGTGTTTCAGGGAAGGACTATGGAGGATTGCTTGCAAAACAGTCCTCAATTACTGAGCATGGGAGCAGCTAAGAAGAGTGATGAACCCTGCCAAAGATCTGCCCACACACTTCTGCCTGGACAGGCCACACTTCACCCCTGTGCTTTGGCTAACCTCCCCTCGGCACAGCAAAAGCAGTCCTGTTCCAGCAACTGCCACTCAGCTTCATCGCAGCTACAGCTGAGGGACAGAAATTATGGAGAGGAAATTTAACCATCTTCTCTGATTTCCTCTGTGTGGGGGTAAAAAATCATGAGCCAGGAAACACAGATGATCACATAATTGGTTATTGATGAGAGCCAGGGGCAGCCGCAACTGTTTGCACTGAGAGAAAAATCTCTGACAGTGCATGATGTCAGCATTGATCTGCTTTACCAACAGAAGGAAACAACCTTCCAGCATAGCATCAGGCACCAGGGACAATTACCCAGCAAACATGGAGCAGGGGAGTGACTGATCTGCCCAGCCAAGAGGTGTCTGCTGCTTTCCGTGCTGGGGTCATTATATTGCTATGGAGATGAAACCCACAACAAACCTGCCTGCTGCGTGCTGTGGGCGATAGGGCTGCAACGCAGGGCTCAAAGCTTTTCCATCAAGTCAAACTGATTATCCAAAAATGACATGCACTTCCCTGGAATTTACACTGGGATCCCAAGCAGCTGATGGGGACTGGTGAAGCTCTGGAGAAGCAGGTACCATCAGGTTTTCAAACCCGGTTCTTTATGCCTTTGGTGAACTTTAATGGCATAGGCCTGGGGGTCTTCAATTTGCTCTTCTTTAACTTTCTCCCACTTCTTTGTTCTTTCGTCCCCCTTCTAAAGCCCAAATACATTGTTTTCTCTCCTTCCTCTACCTTGGTTCAGTTCCCCTCCGCTTTTCCTCCTCTGCCAAGGCATGGATCTCTTCGCCTCCTTGCTTCCCCACTTCCCATTCTGTGCCCATTTTCTTTGGTTAGGTCCCCATGGCCACCTTCTCTATTTTTCCCTTTTGCTTTCTATGTCTGCATCTTCCTTCCTCCATGCTCTCTCTCTCTGTCTTTCACCCTCTTTCTTTGCCACCTGCCAGTTCCAAGCCTGTCTGTGCTTTCCAGTTCTTTTCTTCCCTGATGCCATTTCAATTATTGGCCGATTCTCTGGTCGCTTTCCTCTCTCTCCCTCTTTTTCCCTCTTCCCTCCCTCAGGGACTCAAGCTTGTCTCTCCCCATTTGTTTCAGGGATGCCATTGCTGTGGATTTTTAGGCATTTGCAGATTTGTTTGTTTTTATCATCACACCCCTCTCTTGCTGTTTAGCTGCTTGTCACTTCACTTTCCTCTTTCTGCCTACCCCAGCCAGAGCATCATTATGTCCTTTCTCTGTCTCAGCCCATCATTTCCCACAGAGGCCATTATTATTAACCATGCCGGGAGATGTATGAGCAGCGGTCAGCAGGGTCAGCAGGGCTCTGTTTCAAATTGATGGGAATCAGAAATGGAAGTGGCACAGCGGGCAAGGGGAAGCGCCAAGTGGAAAGAAAGCAATGGCACCTCGCAGGCTGACACTGCAGGGGGAGAGCTGGCAACTGAGCCAGAGGGGTCTCCAGAACCCACACCCTGACAGACGCACCTTAATTAATGCCCCCCTTCAAAAGGCTGGATGCAGCCAGCGAGTGTGAAGGATTCTCAGTGATCCAGACACTGACTGTTGCACTGTAGATCAAGCCTCATTTTATAGAAACACGTCTCCGTCAGCCTCCTGACATCTTCAGGCCAGACAGAAATTCCTTTCAATTAAAGAGCTTGCAGGAGGATCCCATTACTCTGGTAGGTATCTCAAGTGCAGGAAGGGGGTGGGAGAACAGCTGCCAGCACTGAGTGGGGGGAAAGGATGTAAGAGGCTATGCATATTGGTTTCTGATGTTGATATAAGGAGAAGAGACAAGTCCCAGAGCAGTGCTTATTTAATGACCTAAAGAAGCAGAAGAAGAGGGAGCCTCATTCTTAGTGTCCTCGAGGATGCCAATTGTGAAAACGTCAGTGTGCTGGATTCCTGCCTGAGACAGGCATCACATAGGGCAGCCTTCTTCCCTCCACGGGCATCTGCTCCAAGCTCTTTGACAACTATCGCTCCTCCACTTTCATAGCCCCCAAACTTCCAGCTCCTGGCACGAGGAGGGACTCCGGCAACACTCTTGTCCCAGGAACCACATTTATAGGACAAACACTTTGGAGACTGCCAGACCCATCTAGGGAACAACATCTTGAGGCAGCAAATGTTCTTATCTTCTTGTGCAACTCCTCAGCACAAGCTGCACTGTCTTTCAGATACTTAAGGGGGCTGCATGGCTTTAATAATCCCGTTCCTTCACACACTTGCAAGTCCAGGAATTTAAAGCAAAGTTACCTTTTAAAATGGCCTTCAGAACACTGAAAAATGCATATGGGAAAGGACTGCTTAAAACTGCTCAACCAGCCCTGTCTCTGCTGCCTTTCCCCACAGGCATCATTTAGTTATTGCCTGCATATAAATTAGGCAGGCTTTGACAGAAGAGCTATTGACAAGAGTACCTCGCTCCATTTTCCTTTCCTAACATGGGGAATTCTGGGGAGAAAAGAGCCTGCATTACAAATGGTCAGAAAAGGAATAATCAACTAACAGAGGGATATCTTTGGTATACCTCTACTAGGATGATGTCTACTAAACAATAGCTAATAGAGAGTCTTTAGGTTTGCAGGCTAACAAGCTGCAAATTTGTATTTTGACAGTATTTTTATATTTAAAATCACTTTCAGAAAATCTGTTCTGACCAACTCTCCTGAACAAAGCTGTGTCCTTGTGAAGCTATTTGCAGCATCATAAAGACAATGCACACCATTTGCCATAGCAATGAGAAGACAAGTCCAAGTGGATTCTATTTACAACCTTAAAACTGAATTTCCAGTCTAGGGTTTGAGAGGGGGAAATAGGAATTTGCAACATTCTCTCCTAGATTTACTGACATTGTATAACCACTAGATTAAATAAAAGAATTGGCCCCATGGAGTGATGTGACAGAGACCAGCAAGACAACAACAAATGTCAGTAAGACCACAGTCACAGGGCAATGTTTGCCAACAGTATATTCATTTTTAGGATGGAAACATGCAACCTCCCTGACTAGGTACAATTCCCCGTACAATTTCCAGACACTGATATGCTGGCCACGAAGGCTATAAACTTTGAGGAGGTCTTGAGGCCTTTCCAAATTATATGAAAATCACTTTGGTTATATAACTGAGTTTCCCACACACATACTTTTTCATACAAGTAATCCATCACAAGAGCAACTCATTAACATGCTTAATCCTGGGGCTTATAGGCCAAATTATATTCTGTGGTAAAGATTGCTGAGAAAAGGTTCCACATGTGAAACTCAGATCAGTTTTTGACTAATTCTCTCCTACAAGCTCTGTAGTACATACTTTCCTGAAAAACTGTTCCCTGAACACAAATTAAGGCCTTCAAGGCATCTGGGCTAATTTTTTTTCTGCTAAGAAGTGTTTCCAGTGAGAAAGCTTAATCCTCAAGTGATCTGGGTCCCAGTAAAAACACCTGTAGTGTCAAGTCCACAGACAATGGCCACCACAACCCTTTTATATTTTAGCACAAGCTAGGTCAATAATATGGGAGGTCTTAGACAAATTTATTCATAATTTCAGGAGAATTTAAATGCTGACATTTTTTTAAATGCCTACAAGCTAATGTGTGGGCAAAGAACCTCACAGTGGTCACAGTATTTTCTGGAAGAGAGCTGCAACAATGAAATACTTCTGCATTCCCATGACCAGAATTTGTGAAAATATTCACCCTTACAGAGAATAATCATTTCCAGTACAGCTGAGGATTTAAGCCAACAACTACATGTAAATTACCAGAAACTGTGAAAAAAAGTTAGAAAAACATCTAAGGATTGAAATCAAATCGTTTTTGCAGGCTGTCCTCTGATCAGCACCTCAAGAGTGGTCTGAAACTTTTCAGGATGCATCTAACTCTGTTTAAATTAACACAAGTAGATTTTCAGACAGATCAAGTTTGCCTTAGGTTTGGAGACACAGGTAGGTGCCAAGAGGTATGTTATAACTTTATCTTTGTGAAGAGTTCAGCCCCTTCAAAAGGCAGAGATAGTCAGCTTTCCATTTAAGACATGGTACATTTTATTTTGACTCCAACAGCCACAGGCGTGCTGGGGAAAAGACAACTTCATATGGCAAATCAGCTGACTAGATGGCTCACACAGTCTCGCATAAATATGCAGATGACACTACTTGTCTTCTGGGATATGCGTAATGCCATGACTGACATACACACAGAGTATTTTCTTAAAAGTGACTACTGCCTTAAATGACATACTCTGATACCAAGCAATGTCTGATCATTTCTTAAAGGCATTTGATCTACAAACAAATCAAGTTCCCGAAAGATATTCAACATCAGCTGTCACACAAGGAAGGAAGGTGAGCAGACAGACAGATAAGGGAGAGGAATGGTCAGCAGAGTTTCGGATAGGATCTGCTAGCACATTACACATCTCATGCAGGAGTAACAGAATGTAAATACCAGCATATCCCTAGTGACCACTTAGTTTTGACAAGAGAAACAAGGACTTGGCTCAGTGGCTCAGTTAGTGCTCTCCTAGAGAGAAGTGCAGCAACCCAAGGAGAGCAAAGGGCCCCAGAGGCTGAAATAACTCACCACCACTATTACTCTTTCTAAGGAGGCTGTAAAACTCTTCTAGGACTGGGGTAGCACCAAAGAGTGAGATAACTAAAAGGAGAGTAAAATGAATAAATAATCTATTTCTGCTGAAGGTCTGTGCAAACTAGGAACATTAAAGCTTTAGGAAATCTGAGTTGACTGAGTTGTGCCAGAGAAACTTTATGCTTATATTCTGCTCTATGCCTGTTGCTATTCCAGGCTTTTAATGGGATAAAAACATTTGAGAGGTGCTCCAAAGCAACAGTGAGAGGTACTGGCTCAGCTGGGAGGCAGATCTGAGAGAGCAGGAAGTGTGCAAAACACTGGTCTCACCCTTAGAGTTGTCCAACAATAGGAAAGTGAGCTGCTATGAAAGCAAAAGACTTCCTGTTTTTCACAACCCTTTCCCCCAACACAACTACAACACCCTATGCTCAACAATGTGTAATGGCTCTGCAACTCTTTATTCAACCTCCTCGCTCACTTGCATAGAGTTCCATGGATACTCACTGTTCCCTGTCCTCTTGTACACAGTGACCAAAAGCCTAACACTTGATTTTTGCAATAAACCTTTGTTAAATTGCCTCCCAGAAAGCCTCTCTCCATGGCATGGAGAAGAGCCCACTGGAACACCTGAGGATATCCTAGAAGAAGAAAACATGCCTGTGTCACGTCTGCAGCACTGCCTGAGGAGATAAATCCCTCCCTCCCAGAAAAGGCAAGAGTGCCTGATGAGCCAGGGTGATCAAGGAAAGTCATGCACTGGACCTCACCTTAGCAAACAGGAGGGAGACTGGACAATGAAATACAATCTTATGCAGAGGGGGACTTTGGGACATTCAGTCTCCAGTTCTTATATCAGCCTAGAGACTGGAGAAACACTTTCACTTCCAAACACATTCATGATTCCCAGACTGTCAGGAGAAAACCAGACAGGAGGGAACCCTTGGATGCTTTTAAAACATTTCTACATTGATTCCTTCTTGAGATACAAAGCATCCAGAGAGATGAACTCTCCTCTTACTCAAACCTTATTTTTCATAATTATGCATCTTTAGCGTTTCATAACGACCAATTTAATCACTTTTGCCGTTTAGAGGGCTACAACAGCCAATCATGGTAATGGGCTTGGTATTTGGTAGGAACCATTTAACGCCCAAGAGCCCTTGTTCTGGGCCACTTGATGCCACTTAAGTTTGACAGACAGACTCTCATTAGCACAAGTTGCTAAACCTCTCAGATGAAGCTCATTTCTTTTAAACAAACTCTGCTCAGTGATCCCCAAAGTCTCTGAGTGAGGAAATTTTTATCTCGCTTCAGATCTGTGCAGGTCTGTGGAAATTAATCAGCATGTTTCCTTGTGCTGGGGGCTTTCTATGAAATTCTCTGCCTTTCCTCCTCATAGTTGTTCTCTCGTACCTTGCACATAAGATCTGTTCCCACTGTGGCCACCCTGTCTGTCTCCTGCAGGGCCACCTGGGCTTATGTGACCTTTCCTTTTCATATGTAGCCCCCTTGATGAGTTTCTGCTCCACTCAGACCAGCCTGCACCTGCCTCTAAGGGACAGCTCTCACTACGCAATTGTTTCTTGCTGAGGACAGATGAATACACATTTGGAAACCTTTAAAAATATCTACAGATCTCTGGCTGCTGCTAAAACTGCTGCCCTTGCCTTTGCCATTCCTGTTACTCCATCTGTTCTTCAGACAGTGATCCAAAATGCAAAAAATAAAGCTCAGGGCATCTGAACTGCTTTAGGTACTCTCGAACTCATATGCAAGTCTGCACCCCAGCTCACATGATGCCCAACAGATTTGACAACGGTCATGGTAGAACAGTGCTGAATATTTGCTTTGAATGCGACCAAAGCAGGCCTCCCTGTGTAGCTGCAAGGATGAGCAGTGGGGCAGCAGGAGGTGCTGCAGATTGTGTTTGACAGACACATGGACAGTGGCTTCTGAGAAATCTCAGACTACTGCAGGGTATGCAGGGAAGGACAGAGGTTTTTACTCAAGGACTTACACAGCAGAAAGGTTCACTACCCCTCAAAGAACTTTGTGTTCAGTAGGCAGGCTAACGACTCAGCATCAATGTTAAGGAAGGATGTCAGATCTATGATGTCTGGTTTAAAACCATTGAATCCATTCCCTTCTGCAGTGTTCCCCAAGAAGAAATTTGCCCTTTACATTTTCTCTTTTTCCCATTATATCACAGCCACTGTACATGCAGAGAGACTCAGAGTTATAAATGTAGGAGTGGTAAATGGAAAATACATTAATATATGAACAGTTACCTCCTAAGTGATAGAAAAAAAGCATTATTTTGTGGGACAGGGTACCATCTCACTCTGTGAACAGTCTGAATGCTTCAGTAAGGCAACTACATAAAAAGTACAATATGTTGAGCTAAAGGAGTAGAAATCAGTCCCTAGGAAGGAAAACCCCGTTTTCAACACAACTTGCCCCAAATGTCAACATCTTCCACAACTACTGCTTTCTGACATTTCAGATGGTGACCTGAGAGTGGTGGTGGGTTGCTATGTATCTTAACAGTCTAAATGGACCTCATGTTCTAAACCACCATGCTTTGTTCCAGTACAATAAATGCAGTATTCTCAATGCCATAATTCAAATGGAGTCTGTTTCACCAGGCACACACAGACAAAACCACAGTACTGCAAGACACTGTGTGCACCTGTCCAAAGCTGAAGAGAGCTTTAACTGATCTTATGACATATTAGTTGGGCAATAGACCAATGCCCCTTAATTAGAGGCTGCCTGCTAAGGTACCCTCAGCAGGAGAAGAGTTAAGGTTGCATTTGTAACCTGAAATCTCACCTTACCTGGCTTGTGAGTGCTTAACTGTGCAACTTTAATGTGTTCTTATCAGAGCATTTTTATTGAGCCATTATTAACACTGGTTAGATACAATCTAGTGTTTCCCAGATCCCCCTCATCCCCAGCCATTACCTGAACCACACAGAACATGAGATTCAAAGGAAGCATTTAAGTCAACTCCTGCTATCGTTCTCTAGATATCCAGTGCTGCTAATTCCTTAGTAGCTTCCTTAAATGGGGCTTGAGTTTTGGTTGCTATCTTGCATGCCCTCGGCCAGAGTGCATATTGAAGGAAATCCTCTACTGATAATTAATAAGTTCCCCTGACACTGGCTGCTCATTAATCTATTATTTTACTCCTCTAATTAATTCTGTCTGTTCAAGTTAACAGTCTCCTTCCCTCATCTTCTCTGGGTCTCATACAGGAGATGCTGCATGGCAAATGTGACTTTTCTTTGTCCCCAACTCCCTTAAAACCTCTGCTTTGGGCATGAACTCCAAGACCCATTCCTTGCATGGAGTGAATCGGCTCTCCAGAGGTCTGCATTTCACTCAAGTGAAATGAAGCTCCAGGCATCCAAGATGGAGCTTGCAGAAGGAGTATCTAGGGAACATTAGCTTCTCTGTGTTGCCCCTTGGAAAGCTCCCAAGAGCTACAAGGAATCCTCCTCACAGAAGTCAAATGGTTGTAGTTCTCCCCACAGAAAATGGGGCGCTTAGAATTTCACAGTGCAAGGAACATCTACGTATATATGGCCTGATTTCCTTCTAAAATAGCAGCCTCTCCCCTGTACCGGGTCTGCCTGAAATGGAGTTCATTTTCCCCACAGCAGATCTCACAGCACTGTGCTTTGCATTAGGAGCTAGAAAGGTGTGGATAACACACACCAGCGTTTTGGCTACTGGTGAGGAGCACTGGCACAGCATCAAGGCTGTCTCGCCAACATTTCCTCCTCACCAGTATACTAAGGGTAAGTGAGATCTTGGAAGGGGACACAGCCAGGACAACTGAGCCAAACTGACCAAAGGAATATTCCATACCATATGGCATTTGCTCAGCAATAAAAGCTAAGAGAAATGGGTAGAGGCATTCATTATTATGATGTTTGTCTTCTGGAAAAACCAATACGTGTGCTACAGCTCTGCTTCCTGGGAAGAGGCTGAACATCGCCTGTTGGTGGCAAGCAGAGAGTGAAAATAAATATTTTGTTTTCCTTTGCTTCTGTGAGTGGCCTTTGCTTTTGCTTTATTAAACTGCATTTATCTTGACTCACAAGCTTTTTCCATCTTATTTTCTCCCCCCATTCTGCTGAGGAGGTGAGTGATGGAGCGTCTTGGTGGACATCTGGCATCCAGCCAAGGTCAACCCACCACATACCCAAAGCCTAACAGTCAGCACAAATTAACTTTAGGTCCCTTGGGCAGAAGGGAAGACAGAAGCAGGAACCAATTATTTATTTGCTTGGAAGATACCCAAGTACAGCAGAGATAAATGCAATAGATACAAGTGAGCATGAGAGGCTGGAGTTACAGAGTTTGGAGTCTGACCTGATCTTCTGCAGCTCAGGGAACTTCTGAAGTTTTGTCTCCTAGCATGACTGACTTCAAAAATACTAATTCTCCGTCCCTGTCACGCAGCTATACTTTAGGTACAGGCAGGCTTTGGACAGAACCATGCCACACAGCCAAAGGATGGCAGGTACTCTGCTCTCATTTTTCATGCTTACTGTTATGTTTCACAATTCTACCTTTAAGGTGGAAAATGCAAGCCTTTGAGGTTGGTGGATAAGGCTGGTAAACATCAAAATGCTGCACATTTTGCGCAGTAAAATGGATGGACAGACACCAGCTTGGGCAACATACAAAGGAGCGCACAGTAAAATGCTCACAAATAATGCATACAGCAGTGTGCACCTGCATACTCAGGCAGCTTTTACAAATGTACAGGCTGCACAGCAGGTAAGGATGGTGGTAATGACATATGGCGACCATTACAGTGCTTGTAATTAGATGATCCTGCCAGCAGTTCTCAGCCAGGCACGTACGACAGGGCAGTGACCCACAGGCACTCTTATGAGGAGCCTAAGAAACCCCTGGGAGGCCGCATCGCTCTTCCCTCTGCCTACCCCAGACTGCAGCCATCTCATCTCCCACTGGTGCCTTTCCTGGGACGCAAGATGGAACAGGGTATGGGCTCTTTGAGTATGCTCTAAAGTGTGCCATAGATACAGCCCTGTCCTCACTCCATGACCCTTCCAATCTGCCACAGCCCTCAGTCGATACAACAACTGAAATCTCTCATGATCAATGCCTTTCCCAGGCCATCAATACCTCCATTACACTTTTCTTGCTTGCAGTTTGTGCTGATCCTTTGGCAGGATATGCTTATCTTTACAACGGCTCAAGTCACTCCAAACTGGGTGTGAAATTCAAAGGCTGCATCAGAGAGCAGCTCTTGCTTTCCTGGATTGGGACTCACCAATCCCTCCCAGCCCCCCCTGCTTTGCTCCCGTGCCGCAGTAACACTGCGGTGGGCACTCACTGTGAGTTTATGAGAAAGGATGATTTGTTCAGCCAGTGCATGAAAGAATGCAGAGTACATGAGAAGAGTCATATTTTTCAGGTGCTGTTCAGAAAGAAAGAGTATCCGAAGAAGAAATAAGAAAGAAAATGAGAATCATAAGAAAGAAATAAGAACAAAGCTTTTGAACGTGCACCTCCACCCCAAAAAATAAAATCCCCGAATCATGTTTTTGGTCTCTCATGTTTTTCTTCAGACAGGAAAGGGGGGATGTTCTGAAGACACATTTCTGAAGTGCTCAGAAAGGAGGAAGCAACAGAACACAAGTGTTCACCAGGGCCTATCGCAGCCTTATGTTACCAAAATAGCTCACTGCATTCAGCTGGGAGACTCCCATTTTCACTACAGCTGTATTCAGACCTGGGAGAAAAGCTCCACATGTGGAGGCTGAGTGACCTCTGACCTTGCTGTAGTTTTAATGGCAAGCAGGTTCAGGATGTCTTGCCCCTAAAGCTGGCTTTTTCTTTGCCCTAGGTCTATCTCTGTATACAGGAGATTCTTGCAAGTAATCCTGCTTTTCCCTACACTCCTCTGTTCTCTCTCTCACTATTTTCCAGCTATCACTAGAGCTGAAATATAGAAGCCAAGCAGCTTCATCAGTGGGATTGGCATGGGGGTGGAAGCAGAGGCAAGAGACAGCTAGATAATTATGCAAGAGATGCTTTGGTGGTGAAGAGGTGAAGCTTTTGGGGCTATACAGGAAACTCCCTCTAGACATCAGTGTCCTGGCAGGACCCATGTGCTGCAGAACATGCTGTCCTCCATGCTCACTGGGGTCCTTAGAAGAGAGAAGACAGTAGGTCTGGCTCTAGTACAGAATATACCAGACACTGAAGTCAGTGAAGCCATTGAGAGCAGTTGTAGTCACATAACAGCATAATAACAAAATGGTGAAGTCTCCTTCTTTAAATTAAAAAAAAAAAAAAAAAAAAAAAGCAAGGACCAGCTATAAGCTACTACTTTAACTTTCTCCTTTTATTAGTTTGTCTCTCTCCTACTGTGAAGAGAAAGTGAGAAATATGCTTGCCTAAAGTAAAACTACTTATAGATTACAGCCATAAGGGGAAAAAAATGCAGCCTCCCCATTTTCTTCTTAAGGCTACTTTCTTAAGGACGTTTGAATTGAAAGTATTCAATTTAACATGCTATGAAATTTTTCTCTCTTTAATTCACACTCAACCTCTCTGCATCTTTACAAGCACATTTAAATTTTCAGGTGCAAACTACAGCTTCAAATATGGAGTTGTCAGTGGGGAATACGACCTCCAGATGGCAGAGTGAATGGGACCCAGTCCTAAAATATTTGCCCTTTACCCCTGTGAACCCAGAGAAGCTCTATCACCAAATGAGCAGCTCCAAGCACGAAGGACCCACAGCAGACTCATGAGTTCAAATCACTAGAGGGAGACACAGTAACACACACACATCCCATCAGTGTCTTGCACTCAATAACAATCTGTTTTGCTATAGTTGACTATATAGGTAGGATACAAGAGTGCTCAATGGCATGTCTGGAACACAAGAAAGGCTGGCAGAGAAGGAGGACAAGGTAGACTGCATCTACAATGCTAAGAATGGCAGGCCTAGCAGATCTCTCCTCTTTTTATTCTAATCAGGACAAAAAAGTACTGATACTGAGTTTGTGATGGCGGGAAAGACAGAGAATTGGTAAGGTTCAGTAACCTGCTGCTGAGATCTGACTTGTGGCAGTGTATGGCACGTCCTTTTTCTGTCATCACTAATTATGGAAGATTTTGAATTCTCATGTTCTGGGGTACTCAGTTTTCACTCCCTCATCTAGCCCTCTGGGATCCGTCAAGACTGGCTGATGGAGGTAGGGGAGGGAAAGTAGCTAGCTATTCCTGAATGACCTTACTAAACAGCCCATTGAGAAGCACTAACCTTCAAGGCAGAGATACAGCACTAATCTTGAGGGCAGACTGTACAGCACTGCACAGACAGCAGTATTACAGCATGCAATGAGCTGAAAAAATTCTGCTTTTCTGTAGGTGAAGGAAAGTTTTCATATGGACACCATCCAGCTCAGCCGTTAAAATGCCATGGAAAAGACTTTACCAGCATGACTGACTAGAATTGGTATCCATCTGGGAGAAGGAAAAAAAGGAAGTAACTCTACCCAGACTCCAACTTGCTGTAAAGAGCAACATTATTATGTGGCAGGAAGGCCACTAACTGGGTACACAACTGCCACATCTTGCCAGCAACAGCACAGAAAATCTTGCCAGAGGTGGAGCAGCCAAGCACTCCACATGTTCCCCTCCAACCACTGCTGAAAGCAGCAGAGTAAATTTCCTCTACACAGCAGCTGTAATTGCTTGTTCCCCAGAAACACCAAAATAATCATGAGGCTTTGCTCTCCCTCTATGACCTGGGACAGGAGAGAGAAATCAAAGCTGTTAAAAAAATGTATGTTTCATGCATCAACAGTGATTGTACTGAAACAGCATCACAGACCACAGTAACCAAATGGGGCATTACTACAACAGGAGTGATCTCTATGCAGTGTATGTGTCTCTGGGTGTAGAAGGAAGAAAGCAAAATGAGAGAGCACCTTCTCAACCTAAGTTTGTTACAGGTGAGGAAGGAGGTGGGGAGATCTGGATTGTGGGCACTAAGAAAAGCAGACTTCTAAAAATATAAGAAATGTGGAGCAAGTGTAAGTGGGAAGCAAATAGAGGTTGAAACAACTTTGGATGCCTTCTGGAGAAGACCTGAAAAAGTTGAAAGTTTGGCTTGTTTCCCAGGCTCTTTGTGAGCCAGCATCCTCTTTTTTTTTATGTTGGATAAGATGAAGACTAGATCAAGAGAGAAAAAGACATCTCAGAAAGTGTGCTAAAACAAACTAGGAGTGTTTAAGAGGCAAAATGAAAGGTCTCTGTGGAAGATGAGACCACATTTTTACCAGAGAGTATTTTGAAGATGCAAGAAAAAAAAGGAGGAAAAGGAGACCTGGTTAAAAAATCATCAGTTGCCCACCCAACATTCTAAAATGCAGGGTCAAACAAATACCTTCTAATCTTAAACTTCCCGATGACGCAGAGACAGTTACATGGGGAGAAGGTTGTGACATGAGAAGAGGTGGCACAATAACTCCACAAAACCCCCACCAAATGCAAACAAAAAACCTCACCCTTAGCCTCTCAAAACAACACTTCTCTCCACAACTGTTTTACTGAGGTTTTTAGAAATGCAGCAGAGAAGTGAGAAAAATCCAAACAGTTTAGATAACCAGAAAATCCACTTCCCACTCATCACTACCTATTACCCACAGGGTTGACTTGTGGTGACTCTGGCTGAGGGTTTTCTGTTTGTTACTTTCTATGGTCATAAACTGGCTTTTCCTGTGCTACTTCAAAGCGAAGTATCAAGGCTTTGGACTTAGACAGCAATGAGAAGCAAGCAAACACAGGACATAATGATCAAAGTTGCCCAATGTGAATGATATGGCCTTCTTAAATCTCATACTTTCAGAAAGCTCTCTGTCTCTGCTTCCTTCAGCGCTCAGTATTCAGCTCTACAAGGAGACTGGCATGCACTGAAGGAAGATACACAAGTGAACGGGGGTGTGAGATAATCTGTCTCTTTCACTTTAGGTCTTATCCTGATCTCTGAGCCCCAAAGCATGAAGTTTAACATCCTTTTCAATATTTTTATTGTGAATAACAAGAATATCCAGATTTGTTCACATTATCCTCAGGAATACATAAGCTGTTTGAGTCTTGCCAAGTTTTCATCTTTAAATAACTTTCCATGGCGATGAGTTCTACAGCTGTTTATAAACATATTATACATATACCATCTCAATTACACAGAGCATGCAGGCACATTTCCGTATTCTCTATCCCTTCTAAACTTCCCAGGCTATGGTAAATTCTCTAAGGCTCAATGAGAATTTCTAGCACCCTCTAGGGAGAATCAGAGTGGCATATTTGACAAGCCTTCCCATCTCCTTCATTTTATGCTGTGACATGAAACTTGGGTGTTGCAATCAATACTTATCTGCTTTGCTCTAGACTGGTTCTTCTTATGCTGTGATTACCACTGTAATAACTAAGCTCCTTTTTCTGAGCCAAAGTGGGTATCTTTAGACTGTCAGGTGGAATTTGGGAGAATCCAGACTGTTCTCTTCTCCATCAAGCAGCCTTGACAGGCTGAAGCCACGGAAGTTGGATCAAGAATGAGGTACCTAGTGGTTTTATACAGGTTTCACATTCTCTAGGAAAATGGAATTGCTTGCTCCTCAGCTGGTTGAGCCCAATCAGTAAAAGCCTCAATTGTTCAACTTTGATCAATATAGCTTTGTCTCCCTGCCACTGCCTGTCAGGTCGTCATCTACATGGTTACCAACACCATGGCACTTGGCACAGCACCCATGAGCAAGGCCCTCAGGAAGGTTTCAACCACATGCTTTGTGGTAGAAGAGCAGAAACGTGAATGGGTCTACTCCTGTGAGCTTGAGTACAAGCTCTTCAGGACAGGAGCTGCCTTTCGCTTTTTCTTCTACATTTGTCTGCCCATACACAGCAAAAGGATTGGCAGTGAGATCCCTGGTAATGTAAAGACCTTGCAACAACTCTCCACGTTCATATTGCTGCTAAGTCGATTCCCAAGAGGCCACTCTTTAGGGCTTCCGTTGAGAGGGAGTTTATTGATAAGAACATGAACATACATGAATCTTTACTTTCCCCAGGAAGCTCTTTTTTCAGTCAACCAGGCATCTAGCATGGCTCTAAATAAGACAGAGGGATGAGCAGTGATAAATTATAAAGCCTCTGGACTGTGATCTCAGCATCTTATGGGTAGGGAGAAGTCACATTATCCTGAATAAAAATAAGTCAATAAAGACATGAAGTAAAACTAAGATGAGCTCAAAAGCAGGCACTGGCTACCATGTCTAATCTACCTTACTAGATCTTTTTCTTGGCTGTGTTAGTTTTTATCTTTGTGCATGGTACAAAGAAAACAGAGCACCTGCTAACATACCTAGCCATAGATGGGTAGGCTGCCTGGGGTAGCCTGCACACACCATGTCAGTGTGATAAATGATACATGGTCCTGTGCTTGGACCTTGTCCAGACTGTGGTGCAGCTACTGGATATTCGAGGTTATTGTATTCTGTGAGGAAAATATAATCTATGCCTTTGTGAACCATGGATCAGGCAGGTTATGATTTAATATTAAGGAGACTGAAACAATAGGGTACCACCCACTATTTGTACAAAGAGTCTGGGTTTTATCCCTTTCAAGAGATGAGAGACTACAGCATATTCCCTAGTGAAGAATTTCTAATGCTGACAACTGCTAACTCATACAGTTTGTAAAGGACACCATCAATACTCATCCCCACTCTAACTGAACAAATCCCAGTTTCCTGACAAATCCAGTTCAGAGTGCTGCTACAATCTTTGCCATGGATTACCATCACAAACAGGGACCGCAAAAGTCACAGGGCACTGCGGGCTTAACAAGCCTGCACCTATGTCCTGAATCACAGGAAAGGGATCAGACTATGAGCAGGGAGGGATGTGTTGACCTGCTGGAAGCTGCAGGTCAGCAATCCCAGAAAAGTGCTCTGCTGTCTGGAGCTGAAGAGCTAATCATAGAATCATCGAATCATAGAATCAGCCAGGCTGGAAAGGACCTCCGAGATCATCAAGTCCAACCTTTGATCCACTACCACTGTGGTTACTAATGAAGCTGTGTGTACTCCCAGGCAATGTCTATTAAATTATCCACAACTATTTAGACCAGATTGCCAATGTCCTACAGAACAGTAGCTTGTCAAATAAGAAAGAAAAGGGTCTGGGTGACTCTCTCCACCTGCTCTGCCAAAATGCAATCAGTCAATCATCTGAAGAGGAATGGAAGAGGAGAGCAAGGACTTGCATCATTCCAAAGAATGTCATTCCTGCTTTCAGCAAATTAAAGCTGATCTGTATTGTCATTTGCCATTGGACTTATTAAGGTTTTTTTCCCTTTACCTGCCTTCCTCCTAAGGTGTCAGTGCTACAGTCACACTTTAACTATCTCACAGGCTTAGGGTTTTTTTCTGGGGCTGCTTCAGGGCTTGGGGACTTATAATTGATGTGAGAAAAATGCCTGGTTCAACTGTTCACTGAAGGACCAGCAAAGGAAGGGACATAGCATTTTATAAATAATTTTTTTTTAACTTCCCAGATAGGCAGATGAGTAGGCTATGATCACAGAATTTAAATGAACATGCATTCCTGCCTTCTCTGCATAAGTAGCAGCACTGCTTTCCCTTTGCATTTGTATCTTCCACTTCACAGCCAACAAGAAATAAATCATTTCTGTGGTCCTAACTCGGGTAATTAGCCAACAAATACTATTGACTAAGTCAATGAATGAAAGAAACAGTGGACAAAGTCGCTAATGAACTCCTTGAGGAGAGTGCACAGTGAGAAAGTAATTTGGCCCTCCCGCCCCCCAGTATGGGTTTAATTTCACTACCTGTCCATTCAAAATCTCCCACACAAGCTCAATAACACTCTATCTTTCAGTTCTGCAGTCACAAGTTTAGCCATGAAAAAAATCAGAGAGAGATATATTTTAAAAAACCTTTACAATGAACTAAAATAGCTCTTTGATGCATAGCAGATGTCTTCAAAACTTGCATCAACGGAGCCAAAATGCCTTGCAGTTTTGGAAAAGGGAGATTCCAAGATAAGATGCGTTTCCAACTGCAGCAGCTCTGGAATAGATATGGAATTTATATTAATTGTCAACCTCAAGGAAAACACTTTAAAGAAGGCCTTCACTCTCCTGTTTTGGGACAAGTGTCTCACTGGGCTACATGCTACTCAAAGACCTGATGTCTGCCTGAAAGCAGTTCCTCTGTATCTGTAAAAGATAGCACATGGGTTCAGGTGGGGAAAAAGAGAGAGAACAACAATCAGTGAGACAGTGAGGTGGCAAACTGAGGACTGCCTGCCCTTCACTGTAACCCCTAGTTCATTACAAAGGGGGTGCTTGGGCAGGCTTCACTGTAGGGAGGAAGATCGAGGAGAGGTTGGAAGGAAGTCAGTGAGATGGTGCTGAGGGAAGCTCTGAAACACACAGTATGGGAGAAAAAATGTGAAGGGACATGCTGGAAAACTGAACAACAAATCCAGGCAATCTGACTCTGGAGTTAAAGTGGGGATGGGGTTCTCCAGTTCTGTTGCTCACCAGACAGGATAGCCAAAATGAAGATTTGTTCTGAGGAGACTTTTATAAAAAGGAGAAAAGAAGTCTGTATCTGATATAATGGAGTAGGTGGTACAATTGAAAAAAAAAACACAAAGAACCAACAGCCAAAGTGATGAGTCAGGACAAGAATCTTCTTACTGCTTTGAACAATGTATCTCATGTGTACCAGGTCTTAGTTTTCACGAAGATTTAAGCTAGCATCCTTGGAACACCCTTAACTCAGACAATATTAGGCTGTGCTCAGAGAATAGCTAGGGAATATCTACTTCATTACAAGAAAGAGATAGAGAACTGAAAGACTGATGCAGCAGTAAGATGGAAGATTTGATCAGAAATAAAACTTAGGAACAGAAATAACAGAGGTAGAAGGTTCCATATACATATTTAAAGGTGAAAAAAATAGGATCCATTTTCCTATAAATGCAAATGGCACCATCATGCTTAACGCTGAAAAAAGCAGAAGAGGAAAGTCAGGTAGTGATGGAACACAGAGGAGTACTGTTCCTCTCATCAGCTCTGCTCCTTCCACCTCTTCCTGGCATTCTTTCCCCATCTTCCTTCTTTTGACATTGCAAGAAATGGGCCAGAAATACAAACTGCATATCTGCCTTTCATATGCATGAAACTTCAGAAGGACTTTGGGTTAGCTGAAGGGACAAGACAGGAAATCTGAGTAACCCCAACCTGAACCACAAGTTCCAAATCCAAGGGGTTCTGGATGCAGCCCTAGGATTAAGCTCTCTTCCAACGTGTCATTCTACCTTTCTCTCTCAGACCTTCTTTCTGCAACACTCTCCTCTTTTCTGGCTGTTGAACTGCAGTAGATACTTGACTATCTGTAGCACATGCAGAATGTTTGTACTCTGCCTACCTCAAATCCTCTTTAACCCTTTACAGTATATGGGAGTATCACAGGATACCATTCACATGGAGCTAATCAATGCTTTCCCCATGCATTTCAGATGAAAGAATATCTGACAGCAAAAGAAATCAGCTAAAGAGTTCTCTCCTCAAAGTACATGAAACGGAGGAAGAGAAACCCACCTCTTGTTCTCATCCTACTGATAAATCTTCAGGGGGTGAAGTTTCCTTGCAACCCAAGCTGCTAACCCCACAGAGTCTGACTACTGAAAGGATATTCTCCTTCCAAGCTTGTTACTTCCTTGAGCATGGAAGGCACAGTTAGATAGCAGAACAAAGATGGTGAGTTCTCCTTTATTCTGTCTCCATCCTGCTCTTCACTCACCTTGAAGATCAAATGCCTTCTTTACTCACCTCACAAGACACAAGACAACTGTCTGCCAAAGTGGAGCGTAATATGAAATCATCTGTGCCACTGTTTGTCTCTCTCTTTTAAGGCAAATCAGTAGGAAGCAAACTCTTTTATGTAGTATCTCAACAAAAATCCTTTCCCCTCGGTCTGGCACCAGGAGCATTTTGTCTCCACCACTGTGCTGTGCATTACCAGCGGTAGAGACTGGGACAACTCAATGAAGACCAAAGCTAAACAGAATTACGGGTCCGGTTCTGTAGAGCATCTACTGAAGTAATTTCATTTGTTCACTTGGAAAACCTGTTTATTGTGCCTGGGAAATCACACCTCAAAACAAGTTATGAAGTGCATTTAAGATTCTTGCCACTTTTCTACAGCTGCCTGTATTGCTACTGAAGTTTTCTTTTGATGCTGGAAGAGAAGGAAACTACTGAACAGTTCACAAATCATCAGCACAGTCAAGTCCAGTTGGATCTCTTACCTGTTGGGGTGAGGTGCCTCCAGGTGATGACAGGTTCAGGACGCCCATTTGCCAGGCAAACCAGAGTCACGTTGCTGCCCTCATTCACGGTGATGTCTGAGGAGATATTGGAGATCTTTGGTGGAACTGTGAAGACAAAAGGAAGTTGGACGTTGTTAGAAGAAGAATTATGGAGGGCAGCCCTTCTGGCTTATTAAACTACCTATCTATTAAGCAGAGTCCTGTCACAGGTTGCACTCCTCATTACTACCTGGGTTTCTGAAATCACATCGGAATAGTATGTACCGCTGTTTCAAGTTCTGCAGTTCGAAATGGCCTTTGCTGTAACTGCAATGCTTTGTGTTTGAACAGGTTAGGTCTTCATAAAACAACCTCTAAGGACTTGCCTGCCTGTCCCAAGGCTGCATGGAAGGAGCCAGGAGGCTCCAAGCACATTTTTACACTCCAAACAGTCCCAGACAGAGTTCTACATCCTCCTGCAGAATACAAGGCCTCAAGGCACTGACTCAGAGGGTGTAGTAGTTACTGCTACCTCCCACGGGCAGATAGGACCAATGCTGCTAGCCAGCACACTGCTCTTCTGTTCACATAACCAAATGCTCACTGGGAACTGAACTAGAGAGTCAATAAGCTTCTTCCTGTAGAGACTGTGCAATGGCATGAGAAGCAAGGATGTGCGCCATAGCTAATGGGAATTTCTACAATGGCAACAGCAGGAAGGTTTCTGTGACATCTTTCAGCCAGTAGAGATGCCCCATGGGCTACCTGCAGTAGGTAGCTTCTGGATGACTGTACCTCACACAGCACAGCACCAAAAGCACAGTAGGGTCTCTAAAATTCACTAGACCAGCCATTGCTTGGGCATTCAGGATCCTTAAAGACCTTCCAAGCTAGTGAGTTTGTGTCACAGGACCAGAGTGACCATGCCGGGACCTGAACACATCCAGGTGTGGAGTATGTCAGCTGTTGCAGTCTCTCCTCTCTCATGTCCATGTCTTGCTTCCATGCTTCAAACTCCAGAGGTAGTGAGGGAGTTTGACTAAAAAGGAATCTTCTAATTTTTTTTTAAATATATTTTCAGCTTCCAAATTTGTGTGTAGCGAGGAATGAAACAACATCATTTTCTGCTTTGCTTACCACAAAGTAAACAGACAACAGCCTCCCCTTCCCCCTCCCTGGCAGGAGTGCCTGATGGTCCTTTTGAGGCAAAGCCTATAAGCTAGGTGGGGAAAAGGAAATGAAGCCTGAAGAGAGCAACTCACTACTTCCAGCTGTGTTGCTGGATTCATAGGAATATTGTTTACAACCCACAGCTCACTAGTCCCTCTCTGTAGGCCTCGGAGCCATGGAAAACACTTTAGCATCTATGACCATGGGACTCCCTTGGAAAAAGAGGACCTATTGAAAAGAAGTGAGGCAGGCATGTACTTGCTGACACTTTCACTGATCCTGGCAAGGAAGGATTTAAGCCAGGCATGCTGAGGAAGGATTGCCATAACCTGTGGAGAAGCGACAGTGCAGAGGGCAGTGAGGAATCAGTTGAGGGTCAGCACAATAGGGACACATGGGTCACTGGCAAACACAGGTAAGCAGAACCCAGGAGTAAAACCAGTGGTTAGACCACAGTTTGGGAATATTATCATAACCTCAAAGGGTTAAGATTTGCATGAGGAAAAAAAGGCTGTGCAGCAAACCAAGAAGGACTAAGCTCAATCAGCATTACCAGATGGAGCTGTAAGCCAGTGTGAAGTCCTAGCAGAATGGTGCAATGCCAGCCAAGGTTGAGGAGAGAGCAGCAAAAGCCACCACAGGGCAGCAGCAGAGCTGCAGTTAGGACATGTGTAACCTGCCACTTCCCAAAGCCATCAAGACATTTTAGTTCATGCAGGATCAAGTAAACTCAGCAAATACAGATCTGACCATGCCTACCAAATGCCCAAGGGGAGGAGCATGTGTCCAGATGGTCATATCTTGCTTGCCACTTTTTCAGACAAGGGAGAAAAGGGCATCCAAGGATGAAATTCTGTTAGGAATATAATGGCTGGTTCCTTTCAGCTGACACCTTGGTCAGAGGGCATGGAAAGGCTGAGAGAAGGGGGAATAGGGCAAGAAATAATTTCCCTGTAAATTTAAAACCTGGTTTGGCTTCATCTGCTTAGAATCCAAAACCAGTGGACAATAATTTCACTCAGATAAAAAGTCAGAGACTTTTAATTTTCAGGGTGTCAAGCCAGCATGTTAAAATGCCAAAACTGTCAGCACCAGCAACAGTTAGTATTGCCTCCTTGGCACTTGTCATTACTTTGCACACACCTTTTTAGGACAGCCTTAAATGAGAGGCTTTGACCTTATTATTTTTTTCCCATGTGTGGGTTCTGTTATGTTTTCACAGGTTCTAGACTGCTGGAAGAAGGATTGCTGAGAATGAAATCTCCTGGGGCCAGGATCTTCTGGGCATCAGAGCCTCCTTTTGCCCAGCCATCTCCTGTTGACCCTCAACTGCAACACTCTTCTGTGTCTGGCCTCTCTGAACCATTAGCAGAGGCAAAACCACTGGCTGCAGGCCCACAACAGGACAAGTACTACAGCTAAACAGTGCTTCCAGGCATTTTTATATTCTGGCTTTTTCCTCCAGGACAGACCAGACTGCCGCTGGACCCCTCTGGCTCCAAAGACCATGGGAAATGAATGCCAGGGTCTCTGGTACTGCTGAAAAAGATGAAATTGCCAGATTTTTTCCTCCCTTTCTGTGTAAATATAATATGGGGTATCCATTACACTGTGCTTAGGATCCCCCTGGATGACGAGGAGAGCAGAGACAGACATGAAAGCAAGCACTGCTTCATCCCGAGAGAGACAGAATGCTCCACCCACACCAGGGACTGATTCTGACAAGAAGGAAATGAATGCTGAGAAAAGGGCTTGAAACTCACGTGTTTGTTTCTTCTACATTTCACATCTATAGGATAAAGCTAATGCCAGGTCAGCATCTCATCTTCCAAGTCACTGACAGTAAATAACAAGCCCCAAAGTAACAAGTGGTCGTTTGCCGTAAGAAGCTTGGACTGGAAGAGCAGGAAAGCTGCAAGGCAGGAGTGACACAAGGGCAGAGATACTGTAGGGTGCTCTGGGCTGGGAAGGCTGCAGGGCAGGAGGGGTGCAAGGTGAGAACCAGTGTGGGAATTCAAGTCCCAAGCAAGATGCAGTGAGGGAGCTAGGTAGGACAGGCTTCTGCAGAAACAGCTTGCACCGAGCCTGTTCTAGTTAATTGCCGTCAATCCTTCACTTCCTGACAACTGCAACTCACATTAATTTAAATAATAAGAAAGACTGAGACATGAAAAATAGAGCATGCTTCCCCAGCACAATCACTGTTGCTCTCCAGATGAAAGCAAGTGATTTGTTTCCACAAAAACACCCGCTATAGCAGTTATTACAGACCAGGGGCTGCATACGGGAGGCAGCAAGGAAACCACAAACAAGAGAATACGCAAACATCTGCTGTTGTTATCCTTGCCTTTTATGACCAAAGCCCTTCACAGCTCAAAACTCCTCCTGAGATATTTACCTGGGAAGGTGTGGGGCAGGCTGGATCAGCATTATGATTCAAGGCTATGGAAGGAGGCAAGGAGTAGTGCTACACCCCTTTTCCTAATTTAGTTTACACTGGAACTGGTCATGCCGCAGCTCCCAAAGAGTTCAAATACTTGTATTTTGATCAAAACATTTAAGCACAGCACAGGCACAAAGTGGGTTGAATAGGAACCACTGCTTTGCACAAGAGGTACTTATATGCAAGGGGTACTTAAAGGCCCCTGGCAGCAGTTTCTGGCTCCTGCACTGATGGCACTCCACTTTCATGATGCTACACGCAAGATCTTAGTACAGGAGGAGGACTGGTTTGAGAGACAAGGGCAGGAAGCACAGGATGAGGAACTCAAATCAGGTATGGTAGAATAAAAAATGGAAACAGAGGAGATCTAGTTGGAAGACAGCTCGAGCCCTGTAATGCGCACACAAGAAATTAACAGTCAGATATTCCGACTGTTCCCTATGGGCAAACAGAACTTGGCATAAGACCCTTAAGTGCAGCCTTCTACAGTGGGGCATTTACTCCCCCATCTGAAATTACAAGACTGCTTAACAGCCAAGTATTTTGTCAGTAAGTCACAAAATACGTTTAAAAAATACATTCTTATTCCCACTCAACAGACTTATGATACAGCAAAAGCTATTTAATACCTCCAAGACACAGATGCAAACAGTATTGAAATTTCCTAAAAAAGCCCATAAGCTTCATTTAAGTGCTCTGTTGTCCCAAGAAGGGCACCTTGGATACAAACGGAAAAAGTCTCTGCAATCCCTTCCATATATCCTCATTACTTGCTTCCTCCAGCCTATTTCCTTCCTCGCTATTGGCAAGTAGGACCCCCATCTGTTGGAGAAAATTAAGACTCACATCCAGTAATACACAGGAGCCCCTGGCTCTCAGAGCAAAAAAAGAAAACATCAGGACTTCACTCCAAAGTCAAAGGAACTTTGCAGCCGCTAAAGCCCTCCGCAGGTGCCTATCAATTAGCCTCGAGAGTTCTCATTTCCTTGTCCCCAGCTCCCAATTAACAGCACTTTGCAACAAATGCAAAGACGCTAATAAGCCCCAAGGCAGAGGTAGGGGGGACGCTGCCCATCACATGCCCCTTGAATGCTCTGGAGCAGCCACCTTGCTCACCACAATTAGGGGTCCTTTCCTGGGGCAATTAATTGACAGCAAATTGGCCTCATTAGTCATTGTTTAGTTACAGCGTTTAGTGGGGAAGAGAGGACCTGAAGACGGGGCTGAGCTGCTAAACACAACTAAATGGTTTAATTTCCCTCTTATGTGTACAGCAGGCTAATCACAGCTCTTTACGGATGTAACAAGAAACAGCTTGTTGAAGCTAAAGTCCGCAAAGGGAGCAAGCTGATGACTGCAAAGTAAAATCCAGACACCCTTTGGGATGCGGCATGCTAATGTTTCTGAAAGCATTTTGCAGAAGAAACGCGACATGAGACCCAAGATGTGTTTTTTACGGTCTGATTCACGCTGCAGTCTCAGCCAGAGGGAGATGAAGCTGTCACCAGGGCGAGAGGGCAGAGAGTGAAGTTGTTGAACTTCATTAGAGTGGACTCCGAAACAGCCTTCTGACCTTCCGCTTTTCTAGGCTTGGTTTCACCCTGCCAATGCCTCGCGGCATTAACGCTTCTGTGAAGTAGAGGCAAATGATGAAGGCTTGCTTTTGTTCTTTAATCCCCTGGGAACAAAAACCCACCCCAAACACACTACAGTGTTTTTACAAGGTGTAAAAAGTGCTTCTTTTTATTGTCTGAAAGGGAGTGCCTTGTCACGTGGCCCTTAGGAAAGAGTCTATCACAGCCAGAGCACAGAAACCACTTAAAGAGATCTGCAGTTCCCAAACCACAGTGTGCTCCCTCACCACTCTACAGCATCGTGGCTGATCTCCATCGAGCACCACTGCTGATGCCAAGAGAGGCCGGGCAGAAGGAGTCACAGGGACTGCTGCCTTGGGCCTTGCATCTTGATGAGCTTCCCCGACTGCGCAGTTGAGCCTCACCCACTGAGACGCCAGGCAGGAAATTATTTAAAATCCAGATGGGGACTGCACATATTGCACTGACTGGGAGCAGAGAAGCAGACGGGATGCTGTAAATCAAAGCCTTGTGGAAAGCAATCCCCCTTTGCTGAGCTGGGTAGCACGTCAGAGCTCACCACACCGGAGAGGAAGAGTTTACAAGCCAAAACATTTTGTCCAAAGGACAGCTGTGTTGCATCCAATATATAGTTAAGTGTCTGGACTACTTTTCTGCATAACATTGCATGGGAAGCACTACCAGAACACTTTTTCTTAGCAGAGAGCAGCACAGAGTGCAAACCTGTTGGACTGTTCCATTCCTGAGCTGTTGGAAAAGTCAGCACAGAACTGAGCTCAATTGCTTACAGTCATTCCCATGACTCTACTTTTTTAAAATTTCTCTCCATGAAATTTTCAGAAGAGAAATTATTTACCTTCATGACTGAGGGAGAAATAGATAGAAAAGAGTAGCTTAAGTCTCAATCCAACCTTGTTTCTCAGTGCACTGAAGGTGCACTCAAGGTGACAATGTGGGACAAGATTAAAAGCATTCTCACTTCTGCTCCTAGCCCAGTACCTCTACTTTAAACTTGGATGCCAGGCTTTCATTCTAAAGCAGCTGCAGCTTCAAGCTTGAACCCCAGTGTGGGAAAAACCCCTCTTTTAATTTTAGAAAGACAGCATAAACTCAGGGAACAAAGAAACAAAAAAGAATTTATTTGGCGCGCCAGGTCCTTCCCCCACAGAGTTCTCGGGGAGAAAAGACCCATTGGCTTTACATCTCATTCATTTTATAGTTTTACAAAATCCCACCCTTTTTCAGATAAGTTTAATATATTCATTTTTACCTAAAAAGGTTTCGTTTCTCTAAAAAGGGGCTTTTCTTTTATTCTGATTGGCTGCAAGGCATCCCCTGTCAAGGATGATGGATCTTCCTTTGTTCTTAGCCCAAAGAGAGAGAACTCCTTTTGTACAAAAATGGCCCCAAAAGATTTTAAGAACTCTTGCATTTCCCTTATCTGGCTGAAAAAGACCCTGACACTCAAGTCCAGTATTTTTGAACTTGGATATTTTACACCAGCCTTGGCCCAATGCTGATAGCATTCCACATACACTTGGCTTTTTGGTGTTCCCTCACCAAGTACAAGATTACAGAACCCACATTTGTGGATCCTGATGCAGCCCAGGAGAGCAGGTTCTCAGTTATGTAGTCCCCTTATCACCAGATTTGCACATCTGGATATGAGGTTCTTCGCTACAAAACTTCTTTTTCTTTTATATTAACATGGTAAATTTATGACACTTATCTGCTGTTTGTGTTTCTTGTAAAACTAACTCTCCTAAAGAAGCCTGCTGTGAAAACACAGCCTTCCTCACAGGACATGTAAACAACAACAGAAATGCTTGCCATGCTAATCCCCAGGGATTACCCTTGGAATGCCACCTAATCCCAAACACTTTAAAGGACTATAGATGTACACAGCTTTTGGTCTTTGTTTCAAGTGTATTTATATATTCCCCTAAACTGTTCTGTTTAAATCTGGGAAGTATTTACTTACGGGACTGTAACAATACAAAATCTTTTCTTCTGCATATATAATCAGCCATTCTGGAAGAGAAATTCTGTGAGAAAAGTTGTCCTTAGTGTGCAGGTCCTCCAAAGACATCTCTGAGAATTTTTTAAGAAGAACTTTTCCACAGAAGCATTAAGTATGTTGGATGTATATGGTATGCAGCTGAGTCCTAATATGCAGCCTTTCTAGGGCTTGATTCAGAGCCCAGGGAGCTCCTCCTCTGATGTTAATGGCCTTTCGAGAAATTCTAATAGAGCCAGAATGGGTGATGGCTTCAAGGAAATGCTGCAGCCATAACAGGGATGCTTTATAAGCCAGTTGAGAGAAAAAAAGTAAGATTATGGGTTTTTAACTGAGTCCCAGCTGTCCTTGGCTTCTGCCTGTTAACTCTTTTTTTGGGAAGTAGACTAGGGAGCACAGGCCATGTATGAGAAAAAAGAACAGAGAAAAGCCTATGCAATTCCAGGTCAAGAGGTACAGGTTCAGAGAAGGTTTAGGAAGATGACTGAGATTTTCCTGATTAGGCAAGCAGGGAAGTTAATATCAGCTAACACTCCAGTCTGGATGAAGATGAGGTTGTCCATCATAGCTTTACATGCTGGAGAAACAGAGCCAAAATGTTTGGTTTTTTGTTTGTTTGTTTTCAGATCTTATGCTGGTGCTCATGTTCAGCTCATTAGGGACAGACAGTACAACCAACAGAACAGCTTTCACGAGCCACCTGACAGGCATCCACATACAGGCTGAAAAGAAAAAGCATCTCTCTCCAAATGCTGTTCTCAGATTCCTTTGGCTACCCATGGTTTATCCCACAGCCTCTTTGATAAACCATAGGGTGGCAAACTCTCCTAAGTGTCTTGTGCATACCACATACCCAAGGATCCGGCTCAGTTTCAACTGAGACAGCTTCTTAGTGACAGGCCTCTCACTCAAATAAAATGCATGTGGTACATGTAAAATATCTTTTATTAGCAGGCTTTCCTTCCTTACACATTGAAACGAGCAAAATGGAATGGGAGAGCTTGCTGTAACCACCTTTAAGGATTGCTTTCAGGCTTCTGCGGGAGCAGAAAGCTAGCATAGCACTTTAGAAATACTGAGTTTGCTTCCAGTCAAAAGTATAAAGAACAAGGATAATATACCCATACTAGGACCTTTACATAAAATCATAAAATGTCTTGGGTTGGAAGGGATCTTAAATCATCTAGTTCCAACTCCCCTGCCATGGGCAGGGACACCTTTCACTAGACCAGGTTGCTCAGAGCTCCATCCAACCTGGCCTTGAACACTTCCAGGGATGGAGCAGCCACAACTTCTCTGAGCAACTTGTTCCAGTGCCTCACCCCCCTCATAGTGAAGAATTTCCTTCTAATATCTAATCTACACCTACCCTTTTTAGTTTGAAGCCATTCCTCCTTGTCCTGTCACTACACACTTCTGTAAATAGTCTCTCTCCATCTTTCTTGGAGGATCCCTTCAGGTACTGGAAGGCCAAAATTAGGTCACCTCGAAGCCTTCTCTTCGCCAGGCTGAACAATACCAATTCTCTTAGCTTTTCCTCATAGGAGAGGTGCTCCACCCCTTTAATCACCTTGGTGGCCCTCTTCTGGAGTCGCTCCAACAGGTCTATGTCCTGTCTGTGCTGAGGACCCCAGAGCTGGATGCAGCACTCCAGGTGGGGTCTCACCAGAGTGGAGGGGCAGAATCACCTCTTTCCATCTGCTGGCCACACTGCTCTTGAAGCAGCCCTGGACACGTTTGGCTTTCTGGGCTGTGAGCACACATTGCTGAGTTGTGTCCAGCCTCTCACCTACTAGCACCCCACAGTCCTTCTCGGCAGGACTGCTCTCGATCTGTTCCTTCCCCAGCCTCTATTGATACTGAGGGTTGCCCTGACCCAGGTGCAGCACCTTGCACTTGGTCTTGTTAAATCACAGGAGATTCCCATAGGCTCACTTCTCAAGCTTGTTCCCTCTAGATGGCATCCCATCCTTCATGCTTCAGATAAAATTTATTCTTCTGTTAAGTGCACAGATTTGGAGAAGATAGTAAAGTACTTTACACTGTCCTTCATCTGTAAATTTCCAACTTTTGGCCCAGGACAGATACCTGTTAAGAATACACAAATTTTGAGTGTGAAAGAGACTGAAAGTGCACCTTCACATTTTTTCCGCTTGGGCTGCTCAGCACATTCCTGCTTTGTCACTATTGCTGGATCCACAGATGTTGGCCTTCCCCACCACACACAGTTATGAAATGCTAGCTGTGAGACCTCCACTTGTTAGCTTGGTGATAGCTGCAGCAGCCTACTTTCTAAACGCCAGGGTGTTATCATCATCTCAAAAGGGAAAGCCAAAGAGTTCAAGGCAAAGAATGCCTCTTGTTGGAAATTCTCATCTACACAAGTCTGATCAAGCAGAAAAGAGAAAAAAACAAATAAAATACTCCTGAAGTAAAGGTATCTTTGAAAAAAGTAAGCAGCAGGCTAAAGCTGAGATGTGATTGTGGTGATTTCCTTCCCACAAACCAACGGAAAGCCAAGGTTTCCTGAGGAAGAGAATTTCTGCTGTTGGAGAGAGTTCCCTGCCAAAAGAGAGTGCTCTGTTTTGGTTCAGCCACGTGCAGCAGCACCTTGATGTCTTGGAAGTTTCCCACTGTTTCCCTTTCCAAGCTTTGCTCTGTGGTAAAGATGTGCTGTATACATGCAGACAACCTCAAAGGGGGAAAAGGATGAATTCCAAGAGCTTTGCTCTGTAAACACATTACGCTGAATTGATGCCATTTCAATTAAAGGAGAATCTCTCCCAGACTGCCAGGCATGAGGCTCATTCCATGTGGCCTGCAGCTTTACCAAGACACACAAAAACACTGTCTTCTTCCCCCAGGGGGGTTCAAGTCTGCCCTCTTCAAAACTGACAGTTTTTTTGCTGGTTTCTTAGTGTTAGCAAACTGAGGGAGAGTCACAGAGGGAGAATCAGAGAATGGGTCACGTTGAAACAGACCACAGTGGGTCATCTGGTCCAACCTCCCTGCTCAAGTATCATCCTAGAGTACACTACACAGGATTGCATCCAGACAGTTCCTGAATAGCTCTAGTGAGGGAGACTCCACAACCTTTCTGGGCAGTCTGTTCCAGTGCAGGGTCAACTGCACAACAAAGAAGTTCTTCCTTATACTCAGATGGAACTTCCTGTTTATCAGCTTCTGCCCGTTGCCTCTTGTCCTATTGCTTGGCACCACCAAGTAGAGCCTGGCTCCATCCTCTTGGTATCCTCCCTTCATGTACTTGTATACATTAATGAGGTCCCTTCAGTTGTCTCTCCTTGAGACTGAACAGACCCAGCTCTCTCAGCTGTTCCTCCTAAGAGAGATGCTACAGTCTCTTTAATCATCTTTGTTGCCCTTCGCTGGGCCTGGTACAGGAGCTCCATGTCTCTCTTGTCCTGAGAAACCCAGAACCGGACACAGCACTCCTGTCCTCACTAGGGCTGAGTAGAGGGGCAGGATCACCTCCCTTGACCTGCTGGCAGTGACCCTCCTAATGCACATTAAATTCTAGGATTGAAGAGAAATGCAGGATCAAGAGCCTCAAGTACTCAATTTCCACCAGAGCTGAGCTGGATTACCCACCCAAATTATTCTGAGAGGCTGGGAGGAGGCAGACTGTCAGATGCCCAGGGTTAGCTATAAATGCAGGTGCCTACAAGAAAGAAGCAGCAAAATTTTGTAAGTTTCAGAATCACAAGTAACAAACCAAGAAGAACACGGTAGACATTGTCCGTTCAGGACAATGAGGTTACATCCAGAAGGGTTTCCAGCACCTTTATGTTGAGTGGGACAACAACTTTACAGACAACTTTCGTCTAAGGTTCTGCAAGCAAATGCTCACCACCCCAGAAATCCAATGCGACTAGCTGGAGATTAGGAATGAGATACCTCCTCTGATTGTCAACAAAGAACACTAACAAAAAACTGCAAATACTTCCACCACAATAGGGAATAAAAATAGGGAAAAAAAAATAGGGAATAAAGTCCAATGGAAAACGTAAGCCATGTCTCTGCTGTAGCAGCACATCCACATCTGTGCACTTGGAATAGCACAGCTAGCAGGGTAAGCAACATTACCAAAAACTGAAGGAATCACTCAGGTACTTCATGTTAAAGCAGCTGTTCTGCTACACACTTGTGCTCCACCTTTCTAAGGCTCAGTTCCCACTGTCACTCTTAGGGAACTACTGTGTGCAAGATATGTGGCATCCCCCTGAGACTGACACCTGACTGGTGTCACAAGAGGTACGGTGCCTTACCATCAACAGCTCCAACAGGCAAGTAGGAGAAGTAAGGGAAGAATATCTGCAAAGCCTCAGACTGTTCCTTATGAGGAATTAACATGCTGCAAAGTTCCTTGGCACAGCAAAAAGGACAAATCCAAGGCAGACCTATTCATGGGCACAGGAAACAGGCCTGATCCTTTACTGGTGGTATAAACTAAAGAGAATATACTCTTTTACATGAAAGGGAATGCAGAGAAGGAGAGAATCAGCCTTGTGATTCATAAACCCAGTGTAAAAAGCTGGACTCAAAAAATATTGTGCAAACTGAAGAGGAATAGAAATGTAATCAATATAGTTAGGGCTACTGATGAATGATAAGGATACACTCATACACTTTCCATTCTGATGGTCACGATATACTGGAGTCTGCAAAAAATGATTTTCTTAAAGTACAAAGAGTGATAAAAAATATAAAGAAACTTTGCATCAGAACACAATGATGAAAACTCTGCCAAAGCCTGAGGAAAAGCAGAGATATAGCTGAGATGGCATCACACTATGGATCAACCTGCCAGTGGATTGGGCTCAGACACTTGTGACAAATAGGCACAAGGGATGCAGCGCAAATACAGTGTGACACTATATCCTGGGCATACGCTTGATGTATGGAGGATTAAATGCCACACACACACTGTCCTGGGTAGATTGTATCTAGTGCTGACAGATACCTGAGGGATCTGTCTCTTTCTTTATACACTTTGGCAATTGCCATGCCAACAAAGGATTATGGGACTGGGGGGGTGAGAAGGAGAGATCATTTGCCACTCTGTTTAATAGAGACTTTATCCTCTAGGGGGATTTTGTCAAGATGTTGGATTTCTTCTTAAATGATATTTCTACCTGCCTGTACACATTTGGGGTTGATAGGCTTTACTCCTTTCCTCTGTCCCTCTAACACAACACCTCGTTCTTCTGGAGTCCCAAACCAACCTTTGAGCCAATGTGGCCTCTCTAAGCCGTTTTGAAAACTGCTGCCCTCAGCCCTTGCCTCCATGCACGCTGCAAAGGCAAGAAAACAACCAACATGCTGCAAAGACCAATTCCTTTCCCTCTCTGGTGAGCCCTCTGATTGATGGCTCCGTTCGTCAAGAGAGACAGACTGTCTGGAGTGTGAGATAGCTAACTATCACCTGGGGAGGCTATTAGAGGGAGAAGGAGGGAGAGAGGGAGAGACAAACAGACAGACTGAAAGACAAAGACAGAAAGACAGACAGAAAGGAGAGCTAAGGAAGAAGAAAGAGGAAAAGAGCGACAGCAGAGTGCAAATGAAAAAAAGACAGTAGCACTTGATGAATTAAGTTGTCAACTTTGGCATCACCTGTGTACCTTGTCATGCCAATAAATTCATTGAAGCTGAAGCTGCACTGCGAGTCAAGAGTGAGAGAGTGCTGATGGAAGGAAGAAATAACAGCCCATTTAAAGACTCAGAGCAATTTATTAGTTACCTCAGGAAGAAAGTAGTGACAATGGGGAAGGAGAGGTACTTCCCCATCATGCTGGGCAGGGAAGCTCATTTTGGATTCAGGCTGTCCACCCAGTCACACTGCAGAAAGCAAAGATATAGACAGAGACCTGGTTCAAGAAAGAGAAAAACGGGGGAGAGACTTGCTGGGGTTCAAGGGAAACACGGCAGACACATGCCTTTGCATAGTACTACATGCCTTGGGACATCCCTTGAGGAATTGAGGGAAGATATTGAGATCAAGCAGCCAGATACCCCTGTTGTGAGGGGAGACAAAGGATGTAGAGCACAGTCAGCATTGCAGCACTGAGGGAACGTGAAGGAAAGTACAAATGGAAAGCACAGCTCTGGCATAGAGGGGTGATATGGTTTGAAGCTGGCTCCCTGCCAAGTCTCCAAACCTTACCACAAGAAGTCTGTGCCCCCCCCCCCACCCCCCCGCCAAACCTCAGGGAGAAGAGGGAGAAAAACAACCAAGAAAAAACTGAAACGAGAGAGACAGCTATAGCAATATATATATAAAAATATTTACACTTATGTTACAGTTATATACAATTGAAATATATATACAATTTCACAAGGGAAAGGGAAGGAGGAAGGGAAAAGGAACAAAACCAAAATAAAATATATATATATATATATGTATCCTGATTAGTAGCCCAATATCTAGCAACTAAAAGAGTTAGCAAAGAAATATCTCACTACTCTCCTTGGGACAACCGAGAGTCGCTCTGGAACGATCGCCGGCAACCTCCGCCTCCCAAGGTCGACAAGGCCTTACCAGGCCTCGCTCCCCAACACGGCAGACTCAACAGCAGGGAACCTGCACCTCCAAGCCGCCGGAAGGAAAGAGAGCGAAGGCCTGCCCTCCTTTCTTCTTACAGTCTGGCTTACGTAAAAATCGTAGGGAATACTGGGTAAATCTGGATCCTTCCTTGGCTACAAACTGGTCACCAAGGAAGGCCTAGCCCAAACTACCACAAGGGGTGATGTGCTGGAAAGCTAGGAGGGAGACAAAATCCTCTGCTGACTGAGGTGGAAGCATGGCACTGAGATGCAAGCAGCTTTGACTGACAGCACCAGGGAGGCACTGCTCCAAGATGCTTTCCTGCACAGCTAAGGAGACTGTCACTAACTTTTTAAAGATCCTGCATGTCTTAGAAGAGGAGTTCACAAGCTCCTGCAATCCCCCAGAACTCCAGTGAAGTCTGTTGAAATGGGAAAACCAATGGTATGGTGCCCTCACCCAATATACTTTTTCTCCCCCTACTTTTACAACTTCGTAATCTGCCCCAATTGTTTGAGAAATGTGTCTGCCTCTTTACTCCCTTCCCTTCTTTCCTCCAACTCATCTTTTCCCACATAGGAGCTTCTGCAACCCCTGTGCTCCCAGAAGATGGTCAGCTCCCAACAAAAATTCTCGTATCTGCCACAGGGACTACGAGTCACAGAAGCTGATTTCCAAAGCAACCTCCGACCCTCTGTGACCTCATTTGTAGCCATCCAAAGATGTTTACATTTATGTGACAAGACATGTTCACTGACCCTTCCCTGCAATGAGCTGATCTCAACCAACCGCCAGGCATTGCACCAAGAAAGAAAAGGACACCACCTGCTTCGAGATTCATTCCTCCCATGGCCTCTGCTGCTGCGTGCTCCACTGATGCCCCGAGCTTGGACAGAGGGGCAGGAAGGAAGGACAAAGGAAAAAAACCTAGATTCCTTTGATCAGGGAGAAATTCTGACTCAGCTACACAAGTGGAGAAGCCAGTCTTTTCAGCTTGAGTGAAACACTGAAGATTTACAACTGTTCAGGGTATTTGGAGAGTTTGGGTAGAAGTATGTATACACATGATAACATCTGACAAGTCCATGCATAGAAATTATATGGCATAAAACTATCTTATGTGGATGTCTGTGTATGTGCATACATACAAGACATAAATATACTTAGAATGTGTACATATGTATTGATAGATACATACTGATATGTGCACATATACACATATTGCAATTGCTCCTGAAACTCCCAGCTTCTTGGAGAGCTCTCCTTTGGCTGGTGTTTTGTGAACTGCCAGGCAGCCATGACACAGCTGTCCTGACCGGGGTCCCCTGAGCTCTGTGGTGTAGCTCTGCTGGCTACCTTCAATTCAATATCAAATGAGAACAGGGATCTCACTGAGCCAAGCTCCATTCTGATCTGACTGGTTCCCAAATCAGATCAGTTGTAGTGCCCTCGGGCTGTGGCGCTGTATTAAATTTGAGGGCAGCTTTAATCTGCTTCACCGTTTGCACAGTGGAAGCAGTGCTTGGCCTACTGGGAAATTACGAGTATGTCCCTCATTCAAGTAAAGTGGACATTTCTCTTCCAGGAGTTGTGATCTTTGTGTTTGTGTAACTTAGTTTAAATGATCTAAACTGGTGGCTTGTTCCGAGGGCACCTTGCAACTTCCAGGGGAAGGTACATGCACCGTATAGCGAATATAACTGATAACAATAGGTTTGGTTTTCCTGAAGTCCATATACTTCCTGAGAGTCACAGACTGTGGCAATCTGATGGATTTTCACTTACTAAGGGGAAGAAAGGAAAAAGTCTCATGATTCATAGTCTTCTTCTGTTAGGGATATTGAGTTGATTGTTGACCCTTTAGCAACAGGAGCAGAAACACGAAGCTGCAGACATGGGGACCTTTTGCCACATGGGGACCTTTTGATGTGTAGAGGCTTGCAGTACTCTTAAGTGTCCCTGTCCCCTTGAAAGGTTACCAGACACATCCTGCCCCACCACAAGAAGTCACTTCTAACCACAAGCATACCCATTATGGGCATCGTTGCTCATGAAGGCACCCCACTGACCATCTGTAGTGCCTCACTGTCCCTCCCACAACAGAAGGCCGTTGAGATGCACATGTAAATCCCTGAATGCTAGGCTCTCAGAGTAGGACAGCACTTACACCACCAATAGTGTCCTGGCACCTGGGCATTGGCCCTGGTGGCAGTGATCACATCTGTAAGTGGGCTGTGTTCCTTGCTAGCTAAGCAGGGCTTTGGGTAGTGCCAAGTCAGGAAGCAAGCAGGAAAAAATCCTTCAGACAGCCTCTCTGTCCAGCTGAGGAGGTACATGTGTATGGAAGGTACACCTGCTAAATGATTTCCACTCCAACCCACGAGGCAGAGAAAGCACTGACATCAGGACCATGCCCAAAGAGTCTCTTTCTTAGGGAATGCGGGTTCCTCTGTCACACCTTAACAGTTCATGAGGAGGGCTGGTGTCATGATCCCAGTCACAGGAAAGGAACACCAAGCACATCGAAGGCAATGTGACTTGCCCAGGGGAACAGTTGGGACCACAGCTGAGGGAGGTGGCTGTGAGGTTCAGCAGTGTGACACTGGGTTGGTGGTAAGGAAGGCTAGCTTCTTACTCTGCCATTGCGTGGTTCTGAGCCACTTGTTCCAACCCTCTTTACCCTCCTTTTTCCTCCCTCTCTCGCCCCTTCTGTTTTCCAGTTCTTTTGACCAAGAATTGACAAGCTCTGTGCATGTGCATACATACCAGTAGCCTGGGCCTTACTTGAGCCTTTTGATTACTATAACAATACAAATGGAACAACCTAGAATTTCAGACTTGCCACCCACCCAGCACTTTGACCAGGGTTGTGCTTTTGCAAAGTCCAGGCCTGTATTCTAGGCCTATTTTTAGAAAATCTAATTTGTAGACATGAGACCTTGCAGAGGAAACAGTATTAGCCTGAAAAATTCTCTTCCTCAAAAAGCCTTTTAAAACCAACCATGACCAACTTGCTATCCTGAACTGCTGAGGAGCCCAGGACACCTCAAAGGTGGCCTTCCTTTATCTGTGTTTAGCCAAGAAACAGATAAAAGTATTGTAAGGCGGTGATGGGATCATGCTAGAGGCTACAGACAGGAAGAATGACTGAATTTCATTTGAAAAGACTGTTCAATAGGGGACATTCATTATGACATCTAAATTACTAGATGCCAAGTGTTTGTTAAAATACGATGTGGTCTGGAGGGAGGCAAACAAATAAAAAGGGCTTGGAGAAGCAGTGAGTAATGGTGACCCAATTCATTTAACTATCGATAAAACACAGGTGAGGAAACATTCAGGAGAAAAAAAATCTCTGCAAATCATCAGCTAATGGATTAAATGCATCTGAGTGTGAGATGGAAATTAACTGATCAATTCACTCAACAGCTGCTAATTAAATGTGACAAGGCTTGCAGAACTCCAGAAGTCTACAGAGCTCAGAGGAAAACAGTGCTTGTAGAAAAATTTGAAGGCTGCCTCTTGCCACTGTGGGGTACAACATTTGCCCCAGTGAGAGAATGTCACTGTCACTGAATAAAATTTAACTATGCAAATGTTTGAAGTCTGTATTTCAAAAACATGGAAAGAGGGGTTCTCTCTTACTGTTTTATAACAATTTGCAACATTAGGTATAAATATATGGTATCAAAATTAACATGCCAATCTAAACAAAATTAAATGTAATGCTACAGTCAAAATGAAACCTTTTTGCCTCATTGCAGTTAAACATTTTGACGTTAGTGAAATGAAACTAGAAAGTTAAAATGATTTGTTGTGACACTCATCTGTCCAAAAAAAAATGTTGCATCACCATGCTCCTGCAAAATGCTTTGATGCTAACAGAACTGATCTTCCAACAGGAACTTCTCTCACATTTTATGATCACTACTTTCACAATTTCTTTTTGAATTTTCCTGACCACTTCCATTTTGGCTTGCACCATTTAGGAAATGATCATGGGGATATTGACTACCTTTTCTCTCCCTTTAGGTTAACTGTTCTCCTTGGGACTCCTCTAAAGTCATGCCCTTGGAGAGCCAGCAGATTGTAGGATATATAGAAAATAAATAAATAGTAATGATGAAATAATTGATCACCAGGGAAAGATTAGTACCAAAATGAGATTTTTCCCTGAAGGAGATCAGAATGGGAACCTCACTGGTGCAATTCTCACCCTGCACTGTAGCACGGACATAGGAATCCACTTCTGGAGCAAGAATAAGTGCTAAGCACATATATCAGCAATTAAATTATTAATTCAAAGAGGAAAACCAGTGTGGCTTATAAAACAGATGAAACTTCCAAATCAGGTGTCTCAGGCCTGACATTATGACACAAGCAATGTCAGTTCTGGAGATGATGAGATCTGAGCCAAGGCACACTTCCAGATTCATCACGCTAACAATATTTATTATCTATTCTCAAACCCCAACTCTGTAACTTGTGAGGGTCCACTATGTTCTATGCATGGCCTGTGATACTATTTTTAGGCTGGTTTTAAAATTCATGGTTGAAGGGAATTCAGAGGATGCAATGTTTAATACAGTACCTCATGAACTCCCGCTAGCAAATTTAATTCAATCTGTCTTGGGTTAGGAGCACTGTCACGGATTGGCAATTGCCTGAAGAACCATAAACAAGGGATAATGACAAGGGGCATGTAAGAGCAAAGTTGTAAGCAGGTGTAAGCGAGGTGCTGTAGGAATCCATGTGATGTCTGTTTTCATTTAACATCTTCATTAATGAGGCTTAAGAATAGCTTACTAATGAAAGTGGTGGATGATGCTCAACTGGGAGGAGCTGCAAACATCCATCAGGGCAGATAAACATAAAGGGGTACAGAGGGATTAGTTGTAGGGGCAGAAAGAAAATAATGGAACATGTTGAGTATTTCTACTGAAGAAAACAAAATCAGCTCATGGTAAGGGAAGATCATGGGGGTTGAAGAGACCCCCACATCTTTTCAGACAGAATGGGTGTTCAACTTTGGGTGAGATTTCTCAAAGCACTGAAGAATGTAAAACTGTGGGTTGTCTGAACTCAAGACAAGAATAAATGGTAAAGCATCCAGGCACCCTATTAACTAGATGGAAATGTCATCTAAGGCTCAATCTAGATTACATCTGTACTGGGGATGGCACATCGGCCCATATCTATTTTCACAGATGGTTAAAATATATAAATTTAATAATGCTTCAAGTATAATGTTTCCCTCATTTGAGGCACAATTAACCACAGTGAAGAAGGGGGAAGGAGAACACTGAAATTCCTGGATTCAGTAGTCTTAAAAGTAATGCTGAAGAAGTATCCCTAGGACCAAGACAAATGACAAAGTAGAGGAGTAAAGTTTTAGACAAAAGATACCATGTGGTGGAAGAATGGTCCTTCTTAGCATTGCTAACAATACATATTCAATGCCACAAATCATTCTGCTGCAGCACCCAAAAGATTTGGAAAACAGCAGGAGAGGCATTCCTTAGCTTGCTAAATCTGAATGTAAAAGAGGACGATACAGCAGCTCCTGCACAACATCTCACTGCAACATGAAAACCTGACTAAATCAAGGCTCATTTCACAGTATTCCACAACATGGCTAACCCTTCATCTGAGACTGATCTATACCACTTGCTGTTAGCCAGAGAAGAGCTTGATATTTTAATCCCCAAGTAACCCAGTGCTGGAGTGTCCCCCTGCACTCCTGAAAACTTGGCCAGAATTTGCTCTCCTTGCTGTAAATGCAGAAGGTCATAGGACTGTGTTTTAAAGTGTTAACTGTTTCATAGCCATGAATCCTTGCAATTTTGCATTCCAAGACCACAATACTTGAAAGACTAACTTATCCCTTATGGCAGATGCGTTCCCTTATATTTAGTATTTGTATTTTCAAAAAAAAAAATTAAGGGAAAACAAAGCAGAATAAGCAATCCAAATGGAACAACTTATCAGGAATGAAAAGTAATAAGTAATTTTGCCTGTCCCTTCTTTACATCACCTGTGGTCCACCTGTGCCTACTCCAACTCCTTAATTTAAGGTCTTTAAAACTTAACTAGGCAAAAAGAAGCTGAAAATGTATGTACGCTAAAAAATGTATGCTTATGTATGCTAAAAAATTCTGAATGAACGGGGTGTCAAGGGACAGAGAAGACAAGGAATTATCAAAAATAGAATATTCTACTGATTACAGCAGTTCAGAACCAGGCCCTGCCACTCATTTGCCCTTATTCTGGGCAAGCTTCCATGTGCCTCAGCTCACCGGGAGTTGCAATCTTTTTTTGTACCACTCTGTTTTTATCAGGTCCATTTTAACTGTAGACTCTGTAGGGCAGAGACTATCTCTCAGGCTTTGTTCACAACCTTACCTTAGAGCCTGTGGACAGTACACTAGTTTTAATTGGAATAAGCGAAATGAAATTATGTGGTTTAGTCTGTACCATAAAAATGCCAAATGTTAAGTTAAAAAAGAAATCTGTTTTTTAGATATCCAAGAACCAAATAAGTAATCTAAAGTATTAGTTCACTTGCAGAAGTGTGGCTTTAATTCTGTATAGTGTTCATTGCAAAATGGCAAAATTAAATTAAATCCTCACTAAAAAAAATTGCAACTGAGCTTCAATAAAACATGGCAACTCAGCCTGAAATATATTTTTTCCCCTCAGAAAATTATGTTCGGGATGCTTAAAATAACATTATTTGAGCTAGGTTTGAATAGTTCCCTCTTTAAAGTCGATGAGATGAAGAAAGGAGAAGCAATGGAGCCCAGAGAATTTAAGGGACTTGCTACAAACCACAAAGGACGTAAGTGCTTTTGTCAGGAGGCCTCATATTTTCAATTTTGGGCTTAGATCCCAGGGTCACAGAGTTTGAGAAGAAGTACTTTTATCACATGAAAAGTGTGATGCTATGAACTGAGAGTTTTAACATACAGACACAGAGAATATCCGATAACAAATTCAGAACCTAACCCCAGAGGCCAGGTTTCAGGCACACAGGCACTCCACAGTGCACCCAGATGCAGTAAGTGGACCACTAGTTTTGGTAGCTGAGATTTTCTTCTCCTTCTCAAGCTAGATTTCCAATTTAGCAGAACAGCTCTCCTTGTCCTGACAGGCAAATGTATATTGTCCCCTTTTCTGTCGACAGACAGCAGAGGGTAGGAGGAAGGGAGGAGAGAGGTTCAGATGACTTCCTGGACAAAGGAGGTTTGTAGCTGCAGCCTGATGAACATCAGAGATAAGAGCAGTAACAGCAAATTGGCCCCAGTGGGAATGGCAGCAGCAATCTTTTCACCTAAAGGCAAGCCAGCAATTACGCTTGCAGTGCCCAGCGTCTGTCTGTCTGTTCCCACCACTGCCCTCCCATCTCTGCCCCCACAGCCCCCCACTCACAGACCAGGTGTGCTCAAGGCTACTGCTGCATTATTCGCAGCTTGAAAAAAATTCCAGTTCTTTCTTTCTCCTGCTCAGGTATCTGAAGCCAGAGCTCTGAGCCTTATCACACTGGATAACAAAATGGAGAATAAGGTTTAGGTAGAAAGGCAGGAAAAATCACGCACTGCTATGTGCATGTTCTTGTTCCACCTAGGTAGGCATAGACCACGGGGGAAGGCTGTCTCAGCCCTCAGTATCTCAGGGAATGCTCTCATGTCTCTCTGGACCAGGACCAGAGCCTTTGGAGATCTCACTCTAGAGGACAGTGCCTTCCACCAACATTAGAACTGCTCCAGAAGCACAGACCAACTGCGCATGAGCTTGTAGAGGACTGGAAGCACTGCACTACTCTCTAGAACAAATGGGAGCATGGGGGGGTCTCTCCTGCATAAGGAGTACAGCACATCAGCCATGGGGAACTGGGAAGAAGGAAGCACAGATTCCCTGTCCACAACTGACTTCCAGAAGAGCAATTGGCATTCCTGACATCCCAAGGAGCAGTGCAACTACCTAAGATTTCTGACAGCATAAATACAGCAGCAGTAGCTGGGGAGCACTTTCCCTCAAGGCAGCAGGACTGCAGAGTTTGTTGACAGAGGGCTCTGTCCCAGCCTTCAGCACCTGCTCCAAGGCTGGCTGAATGCCTGTAGCATCTCCTGGCACACAACAAGTTAATAAAGAGATTCTCAAAATTCTCTGCATGCATGTGAACCTCCTCTTTGAGCTCCTTCCTTTGTCCCAGCTCCCTTCCCTATTTTCCTGAGTCAGCATGCTCATAGCACTCAGCTACAGGAAAAAGGCTTAATAGGATAGCTGGACAAAATTAAAGGGGCGTTATTAATTTGACAGGTGCTGCTGCCTGGTGTCATGTCCCAAGTTTGTCCTATAGCTGTGCTGATTATTTTCTCTCCTTGGATCAGGGACGTTTCATTTATTAGCAGTGAACTTCCCCCTCACTGCCTGCAGCCACTGCTGCTCTGATCTCCCCAATTCACTTTGCAATTAAATTTTGTCCTCTTGTGAAACGACTGTGCAGGAAAGGTCTTGTGTTTTGTTTTCTTTCTCTCCCCATTGACCAAGTTCCACTTGGCCAAAACAGCCTCTGGAAATCCTAGCAGAATCCCAAACAGAGTAAAGCTGGCTGGAAACAGTATTATACAAAAAACAGTCTAGAAGCTGTAGCTTTATGTCCCTGAAATACTAATCTCAACTGGGAAGAGGGAACAGGGGCACAGGAGGCCACTAAGTCTTAGCTGTAGAGGTATAAATCTGATGGAACCATGGAGTTGCTGGAGATTTACATGAAGGTGGCTTGGAAGGAGACACAAGGGGTTTTGTGTTGGGAAAGCCTGAGACGAGGAGCATCAAAATCATCATATCTTTCCCTTTACAAACACTGGATATCAAACCAGCTGATGGGCAGGAAGACTAGAGAACACAATTGCTCCCATTTAAGTGATTTACTTTATTGTCACTGCTGCTAAGACTCTTCTCTTTTTTTTTTTGTTGTGTGGGGTTTTTTTCATTGTTGTTGTTGTTGTTTTTTGTTTGTCGTCCCTCCCACCGTCTCTCCACCCCCCCCCCCCGCCCGAATCGTCCCTGTTCCCTTTCCTACCACTGAATGTCAAAGGCTGAAGACAGTAGAAGTGATATTACTCTTTCCTAGGAATGAACACTTTTTTCCAGGACTAAACTGGCCAGCACTCATGCCAATTATACCAGCTTTTTATGACTTCATTACTGCTAGAGCCACTATAAACAAAGCACTGAAAGGCTGGACCAGCTTTTTTAACTGCACAGAGGTACCGATCATTGTGCTTTTATGTACTTGAGATGTTCTTTCTGATCCTCCACTTCCCCAAGCCAGGGATAGCTCCCCAGGCCAGGCAGAACAGAATGAGGAAAAACCTGGGTAATGCAGCTGGCATAAGTTGCCTCTCTCTGGAGATCCCCATGTGAGAACCACAAAGCACTTTGGGCTGTTTTAAGCATGACAGCTGGCCAAGCAGCAAAGGTCAAGACAGAAAGGAAAAAAAGGAGGAGAGAGCTCAGCATGAAGGATTCACAGAGCATCACAGGATTTCTCTCCAGCGCAGTGATCTGGCCATTCCCAAAAGGCAGCAGGTCAAACTCTGCTCTTATCCAAGCAGCATGAACAGAGTTAAGTTCCCTGACTGCTGCGTATCGCAATATTGAATAAGTGCCCGGGTGCTGCATTTGGAGACAAACCAAAGGAACAGCAGGGAAATGCTTTATGAAGTGGTGGACCATTGCTGATCCCTTAACAAGGGAATGTAAGAAAAAAATCCAGGGTGCCTGACACCAGCTGCCTGGGAGAAGATAAGGACACCAAAGGGCTGAGATATTTCTCAAACTTGGGGGATATTCCTAAGACACAAGAATACATGTCCTCCTGAGCTGGGAGGGCGTGAGGGAAGTAGCTGCCTCCTGGAAGCCAGAGGAAATTACGCTGCTTCTTCAAGTGTCTGGGGCTGCTGTAGTTGAGTTTGGCCAACCATAATGAGGAAGAGCAGCCTGGTCTGTGATATGAGATGTTGGGACAAAAAGCAGTGCTGGATGAACTCTCACTGGCATGGGCAATTCTCAGTATTGCTGTGAAGTGCAGCTCTTTCTCCCTCTTTTCCTCTCCCTCTCCCAGCCACAGGGTGCTGATGGCTGCCTGCTATTCAGCCCTCTGCTGTGGGTAGCCAGACAATGCCATAAATCTCAGCCTGATGGTAGCATAGTACTTGCTCACAGGAACTCATGACAGCAAGTTAAGTCTTTTCCTGTACAGCATATGATCCTGGGCACTTTCTCTATTACAAATCCACTGGAGGTTCAGTTTTGATGTGAGCAAGTGAATTGAGGTGGAGCATTTGGAAAGAGCCTGTTCTGACTGTTGGGCTAGGATGATGATCAGTAAGATACAGGATCCAACATATATGAACTTACAACCAGAAAAGGACGAGGATTTCAGCACTTTTGTGGATGGATGTGTGAGTGGGGAATGGCAAAACATGGTAGAAGCTCCGAATAAAAAGACCATCTGAGAAAGGGGTGAATGGCATGGGTGCATCTTTTTGTTCTTGCAGCCTGCCTAACTAAGCTTCCAGCTTCCCTTCTCATCCTCGTCTTGAGTTCACCTCCAATTTTCGTCCCTCAGCCTTTAAAGCAAGAGGAGCACCAGGTTTCCCCCAACTTTGAAGCACAGCCCATAGGACAGGAAGAAACATGCTACCTTGGTGCCAGAGGAGCACTCTACCAGCCCTGACACCAGGTCTGGGGGAAGCAACTGGGGCACTTGGCACTTATGGGTCCTGCTGGTTCTGTTCTGTATCCCCTCCACCAATAATTTCACTTGCCTTATTAACTATTCCCAACAGCTCCACTTTCTGCATGTGTGCTTGTTTGGGTAATTCTTGTTTCCTCCTATTTAGTGCATATGAAAAAAAAGCATTAGCGACATTCTTGGTTTTAAATGAACTCTATTAATATTCAACTCTGCAAGGAACTGTGGGATAATTTTGATAAATGTGACTGGGAAGCCTAGCTGACAGAACCAAGCACAACGCTAGCGTGTGTTCACAGCCCATTGCTGCACACACAGAAGGGGGCAAGAGGTGGGCGCAGCATGGGGCTGGGGTGAGCCAGGCAGGAGGGAGAGCAGAGGCAGGGGGTCTGTTCAACAGGACAGATACAGTGCTGTAGGACAGACTCTTTAAAAGATCAAGAGCAAAACAGGCTTACTGAGATGTGAATGGGGAGAGGAAAACAAAACAAGACGCAGTTTGGAAAAGCAGACTAGAACAACTAGAGAAACACAGACACTTAACTGTGGAAGGAGGAGAAGGAAGCCAGGAAACTGTGCTAGCAAAATGGAGTTAAAGGTGACAGTAGGCAGGAAATCAGACACAAGCTTGCAGAGAAATGAAAAAGGCTTGAGCGAGACCAAATGCACCTAGGCTACAGTTCAACAAAGCACACAAATTATTTGAAGGCACTTCCTTTGGTCGATGTACTTGCCCACTTAAAGTAAATGCTTCTGTGGTTCACTGACTGGCAACCTCATGCAGCACCATCTTACAAGAAATGTATTGAAAATGAGAGGTAGGAGCAAACAGAAATTCCACTCGAGGGGTATCAGCAGCTGAGATGACGAATTACCTGTGCCAAAACTTTTGCTGTAGACTCTTAAGGACTATTAGTTCTCAAAAAGGAAGGTGCAGCTAAAGGAAAGGTGGTAGAAACTAGAAACGAGTTCAGAAAGACTTTGTGAAGACATTAGGTATATGATTATTCTTGATGGTATGTGCTTTTAGACATACCATCTCTGAAAGCGAATAGTTGGAGTCCACTGTTATTTCTATAGGCGACTGCAAGTCATGCATTTCCGCTTCATGCATGAGGTAAATTCAGTTTGCAAAGAGAAAGAGACTGCTGGGCATCCTCATAAATGCAGTTTAGCCTTCAGGAGAACACAGCGGCAGATGGAATATCCCATAGCCTTTGGAGCAGGGCAAGAATATACACATTGGCAATGAGTCTTTCTTTTTTTTTTTTTTTTTTTTTCCTTTTCCCAGATGTAATATTTTTCTTCCTCCCCCCCCCCCCCCTTTTTGTTAATTCTGTGAAATTGCAAATTTATGTCCAGAATACTTAGGTTTCATGGAAATTAGACTTTCCTGGCCAGGTCTGTGCATTGCGGCTAGATCTGGTCTTCAAAACTGTGGCCAGCACCCACGGTAGACCAATTCATCAATAGCTGCTAGGAAGATAGTCCAGACAGGACAGTGAATGCTGGGAAAGACCTGCATACCCCTAAACCAATCTCTATGAGTACCTCAGTATTTCCCTTGCAAACAACATTGCTTATTTTGGGCCTGTGACTCGTCATTTCTTTGACAAGCAACATGAGAAACCTGTTTAATTAAAAATGAAGGCAAAACTTATATGAGCCGTCTGTAACAACCTGTCATGAGCTTTACTGCAAGGTCCTTGAAAAGACAGACTTCTATCACAGCACACAATAACACTAAAAAAAAGTGTGCCTCAGCAGCAGATCTTCTCTTGCCAAAGAAGTATGGGAACTACATGTCAGGATTCATGTCCTCTGTTCCCAGTCTCTCCAAGAACCTTTCCCATACCAGGTGAATCCCATCTATGGTTTCAAGCACTTCTGAGCCAACACGCCTATGTGTGCCACAGCCTGTTTTGAGCTCTCTGCAAGATGCTGCTCCACAAGTGGTTGATCCTGTAAAACTAATTTGCTTTTCCTGCAAAGCAGGCAAACACATGAAAAACGCCAGGATCGTTTAGCTGCCTCTGACGTGCCGGCTGTACCCATGCTGCGAGGTTCTGGAGAAGCGTGTACCTCTCCTTTCGGAGAGCAGCTGCTCTTTGCCTGCAGCTGGTGGAGCCAGCTCCATCTGGAGACCAGATCAGAACCCATTAAGCACAGAGGTAGCAGACTGCATGGAAGTGGAGCTTGCAAGGCAGGGAGGCAGGCAAAGGCTTGGCTGCAAAATTTCACCTCTTGTAAAGAAAGGAAAGGGAAAGGGGAAGAAAAAACAACCCACGCAGACTATTGAGCAATTGTTCCTGCATAGCCTCTCCAGTCTAATTGATTTGGACACCACAGCTAATTTTCACTCAGACATCTGTTAGCACACATTAGTGCATGTCATTAGACAGGGAAGCACAGATTAGATGGAGGGGCAGAACTCAAAGGCCCTAGTTTGGGATGCTGGAACAAGCAAAAGGAAAGACAAGAGGGAGAAGATGTTTGTGCAGGGCTGGAATAGTTGGAAGCAGTTTGGAGTAAAGGGCGAGGATTTGGCTAGCTCAGAACATTCCCACCAAAGGGTCACATATGTTCCACTTGCTTACCCCTGGCACAAGCACGCCCCTTTCATTTACAGGCATGCCACAAAGGTCCTGGTCCTCACCAGCACAGAGGCAATAAAGCCAGAGCTCCCACGAGGAAGTGTGAAGTGTATTCTTCCACATTTTTGCTTTTTGCAGGTCCTTTGGTTATGATTGGAGGTCTCAGAGACAAAAGAAAGGGACAAGAGAAAAAGAAAATTACCTTTCTCACCTCACTCCAGCACGATGTCACGGTGCTCTGGAAATGTTCTATATTTAAAGTTTTACAAGTATGATGAGTCCTTCCACTGGAGAATCAGAAATATATATGAAAGGTACTGGCTAGAAGAATGGGACAGAAGGGAGATAGCAGGACATCAGCAAACCCAATAACCTTTACAGCATTCCTCAGGGCTGTTTTGCAGCCTACGAGTGGCTGTCCATTTTTACCACCTGTAACACTAACAGATCAGGGAGATGATAGTTTCAGCCCAGCTACAACTGGGTGCACACCAGACCCACCACTTGATACAGCCTACCTTGTCCACCGGTGAGAAAACATCCTTCTACCCAACACTTTTTTTTTTTTTCAGGAACAACGTAAACCCTCTGCTTACTGTCACTGCAGCAATATGGAGGCATGTGCTCAAATCCAAATCCATCCTGCATAAGCAATTCTCCAGATGAAATCCCACAACACAATGTTCCCATCAAGAGTGGCTGCCGCCGCAGCCATCACACTTTCTGCAGCGTATGAGGTGCTGTGACTCTGCTGGCAGCACGCCCTGGCAACACCAGAGCTCTACATAACTCGGAAAGGAGCTATTTGGAGCTATATTTGTTCATGTACATGGAAGCAAAGGTAAAGATGAAGAGCATAATGAAGTTTCTCTGGGCATATTTCTGGTTTCCCACAGCTTTCCCGTGAAAGGTGGAGTTGCTCTATTGATTTGCTGATGTCTGAAAAAGAGTTGTGCTCATTCTTTCATGTTTTTGCTCCATGAAGGTAATAAAAGAGGCTTTCTTTCCTTTTGGGTCATACTTTGCACAAAACACATGGGAGCCCTAATAGCCTTGAGGCTTTAACTCCTCCCCCAACTGTGGTGGAAATCAGCCAACAGGCTTCTGGATTCAGAGGACTGACAGTCACCACGACCATGCAATATTAATTTCCTTTGAAACAACAAGCCAAAAGTTGATGAAATGGCCTTGTGCTGCTCTAACACGCTGCCTGGGAAGGAGGAGAGGCAGGATTTGTCAACTGAAACTCCACTGATGGAGTGAAGAGGTCAACATCCATTATAGGGATGATACAGATGAAGGTAAGCCTGTCAGTCATAGGATGAAAAATGAAGCCCTCACCACCTATTTAGTGCATAGTATCTCTGCTTGCTCACAGTGAGTTTCACCCTCCATTCCCTTGCATTGCTTTTGCTTTGGCATAGCTCAGCTGACATTAGCAGAGTTGCTCCCACCCCTTCCCAGGGATCGTGCTCTGCCTGACTTTGACAGGCATGTCACTTCCAATTTGGAGGAGGACTGACACATAAACATCTGCGCAGCCCTCTGCAAAACCGCCCCTCTCATGCAAGCATCTGCCAGCTGCGAAACTCCATCCCACGAAACAAAGCACTGATCGGGGTGGTGGCAAGAGGGGAAAATAAAAGCCAATATTCCCAGCCCAAACAGGTGACCTCCTGAAAAATACAAAGCAAACAGTTCTCAGCCCAGCAAACTGCTGCAAAAGTACTCTGGTCTTGATCCTCTGACGAGAGAGAAAACACATGGGAAGAGCTGCAAAAGGAACCATAAAACTGAGCAATTTGCCAATGACCCACTCAGATTTGCTTTGTTTGCTCAGCAGCTGCACGGCACACACAGATTATGTATCTGCGCCATCGAGAGGGAGCAGTGCTAGGCCGGCATCTTGCAGGATTGCCCCTCTTTTTGCTATAGACCCCTTTTTGGGCATAACTGTCAGGTTTTGGTTTTTGGGGGGTGGGGCACAGGGTGCCCTGTGTGAAGCAGGTCAGGGGTCACCCCCTACTAGTCCTAGTTGATCCCATCAACTCTGCAACAGCCAGCACGGATCCACTGCATCCCAGTGCCACAACAGCCAGTCAGAGGGGTCCCAGCCCTACTGCCCCAGCAGGGGTAGAGGAGGGTGGCACCACTGGGGCAGGGGGTTCTAGATGGGACATATAGGGAAAGTGTGAGAAGAGAAACAAGAGGAAACAAGGCAGAAGGTGTGAGGATGCACAAAAGGAGACACAAGAGGTGACAGAGAAGCAGATACAGAAGGATGCATGTGGAAGGGGACATTGCTGGAGAAAAAGCTGGGAACAGCTCTTGGAGGGAGGCATGCTATGCTGGGGGACAATTTGGAGATGAAAGGGTTATGGGGGACCCACACTATAATAGTGACATCCCTGAAAAGACTGCAGTCCATGGAGGACCCAGACCGTAGCAGGAAAAGAGTAAGAAGGAAAGAGCTGAGGAAAAAAGGGTAAGAAGCCAGGAGCGGCAGTGAGAAACTGTACTGTCCCAACTCCATCTCCTGCACTGCCTGTTGTGTCACCCAAAGGACTTGAAGGGACAGAATGTACGTGGTCAAAAGAGGGGGAGAGAGGTCTCAAGGTGGAAGGAAACATTTTGGTGTGAGGCTGAGCCTGAGGAAGCAGTTGGAAAGCAGTTTCCCTTTGTTGCATTGTTTCTCTTCTTTTGTTTCTTAATGGCCAAACAAGAAATTAAAAGTTTGTGTTAATGAGCGGTAAATTAAATGAAGTTAATTTGCCCACACCAACCCCCAGCCTCGTCTCTAAGAGCCAGTTGGTACTGATAAGAGGAAGCTTTATGTGGCTGCTCAAAGAATAGTAAGGTGAGGAAAAGTCTGGGGTATTCCTCCTCCTTACATTATCTACTTGGACACCATGGCTACCAAAGTCTATGAAGCCCATCATGAAAGGGAACTGAAAATGGGTTTGTTTTAGTCTGTGCCAGGGGCAGCCTTTATTCTGCTGTGTGTCTTCCCACAGCCTGACTGCATGGGCTTCATTATCAGTGTTTATCAAGGACCTCAAAGCATGCTGTTCAAGTCCTATAATTCCTGCACTGGTGAAACACCTAATTACCATCCTAAATATATCCACGGAGAAATTGAGACATTAATGAGGTAGGGTGGGGGAAGTGACTTACCGTGGGTAATATCAATGACCGATGCACTAGAAGGGGTACCCAGCAGCAAAGCCTCCAGGCTTGTACTCAGCAGAACGTAAAAAAATAAAATAAAATAAAATAAAAAAATGGACAAAAGGAAGAGAGAGAAGGAAAAGGAAGAAATAAATACAAGATGAAAAGGAGAGAGCACACGGAGTGAGAAAAGCTGTCAATGAAAAAAAAGGCTGTTTCAGTGCATGCCAAGCAAGAAATGGAAGTGACAGCCTGAGCTGCAGAGCGAAAACGCCCCAAACTAAATGGGAAATAGCCAGTGTGGCCTACCATAACTTCCACAGTAGAAAACAATTTGTATTTGGGATGCCTGTAGAGGAGGCAGGAATCCCTCTGACATTTATATGCCTCAGGGCTTCCCTGAAGGGCATGTTTCCATTGGCAAGGAGAGCATTTGGGACAGTTGGATAAGATGCTGTGAACAAGGCTTGCAGCATTTAACCTCCATTAGGAACTAACAATTTACTCACTCGCTACCAGTTACCAGGTGCCAGGGCTGAATTACACAGGAGATTTTAAAGGAAGGAGCGTCCATACATTATCACAGCAAACAAGTCAGTGTGACTTCGTTCAAGGGTATCATCCACCCTGGAACCTATTTCACATCTCGTTGGCCAGCTGAGTGAGAGCTGACTGCGCACACTCCCTTGTTTCTCTGTCTGTGTATAAGGTAGAGGAAGACCCCAATTCATTAAAGGAAACAGAGCGAGGTAAAGAACCCAACCCCTTCTTGTTAACCTGCTCTGGAAAAACAAATTCCTACAAAACCAGGAGTCTCCTAGAGAGCATTTGCATCAGCAAGAGAGGGAAAAGAATTTTGCTTTTCCTCAGTCTCTCCAGTATTATGGCACAGCAGGGACATCACAGGATCTCTGATGTAATCCCCCTGCTACTTAATTAAGCTCTGTGAAATGCAGGGGTTTTCTCCACTGCCTTGCTGCACTCGAGGGGATTCTTCTATGTCTTGCCCCTGTATCCTTCCCATGATACAGATTCTAGCTGGGTTTTCCAGGTACACAAAGCAGACTAGCTCCCCACACCTTTCTTTGATATACAATAGAATCGTAGAATCATTTAGGTTGGGAAAGACATCTAAGATCATCGAGTCCAACCATAACCCAGCACTGCTAAGCCCACTCCTAAACCATATCCCCAGGTGCCATATCTACACATCTTTTAAATATCTCCATGGATGGTGACTCCACCACTTCCCTGGGCAGCGTATTCCACGGTTTGACAACTCTTTTGGTGAAGAAATTTTTCCTGATATCCAATCTAAACCTCCCTTGGCACAACTTGAGGCCGTTTTCTCTTGTCCTATCCCAACCTCGCTACAATCTCCTTTCCAGAAGTTAGATAAGGTTCCCCCTGAGCCTCTTTTTCTCCAAACTAAGCAACCTCAGCACCTTCAGCCATTCCTCGTCAAATTTGTGTTCCAGACCCTTCACCAGTTCTGTTGCCCTTCTCTGGACACGCTCCAGCACCTCAATGTCTTTCTGGTAGTCAAGGACCCAAAACTGAACACTGTATTCAAAGTGCAGCCTCACCAGTGCCATGTATGGGGGAAGGATCACTGCCCTAGTCACATCATCACGCAGCCTCTCTTTGCCCGTCCCACCATCCAAACAACAGCCTTAGTACCACTAGCATTCCTTCCCTGGGGTATTCTATTCCTCCAATGCGAATCTCTCTGGAGATAAGGGACAGGACGATCGAGAACAAGAGGGTGGTATTTAGGATGAAATTGGAAGGAGGTTGGCCATCAGAACCCTTGGTTTCTGCTACAGCCTTCCAGTTAGGACAGAAAACACCATCTGTTGTGCAGTGAAGCTTTCTATGTTCATTACAGTTACCTGTGATAACATGGGATCACTTCTGAAAACCTGCCAGGTGCATACCCTGAGTCTACAAGCCTTTTGCAAGCAGCCTTACAAGAGTTGAGGCTTAGAGAATATGCCCCCACAGCTACTTGGAAGCCTGATGCACAGCACAGGATGAGATCTAGATATCCCAGTAGGTGCCAAAAACACAGGAGTGACCTCGCTCTCTACTCTAAAGGAGAGCAAAGCCTCCTTTCACTCCTGCCTCCCTTGCTTTTTTTTTAGTCAGGTTGGCCTTGGTTTTCCCACTGCCTTGTATTGGGAGCGGCCACTGCAGTTCCCCACGGAGTATTTTAGCAGGAGGGGTGTTGCCTGTTTTCATGCTGCCTGTCACACACATTTTGTTTCCTCTGCTCCTGTACTCCCCTAGTGATGAGGCAAAGCTTTCCCACAGCTGATGTGGCAGGATGAGCCAGGGATGGCCTGGCTGTCAGAGGAGCCCTACCTCACCTTCACCCTTGATGAGAAGGCAGCGCCAGGTAATAGGATGACAACGGCAGCTGGAAGCCAACTGTGTGAGCTGCTCTCCTGGCCAGCCTCGGTTCCTCTTCTCCAAATCCCACAGCCCACAGCAGGAAGTATGCAGCCATTATGAGACATATTATATTGCAATGCCTTCAGGCACAGAAACTCTGCCAACAACTAGCTACTTGTTCTGGAGAAACAGGGAAAATACAACTTTTTTTTTCTTCTCTTTCCTTTTTTTGCCCTGTGGATGAGGTGCAACCTATTTTTTTAACCTATTTAAAGGCTTTGATTCTGCTGTCTGTCACAGTATTTGACTATCTTCCACGACAGTCAACAGTAATATGGAAGTCCCCAACAGACTTCTTGGGGCCTGAGACATACTAAGACAAGCCTAACACAAAGAGATATTTACTTCCTTCTCTTCTTTGTATTGGTTGTCAATCTGAAACGGGGTTTTGAGAAGAAACCCAAATATGTGTGTGCCCTTTGCACTTCAAACAAACAAGAGGTCAAGCTCCTCAGGCAGTCCAGCTCCAAAGGATAAGAAAAGAGGACTGGGAGCCTTGTATTGTCAAACATCAGAAGATCTGGCCTTATGAATCCTGAATCTCCTATGGAAGTGGAAACATGCTACAGGAGTTGCTTGGGGAGCTATTTTCTGATCATTCCTAAGCCTTACTGCCAACACTGTACTACTGCATGTATTGAGAGCTCCAGTTAAGGGTTTGGAGATTTATTTCTTCTTTTGGCCATGAGCTGCTGAGAGCTCTATTGGCTAAAGAAAGGGGATCCTTCTTCATGTATAAAGAGCCCAAACCCTTTTAAACTCAAAAGACAGAATTACAATCCTAATTTCCACCCTGGACTTCAGCAATGTAATGGTCAAACACTGAATCAAGCCCCAATGTTATGCTAGACTCCCTTCCCTGCGGTGAATGTTCTATGGGCAAACTCTTGAGGACAGACAGCAAGATAGAGGAAAATGTTTCTATTAATTTCTAATAATATATGAAGCAAGCTGCACCTCTAAGCAAAGTTCCCTCTGATGCATAAAATAGTGCAGGAATTTTTAGTGTTCAGTCAAAGAAGGACTGGGAGGCTCACAGGCACCTAACTAGTGATAGACTGTAATGAGGAAGAAGCTGTTTTGTCTCTGGTTACTTGGAACCTTTAATGCTGATCCAGTTCTCCTCCTGCTTACACAAACATAACTCTATTTGCTCTTCCAGAGACAAGCAGAATCAAGCTGTTGGTAGATGCATAAACACAATTTTCTTAAGAAAACAAACTGCAGGAGAATTTACACATCAATTTTAAGCTGGTAAAGGTGGTGGTGGTAATTCTCTTCAGTTAATTTAGTCTCCTAAAATAAGACATTTAATCTGAGTGCATCCCTGGAATTGTTTAAGGCCAGGCTGGATATGGCTTTGAGCAACCTGGCCTAGTGGAAGATGTCCCTGCCCACGGTAGAGGGGTTGAAACTAGAGGATCTTTAAGGTCCCTCTGAACCCAAACCATTCTGATTCTGTGAGTCTATTACTTTTAACCTAACCTTAGAGCTAACGAATAGAGAGTGATTTTCAGGGGTCCATTCATTCCAAGCATTTCCAAGACTACCTCAGGTTAGATACCCATTAGAAGGACACAGTTCAGTGAGGTAAGTCCCACCAGTCACATAGCTTGCACTGACAATGTGACCATGGCAGTGTCCTCACCAGTTCAGCATAGTACCCTAGGATTCCAGTAGAGTGGGCAAAGCCAGGTCTGGTATTATTAGTGCACTCAGGCAGACAATGCATTTTCTGAAGAAGTAAAAGGGGTTCCCAGTAGGAGGAAGATGTTGGACCTGTCTAGAAAACTGAAGAAGGCATATGACATCTCCATCACTATCCCAGCATCAACTTTTGTGTTAATAAAAATATCCAGTTATTCTAATGCCTTTCCACACTAGAAGCATAGTCAGTTTGAGCATTTTATATGCAGAATGACTAATTGGAACGAGCTGTGCAATTTTCAGCTCAAACCAGCTTCTTTATGCTCAACATCCGCCCAACATCTAATGACACAGTTTATATTTTCATTGAGGATTCAGCATCCGGGCGAAACAGAGAAAGCTTTATGAGTCTTCACTCTAAGTCAATTAGAATTTAAATGTAGGTCAAATGCTAGGGAGAAGAATGGGACCTGCAGCAATTCAGATCTCAGATGTTCATGTACTCTAGAGACAGAAGAATCATTTGCACACTTATTCCATCTTCCAGAGCTAGGGGCACTCGGAAAGGCAGGTTTGTTCTCCTCTGCATAGCTAATAGTGTTTTGGCCAACTAGTCTTTAAAGTTTCTGGAAAATTACTCTTCTACCTTTGCCCTTGGGAGGCTATTTCACAGCTGAATACATCCCATTCCTGATCTGCCCTTGATAGTCCTAGCTGTGACCTCGACAGAGAAGTACACAACTTCTTTAAATACTTGTTGAGTCTGACAGTTGTTTGAGGGTGGTTTTGCACCTAGGTCCAATCCAGCACACCCCAGCACTGATCTGGAAAACATCAGAAGCAACTTCTGTGAAGTCAGTGAAATTGCACTGATATAAACCAGCTGTCAAACACTACACGAACACAAGCATGCACACACGTATATCTGTCATCCACTACCAGAAGTATCATCTCAGATCTAAACTAGTTTCTTTTTGCTCCCTTCTCCACTTTCTTGCTGCTCATTAAAACACCTCTCTCCCACCTACAACGGCGAAGAGTCAGCAGGCTGCCCAGGTAGCATTTGCTAATGGGAACTGACAGCCTGCCACCATTTTCTGAAGGCTTACTTTTTTGATACCTGCCTGTCTTCCAGCCTGACTAATTCTATGGAAGACTTTTATCACAGGGAGATTGACCTCAGGCAGGAGACATTTTGTGTCACTGTGAACAAGTGAAATGAAGACACGATGGGGATGGTGAGAACTCACTAGCAGCAAAAGCGAAGGAGAAGAAAACTGATGTATGACAAGAATACCTGCTTTGCCATGGCAGACAACTCAGTGATTGGTCCGCTAATGAACAAACTCACTGAAGAACCTGAACTGTGGCATACTTTGAGACCCTGTAAGAGGCAACATTAATTGATGATAAACTAAAATACCAGTCAAATTATGAGAAGCATTTTCCCACTGATTTACAACAGTCTGGATCCAATTAGAGAGTTCCTCTGCCAGCTAGTGCCTCGTGAGGTTCATAGGCTGCCTCACAAAGGCTTACGAGGACACAGTCTGGAATACCTCTGTACTTGGATTTTGGCACAGTAATTTTTAATACATTTTACTGCAGAGATGTGGAAGCAAAAAAAAAAGTTAAAATGTTCACAGCATGGATACCCATTCATACTTAGAGAAAGTAAACAATGCTGTTAGTGTAGTTCCCTGCTGAGGTGCCATGTCCCACAGGAGCTTTAGTCTGAAGGACTCCCTATTCTCTCTTTATTTCCCAAGCTCAACATCCTTGGCTGAACAATGTTCTTCAAGATATACTTCAGTCTCCCCTCCAGCTGAAAGGCACATCCTTCTCAAGAATCAGTTTCTTCCCATTCCGGGTTTCTGAGAAAAGAAAAAGCTATTCATCCAAAAAAACTACATTCCTCCTTTCTCTGCATGGTGTCAAGTGTGCCCCAGATAGATCTTTCAAAAAAATCAGGTCACTCTGCTGTTAGCTCAGTAGGACTGGGTTGGAAAGCTCCTGAGAAGGCATGACTGTACACCTCCTAAGAGGTCAGGACAGCTCTTCCCATCAGTGGTCTGAGCTTCCTCTTCCAGAACAGGACAATGGCTGAGTGTACCAGATCAAAGAGGAATAGGAACTACAAAAGACCTGGGGAGTATAGCATCGAAGACAATTTTCTATTTCATATGTTCCCTTCATGTCAGACACTGTAAATGCATTTTGCCTGAGTCCCCTCTAGATCCTGCAAGTAATCCCTACATATAGTCAAGCCACTGCCTGTTGTGGGGAGCTCCAGATCAAAAATTTCAATGAGAACTGGTATAAGCCTTTTATCTCCCCTGACATCTCCGCTATTGCCACTTCACCCCCACCTGAATGTGTCTTCATTGTACTTAACCCTTCTGTTCTGAGATCGTCCTTTACAACAATTATTCCGCTTTGGCCTCTCAGCTGGATTTACTCCATTCCTGAGGAGACATGATGGGCTTCTGGCAGATATATACAAGAAATTAAGCCTTACAGATTCTTTTCCTCAGGTTGGGTGACACAATCACTAGTCTCAGTTTGCCCTCAGTAACTGCTAATGAGTTTGCAACCCCTCACCAAGATTAGGTGTTCACTATTTCATTAGGGCCAGCAGACACATAGCAACATATATGATGTACCAAAGGGTGGGATTTGCTTCCTTAAAGATGGGCTGTAACAATCTTTGAAGAGTCCAGCTACCCTGTAGCAGCCATGAATAAGGAATAACCCAGTGATTGGGTAGAGCTGCAAAGTCACAATTCAAATTCATACAATGCTGAGGGAGGCCTGTCTCTGGGACAGTGGTTTAAGCTCATCTTGAGATATGGGAATTAGAGTTAGCATAGAAGAGAAATTGCAATTTTTGTATATTACCCAACACTGTTCACTCATCCCTGCAATCATCCAACATGCCCTAATTGCTTCAGTATGTCCCTCCAAAACAGAAACTGAGAATGACTTGGTAAGACACAAAGACACAGATTTAAGATGTACAAAGAAGCAGTCGTCCGATAATGATGACCAGCTGTCACAGGCAGCAAAAACCTCCTGGCAGTTGGCACCGGTGAATTTTCAAATACCCGCTGGTTGCTGCTACCCCATTAATCATGGGCACTTTGCCCAGTCTACATTCCTGAACAGCTTTTTCTTCTCTTCCCCCTCTCTCTTCCTCACAGACTTCTAACATAGTTAATAAAAAATTTATCAGGGCAATGAAATAAACACCAATTTGATTTGATCTGGGAGCCAAAGAGAGGAGAGTTTCTGCTGTTCAGGTGCAGACTCAAGAGTTTCTGCAATTGCTGTGAGAAACGTGCCCACAAACCAAATAGGATTGGATAAATGGAGATGGAGAGATGTTTTTTGGGTTTTTTTTAAAGGAGTGGAAAGGGCTGGGAGACCAGTCAGCAGTGTGCTCTTGAACCCCAGGAGAAAGAAGGCAAGACTTCATAGGGAAATCCATAGGGAGTAATGGACTTTGCAGCACCAGAGATGGAAACAAGCATGGCAGCACCCAGCACTGGTATGCAACAGGCATTGCAGCTCCCTAGAACTACATGTGCAAGTGAATAAATATCGGAGTTTCTTTTTTAAATCTTATATCGTTCGACCCCCAGGGAGAAGAAAGAAGATAGTAAAAACACTTGGGGTCTAACACTAGTGTACTCCAAAGGAGTTCAAGGACTAGAGAGGCCGGGGTAGCATGAATCCGAAGAAAAATGAAGTACCCTGGATGTGGGCTCCTGTAGCATTACCCTCTTGTGTTGATTCGTCTGGCTCAGGCTATCTGGCTGGTGGCAGGAAGTGCAGACGAAGAAATCTCTCAGGGGAGTCCTTACCCTTGGCACTGTGGGAAACAGTAGGCAAGAGTATCAAATCAAGGAGATAGCAACTTCTACTGGGAGAGCTTGTATGAATTTATGTCAGGCTTAAAGCATGAGATTTGGAGGGGAATGTAGCTGCCCATTGCAAGGACAAGTAAATATGTCAGGGATTATAACTGAAAGCATTATCCAATGAAGAGCAGATTATAGACTAAAACAAAAGGTATTGTTATACTATTTAATATCACACAGTCCAAGCTATGGCAAGAGGAAGAGTCAACACCTGTCAATGCAGCTGAGGACACAGTATTAGATTGTGGGTAATGCCAGAGTCTCCAGAACTAGTCTTCTACACAGTTTCATCTTTCCTGCATCAGCATGCAGGGTGGATTCATGTCACCAAATTTCAGGCATCAAGAAGTTTGCTGTGTAAATCTAAGTTAGTCATTCTCATTCCTCTTGTAGTCCAAAGTAACAGGGACTTCTGGAGGATGATCCATCACATTATCTCAAGGCAGACAGCAGAAAGAGTAAGATGCCAACTTCTCACAGCAGACTACAGATGAGGGCCAGATGACTAGTTTAGATTTGTGCTACTAACACTCAGATGTCTAAGATTAAGCGTGGTGAATCTCACCTGCGGTATACCACTTCTATTGGCATGACTTTATGTCCATACAGACAAGAGATGCCACACAGTAGGACAGTCACACTTAAAAGACTCAATGACAGAGACATGTATGTCTGGACTCGGATTTTAGTCCTGTCTCTGATAGGACCCTTGTGTAATTTATTTAGCAGCGCCATGTACACAACCTGGATTTGCTAAAATGAGGTGAATCTTTTATGACCTTGAATGGCAATGTCTGTACTGCTAAAGTGGTTTGTTCTCTTTTGCTCCAGAGAGCAAACCACAGTCTCTTGGTTTTGCTCCAGTCCTTTGGACAGCCATGCACACAAATATGAGACCACTCCCAGGTTCTTTCCTGGAATGAACTAGTGCATCCCCTCTCAGAAGAGGAGCAGGCACAGCTGATATGGACAGTATGCTCTAGACATGCAAATAATGCCAAGTTTGGCTTCCTCAAGCAGTGAAAGTCCTCCAACAACAACTCCACAGGCCCTGGGCTTGCAAATTCCTCCATACCTTCTTGTGCCATGTAACACACATTCTTGGCATCGAGTTATAAAAGCACCAGTTTGCCAGACTGTGCCCCAGCCCTCACATAATTTCAGGCAATTTTAACCAGAAAAATAACAATCAAGCAGTCAAAAAACAAGTATGTCTCAGGGCCACAGGGTCACCACAGTGAGCATGGAGGAGACCAGCCCTCCCCACCAGTGCCCAACGTAGTGTGGATGTGATCTATCCATGCCAGAAGGTAGTACCATCAAGTGGCAGGAACATGAGCTTATCTATGCCATCAAGTCCAGGGCTTTCCCTGATACTATCCACAGAAAGTGTATAGGCAAAACCAAGGTGTCAACCTGAATTTCCAAGGTGGTCCACAGATTTTGCACAGCTATAAATATTCTCTTGGAATACAAGCATGGCATGAATTATGTGAAACATATTCACAATAGTTAAAAACACAGTAGAAGCAGTCATTGACACTCTGTTAACACTCCCTTCAAACAGATTCATGAGTGGTGGTCTCCCTGTGAACTCTGGTTCTTAACCTCATTCCCACAGGTCAACAAGTGGATTAATCTTTCAGGTAAAATCATGAATTGGGAGCTCTATGCATTCATAATCCCTAAAATCATAGCTGGATTTGTACAGTCAAGGTCATAAGGCTTCTACCTTGCACAGTCTGTTCTGTAGCTATTTGGGGAGATTTATCATACTTCTTCTCAAAGAATTTTTTAATTTTTTTTTTTTTTTTTTTTTGCATTCAAAACAGGAACATACCCAAAAGTCACATTCCCATCAGTTTAACAAGGGGACAATCATTTTGAAGAGACTCTCCAGACTACAGCTGCTGCCATGGCACTTGCGTGAGGGCCATGTGGAATTGAGTTTTAGGATCTTGCTTCTTGGCTTCTCTCCCCGCAAAAGGCTCCTTACTCAGTGTATTTTACTTTGCCTGTCTACACTTAACAATTTAATGGATATACTTGCTGCGTATCAAAGCTGAGAGCTGAACTTCCCAGGTAACAAAACATGAGTAGATGTCCCACTCACCCACTAACTCAGAGTACAGTTTACAGTACTTTAGCCCTAACACAGATTTGTTTCTGATAGTTCTGGTCTCCTTGTAGAGAATTTTCTCAGAGCATCCAGCAGGCAGCTCATGACCACCCTCCCAGGCAGAGTGCTACTAACCTCTCTTATGCCCAAGCCAATTGTGGGTAAATGCCCCAGGCCCACCACATCACCCACACCCTGTGCAGAGCTGAGTATCCATATGCCCAGACACTGTGAAAACAAACTCACTGGTCTTGCAGCCTGAGCATCTCACAAGCTGAGGGCACCTAAAGGTGAGATGCCATTACGTTAAAATCATTGCACCATGACAGTCCTTTCCCTACACATTCAAAGGCAGTGTCTCCTTACCTTATTAAAGGCAAAAGGCTTTTCTTATACTACTGATAGAGAAGACTCGGAAAGGAATAAAGAAGATAATAGGCTGCCAGAGGCCCAATTTATGCACCCCAAAATTAATGAGTCATTCCAATTAAATTATTTGCCCTAAATTAAAACTTATCACCAAAATCCAATTCTCATTTTGTTAAAGAGGACCTCCCTAGTTATCAGGTTTTTTTCTCCACAGATTTTTTTTTTTAAAGGTAACCTTCATGGAATGGGAAAAAATGTAGCTGTAGTCTACTTTTTCTGTTTAAGGAGTACCAAAGTTTTATTTTTTGAGAACCATTCCTCATTCTTATAGATCCACATATTAAATTCAGACATTCCTAGAAGATTTTATGAAAGACTTGGGGAAGCACAGATCATGCCATCAAATAGAAAATGGAAGGGAAATCTGACACATGAAGAAGGAGGGAATTTTAACAGTAGTGTTCCTCAAGCCTCAGCAGCTTCCGTTGTTTGATATCAGAACTGAGAAAGCTTACAAATCCCATTTGGGGATCTCCAAAGGCCCTTTCAGGAAAAGGCAGGCAGGCAAATGATGGCATTTCCAATGCATCTTGTAGAAAAAAATGTGATCTTTTGATTTTATTCTCAGACTTTCACACACCACTACAACTTCTCAAGCAGGGCTTAGTTTCTGCTACCACAGGTCTGCCCACTGACAGCCTGAGCTGTGACATGCAGAGACCCAGCACTGCCAGCAAGAGCAGCCACGTGCTCATGCTCCCTCTGACTGCCAATGCCAATCTTTGTTTCCTTCCCAGGAACAACCTTCTTCCTGTTTTCTGTTGGAGAGTAACACTTTTTAACCTAATATTTGTTTTCTGAAAGACATTTTCAAAAGCTGTGGTTGGGTTTTGAGAAAGTGCTCTCTGTCTGAATACTCTGTAAATGGAAGCCATATGTCTAAGTATCTGTTTCTTTTTTGTCTATTTTGTTGTGTGCACATTTGGCAAGTTATTTTTTCCCCTTAACTATCACGTCTCAGGCTTTATTAAATGGAACTGCTATTCTGTTATTTTGTGGATTTTTTTTTCCCAAGCAACCAACTACTGACATTTTAGCAGCTATACAGCAAATGTGATATTAAGTAATTATTTTCTCAGAACGTTTCTTCACTTTCTGGTGAATAAGGAGCTGCTACTGGGGTAGCAATTCCAATGTTTATACAGATAAAAAGAAGAGTTGCAGCTCTGAAAAAGCCATGAAAATCCAAACCCTGAAACCTATACCTAATACGATTTGTCATTCGTTGTTTTTGTGGAAAGCAGCTGGAGCCTTATCCTACAAGGCATAGCACGCATATACACCAAAAAGAAAGACTGTGCATCCGTTCAGGAGTGATGAGGGTCAGCAACTGCAGAGAGATAAATGGTAAGAGCACACAGTTACTGTGTGTCAGCTGGAGTCAGGTTCCACCAAGCAGACACAAGGATGTGGTAGGAAGGCACAGCACAGAGACCATGCCTACCTGCTTCTTCCCACTCTTCAAATCCTTGAGCCACTTCTAAAAGGAGAGTCTCCTTGTTCCCCTTCCCTGAAATGCTGATTTCTTTCTTTCTCTCTGTAATTAATTAATATTAAAGAGTAAAGTTGAAAGCTTTTAAGATAGGAAAGAAATTTGCTTCTTTCTATAAGTCTTGATGTTATTTTTGAACTGCTGGCTCAATTTAGGTTTATTTTACAATCTGTTTCTAGCCAATTCCAATTTCAGATGAAATCTTGGCTCCAGTGAAGCAAAATTCCCTTTAACTTCTGTGGAATCAAGATTTTGATCCAGGTTCTCATCCACTAACAAACAGTTACAATGAGTGTAGATAGCACCACAGCAGCCAAAACCAAAGAGCATGAGCTCGTGGACCCCAGGAATCTGGAACTTCATCCCATATGGAGTTCTGAGCATGGCAGATTTGCAGTATTGACTCCACTGGCACCGATGAAATAAAGTAAACAGAAAAAAGAACACACTGTTCCACAAACACTGGAATTTGCAAGGTCTGTTTTACCACAGCTACGTGTCCTAGGTCCTGATGCTTCATACCTCGGAAAACCTTCAGAGTTCTTGACCAGTTTTAGGCAAGGTGGCACCCCACCAGCTGGCATGTGCATGGCTCCAAACCAACCTGCAACCACACAGCCTTTTACACATCCCATAAGATACAGAAGACAGAGGTCCACTGGGAGAATTTTAGGGGCTCTTATTGGGGCAAGGTCACAGCAGGTACGAGAGGTGCTGGAGTGAGCTGAGCAGAGGACTGCCAAGCAGAAAGGCAAGCAAACAGCATAACCATATAAATAAACCCATACACCCTTGTTTCCTCAGGAAGCCAAGCTGCTCTCAGTACCTCTAGGGTTTGGATATAATAAAAGCTCAACTGAGCAAACCACAAATCTAGCTAATCTCAACCTGGCAGTATTTCTTTCAGCTGAAAGAAAGAAAATAAAATGGACAGTAAAGTTATGGAAAAGGTTGAGTTGAGACAGAGAAATGTGGAGCATGATTAACCCTAGCTTACATCCACATTGCAAGTAAAGAGACAAGCTGATCCTTAAGTATCTAATAGAGACTAGCTATGTATCTTTTCTCATTATTTTGTGTTAGAAATCCAAAGCTTCAGGTCAGAACTTTTTGAGAATTTTTAAAAAACAGATTTTTACTCATTTTCAAGCCACTAAGCAGTTACAGGCCTGCTATGTAAAATGAGTAAGATATTTATTCCTGATTATACTAACACATTTTTCTGCAAAGAGATCTCAAGAGGATGTGGCAAAAAAAATTATTCACTCACTACTGACAAAACACATGATGGAGGGAAGAGGGAATGGCAATCTATGACTTAGGATGTCTAAGAGGACATATCCGCTTGTGGACAAATTGGATCAAATTTCAAGGCTTGCAACAAGTCAAGGCAACCCTATTGTGCTACCATAGCTTTTTTCCAGCAGTGGGAGCAGGAACACAGTTGGCTTTAAAATTGATGGTTATTTGCACTCTCTCAAGGACTAGTGGACTTGGTCGTGGGACTAAGTTCTTGATGTGTTTGGAGCTGAGAAAAAAATATTGTCCCAGCTCCCCTGTCTTTGTCTGGGCAAAGACTTGGGACTGTAGACTGAGACCATCAGACTGAGAAATAACAAGGCAAAATCTTTCAAAGGACTGGTCTGAATCTAGAATCAGCTGATCTGACAAAATCACACAAAGTCAGCTGATACAGCTCTGAAGAGACCACTCAAACTAAACTGATTTATATTACTAAGGACTTGGATTATCATACCAAGATCCTTCCTGCCAGCCATATGAAAAAATTCCATATATTTTGTGCTATACTTTTTTCTCCAAAATGAGTAAGCATTTTTTGAAGTATTCTGTTTTTGTCTCCTGCCTGCACCTGCAAAGCAAGCACCAAAATATTTCCAGAAAAAACTCCTGATTTATGCACTAGGAAGTGCTAAGATCCAACCAATATAATGAGCCAAAGCTGGTGATGCATAGTAACATTCCAGACATGCCTGGAGATAGGAAAACAGAAGTTAAGAGCATCAGAACACTATGGGGAGGCAATAAAAATACTAGATGGGGAGTCGAAGGAAGTTCCTTGATAACCTGTGAAACACCAGGTGCATTTTCCTGCAATTTATGAGTTTGCCAAAACAAACCAGCATGGAAAACCTAGAAAAATTGCCATCAATACTACTGAGTGCCTCACATTCTGGAATTATTTTGCTGGTAAGAAATTAAGGTCCATGGTAACAGCAAAAGGGGTGCAGCAAGATCTGATATCCTTCAGTTCCTCAAGATTATTCCCTGTTTCTCTCAGCTTATTTCCCCATCAAACTGATCTGCTGTCACTTCCTTCCAAGCATACTGGACTTGCCTCTTCCAGTCCCTGTAGTAACCTGAATTTATCTCCTCCCTCCAACCTTTTTTTTTCTCCTCCCCCACATTCCCACTAAAATGATCTTTTTTGTTCCTGCTTCCCAGAAAATTCGTATTCCCAGGTCACCTCATTATTGTTTGCAACAGCATGCCAATATGCTGTATTTCCCATGGGGCTATGTCCTGAAAAAGACAAAGTGGCCTGTGCTTGTTCTTACCTACTGCATACTCCCTGGAATGAAAAACACTACAGTGTTAGTGCTCAGAAAGATCCCTCCGAGTGCTGGGCTCTGCACCCACAAAGTGGGGAAGTCAAAATCTCTCAGAGAATAGCATCTGACTCCAACATACTAACTGTCTAGCTAGCAAAGGAAAAATCTCTTCAAACCACTCTGCTTCCAGTGCTGGACGAAGAGGTGGGAAGGCCAGGCATGCCAGGGGTAGGTGGGCTCCCACCACAGATCTGCTAAGCTCAAGACCAGCCTGGCTCCAGTCTCCCAGCAACCCCCTGCAAGTCCTGACAGCCACCAATGACATATTCTGGCAGGGAATAAACTCCAGTGAAGATTGACTGAAAGAGGTGTGGAAAGGCTAAGAGGATTCATGGCACCAAATGCACTGCTCACCCTGGGCTTCCTGCTACAGCCAGGGGAGGGACAATCACATTTCCACTGGTCAATTCATCTGATGAATTTTGGATGGCTACTTAAGGATGAACTGGGCTGTGCCTGAAAAGAGTCTTACCTCCTCACTAATGACAAAGGGAGTACAAGATAAACCACTGCAATGGTCACATCTACATTCGATCGGAAGACACCCCCCTCCTCTCTGGCTCATTGGCTCAGGACCCAGGCTGGTGATCAGCAGAAGTTACCACCACTTCGGGCTCCTAGAATACACACTCATGTGCCTTGCTTCAGTTCTGATCAGAGACCTTTCCGACAATCTTTAAGTCTAAAGCATCATCTTTCCCCATTGCTTCCTCAGAAATGAAGGCAAGGTCTGGGCGGATCATAGAATGACAGAACTGTTTAGGTTGGAAAAGATCTCTAAGATCAACGAGTCCAATCTTTAACCCAGCACTGCCAAGTTCACCACTAAGCCATGTGCCTAAGAGCCACATTTACACATCTTTCAAATACCTCCAGGGATGGTGGACAACACCCTCCCTCCTCAGCCCTAGACCCAGCTCTTACCAAGGGGCTCACTGGCAGAGCAGTTCACACACTGGGGAAACCAGACTGCTTCAGCTGCCTTTCTGGCTAAAGGATCTCTCTCTGCTGTGCTGTACCAGTCACCAGCACAAAGTTCTTTAATTTCAGGAGAGTGGACTGAGAGGAGGCACAGCGATTTTACTCACAGAGTTATTAATAATTTTTCTATGGTTAAATCCCAGCAGCAACAAATACATCCTTATACCACTTTGTAACAATGACTAGTGAGTCTGAATCTTTGCAAGCAAGGAGCTCTACAAAGGCAATTCATAATGGAGAAAGGCTACATTCTGTGCTTTTTATCACACATTAATGCCTATCAGTTAGAAAGAAAATTGTAGGATTTGGCCTTAGCTGCTATGCATTTGACTTTAGGTTTGTGATTAAGACAGGACAGTAAATAAGCTTTCCTCTTAGTGAACATTTGCTGCTGACATTTTCTAAATTTGTTTTTGTTTTGCAAAAATGACAAAGCCTTTTCATTTATTTTTTTTTCATGAAATAAACATTAAACCAAGGGAGAGCTCACATGTTTGAACAGCCAGTTTCTAGGAATCACAAGAAATGTTAGTGAGTCTGCAGGAGTCCCAGGCTCTGAGCAAAAATGTGAACATGAGTTCTTCATACCTCAACAGAATGATCTATTTTTTAGATAGGCTGTGGCAATGCTGTACCTTTTTGTCTTCCCAAATTAGACTAGAAAAAGTACCTCAGACCTTTAAAACCTTCCTGATTAAATTAAAACTTAAAAGTCAAAATCAGTGGAATGTTTTTGTTTCATTGAAAAGTTCCCAAACACCTCCATTCACAATGATGCCTAGCTGTAAAGGCTCTGGACAGCAAATATAGCAACCATCTGCTTCCTCCTAATAGAGTTATTCCTTTAGATTGACTTGGACAGGCCTATCTCTTTATTGCAGGACTTTTAAACACTATGCATGCTGAAACCTCTGTGCCCTTGTGTCTGTGACCCTGATGAGATAAGTAAGGAATATAGAGATTTCTCTATTGATATTTAATGCCTGAGAAGGGCATGAGGATATCGCCCTAAAAGAACAAGAAGCCAAGGTAATGCTGGGAAAGGGGAAGTCACTGTGTCCCTGTTGGAACAAGTCACTCAACATACTGGAACAAATGATTAAACATCCCATTTATAAGCACCGAGAGGATAATAAGAGAGTGAAAGAAAAAATAAGCAATGTACTTTTGGCAAGCACATATCATGCTACCCCAGCCTCATTTCCCTTTTTTGTAGGATATCTGGCATAGCAGATAATGCAGGAGCAGTATGTGTGATTATGAGATATATCTTGACTTCAGAAGACCTGACAGTCTTCAACAAGCTACGAGAATATGGCAGATGTTAAATCACCATCAGGATGCTTCAAAGAGCAGCAATCAACAGATCGTTATCCACCAGGGATGGAGGTTTGTGTGGGCTCCCACCACAGTCTCCTTTTGTGTCTTGATCTCTTGAATACTTTAATTAACACCTTCATGAAGGAACAGAAAGAAGTCACCTGACTTTTGTCGATGACACCAAGTTGGGGGCAGTTGCAAGTGCTTTGGAGACCAGGATCATAAGTAAATTGAAGAAGCGGTCTCCATGGAGAAACCAACCAGATGGCATCCAGCAACAGCGAGCACAAAGCACTGTGCTCAGGAAGGGGGGAAAAACAATTAATGTTCAAATACAGAAGTGGAGAATGAGATGCAGACTGTGCTGCAGACCAGTAAGAGAGGGTTAGAAAGCTGCAGAGAGACTAAGTGAAAGTAATGAGGCACTCTTACAAAAAAAGGTAAATCTCATTCATTCTGGGGTTAGGTAAGTGAAGTGTGATAGGGAAAACATGGCTGGTATTTGTATCTGCATGACTGAATCCTGAACTGGAACTCCTTTCTTGGGTTTGGACAGTAAATTTAAGAAAACATGTAGACAAATCAAACAGTAGTGAAATATGTATGACACAAAGATTGGAAAATAGGACCTGTGAGAAACAGTGAGTCTGTTAAGCTGGACTAGAGGCATCTGAGACACAGGAATTAATGGGTTTCAGGTAGATAAAAGGTAGTTCTGAGGAAGAGGAGGAGAAATAACCACCACATATCTTGGACGGACCAGAAATAATTGGCAGCAAAATCAATTTGAATCATACATTACTAAAGGCTTTTCAAATGCAAGGAGAGTGAATAATGGACATGCACCAGCTATGCAGGCACAGGGTGTCTTCAAAAAATACATGTTAGGGGCAACCACTGTAGAGCTGGTCTTGTCTCACTGCATAGGGAGGGACCAGACCATCTTTTGCAAGTCCTTCCAAATGTTTACTCTTCTGATCAGACACCAACAGAAATATCTGGGGTAGGAAACAGAAAGATTTGCTAGTGGCCATTACACTCCAATTGAAACAGCACAAAATGCTTTGAGTGAGGTGGTGGTTCAGAGCATTCTCTTCATGCATTCCAGAGCAGAGAGTACAGCACCAGCATCTGGTAAAAACTGAGCTGGGCAGACACAGCTCACTCCAGTCCAATCCACCTTGCAAGCAGTGCTGCCCACCTGGGCCAGAAAGATAGAAGAAATGGCCACAGTTGCACTGACAAATCTTTTGGCAGTGAATGCCTACTTTTACCAGCAGAGTTGGCTTTATGTTTGAAAAGCAGGAAAGACCTATGAAGAAAATTTTTTCTACTTTTAGCTGTCCATGAAGTTCTGATTTTTTTTTTTATGTTGTTTAATTATGTCCTTTTAGATGTCTGCAATACGCCCCAGTTGAGAAGGATACTATCCGTGGATATAAACACTTAAGAGATGAAAGGAGCAGACTGAATAGGCTTTTATATGGAGACTGGTGCTGGCTGACAAACCAGAAGTGGCTTTTCCCTTGGAAATACTGAAGGGCACAGGCACACACATTAGAGAGGTGATGTCCCTCTTTCTGTGATATACTTCTGCATCTCTGGCCAGCAGAGGTTACCAAGCAGAGCTCACCCTGGAGAAAGCTGATTTTCTCAAGGAAGGAAAGGACCTGCTCCTAGAAGGTGACTCCATTAGACTGCAGTGACCTAAATGCAGTGTATCCTCAGGATACACCGAAGCCCATCTATTTCAGCTGGCATTTTAGACATGGACTGGTCTCTAGTTATAAGGGCTCCAACAGCCCTCTAATATCTGCCTACTCATTTCTTAGTCTCTAGTATAGCTATCCCAATTGTTTCTAGGGGTAACAGAGGCTGGGTTTCCACAGGGGATAGAGAGATGAGAGAGTTGAACCAGGGGAGATAAAGGACTTGTCTTTAGGATACAGTGCAGAGGGGATCAGAAAAATCCATGACAGTGCTGAGTGAGCAGAATAGGAAGCCTGGGCATGGCCCTAAGACAGCCTATTGTTTCCAGAGCATGAGCAACTATCATTGCAGTATCTTTCACTGGCTAATCCAGGCATCAACTGTGTGCACAAAGACAGCAAGGTGTCTCTGATCCTGGCTTGTTTCTGTTTCCCTGGGCTTATGTGAAGGGAATCACTGACCATCATTCCAGAAATTCTCTTCACAGATTAGCAGGCAGATCAGTTGACCACTCTGTCATTTAATGTTTCCAGAGCTGTATTTTCTTTTTTTTATTATTTTTACCTTTGGGATGCCCAGAGCTTTATATAGCCTACATTTTGAAATTTATGAACACAGAACCACAAGAAGTAAATAAACTACATTAAATAAATAACAAGCTTAGCATAACTCAATATCCAAACTCCTTTAATTTGTACTAACAGCAGACTATTTTTCAGGCAGACAACCGGCAAATCTGAGAAAAATAGCATCAATATGACTATATGATACTCAGAGACAAAAGGGATTCTAACATATATTTTTTCTAATAAATTAGTTTTATTAGTTAAGATTACTTTTAAAACATGGTTTAAAATGAGACTAACTCTTCCAATTTGTAAAGGATTTTTTATTTATATTTTGCTTGGGGTTTTTTCAGATGAAATTTAGTTGTAGAAAAATTAAAGCTATGAATTTCACCTAACTACAGGATTACAGTAAGCATGATATCACAACAGGTCTTTGGCTAAATCTGTGGCAGGTATTAGAACATGATTACCCACAGATACCTTGTTTACAGGCATCCAGAGTTTAGGTGTGTCAAAACTTAAATTTTCTCATTCTCAGAAAGGTGGCAGTAGTTCAGAGCCAGATACCTATATATTTAGGTGAAAGCTAAGCTAGAGAACTCAATTTTGCTGCTTAGGCCCATACCTAATAGGCACAAATAAAATTAATAATACATGTGCATGGCTCTAAAATTCATTTATCCCTATATTTTTCTTGACAGGTAAATGGAAATTGTGTGCTGCGAGATTTTACCAGCAATAAACCACCTCCACACAGTTAGCTATGCACTGCTACAGCGAGCAGCGAGGCAGGGGACAGCTCCAGGGCTGCTCAGTGCATTTCACACCAGGCACACTGCAGCGAACACTCGGCCAGGCCCGGAGAGCTGCTCTGTGTGCTGGTGTGTGCCGCTCTTCATGCTGCTGGGGGAGGATTTTGTGCAAGGCAAACCAGGAGCCCTCTGTCTCACTACACTTGTGTGTAAAGCATCACCTCTGACCATATGTCTGGACTTCTTCACCTTGCAGATAAACACTTGGTAAGCTAGTTAGCCCCCTGGTTTGCCAAGCAGTACCAGCAAGAGGAAAAGTCCCTTTGTGCATGCATTTATATCCAGAGCAATTAAAAAACTTGCTGAGAGGAATAAAATCTACAGCCTTATGGGTTACTGGACAAATCAAGAGAAATAACAAACCCCAGCCTGAAAAATAATGTAGAAATCGAACATATCAGTAATATGTATCAAATGCATTTATACATATCCATCACCTAAGCTGCTCTAAAAATATTTTAGATAAATGGGCAGATAGACACAATGGTATGAAGACCAAAAGAAAAACAAAACAAAACTGAGTAAACTCACTTGTTTAGTATTCTGGTCAGGACAGGATGGAACAAGTAAACTCACTAATGCTCTTACCAGTAACTGGTGAACCCTTTAACGTGTTTACTGTCTGTTATACCATAAATGCAGGCAGACAGATAGGACAGTGCTGGTTTGCCAAGTTTCCAGTTCCCTACAACCCACACAGGAGGAGGGCAGCTAAAAAAGGAGAGGGCAACATAAGGTACATGGCAGCTATCTCAGGTACCAGGTTTCACACATGCCTAGTGACAGCACACCCTGCAAACCAATGACCCAGCACAGAAAAACACCCAGGGAAATTAATTCCCCAGCCTTGCAAAGAGTTGACAATGGAAGGCCAAAAAACACAGCACAGTAGCTTGTTGACACAAGAAAAAAGAAAGGAAACCTGAGGAGGAAGGAGGAGGCGAAGAAACCAGAGGGTTGCCTGGGAAGAGATGAAGCAAGCACAATGTTCTGACAAGTGTCATTATGAACAAATGCTTTCCCCTCAGTGCCAAAACAACCTGAGCAAGGAGCCAGGTTTGCATTATACTAGAATATGTCTTGGCATCACTGGTGTCCCCTGCTCTGTCACCACTTTTAAAAGGACAAACTGACAGCAGAGTAAAGCCATGCTGTGCTGCAGTGGAAGGGGACAGTCCTGCTGGCTCCTGTTGTAAACATAAAGGATACACAGGCTGGAGTTTCTCTAAGAAAGATACAGATCCCCTCACTCACTGTTTATTTTGCTCTTTGCTCTCTTAACAGGTATGTTGCTTACCTTGCACGATCAAGTAAACCTGGGCAGTCTTGGGGTGATGCTGTGTTTGCACTGAACACGTATAGGACCCCTCATCATAGACATCCACTTTCTGGATCCGCAGGCTGTATTCCAGGGGGTTTCTCTTCTCCAGCTCTACTCGAGGGTCCAGGGACCACTTGTCCTCTCCAGCAAAAATGATGCCGGAACGGTTTAACCAGGCCACCTTGGAGCTTCTGTCTTCTACATAACACCTGCAGAGGATGAGAAAGGTGAGCAGGAGATCAACAACCCTCTCCACCATCTCCTTTTTGTCCCTCCACTTTACTACTTTCCTTAGAAATTTCATAGCACATTCCTGCCTTGTCAGTAAACCACAGCATCTTCTCATCATTGCTGTCCCATGGACATGTATTTCACAATGATTTTTTAAGGGCTTCAGGAACTTTTGGTTAATGAAACCATGGGATTTGAGGTGGCCATGTCTCCTGTTCTCTCTTCTTTATACCTGCACCAAAAGTTACTTTAGAAGGCCAAAAGAGATCCTGATCACCAAATCCCTTCTAACCCTGACAATGGGAAAGGTGAGAAGTACTTCTTCCTATGCTTTTCCCTCACCTTCAAAAGTTGAGTATACAAGAGAGTTACACTCCCAGACTTCTTCCAGCCTGGAGGGCAAAGGTTCAGGGCTCCAGCTTTGTCAGCTCAGGGCACAGCTCCTCCATCCCTCGGTTTCAGCAGCACACGGGGAGAGACTATAGCATCTCCCTTCTACAATCCCTCTGACCAAAATAGGTTGGCGAAAGAGGGATTCACTGCTCAAACTTTACCTTCTAACATATACAACACCCACCCACGCCATTCCCTGCTGATGCACATCCGCCTGCTTGGGCAGATCTCGGCTGAAAAAGAGAGGCTGCAGGTGTCACTTGCCATCCCTATGAGACACGCAGCATGTCCTGTGAAGATCTCAGGTGGACAGGAAGAGGAATGACAGCTAGGGGTGGCAAACAGAGAAGCAGCAGGAGAGCAGCAACTGCCATGGCCCCAGCTGCCAACCATCACAAGGCAGAGGACTGACTAAACCTGTTGCAACTGCATGAGAAATATTTTGTTTTCTTGACAAAGCGGACAAGCTAGGCGCGAAGACAAATACATTTTTGGCAAAGGCACCTGCTCTGCATCACTTCCACCACCAGGAGACTTGCAGAGAAGAGATCAGAGATGCCAATGACGGGGCACGTCCTGCTCATTCTCAGTTGTGTCTTATTCAAGAGGACCAGGGCTGAAGAAAACACAGAGCCATACTGCTTCTTTCCTCCTGGCAGCTGTACCACCAGGGTGGGCCCAGATAGATTGAGAGGGTTTGCCCTGCAGCAGCTCACACCATATTGTTTTGTGGATAAATGGGGAAGCTCAGTCTCCAGAGGTGTTGCTCCTTCATCTCTCAAAGCTTGCCCACAGTGTCACAGCATCCAAATAAGCCAGCACCTCTCCCCACCACTGCTACAAAATCACAGAATGGGTAAGGTTGGAAAGACCACAGTGAGGTCATCTGGTCAAACTTCCCTGCTCAAGCAGAGTCTTCTAGATCACATGCACAGGATTGTGTCCCTATTCACTATTCATGCATTGTTGTATTTGAAAGAGAAAAGGAGAGGATAAGATTTGCTTCAAGATAAGACAAATATTTGACAGTAGGCTTTCATACAGCCCTTTTAGCATGGGTTCAGACATTTTCCAAGTTCCTCTATTTGAATGCATTTCATTCATCGCCGTGCTGCAGCTGCCATCCCTTGTGATGTGACCCTACCATTATGGCCGGCACCTCTCACCCACTCCCCTTTTGGCATGCCCATGGATGCTGTGTCCAAGTTGTTCTGGGGTTACTTGTGGGCAGGAGGAAACCAAGCTGTGTGAGCATCGATGAGAGGCTCACCACACTGCTGGCCAAGCTGTAAGCAACTCTGTCCTGATCCAACAAACATTTGCTTTAGACAGCAGCCCAACAGATCCTGTCCCTTACTACTGCCATCCAGCCAAGGGTGGGGAGAGGATTTGGCCCTCAGGCCAGAGCCCACCCTCCCAGCCAGGCAGGTACTTGCCCCTGAGGTGAGCTCTCAGGTGTGATCTCAGTTGTTTTTAAAAAAGCTGCTTTTTGTCAAATAGAAAGAGGCAGGGGAATCCATGAGCAGCCACTTACATGTAGAAAACAGTACTACTACAATGGGGCATGACTCCAGTTGCATTGGCTGTCCCAGGCTGTAATCAGCATTGACAGGAGGTGAAAGCAAGGACCCAAGGAGGGCAGTGTGCCCCAGATCTGGGAGCAGCAGCCCTGTAGGAACATCCAGACTGCCTCCAGAGCTGGCTGTCTAAGGGTCACGAGCCCTCTTGCACGTGCGTTTCTGCGTAGGGTCGTAACAGCACCAAGAATCAGGAGTTAGGTCTTTTGGTGGTGAAAAGCTAAGCAGTTTAACAGCTGAAGTCAGTGGGAGCTGAAGTTCTCAGTCACTTCTGAAAATCCTCCAGAACACCTGTATGTGCTGCTGGGCTCCTGCAGATCCAGGGCACTGCACCAGCCCTGCCAGGCTGCTTTCCAAACCTATAGCGCAGCCCTCCGTGGCTCTGTCCTGCACCTAGTCATTATGAAACTCTCTTTGGAGGCAGCAAAGATGGCCCTGTCATATGCCTCATATCAGTAACAGCTCAGTGCCGTGGTCATAGCAAAGCCTTGTCCTCTCGCTTCTGAGGGTATGCTCACCTGGGGACCCTCCCTCCTCTCTTTTGAAGAGAAAACATGTAATTACCTGTCCTACACCCACCAAGGTCAGCCCTAGATGGTGGTCAATAGCTATAGTCAGAAAACCTTGCAAATGCCCGTGAAATAAGTTAGCAAGTGCTACCAAAATAAAAAAAGGAGAGAAGGGCAGAAAGAAAGGAGGAAAATAGGAAACATAAGTGAAGTGGATTTGAGCTCTCTGTTCAGCACACATGTTCCTCTCAAACTGTCAGGGAAAATCAACGTACAAATGTGAAAATTCCCAGTCCCGACATGCTCTGAACATGCATCTATGTGGATGATGCATCTCAGTATGTCTGTCTGCACACACGCACCTTCTTAGTCTGCCAGAGATGCCACCCAGCTGTATGGATCATGCTTTAATAAGGATTTATGGTGATGATTTTCACAGGTGTATAAGTGCTAATTCAATACTAATAGATATTAAATGGCATGTTAACTGACATTTTAACTGCAAAGCAATAGGAGCATGGCATCAGCCAGTATCAAATGACTCTTATCGTTCACTAATAATCAATAATCAAGTTCACA